>NC_090447.1:334980757-335604351 GCF_031143425.1 Pleurodeles waltl
TATGTTGACACCCTAAAAACATCAGAACTCACAGAAGTTCCACCATGTTAATGTTGTGAATGGGACGATTCGCCATATCCACAGCTCTTTATACAAGGTGTTGGATTCTGTCTTTCATGTTTCCACCTAATTAGACAGGGTTGAGGGGTCAGGCTCTATTGTTGAAAATGTCTGTTTCCCAGAACCTGATGCTTAAATTATTCTGGTGAATTTTCTGTAGGTTGACCTTAATGGTCACCCCATCAATCTTCTTTTCAATAGCTACACAGCTGGCGTGAATGGCTCTTCAGAATGGCGTGGATGATACGGCCAAAATTGCTGTCATTCTGTCTGACTGTGTCATGTTGTCAGTCACCATTAGCGAAAGCCGATTTTGCATACATCACTTCGAGATGGGGTACTAAGGCAGGTGGTATGATAGCGTTAAATACTGTAGATTTAGACTTTTTATGGAGAAAATTAGATGTCTTATAAGAATACATGATGTGGCATGTTTGTGTGCTATACCATACTCGTCGTGTCCAAAGTCACTCAACCTGATCAAGGTCTGGGGAGTAGCTGCTGAACTGTCACCTGACAATGTTCTAGATCACAGGTGGTTAGGTTGCGATCTGCCTGCTGCGCCAATGCAATCTTAGAAAAGCTGAACGGATAGTAATAAAGTACAACGTTTTAGAATGTGACACAGTAAAAGTTGAGTTTGAAGATATGCATGACATTGCACACCTGTATACAATTAAATCTGAAGAATGCTATATTTTACATTACAATTGGTTTTCTCATGAACAAGACTACAAGACTTCAAATGCATTTGTAATGGTGTAGTACTAATTTAAGGAACGAGTTGTTGTTATAAAGATTGTATATAGAACAAGGACCACCGCCCCAGTTCCCCATAGGCAGGAAAATATTCTGCCTTTGTATTGACAGCAAAAAAAATGCAATGAAAGCAACCATTTGTAGCTTCAGTGAAGTCAATGATTATGCAATGTGTGGTGCTACCAGGTGTCAGTTTTTCCTTATTTAACAGTTAGTACTGAAAATAAAAACTGCTACAATTTCGTTCATATAAATACATTAATAGACATTAAGGCCTCATTATAAGTAGCCTCCTATCTCCGATTAGTCCAGTACCAGCAGTCCTGTCTCCTAACTGATTTATTTGTAACTTTCACACTGAATTTCTGCTGCTGAAACAGCCAAAATAACTTGAGGGTTTAATAAGGCATTGGACTCAAAATTACTGATTCCCACAAAAGTTACTTATTTTGTCTTATTGTTTTACCCCTAAAACATGGTAACATTGGTGTATCCCCAATTGGCATATTTAATTTACTTATAAGTAAGGGTCCAACACATAATGGGATGGATGTTCCCCACCCCTGGGGTTACCATACCGGCACAGGGAACACCATAAGTGGAGAAAATCAACCCATTTTCCTGGCCACTTGTAATGAGTACTTTAATGCAGCCATACGGCTATGCTTTCACTTTCAACATCTATATGTCCCTGCCATTGATACACAGAGAAACAACACTGTAGTCCAATGATTCCAATGGCCACTCTTTCAGCACAAACACATGTAAAATAGCAAATACCTGTGCCTTCAGTGAAGCAAGTAATAATGTCAATGGTAATTTGATATTTCATGTTGCCCGAGATGCCATTCATGATGTCATTTCTGATACCATATGTGTAACTAGATAATGGACACAATTACAGTTAGATACCCTAGCCATACGTATCCTCTCAGCCATATATTTAATGTGAATGTCACAATCTACTTTCAGCATACTCATATCCTCATAGCTGATATAAATTCAAAAGCACAACCCAAATTAACCTGTCGTCACCATCTGGTAGCGTGGCACATAGCAGTGAAGCTTAATTTAGGAGAAAATGGGTGAAGTATTTGTGCAAAATGTAGGTACAGTAACACAGTGAAAGACACAGCAAAAAGACTCCAAGCCAGCATAGAAAAATAGAAAAAAATTATCTGATTAAAACAAGACTAAAACAACAAAACTCCAATGAACACTGTTTAAGTTCTGAGCCCTCTTTTAAATGCAGGAAAAATACATTCACGCTTATTAGGGGCTTTACGGTAATTTCTGTGGCAAGGCAATGATCCCTGTCAAGGATTGATAAATGGACTTATTAACCGTAGGAGTGGGTGGAAGAAGGGCTCAAAAAATTCCTTGCGAGGTTTCCGATTGTCACAAAGAATTAACACACATCACTAACACAAGAGGCCTTCCTCAGCACCTCACAACCGCACGTTTGTCAATTCAAACGCCCGATGGGGCTACACTTGCCCACCGTACCTTGTTCTCTGCAGTTGCAGGGGTGACGGCCTTGGGGGTCTGGACTAGTGTCCCTCGAGGTTTCCCTAGCGGGAAGGAGTTGTGGTGAGCTGAGGTCATAAAGTACACGACTGCGGTTATCTCCCTCAAGACGCAGGTGGGACATTGGCATACAACGCTAGTTCAGCAAGTGCTCTGGCCCATCACCTATGTAATGCAAGGGTGATGGTTTGCGCTGCAAGGGCTTCCCTCTGTGCTGCAGCACCTCCTCAGCAGCCAAGTCAATGGCTTCAGGTGGCACGTGTGGGTCACAAACAGCACAGAGTTTAAGCGTGTGCCCTAGATGCAGCGGAGCAAGAAGTGTAGAGCTTACCCGCAGCTTGGGGTATGCACTGGTCGGCAAAAGGAGTAAGGGATGATTGTAATAAGCATCCACTGCCGTGTAGGCGCAGGTGAAGTCTTTGATGCCCTATGACAGTCTTTGACGGCCCTGAGACTTTGAAAATAGGGGGCAGACCAACAAGCCTTGGAATTACTTGAGCTCAAAGGTTGTAGAGGAGGTTTAGTCTTTCTCACTGAAGTAGGCAACAAGCCAGCACAGCAGAGCAAGATGCAAAGTGGCAGTCCCTCTGGGCAGCATGGCAATCAGCAGGCAGCAAGCCAACACAGCAGAGCAGTTAGCAAAGTGGCAGTCCCTGCTGGCAGCGCAGCTCCTCTTCTTGGCAGAGTCTCCTCAGGACCCAAAAGTGTACTGAATTGATGGGCTTTGAGGCCCAGTACTTATACCCAAAAGTGCCTTTGAAGTGGGGGAGACTTCAAATGATGCCTTGGAAGATCACAAGGTCCCTGCTCTTTCTTCCTTTGCACCAGACACTCTACAGGGGTCTATCCAGCTCTTTGTGGAGGAAAGGCACAGTCTTATTCAGGTGTAGGTGGCAGCTTCTCCCGCCCATGTAGCCCAGGATGACCCAGATGTTATCTACCCCAGATGTGTATTCAGAGACAGGCAGAGGCACACAATTGTTCAAGTAAGAAAATGCCAATTTTCAAAAAGTGTAATTTTCAGACTTTTTAAAATCTGACTTCACCATAACTTGTTATTTTAAATTGTGAGTCCAGAGACACCAAACTCCATCTATCTTGTCCCTATTGAAAATTACACTGAAAAGATGGTTTAAGATAATCCCAATGGTAACCTATGTGAGAGATAGGCCTTGCTGTAGTGAAAAATGAATGTGAGAGTTTTTCATTAGCTGGACATGTTAAACTTAACAGTAATGTCCAACTTCTTAAATACACTGCACTCTGCTCTTGGGGCTAACCAGGGCCTACCTTAGGAGTAACTTACATGTAATAAAAAGGAAGATTTGGGCATGGCAAGTGAGTGCATTTGCCAGGTCGAAATGGCATTTTAAAACTGCACACACAGGGTCTGCAGTGGCAGACCTGAATCATGTTTACAGGAATACTGTAGTGGGTGGTACAATCAGTACTACAGGTACACTAGTAGCATTTCATTTACAGACCCTGTGTACCTATAGTGCACTTTACTAGGAACTTACAAGTAAATTAAATACGCCAATTGTGGATGAGCCAATATTACCATGTTTAGAGTACAGAGCACCTGCACTTTATCACTGGTCAGCAGTGGTAAAGTGTACAGAATCCTAAAGGCAGCAAAAATGAAGGTCTAAAAAACAGGAGGTCAAAGTGCAAAAAGTCAGGGGAAACCACGCCAAGGATGCCAGGTCTAGCATTAATCGTAATGTGATATGTGATATCATCAGTAGTGCAATCAACTGTGTCATTTGTGATGTCATCTACAACCCACAGCTGGGAAATTTCTGTAGGGTCCCTCTGAACCAATTTTTGGCAGGGGATGCTGTAGCGTTTTTAAGTTTATTACACTGAGTAACTGATTTTAGTTGATAGCAAAACCTTCCCATAACAAATGTTTTTATGTAACTGTTTTGTGTTTTCTGATCATACACTTTCGCACCTGCCTTCAATTTGCCTGTACTATTTTCGTAGAGCACAGCAGAATCTGGGTTTACAGTGTTACCGTCTGTCGCACCCTCTTCCCAGATCCCTTAACACCAAAGCCCACTATGTCAATCTCACTAGGCTTTGGGTACAGGACATGGCTTTCTATCACGCACTATGCCCAATTTCTCTATAGTCACTGAGCACAGTTTTTGGTTATGCCCAGTGAACCTTGGGTAGATGGGGTAACCTTTTACTGTGTTTGAGTACAGTTTCACTGCCCCAAAGTATAGGCACTGGCCATGTTTAGTGAATTCCTGATGTAGGATGTGGAAAAATCCTGTATTCCGACATAAATATGAAAAATAGCTATGTCGCTGATGGTCATAAGTAGTGCATGGCAATGAGCTATGGTATGAAGCCTTTACCAAAACTGCAGACTTTCAATGTTGTTAGGTTTTCTTTTGTAACCATAATGTGACATCCACTGTGGTCTTTAAGATAAGGCCCTGCACCAGCCTTCATCTCACCTAAACAAGGTGCACACAACTTTCAACCATCAACAAAAGGCTCTAGGCTTAAGGCCTATGGCCCCATACTCCAAACCAGCTGCACCCAGCCGATGAGCTGATAATCGACCTCCTAGTACTACCCTGTATTAGTAACTGTCCCACACAATCTTGCTGCTGTCTGCCTTTAGTCACGTACTGCAGGATCTGAACAGAATCCAGGCCAATCATGAACCTCCAGACTTGGATTCAAAGGCCCAGGGCCGCCAGTGAAGCAACACAAAATAATTGGCACCCCCCCTGCAAAATGATAATAATGAGCCCTTGAGTCTTCCACATCAAACAGATGTTCATGTCCTTTGGGGCCCCCCTAATGGATTGGGGGGGGCTTCACACCCCTTAAGCCAAGATAACAGGATCCAAATTTCGAAACTCCTAAGACAAAAATATTGGTATTTAGAGGAGTAGTATATGTCCTTATGGGCCCCCATATATCCTCCATAGAGTTAATGGATGCTCCCCAAGATGCTTGCCTCAACACACTGCTCCAGGGTGCTAGATTCAGTGACTCATACACTGCAAAAGAAAGTTTGGGTTGCAGGTAGTTACCAGCTAGCTACCCATATTGCTCAGATTCACGTATTCACACTATATTGATGGAAAAAATCCCTCCCCTAATTTTATTTTATTCTGCAATTTTTGATTGACAGATTTGGGAAATCGAAGGTGGTCGACCATCACAACCTTTATGATTTGCCTGAATCATAAAGGTTTTAGACATTTAGCTTTTAAAGGAACCAAAATAGGACTGAGTAAGACTATGCAGATACACCACACATAAATCTAGTGTAAGCCCATCCACCTGCTTTTCCGGTAAGCATAGATGCTTTACCCTATGGGGAGTAACATGGGGTTGAACATGTTTGCTCTCCTTGATGGATCTTGACAAAATGATTTATGGTTGTGTTATGATGTTTTAAAGCTCAGAAACATTTTATGAAGTTCTGCTAAATGGGACTAAAAATATTAAAGATTTTTAAAAGTCCTATACCTCTGGAGAGTGTGGCAAAAGCTTATCAACAAACCCAACACTACAGCTATGTAAATACACACACACAAGTAGGATTATAATTTAAATCTCAAAAATCACTTCAGCTCTCCCAGTGTGAAGGAATGTTCAAGACTGCACATCTGCTGTCACAGATGACAAAAAGGAATTACCAACTGATATCACTAAAGTTGCTCAGTAGTCATCTATCCCAGATTCCACTGTACCCAGAAAACATAAGACACAGATCCTGGAATTCAGCCAGGTCCTGCACATAACATAATCTTCCTCTGAGTCTGATGGCCAAGTCCTATGGCTATGCCCCTCTGGCTGTGAAGTAATTGTTGGACGAATTAAATGAGGCCACATGCTAAAAGAGACAAGTTTGAGTAGAACCGAGAACAATCCTTAAACAAAGGAAAGGAGCTTTGCTCTAAGCTGGAGATTTTGCCAACAACGAATATAGTGCAGTCCTTTATTGTTAAAAAAATTGACCAACACTTTTTTAAGGCATGGAATATGTTTCGAAATCAATGAGCTTGATATTTGTTATTCTGCTAACTGGTAAATACTTTGGGTAGCCTTAAGTAAAACTTACATTTGATGCAAAAAAAGTAGACATCAAAGGAAAAGCTCAAAAGACATTGTCATTTCAAATGACCAGGGTGATTGCTAGAAAACAGCAGCTTGGAGCTAAGACCTAAAAACATGTAAAGTCGACCAAGTATATACATGTATGCAGTTCTCTCAATACAAGTCAACGTAACATGAAAATAGGATAGAAACGTGTTACCCTCAATGAAAACGTATCTAATATGATGGTGACATGGAAGCGCATGACAGCCCCTCAAGGAAATGCAGGATGACCTAGAAGGGGCAAAATCATTCACATACTCGAAAAATCTAAGCTTTAGTCAGTTACTGCAATATTTATGGAAAAGATAGTTCTTGAACATTTCAGTTCTTGTCACTCTTTTAGTGAACTTGAAGCCCAGTTACACAGTTGAGATTCTTACGATACATGAATTTGCCACCCTGTCTTTTTCTTTCATTTTTATACATGACCAGTCGTTTTCTGGGGCTGGAACTTGACAGCTCATACCGGTTTGTATTACATGATATAATTCTGAAGTTTATTTAAATTGGTCTTGTGAAAAACTGATTTTACATTTTGGAAAGACGGCTGTCTCAGCCATACATTGTATGTACCTGTTAGACCTGACAGACTCCCAGATTTGTTGCCCCTCACCTCCTGTTTTTGCTGTATCTTTGTGTTGAGTTTGACTCTGACCACTTTACTGCTGCTAACAAGTGCTAAAGTGCTTGTGTGTCTCCCCGAAAACATGGTAACATTGGTGTATCCCCAACTAGCAAATGTAATTTACTTGCCCTTGTAAAGTGGTATAACATACACCCAGGGCGTGTAAATCAAATGCTACTAGTGGACCTGCAGCACTGATTGTGCCACCCACACAAATAGCCTTTCAAGCCTTTCTCAGGCCTGCCACTGCAAAGCCTGTGTGCAGCTTCACTGCCACTTTGACTTGCCATTTAAAACCTCTTGCCAAGCCTTAAACTCCCCTTTTATTATATATGTCACCCCTAAGGTGGGTGCTAGGTAGCCCATAGGGCAGGGTGCTGTGTAAGAAAATGACAGGATATGTACTTTTAAGTTTTACATGTCCTGGTAGTGAAAAACTCCCAAAGTTGTTTTCCGCTACTGTGAGGCCTACTCATCTTATAGGCCAGCATCGGTAATTCTTAAAAATACTTATAAGCTGTATATCCTGATCAAAAGGGAGTAGCTGAGTCATGCTTCATATCTTTGGAATGGTAATGACAAATCCTCTTTAATGATAAAGTCGGATTTAAACATTACTATTTTAGAAATGCCACTTTTAGAAAGTGTGAATTTCTCTGCTCTTACTGTTCTGTGTGCCTTACAGCCTGTCTCCAATACAGGTCTGGGGTAGGTGACAGCTATACTTTGTGCATTCCCTCTAGACAGCCACAAACACAAGAAGGTTAGGTGTGTATGAGCACTCATCTGCATTCATTTGAATTTGTGATGGGCCTTCCTGGGCAAGAAGGGTGGAGGTGAGCTAACAGACATGAATGGGGAAGTGTCTATCCCCACACAAAGGGCGGATTACCCTCTACTGGTTGACTGGAACCAGGATTAGGAATAATCCTGGCTCCAGTCAACCAGTAGTGGGTGTCTGTGCACTTGAAGGCACCTCCACATCAAAGGCACTTTTTGACATAAGTACTGGGTCTCTGACCCCTAAAATCAGACACTTTTGGACCTGTAGCCACATACTGCTGGATCTACATCTGCACATTGCCAGAAGGACTTCTGTGCTGCCAAAAGGACTCATCTGACATGGAAGCCCAGCCTTGCTCTGCTGTTGCCCTGCGGCCTGCTGCTCTATGCCTGTGCTGAAGGAGAGCTGGACTCTACCCTTGCCTAAAGTGTTCTCAAAGGGCTTATGGGCTTGCCCCCTGTTTGAGGAAGTTTCAGGGACATAAAAGACTACATTGGAATTGATCGGGCTTGCCGTGTCGACCTTCATAGTGAATTGGCATGCCTACAGCTGTATTTGCTTCTACGTTCGCCCCCACCTTCGTGGTGCCCTGACTGAGCCGGCCATGTGGGATCTGCTCGTGGAAATTGCAGGGCTGAGGGAATCCCTACTAGCACGGCCCGCCATGTTGCTGTGGCAACTCAGAGTTCCCCAACAACGTCAGCCACTCACCACAATCCCGAGGGAGGGACCTGGCCTCCCAACATATTTATTGGATTTTTGTTGTTTTAGTCTTACTCAGGTCAAATAAATATTCTCAAACCCAGTATGAAGTCTTTTTGTGCTATATTCATTGTGTCGCTGTGTGTGTTGCACAAACTGTTTACACATTGCCTCTTAAGTAAAGCCTGTCTGTGCTGTGCAAAGCTACCAGAGGGTGAGCACAGGTTCATTTAGAGTGTGTATCTGACTTACCCTGACGAGATTCTTGGTTCTTGTGTGTACAGAGTACATAGTCTGACAACCAGAATTCCCCATTTCTAGCAGTATGTTTTATTAATCAATTTTAGAATACTTATCATTCGTATGATGTAATAATATTGCTGATGTACTGTTTACCGTGGCGTTTCTCATCTATTTCATTGTTAACTGATAACAATGCCAAAGCATGTTTCGCTTCAGGGACCACATCCTTCCCGGTAACTTGAGCTAACAATGAGTAGGATTATGCTGATGTAAGAAACAGATACTTCTAAATAGAGGTCTGGGAAAAACATGCCCCAATCTTTCCACTTAGTTGAAACCCAAAGGAGAGGAAATAAACATAAAACAATAGTGGCATTTTTAGACGGACAGATATGTTTGCAACACGAAAGTCAGAATAAAAAGTGGAAAGCATCTCAAAGACAGGCCGGGCGCTCCGGATTAAGCGGCTTGTATGAACAAGGAGAATCCTTTCTCTTCTACCCCGGAGCCCCCTCCACCTCTTCCCCACGACCGATGCATGAGACGAAAGCGCACACATTCAGAATCCCCCAGGCATCTGCTCACAAATAAAAAAAGTAAATGAAAATTACATGGACATAATGTGCATCCAAGTCGGTCATCTGCTAGAGATGTTATAAAAAAATCAATGGCTAAACCCAATGAAATGAGAATTCTGCCAAAGGACGTTGCACATCCAGGGCCTCAGGCTGTCGGTAAGATTTGTTATTAGATCAGGAGACACACAAGGCAGAGAAAATGAACAGGTCCCACGGACATTGCCATGGTAACCCCAAGCTAAGCTGCACTGAGATGGACGCTCTTTGTAAGAAGCCCGATCCCAATTGATTTTGCCATGCTGCTAAATACCCTTAACTCCTGCTGTCATGTTGACCATACTGACTCCGTCATCTTCGCAGGTGCCTGATGTCTCCCCCACGTCTTCCTCAGATTCCACTTCTGTCCGACCAGCCACAAACCGAATATATTCTCGAAGGAGGGTGGAGGGCGGAGGGCGGAGGGGGGGCTGTCTCCTGGTCAAGAAAGACGTTTACAACATATGTCTCTCTTGGGTTTGCAGTGCAAATTGTCAGCATCCTCAGAGCATATAAATAGTGAGCGTCAAAAGTGCCAGGTATATATAAAAGGTATCTCTTTTCTGACTGTGGGTTCCAAAACAATGTTTTAAGAATCTCTTTGCCTAAAATGAGAAGGATGGAAGCGGGGTATAAAAAACAGAAGCAACAAATTATTTGATATGAAATTATTTCTTTGCTTGTTTTATTTAAAAGCAACTGTCATTCCTCGTACTTATGTGTATACTTTGAATGGAGAAAATTATACTGCGCCCTACAGTCCCAGTTTTTAAATATGTCGAAGCCATACACATCTTTCGGGTCTCACTAAATAAGTTTTGTCAGGCAGTGTGACTTCACCATTCTTACCTAGCAAACTCAAGACTTCATTGACTACAAACCCCACAACACCATTTACAAACGCAATTTAAAACGAGGAATGGCAAAGCCAATAGCTTTTACACTTGAAATGGGAGAGCTAAACCATTGGCCTTGCTAATGTTTGTTTGTTGAGTATCTGTGGAAAAAAACCTCCCCTCGGTACCTTAATTTATCCCACTTGTTACCCGAATTAGCATACATGGAAACCCTGATCTCTTTCCTGAATAATGATACTGCAGATAGTGTGTGTTGCATCGTATGCCTAATCTCGCCAGAGAGGGCTTGAGAGAGAGAAAGAATGATGGAGAGAGGGCGTGTGTGTTATTCAATGTGTGGGCAGTAGGAGCGAGTCGGATTGAGTTAGTGTGTGTATCTATAACCGTCTAATATAATACCACTTACAGGAGCCTTACTCTATAAACGCCACAGCTATAATAACTTCAAGGACACGATTAAATGTGCATGTTGGGGTGTCCATCTTAACATTTTTTTCTGTCTATTTTAAGATTGATGCCTGCAAGTGTACGTGCATAGGCATTACATGCACCCATTGTGCATGCACATACATGTGCACTCATGGAAATCTATCTTAAACTGAAAAGAAAACATTTTAAGATGGATGCCTGCTGATGCTGCAACAGGTCCCCAAAGCTAATATGAAAATTATAAAGACACAGTGTAAAGAGCCCAAGAGGGGAAAGCCAGGGGAAGAGCCGGGGGAACAATGGAGGAGCAGAAGCATGGGAGAAGGGATAGTGTTGGACCTGGCTTTTTTGACAGGGTCATCCCCAAACTTTTTGCCTCCTTCCTCCTATTTTCTCTGACCTGTTGTTGTTGGCTTTTGACCTCTGGGCACTTTACCACTGCTAACCAGTGCTAAAGTACATATGCTCTCTGTGTAAATTGTACTATTGAATGGTTTATCCATGATTGGCTATTTAATTTACTTGTAAGTCCCTAGTAGAGTGCACTATGTGTGCCTAGGGCCTGTAGATTAAATGCTACTAGTGGACCTGCAGCACTGGTTGTGCCAACTACTTCAGTAGCCCCTTAACCTTGTCTCAGGCCTGCCATTGCAAGGCCTGTGTGTGCAGTTCCACTGCCACTTCGACTTGGCATTTAAAAGTACTTGCCAAGCCTAGAACTCCCCTTTTTCTACATATAAGTCACCCCTAATGTGTGCCCTAGGTAACCCCTAGAGCAGGGTGCTGTGTTGGTAAAAGGCAGGACATGTACCTGTGTAGTTATATGTCCTGGTAGTGTAAAACTCCTAAATTCGTTTTTTACACTGCTGTGAGGCCTGCTCCCTTCATAGGGTAACATTGGGGCTGCCCTCATACATTGTTGAAGTGGCAGCTGCTGATCTGAAAGGAGCAGGAAAGTCATGTTTAGTATGGGCAGAATGGTAATACAAAATCCTGCTGACTGGTGAAGTCAGATTTAATATTACTATTCTAGAAATGCCACTTTTAGAAAGTGAGCATTTCTTTGCACTTAAATCTTTCTGTGCCTTTCAATCCACGTCTGGCTAGGTTTAGTTGACAGCTCCTTGTGCAGTCACTCGGACACACCCCAAACACAGGGTACTCAGCCTCACTTGCATACATCTGCATTTTGAATGGGTCTTCCTGGGTTGGGAGGGTGGAGGGCCTGCCCTCACACAAAGGACTGCCACACCCCCTACTGGGACCCTGGCAGACAGGATTGAACTGAAAGGGAACCTGGTGCATTTCTTAGACACTCTTTGAAGTCACCCCCACTTCAAAGGCACAATTTAGTATAAAACAGGGCCTCTGCCCTACCTCATCAGACACTTGCTGGAGAAGAAACCTGAACCAGAAACTACATCCTGCCAAGAAGAACTGCCTGGCTGCTCAAAGGACTCACCTGTCTGCTTTTCTACAAAGGACTGCTGCCTTGCTATTGGCCTGCTGCCTTGCTGAACTCTTGTCTGGCTGTAAAAGTGCTCTCCAAGGGCTTGGATAGAGCTTGCCTCCTGTTCCCTGAAGTCTCAGGACTAAAAAGACTTCTCTTTTTCATTTGGACTCTTCGTGCCCCGAAAATTTTGACGCACAGCTTGTTCCGCAGCGAGAAAAACGCCGCACACCGACGCTGATCGATGCGACGCCTTCGGGGCGACCGGAACTTCGACGCACGGCCTCGGAAGGACAACGCCGCTCGACTTCCAGAGGGGAAATCGACGCAACGCCTGCTGTGAGAGCGAAACTTCGACGCACAGCCCCGCGGAACGACGCGCAGCCGGAAAACAAGCAGGAGAATCCACGCACAGACCCGGGACATCTGGTAATCCCCGCGACCCACGGAAAGAGACTGTCCGCGTGACGGAAAACGACGCACGACTTCCCCACGTGAAAAATAACGACATAAGTCCGTGTGTGCTGGGGAGAAATCGACGCACACACCATTTTTCCACGTATCTCTTCTTCTGCGGCCCTTTGCGGAGATTTTCCACTCCAAACCAGGTACTTTGTGCTTGAAAGAGACTTTGAGGGTCATTCTGACCCTGGCGGCCGGTGGCCGCCAGGGCCACCGACCACGGGAGCACCGCCAACAGGCTGGCGGTGCTCCAATGAGCATTCTGACCGCGGCGGTTCAGCCGCGGTCAGAAGCGGAAAGTCAGCGGTCTCCCGCTGACTTTCCGCTGCTCTTTGGAATCCTCCATGGCTGCGGAGCGCGCTCCGCAGCCATGAGGATTCTGACCCCCCCTACCGCCATCCAGTTCATGGCGGGAAAGCCGCCATGAACAGGATGGCGGTAGGGGGGGGGTCGCGGGGCCCCTGGGGGCCCCTGCCGTGCCCATGCCAATGGCATGGCATGGGCACGGCAGGGGCCCCCGTAAGAGGGCCCCGAAAAGTATTTCAGTGTCTGCCTTGCAGACACTGAAATACGCGACGGGTGCCACTGCACCCGTCGCACCTTCCCACTCCGCCGGCTCGATTACGAGCCGGCATCCTCGTGGGAAGGTCGTTTTCCCCTGGGCTGGCGGGCGGTTTTACTGGAACCGCCCGCCAGCCCAGGGGAAAACTCGTAATACCCGCCGCGGTCTTTTGACCGCGGCGCGGTAATTTGGAGGGCGGGATCCTGGCGGGCGGCCTCCGCCGCCCGCCAGGGTCATAATGAGGCCCTTTGTTTGCTTTTTAAAGACTTAAGACACTTTATATCACTTTTCAGTGATATCTTTACAAATTCATATTGTATCTTTGATCGTTTTGACCTGCATATAACCAGATAAATATTAAATATATTTTTCTAAACACTGTGTGGTGTATTTTTGTGGTGCTATATTATGGTATTGTATGATATATTGCACAAATGCTTTACACATTGCCTTCTAAGTTAAGCCTGACTGCTCGTGCCAAGGTACCAGAGGGTGGGCACAGGCTGATTTTGGATTGTGTGTGACTTACCCTGACTAGAGTGAGGGTTCTTGCTTGGACAGAGGGCAACCTGACTGCCAACCAAAAACCCCATTTCTAACAGATAGGGAATGGGGAGGCAAGGGGAATGTAAAGGAACAACCTTGGGGATAGGGCTGGGAAGAAACACTAAGATTGAGGGGTGGATGTGGGAAGGAAGAAGCACAGAGAGAGCAACAAAATACATGCACTCCCATGAAAATCCAACAAAAAGGAAAAACATTGTTCCTTGAATGTAAGCAAAGTCAGCAGTCGAAAAAAAGTCAACATGTGACACCGAAATGTACCTAGGTGGGGCATACACATAAATAGGGAGAAAACGCACTGAATCGGGAGCAATAGAAGGATAGATAAGAAAACCATCCAATTATGAGCAAGGGCAGATGCGAGGCCCATTCTATGCATTCTGGAAACAACAGGTCTCCTTAGCAAACAGTTACTGCTGCCTGTAGATAGGGCAAGACCTAAACATGATCCTGCATCACCTAGATTGGAGCTATTTTGGTTATCAGAATATCTCTAATCACCACGACAGCCAAAAGGACCACATCACGGTTGACAGTTTGCTAGGCTTAGGGTTTAAACCAACAGAGTGTATATGCTGAAAAGGTACTTTTGGACTTTTATTGTAGGTGTGGACCTACACCCCCGATCATGTGGTTTCTACACAAGCCTACATGGTCCAGTTTCAAAAAGCACACAAAAGGCAGTTATAAAATATATTAGAACATTGGAATGTTAGGAGCTCCATTGCAGACAATGGAGTGCTCCGGGCTTTTACTGGCTGGTAAAAGCCGGGAGCGTCAACATACCAATGTTCTCTTTGTTCACAGCAATAGCTGTGAACAAAGCCTCACGGAGCCTGAGGGGATTTTAATCCCCTCCAGAGGCCTGAGGAATTTGTTTTATTTGATAGACCATTCTGCCCTCTAGTAGCAGAATGTTCTAATAGCCTTAGAACCTGCCATAGCGGGCTCCACCAGCCATCAATAGGCCCTCTCCCTTGTTAAAGGCCCTCGCCTTCGGGTGGGGTCTTTAACACTGGAGCGGGCCTTTAATGGCCGGTAGAGCCTGCTACGGCAGGTTCTAAGGCTATATTACAACATTGGAATGTTGCAAGCTCCATTGGAGACAATGGAGTTATCAGGGCTTTTATTGGCAGGTAAAGGCCCAGAGCATCAACATTCCAATGTTCTTTGTTCACAGCAACAGCTGTGAACAAAGGCCTCACGGAGCCTTAGGGGATTTCATTCCCTTCCAGCTCCGTGAGGACTTTGTTTATTTTATTTGAACATTCTGCCCTCTAGTGGCGGAATGCTCTAATAGTCTTAAAGCTCTTCCTAGCTTGGCTATACCAGCAATTAAAGTCCCACTCCTTGTTAAAGGCCCTCGCCTTCCGCTCAGGCCTTTAGCACTGGGGCGGGCCTTTAATGGCCGGTATAGCCCACTACGGCGGGCTCTAAGGCTTTAATAGATACAATGATTATGTCATATCTAACAAGTGTTCTGAGATATTTGGAAACGCAAGTCCTTAACTCAATTTTTTGCTGTGTATTGTTCCAAGATCCTTAAGTCAGTTTGAGAAACCACAAACAGGTTCTTACATAATTTGAAGCACATGGCGCTCAGTTACAGTCAAGAATAACATAATTTGTGTTAGATTCAAATACACGAATGAATGCAATTATAACAATTAAATTAATCCAACTGTGCTTGTCTGGGACATAAGGGAACAATACAGTTTTAATACATTGAAGGTGTCCTAAACACAGTTTTGGTCACAGGCTCCAAAAGAAGGGGAGTGGGAGGTGCTGCGGCACATCCCAGATACCCATGCTGGAGTTCAGAATGTGAATGAGCAATAAAGTGAGCTATACATTTTGTTTTGTCACTTTCCTGTGTGTTCAAAGTCAGAGATCAAACATCAGGCAATGTCTTGTGGCAAAATGCTACATATTCGTTTAACATGGAGATTGGCCTTTACGTTTCTTCACTTTCTCTAACTGCAAAATGAGAAGATTTTTTAATGTGAACAATGACATATTCTCGCTGGGGGTGCAAGGGTATCGATTTATAACTTAAAGTAGATTGCATAGCCATTCTCATCATTAGTTCTCTGTTACGTTTATGTTGTTTCAGTATGTTTTGGAGGCTGAACTCAATTTCTGTAAAAATAATAATATATTGACTCAGGGGCATGATTAAGAGACAATATGCAAAGAGTTTCTACACTAAATTTGGCTGAGGTGCGTAGCTCCGCAATGATGGGAACATATCCAATCCAGCTTGGTTGGCATGCCTGCACATAGATCATCCCAATCTATTGCTGATGGCACCGGCCCAGATTCCAATCCATGTGTAAGCAGGCCTGCAGCCCGCATCACATTGCATCATGTCACCATGCTGATTAGTATGAAGGTATGGAAAAAACTGTCTGATGATATTCCCTGAGAATCATGGAAGATGTATTGATGGTTCTACAAATAAGATCCCTTTGCTCAGAGATAATATCTGTGGTAGAACATAAGAGTGTACATTTCCAGACTCATGGAAGAATGCACAGTATTGCCATAACGTTCCTCAGTGGCACAGTCAGGAGAATTTCAGTCTATAAAATTCCTTACCATGGTATTCAGGGTACTGTATTCCTACAACCTTTTTTAATGTAGCAAGGTATATCATACTTAGCAGCCCAAATACTAGTATCTCTCCTTCTCTCCACTTAGTACCTGTTTTAGGTACTCTTTCTAGTGCTTCACCATTCTTGACAGTGTACAGTTCCAAAGTCTCCTGATTAACACCGGTGCATTGCTTATTCTCTGCCTTCACTACCTGTTTTACTTTTTATTCTGAAGAGAATTAGTGTTTCCATCTCACATTTAATGTAATGGTACCAGGCTCCATTTAGTCTGACAGGCCTTCAACTGCTTTTAGAAGAGACATATTGTGAGAAGTGGGGCCAATGTTATTTTCCCTTGCAAATGCAAAAGAGTTGTGATTTCCCTCTGACCGCACTGTAATATTATGCGGCCTCCAATCAGAAGAGCTGAGGCAGGAATAACCTCTGACAGGCAAGCAGGCTGATAATTTCTCAGTGGTCCACAGATCAGAGCCAGATACTGACTGCGATTTGCATTCCTATTTTAACTGCATTTTAAGTTGAAGCTGGATTCCACCAACAGTACACATTTTTTTCACTGCACTATAACTGGTCACCCCCCAAAAAAACATTTTCATCCCTGATTTACTTTCCAATTACCACCAAACAACAAACAACTTCGGCAAACCGTAATGCCACAAAATTGACTTATACCCCTATCAATGTAATAAACACAATCTGGTTAGGTCAAAACACAGCTTTAAGTGAGTATCTGCTACCCCCTAGCAGCTACAGCATAAGCAGTAGGTGATTCTCCACAGAAATGCATGATAAATTTAGGTTGCACAAAATGATATTCATGTAAAGCACAGAACATTTTTTAATTCCCACTTCAATTCAGAAAAATAATTAAAATTGAATAAGCAAAAAAACACAAAATAATGTTAACATTGAGTATGGGACACCAGAGCCATGGATTTTTGAAGTTTGGAGAAAAATACATAAAAAAATCACAAAGAATCATTGAATGTCAATGTTTCTGGAAGGCCAGGATGCAGGCATGATTTCAGGCCTGCCACAATGGAGTGAGGTTCAGGTAAGTCTAGAGAGTCACACTGGTCAAAGTTTTTCCCTTGGTACCTTTTTACTTTTCTAGGTCTCAAAATCTGCCATTAAGACAAGGCAAGATACAAAAAAGTTGACAAGTATACAATAAAGTCAAATACAATTTCATTGTGTTCCTACTGAAGTTTTCAGTTCTGGGACCAAATGTCTGAGCAGAACAAGGCAAGATTTTGTAGCTGCTAATATTGCTTATCAGCTAGCGTAACTGTCAGAAATTGGGCTGTTGGTTGACTGAGCTGTGAACCCTGATCAAGTAACAGCCACAATCTCTTTCATTGTGAATCTCAAAGACATCACTGAATTAACTTGTGCTTAACCCTGGGTAGGTTCAAACAAAAAGCAGTCAGGCTTAACTTAGAAGCAATGAGTACATTTTAATAAACCATTTGACAAAATGATAAAAATCCAATCAGGAGAACTGGAGTTATGAGTTTTTAAAGCTTTTTGTGAAAACTAGCACCTAAAAGATCAAAGCGAAAACCGCAGACATCTCGCCGCGCAAGAGCGGGTCAAAGTAAAAAAATACGGGTGACCGTGATGGGGCATGGTTCTGATAAAAGAAGGGGATTAGGCCCAGTCAGCGCTTACCTTTAATGTTAGAAGAAATTTTGAGAAAACGTTTATGAGAAGGTCCACGGAAGGGAGCGCCATCATTGAGGAGCCTTGGGTGGAACCTGCGGTGAAGGTTTCTACGTTCAGACTTAGCCTCTTTTTTCAAAATGTAAAATCTCCAGTGGACTGAGGCAGATGGCTGTAGCCGAAGACAGTTCCAGGGACTCAAATACCCCTCTGGAGAAGGGCCATTGAACAGGATTTGCTGCTTTGGAGAAGAATGTAGCGGAAGAAACTACGAAGTCAATCTGACAGGGAATGCACCTCAGGTGGATAGGCCAACAGGTTGGTCCTGGTCTCCTCCTGGTTCTCAGAGCAGTTTTTGTCCAAAAACTTTTTAAGTCTTCAGTTTTGGGTTTTGGCCATCTCTACCACAACCAATGGTCCAGGGCTAGTGGGACACCACTTGGGAGTTCAGGACTTACTCAGGCTGGATGCAGGTGTGAGTTGAAGATGGTGGGAGCCTTTTGTGTCCCTGTGGCTGTGAACATGAGGTCAGCAAACTAGCCCTTAGAGTTACTCGGGTAGTCCTGGGTTCAGTTGAAGATGCAGGGCTCAACAGCAGAGCTGGCCTTTGAGGGTTCAATGAAAACTCCAGGCAGGAATACAATCCCTCCAGGTACAGCAAAGCAGTCTCGCAGAGTGCACAGCAGGTCACAGCAGCAGGCAGTCTTCAGCGAGTCCTTGGACAGGTCCAGGAGTGAACTGAAGTATGGGTCTGAGGGTGCTATTTTTATACCAGGTGCCCTTCCTCTGGAAGGTGGGAGAACCTGCTGTAAAGTTTCTTTGAAGTGCATAGATTTTCCTGACTCCCCTGCTCTAGCTGCAGTGACAATGTGGAGGTAGTAGATCCTTTCTGTGAAGGCAGAGAACAGCTAATTCAGTTTCAAGTGGGGCGGTGCTTAGCTCTGCCCCCATCTTGCCAGCAGATGGCCCATTCAGTCACACCAATTCCCTCTATTGTGTAATTGTCTGGGAGTAATTCTCAAAGTCTGTCTGTTACACCCAGTAATGTGACCAAAGACAGGCTGCAAGCACAAAAGGACTAAGGGCAGGAAAATGCCACCTCTCTAAATATAATTAGAAAGGTACAGGTGCCAACAAAAGATTTATGCAAAAGCAATATTTGCAAGTTTTGTTATAAACGTATGACTTCCAAGTATGACATCCCAACTGAATTGAATAATTTCTTAACTCATATATGAAAATATATATAATATATATATATATATATATGAAGGTGCATTTGTTTTCCAACTCATATTTCAAAACAAGTAGAGATAATCAACTAAGAAATTCAGGGGTTCACAACATGAATCTCAGTGGACATTGACATAATATAAGCTGATGTACAAAATACTAACTTTCCAACACAAATTAGAGACTGTTTATTAAAAATATAAGGCTCTTCAACAATAACAATATTTTTCAAAAGAAAGTTGTGTTATGCAGCAACGTTTTGGTCTCAGTTGTAATGAATGAGTGAGACCATCTTCAGGACTGTGTCTTTTGAATAAGGATGACGGACCACCCATATAAATGGAAATAAAAACACAAGCAATCATAAACACCTTTTTGATCTTAAAGTCAATATACACCTGTAAAGGAAAGTGTTCTGAAAACATATGCACCTGAATATATATATTTTTTGTGTATAAGTTAAATAACTATTCTAATCCACTGGAATGTCATATTTAGATATCATATTTATAACAAAACTTCATTGGAAAGATTGCTTTTGAGTATATTATTTGTTGGTACCTTTACTTTTCTAATTACAATTACCCAAGCCTACAAGTCTTTATTGGGTTGTCCTTTTCTGTAAGTTAACTTTCTAAGTGTCATCTTCAAAGTTGTGATTAAAAGTTCGATCTTACCATTAAATAGGATTTTTCATTAACATTTCATAGATACCAAACATGAACTAGCTACATGGTCCCAAGCAAAAGTTAGCACTTATTAAATGTAATAAGGCAAGACAAAGTTATCCTCTGGCACAGGTAGGCCCCACATTAGTAAAAAACAAATGTGGGAGTTTTTCACTACCAGGACATGTAAAACTTAAAAGTACATGTCCAACCTTTTAGTCATAATACATCCTGCCTATGAGCTACAGAGGGCTTACCTTAAGGCTGCCTTTCAACAAAATGGGAGTTTAAAGACTGGCAAGGTGGTTATATTGCCAAGTCGAATTGGAGGATTAAACTGCATTTTGGCTGCAATGGCAGGCCTGGGATCTGTTTTAACGTACAACTTAAGTGGGTGGCACGATAAGTGCTGCAGGCACACTACTAGCATTTAATTTACAGAACTCTACAAGGGACTTTTAAGTAAATTAAATATGCCAATCAGGTGTAAGCCAATCAAAACATGTTTAGGTTAGTGAGCACAAGCACTTCAGCACTGGTCAGCAGTGGTAAAGTGTGCAGCGTCCTAAGGCCAACAAAAATAAATTTCAGCACAAAAAGGCAATTAACTACTGTAGGTGAAAGGTTTCGGGTGACCTTGTAGAGAGGCCGGAGTCCAACAGTAACTTAGCTGCCCTGCCAAAGTGCCAAGTTTTACTCTTGGCATTGGTCTCTATTTTGGTTCTTAAATACCTCCAGCAGAGTAAGGCTTGGTTCTGTAGCTGAACAGGGCTCCACAAGAAAGGAGACTGGCCCTGTGAGGTTCCACTGAGCCCTCAGTTGGCACAGGCTGGAAGGCGTGTCAGCCGGTTTTGCATCCTGTTGGACAGTATTTTGTCCCAGTCCTCCGGAGGAAAAAAATATATATATATACTAAGTGCAAGAATTAAATTTATGCTAGGAGAGCCACTCCTGGTGTGCCCTTTAGCCCCAGATCTTGACAACAGGTTTTCTACGGTCAGAGGGCTCACAGGTTTAATTCCAGTTGTTAAGTTGGGCCTTTTTCAGAAAAGGGAACAAGTATGTCTTTTGTGTCCCTGTAGCAGCAACAGAACGTCAACCACTTGGCCCTTTGAAAGCAATACCAGTGTCAGGGTGCCACCAGTAGTCTGGAGTCCTTCATTTTCTTTACCTAGCAATGATGGAGGATCGTCTTTCTTCTATCAGATGATCTTCCAGACAATGAAATGTTGTGATGGAGACATGCTAGCCTTTCTATACTCATATTACTCATATTACACTTCTATTATGTGCAATAGCCAGTGACTGGAGAATTCCTTTCCCGACTTAAACAGCAAACCATTCCAGAATAACTCATTAACGATGCTCTAACCTTCTTCTCTGTTCAGAAGCTTGGTACTCATATAGTTCAAATCCCTACTGAAATGAGGGAACCTCTCATCTCCCTGTGCTGGAATATGCTGGAATGAGTTTACTCTCCGGCATAGATGAACGTTTGAGCTGGTCTCAGGAATGCATGATTTCAGTTCTAAGGACTCTCACCTCAAAGGAAGAGATGTTACGGCACTTCTTTTTGTTGCCATGTGTTCCTGCCCACTCCCAGGTGACTTATTCGTATTAAGAGATTACTGTTAACATTACTTCAGCCGTCATGCTGCAAACAACAGCTCTATTACTATCCTGAAGATGTCGTTAAAACATATCCTGGGATGCTAAGTAGTGTCTCTAAAGTGGAGGTACCACGCAAAAGGTGTTAAGCCAGTTAGTTCAGACAGAACATAGTACAATATTTAAAACAGATTTTTGCACTACAGTTCTACTTTCACCATTGAGTTAGAATGTTATTAACAAGTGAAGTATAAGGTTGAGTTATTTCTCTACTATTTTTCCAGGATAAGTTATGAAAATTAATTTTTTGGCAAATGTACACATAACATCATAAAAACTATTTCACTAGAAAGCAGGAGGTACACACTTGTTACCTAAAAACAGCTATAATATGGGTCAAATAATAAAGCAGACTGTAGCAAAGACTACAGCAAAAGTTGCTTAATATATATTCAGATAACACCGATTCTGTAATATTTCTATTAGCTTGGCATATCATCAGGCACTTAGGGCCATATGTACAAACACTTTTTCCCATAGACACAGAATGGGGAAAAACCTTTGCTACATCTGGCCCCTAGCTCTGCTGGAAAAAATTCTAGGCCACCGTCTTATTTGGAAGCAAAAACACTGCTTTTTACAATCAAGCAAATTTTGGGGATTTCCATTTAAGTGTGAATGGGTTTGTAAGGCTATTTCACAAGGGTATGTAGAACTCTAGGGCAAGCAAGCAATCCTTGAGACATGTATTGCAGTTGTCCCTGGAGCCACAATAGCCAGATACCACTTCAAAGACGATGAATTGCAAAGGGACTTCCATTTAGGATTTTGAATTTCAACAAGCAGTGTGTGGGTGGAATTGGGGCTTATTCCAGAAGGCTGGTAGCATGAAAGATACTTACAGATAGCCTGTGTATTGCTCACAATAACAAATGCCCGGGGAGTGTTCTCTTTTTAAAAGAAAACTTTAGTTCTAGTAAATAAAATTCTGAATAATAAAGGCTAACAGCTCCGTATTATCATCTTCTGTGACAATGGTATCTGTGCAAACTGTGCCTTTGTCAACCAGGTTTATAGTCTTGAAAGTAGCAACGGCTTAGTATTTGAGGTAAAAAGAAATATCAAATTGTCAACAGTATTAAATTCTTAACAATTTTTAGAAGGAGAGCCCTGCATGTCTGAATTCTCTTTGTTAGTCTACTGCCATGCTCAGGCACATTCCTCAGTCATCACTCAACAGGTTGTAAAGGATATACCTCCACTCAGACGAGTCTCCAATGCAGGGCATTGTTAAGCTATTGTCTGTCCAGTGTGATTATTGGTGTGTACTGGGGAAGACCATGGGCCTCAGGAAATTTTCATCCATGGCAGTTTCGATCTCTGTCTACAAGGTGCATAGGCGGAGGAGGCATATAGGGCTCTTAGCGATGCCTATTACTCGCAGCCCCCATGAGACACTGCAGGACGCAAGCTGTAAAGCACACAAAGTCACCGGAGGATCGTGATGCTGACAGCATGTTCAGGGCACACAGTAAACGCTGAGCAGAACCAGTGACGTCTCTTTTCACTCTTTTAAGAAAGAAAGATTATTTACATGCAGGGCAGTCCGTCCCTGTCTAGAGTCCAGGTTGCAGCAGCAAAGTCTTTTTTCTTGGATTATGTTCCCTTGTCCTTTGAGAGAGATCATCAATGTTTCTTGACACTGGTAATAGGTTTTTTATGCACAGTTGTATACAGCTCTTAAAAGTCAAAAGGTGAATCCAGAATAGATCCACGGGGCTTGCTTATACCCAGAAATACTAACAATGTCAGCAGAGCTCTAGCCAAATGATCACTCAAATTTAAAGCTTGGCCCAAACCTCAATAGGAAACCAATCATTTAAAAATCACTTTCTTTTCAAAGTGATGCAGTTCCTTGAGAACCATCTAACCATGTGAATTACCTTTCAAATTTTGTAAACTGCAGCTGGACTAGTTCTGCCCAATCAGGAACTGTTGTGCAGTCCTGAATATTTAGATAGAGGACACAGAATGCGGGAGATGTGTAAGCCGCCGCTCTCTTTGTGTAGGTCAGCAGTTTTTTCTAGGCTGTTAGTCTCATCCTTTTGTTTAGGGGTTGCTTCTCTCACGGCCACGGCTGACCTGCTTAACTGGATTAGTACAGAGTAGGTCAACATAAAGGATAATTACTGTTAAAATGGGTGTATATGGTTTCAAATTAAACACAAAGACTTGGCTTTATAGTTTTTGCCGAAAGGCAGATCTTGGCTGTGACAAAATGGCCACATTACGAGAAAGCCCTGGGATGGGCAATCAGAATGGGTCCATCAATGTTTTGTATACTTGAGAGTGACACCCTTAGTGCTACAAGTATGCCCAGACAGGGATCCCATCTTCACACTGCCAATGGACCCAAGCTGCACCCAAGTGATGGGTTGCTTGTGATCGGTTCAGAGAGGACATTGCATGGCAGTTCAGGCTGGACTTTTCCTATTGGCTCAGGGCCAAGACTGGTTTGCATATGGCTGAGTCCAAACTGAGGTAGCATGGTGTGCAAAGTAATGATGGACTTGGATGCAGCCCAAGTAATTACAAGTGGCTCAGATTAATTCAAGCATTCCATCCATCACATTTATGTATACTTTAGAACTACTGCCTGCAGGACTGCATCAGGCCCCAGTGAAAAAGGGAATATATACGAGTATAGTATAGTCATGACAATCACCAACCCCAATTTGTCACTCCAGAACCTAATGTCAATAACTGGATCCTTCTTGGACTTATCAGGCAACAAAATGAACTGGGGAAAATGTGAGCCTCTCCCATTATCCTGCATTACCACTAGGGATAGCCTTGCACAGAATGACATATGCTGCATTCTGAAATACCTGGGAATTAAACTAAACAGAGGACATGGGCAGATTGTAGAAAAAAATCGGAACCCCTGGATTTCTAAGACCCAAAATGACATAGCCAGTTGGTCCTGACTGGAACTCTCAGTGAGGGTCAGAATTCAATTGGTTAAAAGGATGACAATTGCACCTCGCTACAGTTATGTCTCTCCTGATAAGACATTGAACATTGGCTTGGATTCACAAATATATTCAATGTTTTGTGTGGGGCTCCAAAAGCCGCAAACTGGAACCAGGTATACTCCATACACACTTGATTTCTGGAGGAAAGCGTATGCCCCATATGCACACTTATCACTTATATGTGTTCAAGCATGTTCCTGATCTGGGACCGTGTCCCTCCTGAAGCACTGCTATTCAAGTACCGATGGTCTCCACGTTGTAGTTAAAAGTTCACACCTGCAACTGTTGGTTGAAAAGTAATTGAAGATTACTAATGTGAACCACATGAAATTTACTCTTTTCATAACATTACTTCCAGTCTCACTACTGCTAAGGCAATGAGTTTCTTACAAAACAGTAGCATGCAATTAACATTTCAAGTGATCTATTACTATAACCTGGGTAACATACGCTTAATTATTTGTTGTTAATCTCGTATTTGTTTTCGAAATGGCACCACTCTTTGTTTTCTTTGCTGCAACATTTTGAGTTTCTTTCTACAGTAAGGGCACAGGATTCATATAGTGATTGAATTTTGCTAATGTGATCATTCTAAAGGCCAAGTTTAGTCTACTCAAGAGTCCACATACAATATTAATTGAATTATGTTTCATCTTACTCAACTTATGTTTCCAACTGGTTGGCTTTTATTCTGTTCCTGAGGGACTATGACCCTGACAAAGGTGCGAGTTGGCTCGAAATGCATTGGTGAAGGAAACTTCTAGATACATCACTGAGTTGGATTCATGTCTAATCACCACATCTTATGAATAAAATGCAACAACACAAAATATGTTTAAGGACTTGGTTTATTCTTTGGAGTAATCATGCTCACATATATGGCTGTTTAATCAGTCGTGGTTCCCTGCCTGGTGAAAAGGCGGGGCGGCGCGCGGCGGGGGTGGGGACAACAAAATGTACAACTAACATTAAATATTAAATAAAAACAAATTTAAAAAAATGACAACTTACCTGACTTACCGCTGCTCCACTCCTCTGTCCTCAGTCACTGCAGGCACTCGGCTCCCAGCCTCCACTGCAGCCAATCCTGACCCTGTTGACAGCAGCGTTAGGATTGGCTGAAGCGCCATGACTTGGCACTCCCAGGCTAACTGGGAGCCTGGGCCTGCTGTCTTCAAATCATCAGCACAGTGCCGGGTTGGAGAGAGCACAGTGCGCATGAGTGTTTGGCCAGCCCAAGAGGGCTGGCTAAACATACATGGCCACTGAGGGGAGTGCTGTGCACCCCCCCTCTGTCCCTGTCACACCCCATGGCCCCTCCCCTTTAACAACAGAACGATAATAAACATAGTTTAGTATCGTTTTATTGTTAAAGGGCTGCAGCTGCTGCTGCTATTGGTACTTGAATAGCAGTGCTTTAGGAAGGGACACAGTCTCAGACTGGCAACGTGCTTGAACACATTTTTGATTGGTACCCAGAATCAGGGGGTACACCTCCACAGAACGATGAAATTGAATACATTATTGACTATTGAAGCATATAAGAATACAAGAGTGAGCTGGAAATCCTATGTTATACGCTTATTATTTAGCCCACATGCTATTTCAACTGTTATGTCTGTTACCCTAATCAGGACACCTGCTACTATGGGTACCGTTGGAACAAACTACTTTAAGTGGAATGAAAGGCTTGACTTCTCTATGCATGCACAAATTGCCTTTTACCACACTTTCCAACCCAATAATAGGTGCAACCCAGTAAACATGAGGACAGGCCCGCAGAGGAATGGGACGAGACAGTATGATACGCAATTCTGCACTTTTATGGCATAGTGGAGGAATATTCATCAACGGTTCCAGTGTATACTGGAAACACTCAGAACAGGTAGGGATTGTACACATAGATATTATCATTGCTGCTAACATGCACAAAACATTCAATGACCTATGCACAGTACTCTTACCACTGGAAGAATCCTGGTGGCAATACTTATTGATAACACTGTGTACAAAGTAGATTCGAAAGGCAGGCGGTGAAAGCAGCGGACTCACCTGAATTACATTAAATTACATCCAGACATGTGATGGGTACTGTAGTGTAATGTGTGTTTTGTACAGTGCTGTGAATGGCCGTTTCTTTTTCTGAACAGAAAGTTGCAAGCTCCATACTATAATAACAATTAGCCCTGCATAAGGACTACAGGGAAGAGGCCTGGGCAGACCTACTAGAAGAATAGTGTCAGATACGTTTGGGAAGCTAAGCTGAAGTTTTTATATTTTAAAGTACTCCACACTTGATTCTGGGCCCCATACGGTTGCACCGAGCACACCTATTACTCAGTCCAACTTCTGGTACTGTAAAACCCCTAGAAGAGATTTACACCACATCTTATGGCACTGTTCAAGTCTCACTCTGTACTGGGCTGCAAAATGGAGAGAAATAGCAGCTACCTCATCATCTCAAATCTAAGAATCAGTACATTTACATCTACTTCACGATTTAAGTGACAGACTTGCCAAAACCACTAACACTGATGGGTAGCCACAGCCCTCACAATGACAAAACTCTGTAATCTGTGCCATCTGAGATCACAGGTGGTACCTACCTTATGCGAATGCTTCACCAAAGTTCCTCAAATTTCAAAAAAAAAAGTGAACAAACCACAATACTACTTGTCAGATTTATTCATGTCTGGGATTACTTGAAGCCGGTCAGTAAGAATGAAAACAATAAGAGAAAGCTGTCACAAGGATATTGAAGCACTGACCTTTGACACTACACTAGGTCAAACAGTCACATGTGTTTTTCTATAAATGTGGAATCTTAGAAGAGTCTAGTTTGTAGGCTAGAACTAGTCTGTTCCATGTTTCTGATCTACTGTAAATTCAAAAAGGACATGTGCCTTGCTGTAGAGAAAGGGAACTGCTCCCTTCGCTGGGAAGGAGATAACTGGGACAATCTTGGTCTCACCAAACAAGACCAAAAAGTGTGAAGACATATAGCTATCATTATAAATCCCATTTAGGGAAGCCAAGGCAACCCCCATCCGTATGTGGATGTTCTCAGAAGACTGACTGAATAGTTGGCCAACATTTTAGAAAAATTACGATAAGTATATATATATATATATATATATATGTATATATATACACACACATACATCCACCCACAACAACTGGTCTAGAAGCAACGCGCCTTTCTGCTGGTGCAATGTTAGGGCAGAGACCAGAAACCCTTATAATTCCAACCGAATAAACTGACATTGCACTCCTGCATACATATATATGTATTACCTACTGGCATTCACCAGTAGGTAGTTATAGTTAGGACCATGTTTCCATAGGAAAAGCGTTTTTTGACTTGCTTATATCTTTGGCACCGTTTGACGAATCTTCACAACATTTTCTAAAAGAAGTGTTGTGGTCATTCTTGTTTCGCATGGAAAGTTTCAGGATGATCCGTCAAGGAGGGGCAGAGAAAAAGGGGGCTAAACAAAGTTGTGTTTTCATGTTAATTTCCTTAGGATTCTTTAGACACGACTACAGGCCAAACCGCTATACTAAATAACAACAGATTTGGCAGAAAGCTAGCTGTTGGTATGCAGATTGCGCTTTTCGCTTATTTGGTGTGAATCCGGTCAGTAGTTTTTGAGAAATATAGGGAAATTTAAATTTGTATATCTCTGGCCGCAAAGTATTCGCAAACAAAGGCGAGCTTGTGCAGGGAAATGCACAGCTCTGATTCGCTGCCAATACTTCAAACCAGGAAGTGTTTGCAGCCATCTTGGGAGTCTGCTGCAGAAAAAACAGTAAAAATAAAATGAAAGGGGCCAGGATGGAGACACCCCAACCACTTAGCACTGGTGGGGGGGGGGGTCCCAGAGGGACATCCCCAGATCAAAAAAACATTTTTGTAAATTATTTTTTGCCACAAGTTTGCGATATTAGTGCCAATTTTTTTTTTTTCTAAATCAAGTGCAGACTTCTTCGCCTCCCCCCCTGCTGCCCCGTAGACCACCACCTCCCCAGGGCTTTCATTTTTAAATATGCGGGGGGCCGCTGACCCAGGAGCCGCCACCTTACCAGGGCTTTCAATTAAAATATGCGGGGGCCACAACCCCCCTACTGCCCTGGGGACCGCCACCTCCCCAGGGCTTTCTTTTAAAATATGCGGGGCCCATATTTCAATTTTTGTTTTTGTTAATAAAAAAAATATATGTTTTTGGTTTTGAATTGGAAACAAATAACCCTTTCTAAGTATATCAGACATCAAGGACTGAAAAACTCTATCTTTCTCTTTCTCTTTCTCCTTCTCTTTTTCTTTTGCTCTCTCTGGCTGTCTTTCAATCTTTTCTCCCTCTCACACACCCACTCAGACACTCAGGCACCCACTCATAGTCCCACTCAGACACTCACTCAGAGCCACAGTCCGACCCTCACACACACACACACAGACCCACTCAGACAGTTACGCACTCACTCACATATACACTCAGACCGTCACACACCCACTCACAAACCCACAGACACCCTGATGCACCCACTAACAGACCCACACACATACTGACGCACATACTAAAACACTGATTTATGCAGTCTCACACCCAGACAGACACTCTGACAGCCACTCTTACCCCCAGATATAGCCTCTCACACCTATTCTCACACCCAGAGAGGCGGCAGACAACTTCTGCATTGCATGCGCAAAGGGCCGTGCACCGCATTGGGTTGGGTGGTTAGGGGGTGGGCAGCAGAGACTGGCTGCAGGCCAGCCCCTGTGGGCAACCTCTACTGTGCATGGGAGAAGGTCGTGCACTGTGCAAGGTGGCTGTTTATAGGGGGTTGGCTTTCGGCCAACCGCCGCCACGTACAGCCCAAGGCTGTGCACGGTGGTGGTTGGATTGATGTATAGCAATGAAAATTACTATCCGTTAAAAAAACCATAGAAATTCACTAAAAAAAACAAAGGTTACAAGAACGTAACTCGCACTTTCGCCATGCACTTCTAATTACTCCACATGTTATATCATTGATGAAATATTCTATGCTGTCTTTCATATTCTCACTGCAACATTTGCAATAAAATTGTTGATGAGACAACTGTGCATGGCGAAGGCGCGAGTTATAGTTACTTGAAAGACCTCTATCTACTGTATAACTGCTGAATGTTTATGGTTTTGTACAAGTAAATTCAGAACCTAACTATAATGTCCCTGTAACCTTTGTTTTTTTCAGTGAATATATATATATTGATATATATATATATATATATATATATATATATATATATATATATATATATATATACACACAGAATAAAACAAAGGTTACAGGGATGTTATAGATAGGAAATAGAATAAAAAACTATAGAAATTCACTTAAAAAAAAACAAAGGGTCACAAGGACGTTATAGTTAGGCTCACATTTTAAACGTACAAAACCATAGAAATTCACCTGTTATACTTTGAGTTATTTCAAGTAACTATAACTCGTACCCTAAGGTAACTATAACTCATGCCCCCGCCATGCACAGTTTTATTATGAATAATTTTACAACAAATGTTACAGTGATATTATCAATGGTGTTATAAAAGATACTATGCGTGCTGTAATATTTGGGGTAATTAGGAGTGCATGGCCTTTGGCCGTGCGTGATGGGGGTGGCCGAAGGGCCTGCGGCCAACCCTCCTTTACCAAACAACCCCGCACCACGCACAGCCTTTGGTAGCGCACAGCAGTGGTTGTCCGCGGGGCCTGGACTGCCATCAGGCCTTCTGGCCAACCCCCTATAACCACACCAATCAGATCTCAGCATGAAATTTATATGGATCCGTGGCCCTGGATATACAAATTTCTTTTCCCTTTAACTTCTTCTCAAAAACTTCCGAATCGATTTACACCAAATAAAAAATAGAGTGATCTGCGGACATAAAGCTACCTTTTTGCCAACTTTTGGTGTAATTCCGTCCAGCAGTTCAGGCTCCGGGCATGATTAAAGAGTCTATAGGAATTAACATGGGAAACACACTTTTTCTGAACCCACCTTTTTCTCGGCCCCCGCTTGACAATTCATGAAACTTTCCATGCATAACAAGACCGTTAAGCACACTTGTTTGGGAAACTTTAGTGAAGATGTATCCAGGTGACAAAGATGTAGGCAAGTCAACAAATGCTTCTTCAATGGAAACTAAGTCCTAATTATAACTACCTACTGCCAGTAGGAGATATATATATATATATATTTATTTATTTTTTCATTGAAAAAAAAACAAAGGTTTCAGAGACGTTATAGTTAGGTTGACGTTTTACCCATACAAAACCACTGAAATTCAGCAGTTATAGTCATACTTACAGTAATACTTATGTTACGAAACTATAACTTGTTGCCCAAAGTTACTTTCCAGCATGTGTTATAGTTTCTTCAAATAAATATAACTAAAAGTATAACTATAACTGTTGAATTTCTATAGTTTTGTATGGGTAAAACGTCAACCTAACTATAACGCCCCTGTAACCATTGTTTTTTTCAGTGAATTTCTATGGGTTTTTTTAACACACCCATTAATATTTGTGACAGGTTGTGGCAAGCCAATCAGGGCTACTATTTCCCAGGATCTGAGGAGGTTCAGAGAAGGATCCTTGAATCCATGGATCGGCCCAAAAACAGGGACATTTTTTGCCCATGAGGGATCTTTCCCTGTTATGTGTCCCTTGGGACCCCTGTATCATGACACCTTCTATGCGTTTATACTGTTTTTTTCCCACCCACCAGGCAATGCGAGAAACAATATGGCAGCCACAACTTTTCTGTCAGGTTGCAGCCAGCTAATCAGGGCCTTGCTTTTCCTCAGAATCCAAGGAGGATCCAAGGAGAGTCTGGTTCAGCAGCTATTTCTGTTCAAAATCCGTCTAGAAATTAACATGGAGAAAACATTAGGTAGTATATACATATATATATATATATATATAATAATGGGAAATTCATTAGTTAAGCTACATTCCGTATACCTTTCCAATTTGATGCCCTTATCTGCTACCTCCAGCAGTGTATGAATGTAATTTGTAACTCTTAATAGAAATTAACTGATGATACACTGGCTTTTAAGCAACTTCTATATCCTTGGGTCTGACAAGAATACATAAAATATGGAGTCTGGGAAGATAAACGCTTCTCTACAGTGCATTTCAAAGGTAGGGCACTGTTCAACAGAAGATATCAGCGCACACGAATTTGTCTAAAAAAGACAGACGTATACTGCTGTAATCTGTACATGAGAAAAAGGTTTGCCATTTATGCAGAAGCATTAGAGAACAGAAGACAGTATACAGATCTCAGTGGAGACTGAAATAAGATTGCAGTATAAGTAAACCGTTTTACTTACTAGGCAGACAGAATCCTCTACAAAGTATTAATGAAAAGGTGAACACTTTTAGCAAAATTGTAGTCAGGTACTGTACATCCGTCACTTCTGAATTTCATTGTAAAGCCATTGTTAGGTGAAGAAGACTACAAACATCGTTTTAACTTACTATGTTTGGTGAGACCATTTTAAATATTTTGGTGGTCCTGTATTGTTTTCTAGTAGACAGCTGTAATTTTCAAAAACATTTAAGTGCGCTTAACAGAGAATGTAGATCCACATATTCTAAAGTTCAAATGAAAACATATTTTTTACTTGACTGAGCCAAATATTTCACTGTAAATTTAGGCAATTACCATGTGGATCAGATTATAAAAATACCCTGTTTGAATATGTTTCCTGCTTTAATGAGAATAAATCGAATCATTTGTTTTCTGTCAGTAGCAACCTTACAACTAAACTCACTGTTATCAGAAAAAAGAAGTCCTCCCTCAACTAATGAGGGTTATCTTTAAACTAAAATTGATTAAAAACAAAACTTTGTCATTTCAGGAGCATCTACTGTATGCAGCAGATTTTACTAAGTATGTAGCTAAATAGAAACACATCAAATTTACCTATCTTCTAAGTCAGTAGTTATAGGCTGTGGTCAACGGCCACGCTGGGTTTCCATGGCACCTTTTCGGGGAATCTGTGGAGCCATATAACCTCTAACCATTATTTTTAATCAATCACTATAAGCATTTTAGCTAAATAATTGCATAGAGATGGTTCCTTCTATGAGGATAATAATTTCATCAAGTAACAATAAGTAACTGAAGTATATTTTATAGCCTCCTCAATGTACTTCCTGAATGTCTTAGCATTAATAAATATGTTTAAAAAAATCACAATATTTTAAAACATTATGAGTCAGATGCTGATTTTTGGAGCATGTGTGAATGTGCAGTCACTGTTCACATTCAGACATGTTCCCACTTGAACTAGGAGCCAGCTTATGACTGCAAACAATTTGGATTTACTTATGATTTTCTAGAAAAACTTACACATCTGTATGCTTAGGGGCAGATTTATGAAAAGTGGTGCTGCACCTAGTGCAGCGCCACTTTTCTTGCACCCCTTAGTGCCCCCCCTAACACCACCATGTGTGCACAGTATTTAAAATACGGGGCACCATGGTGGTAATCAGGGGTACTAACGTCATAATTTTTTACGCTAGTCCGGAACCTTGCAGGATTAGCATCAAAAACGTTGATGCTCATCCTGCAAAGCACCCAGAGGCCCATTAAAAACAATGGGAGCCTCCCTTTAACGCCTGCTCTAAGCAGGTGTTAAAAATGGCGATAAAAATGATGCAAAGAAATCTCTTAGATTTCTTTGCAGCATTTTCTAGACCCCACCCAGCGCCGGAATGCCCCTTTGCATACTTTATGCCTGGTGCAGGCATAATGTGTCGCAAGGGGTTACAAACTGGCGCAATGCATGTAAATATGGCGCTGCATTTTTGGCCTTCCAACGCCACATTAGCATAAAATAAATACACTAATGTGGTGTTGGAATGGCACTAGGCCCTCTTAAATATGGGTCCTGGTGTTCTAGTGACTCGGTGATCGAAGGATGCCTGCACAAGTAGACTGCCCAAAAGGCCATTCGAGGCTGAACGTTTTCCAATCCACTGCTTCAAATGGACAGGCACTTACAGACTGCAAGCACCTAAACTTCTTATTTTGGAAAAGGGCTTGCCTGCACTTTTCAGCAGAGCTGACATTCTCCACAGGCAGAGTACCACTTCTCAGTAGTCAGGATGTAGTCTAGCATAACGAGCACCCAGTCTTCTAGCTTTTATGTAATCACTGTATTTGTCACCTTTTGACAAAAAGGCTCGATCTTTAGTTTTAACAATACCAACCTCAATTGCTACCCTGTGAGTGTTTAAGGCCAATATCAATCCACTTACTACTTCTGTCCACCTCCTCGCCGCCACCGACTACTTCTGTACACCAGCTCTGACTTAACATGGTTACCTAAGGATTTGTGAAAAATACCTCGGTCTTATATCAATGGGTAGTCCATCTCATATCTAAATAAGCAGTTGCAGAGGATAGTAGATATGCTTACTTAGCACAATCACTACTCACTGTCAATAAGAAACTAAAAGGGCTGCCTCCTCAAGGAAGACAACACCTGCAGAAAGTAAACTGTCCAACATTCCATGCCACTGACATTACTTGAAGGGAAGCATTTTCATAAAAATACTTTCCATTTATATGGAGCCTTTCTTCTCAAGGTCACCATGAAAACTGGCCCATATCCAGGATATTGTTACTATAATCTGTCAGAATTCAATGGACTATATGAAATTAGCTTGGTGATTGAAGCCTATCAGGTCCCAGGCGCTGATAAATGCAATTGGAAATTGAAGTAGCTGCTGCAATTATGACACTCAGTGGCATCTTATCAATGGACGCATAACTAGATGATTAGGAAACCTGATTAATTTTCACTTCCTTCACAGGTTACTCCAAATCAGGGTTCATCATACAAACAGTGTGCATGAGTTTGTGTTGCAAATGAATACGTATTATGTTATACATCATATACTTTCTTGTGAGAAATTGGGTCACTGGTTGATGGGGTGAAACCCTACTCAAGCAGCAACCATGATCGTTATAAGGGTGAGGCACTAGCAGACAGTGCGCATGATGCTGGTCCGGGGGGCCCCTGCACTGCCCCTGCCATGGGCATGGGCAGTGCAGGGGCCCCCTGTGGCCCCCAAAGCTTGTTCTATGCTAGACTTTTCCTGGTGGCCAGACCGCCATGATAAAGATGGCTGAGAGCAAGGTTGTAATCAGCCAGGCGGTGCCAAGTTCAGCGCCGCCTTGGCTGCCTACAACCAAGACCGCTGGGATCTTTATTCCTGGTGAGGATGGTGGTCTTTAGGTGGGTCCGCCTGCCAAACTTGTAGTGTGACGGTCAGACCTCCACAGCCGTGGCAGACCGACTGCCACTGCAAGGTCGGCTTTCCTAGGACCGCCAGCCTCGTAATAAGGCCCTAAGATAGTTACATTTACTGATACTTTAAGATATGGCTACTCCCAGTAGCAAGCTGGTGGTTAGCTAAGGATGTTATCCCTGGACTTGGTGTTAGAGATCCAGCACTAAAGTTGAGAGACAATGGAGATATTTCAAATGGAGACAATACAATGAAAGGTAGGTGTAGGTGGTGGCGTGGATTCAACTTGTTCAGGGGTCCCTATCCATTATTTTACTTGGGGTACTGAAATGGCACAGATAACATTGATATTAAAGGCAGAGGTTTTGCAGTGAAGGATGTAAGTACTGGGACAATTGGTATGGGGATAGTGTCATGGATATAATATATGAATCAAAATGCAAATAAATGTATGTAAAAATGAGAGAGGGCAGTTTTAGTGGTGAACACGCTATGGTGTGGGGGACTGTGAAGAAAATTAAAACGTAAGTTGTTAAAACTGCCTAAAGGTAAATGTAAGTGGCCACTAAAAAGACTGAAACATGTGAACACATCTGGTCAGTCTTTTTTGATTAGTATAGTGACACACTGCTGGATTGTACAGAGTGACGTAATGCCCCCTTTTTCCCTGTTGTGTATACCTTCTCTCCCCACTCCATTGCTTCAAAGGTTATATGTTTATGATTTAAGTCTTTCTCCAAGCACCACTATTATGAATACAAGACTCTAAATCTGGTTGTTCATGGCTATAAAGTGGCAATAGTGGGTAACAAAACTTGTTCCCTCTGCTGCTACCATAAACGAATTCAAAGATGCTCTGATGGGCTCCCAGAGAGCATGTCAGTGTAGCGCTTCTGCCGTACTCTGATAGAGGGAAAGGTGATAGAACGTACCAAGGGTAGTACCTCATGGTTCTGAGTGACATCATTGAAAACACGCTTTTTTCTCATTGTGTATTTGGTGAAATTCAGAACACCTTGATGAGAAATATCCTCGTTATTCACTGATACCCATCTTTAAATTCTATATATTGTCCTAGATATTCAGAGATCATTACTGCTGTCAACAATTAACCTCTTTCTATGGCATTTGTTTTTACTGCGTCACTACAGGTAGTATTGGCTGCCTGTTACAGGCAGCACTGCATACAATAATCCAAACAGTGGGCTTTGGGTCAGTTTCTTGGTCATGTCTGAATGTTTGTCTCAGTTCTCTGTTTATTATTGGATGGCTTTCTCACCCGATTCTGGGTTGTTCAGCACTTGAAGTATAGTGTGTTTTTTCTTTCTTTTCATTGGAGAAATTGTCTCCTTCTACTGCTGATGTTGTAGAACTACTTTTGTTCTGTTTGACTTAGCCATTTCATTTCTTAATTAGCTCTCCACAGCAGTGCTTGTCCTGCTATATTCTCATCTTTAATGGTCAAGAGCACCTTGCTCTGTTCTCCTCGTCCCTGAACCTCTAGCACCCCACCTCTCCTCTACACACTCTCTCCCAATAATCATTTATAGCATGCCAGACACCACATGGCATGTTTAGTGATGCCCTCAAGGTTATCCAAACCTCACCGCACCGTCTCTCCCTTAGCATCCTCCCTCCCATTCTGCGTCATGTAGAGCGCAGGAAGGCAAGCTTGGTGATCTCTTAAATGTGATCCTCCAGCACTTTCCTGTGACTCTTCGTGTTCCTTCCCCAGTTCTTCTCTCTCTCCACACTGCTCCCTGCCCCTCCCTCTTCCTGGTGGTTACCGATATTGGTTTTGCCAATGCCAGATGCGTTTAGAATGTGCAAGAATTTGCAATGCCTCTAGTCAGGGTTGTGAATTTAATCAAATATATACTTGTCCGTGGGACAAGTTGCTTCATAAATCTACTTGTCCTCCAACCCAATCCACTTGTCCCTTTGGTGCCATGTTGTCCTGCAACAAATTATGGCAGCAATCTCATTATAAAAGGGCTGTGATAATAGACTCTCTGATTATGCCAGGGCTCATACTATAATAGGGTTTAAATACTAGCAAATCCCTTATTTTGCCACCTTTCCACAGATGTACATACTGAGGCTGTAGGCAGCAGTAAGATATAGTTCCAGGTTTGAAGTGCCCTTTTGAGTCTGTGCAAACTTGCATGTTTTAGGAGTTTTTACCAGCTCTTCTCTAATTGTTTTCCATACTGAGAAAGCTTGGAAATGTATTCCTGACAGTTGGGGGAAAAGTCATTGGCGGGAAAGTGAACTTGTAAATTCTCAATAGATTTTCACATGAGCAAATCTAGACATGCATATTTGCTTGAGCTAAAATGTAGTTCACAAATATTTTCTAGGAGTACCATTTCTTGTCCTATTTCTGTAAATTCTTGGTAATTCATGAGTTGTAAATTTGCACCAATGCAAGGGCATATACCATTGGGGTACTTTTGTCACTTCCTTTAAGAATTAGGTCCCTAAATAGGTCTGGCATTAACCAAGACCTTTTGTTTTTATTACAATTCGGTCTCTCTGTCTATTGGCTAGCTTCACTATGAGTAAAACATTGTGCTCTTTCAAAAGGAGCAAATCTGCACACAAAGTAGTTTTGTTTAATGCCAGGAACTACTGTGACAATGAGAGCCTTTTGAGACCAAAAAATATTTTTGATTTTGCCAAGGTTTGTTATAATAGTGTGGGCCCGGCACCTCCCACAGCAATAAAATTTTACAAAAACCATGTCAAAACAAGACACTCATTGACAAAAACAAAAGGCTGACAACCAATGTCGAACCTACTGACTTTGACAATGCTTGTTTATTTTCATGTTTCCTGATAATCTTGTTGAAACTAGTTACACTGATTTTCTTTTATGGATATATTTTTTAGAAATATTAGCATGCAACAACACATTTTACTAAGTGATGCTTCCAAGAAATGGTACCTAAAATTTCACAGCAGCTTAGCAAAAGTTTTTTTTCCACAACGCATTTTTTAATGAAGGTTTTGATTTTGAAAATCACGGAATCCTCAATATTGCTATCAGGTTTCTGCAAATATTTGCATCTAATCAGAGAGCATTCGGGGAGCATTATAAGTAGCCTCATATTGTTGAACTTTGCAAACGTGTGTATACATCTTTATACTGGAACTACTATCAGTAGTGCTGTCCGGGTTTACATTTGCTCAATGCGCGCTCACCCTAATCGTAAAGGCTTTGCATTAATGAACCATAAGTACTAGTTCGAACAGCAGTAACATTTGGACACAAATGTTACCTTTACTACAGACAATGCCCTTCTCTGATCCATAATGTGGTACGGCAAACTGGCAGCCGAAGGGTATTTGCTGCAGGGATTTGGGCTTACTTGTCCCATGGGCAAAATAGATATGAAAACTTGTTGTCCTTGACCCCCAAACAATAAGTCCTGGGTGTCAGGCTATAGGAATTCCACGCAGCTGAATAGTGGCAACCAGTGATCTTAGATCTATGGAACACATTGATTTCTATACTTCAGGCTATAGAAAACAATGCTTTCCATAATTTTAAGATGAGCCCCATTTTTCAGGACACAACGTGATGATGCAAACTGTCGGACATCTTTATTGTACAGAATACATGCTTATAATTTCAGGATAGCAACCATGTTGCATTGCCACGTTGCATCATGCAATTCTGAAAAGCATTGTAAAAGTATAAAATCATTTTTCTATACTCTCAAGTTAGCTGCTGCGCTGAGACCTCCCAATGTGTCTCTGTATGTGATGCCCAGTTTGAAGATATACAAAACAATGTTTTCCATACTTTCAAGTATAATGCTTTCTATGGTTTTGAGATGGCTAGCCACCGCAAATGGCTTTGCCCATGGTGCCACATTTTAAAAGCATCCAGCATTGGAAAAGCCAATAACAATGCACACAATGTATTGGCAAGAAAGTCTGAATTAATTTGCCAATGCTTAGCTTTATGTTTTGAAAGGTTATTCTTTTTTTCCACACAATTTATTTATTTTTATATATGCCCTGTAAAACAATGCATCACACATAAAATATGCAGTAACTCACGGTAAAATAGTGTACAACTTATAATAGATGTGAAGAAATTTGCTAACTGCTACATTTTTAACAATAAAGTAAGCGCAGGCCCGCTATGGTTAGCACTATATTTTCATAACCATTAAGCCACTTGATAATAACTTAAAAAGAGGGGGTAATCAATCAGTATATGTTCAAGATTATTTAAATGTAGGTCTGCATAGATGAATATTCCATCTGTCTTATTACAAATGCTTTATATCCTAATATACTTGTAATAAGGCGGACAGGATATCCGTCATGTTTTTGATGGAGTACTCGGCCGTCAAACTCTAAACCAGACCCTTATACCTCTTCTAGATTGAACCTCCCACACAAGGCATTTGCAAATCCATCCCAAATGAACTTCTATTTGGAACTTTTCAAATGCTGTCCTTAATTTAGGTCAGGATCTAGTAACAGAGACTGATGATCAAACCACTGATGTCCAAAAGCTTTCATAATTAGTAAAATGGATTTCCTTGTGGCAATATAATTATTGTCAACTGCAAAGAAAGCTGCTTTTTGAATTAGCTTATTGAGCCAGATGGCACATCCCCATGGGAACCTTTAGACATTGGAACTGCTTCACTACATGTTTAGAACTAGGAATAATGAAAATAGCATATCTGAGTTTAGAATTTCTCACACTGATTCTCATGAAGCCTAGTAAAACGCTTTATAGCCCGGAAGTCGGCAAGTTCATCTAAGACTTTACAAAAATAAAATATACATCAACAATCACAAAATACACTTAATTACCATAACAATTAACCAGTTAATTAATTTACACAATCAATTACCAATATATTTAATTCATGCTATTAAATTATAAATGTAAAACAATTACATCAAAAATATTAACAACTACAATTAATATAACTAATATATATTATATTAACTGAAAAAACTATAGTTACTACATCTATATTAAGGTATACTATATACATACAAAAACAATATTCTTAACTTCTATATTCAGTTTTGCCTCTATTTATTTTAAGTGGTGACTAATTTTTTTAATGAAATTAAAGTGCCCCTATATTTTTGATTCAATATTTTTGCCATTCCCTGAATGACAGAGTTAAGCGACTGTCAAATATTTTCCTTCCAATGATGATCATTTTGTTAGAATGTGAAGAAAAGTTGGCATGACCAATGTGTGCTATTTTTTAAGGCAGCCCACATTTTGTCAAGGGATTTAGTGCAATAAATGATAACATAGAGCAAAGGATGGCAAATCCCCAGCATTTAGCTCGTGGTCCTTAGCAACAATATCTGATATTGGTGGTCTGAGTAAATAACTTTACACAATGATATTATGTGAGCAGGGATAATGCAATGATAAATCTTTCCGAAGAAAAGCACACATTCCACTATAGTGGAGAATATTTAGGAAAAGTGGCATAAAGATGCTAGACTTATATTTAAACTTTACATGTGTTACATGGCCGATTCTGAAACAAATACAGAGATATGACAAATAAATGGTGTGGTATACCCTTCATCACCTATTTAGCATCAATGCTAACATTTCATCACCCTACTGTCCTAGAATGTCAAAAGGATAATCCTGGGCTCTTGTTTCACACGGCATGGAAGTGTGCCAAGATGAATGAATATTATTTGGACGCTTTTCAGGTTCCGAATTCTTGTATAAAATGTGTGATTAAATTATGGCCTCTTAGGCAACACTTGTAAGTTAGGGCTGAATATGGGAAAACAGAAATCTATATTTATTGTCAAGGCAATTGCACAATTAGTTATAGGGCAACTTTAAAAGTGTTCTCAGACACCAGTATATGAGAGAAGTATACCAAAATAATCAATGTCACGAAATATGAGTACCTATATGCTTTAAGGATTAGGACAAGCAAACAATGTGGTCAGATTTGGGGGAAGTATATACTAGGAGAGGAACAGGAGTAACGTTAGATTACAAAATCAATCAGTATTATGATTTCAGGATAAAACGATAAAGTCAAATGTAAAGAATCTCAAAATATAAGCCATGATTTACAGTACTTCGTATTATCTATGTGGAATCAGCAATAAAAAATCCAAAGTGCTCACTAGGAAAGGGTGTATTTGTCCGGTTTGCAGGAGGCTGTGCTGACTCATATTTAAATAATTAGGAGAAGTTGATGCCCTAATTAAAGTAAGAACTACTCCTGGGGGAAACTACAGTCTCTCTCACAGATGTAGCTCATAAATGTAATTCAACTTAGCCTCATGAAAGAGAAGGAACTCATTTCCATGTGTTATATATCAATGCATGTTGTATTTTCACCACTTAGATCTAGCAAAAAGGCAGCACTGCATTGTAAATGATCAAAGGCAAAGATAAAGTTAATGAGTGATTGGAAATTGGTGGGGAAACTGTTTTCTGGGAGTGAGGTGACTGTTACTTGGAGATAGGATGGAGTTCTCCCAGTGTGGAAGTATAGGGAAAATGATACAACTTTATTATTCTTTCAAAATATATTATAACGTAAAACACAATTTGAAATATGTATTTCTACAAATACCTAATTAAATAAGCTAATGTTTAAAACATTACTTTAAGTAAGCCTATTATTGCATTTTAAAGTAATATTTCTAATTATTAATCATGTACAATATTTAGAATTTAAAAAAATATATGCTATCAAATGCATACACTGTGGCACTGTGGCAGAGATCTCTGCCCAAAAAAGATGGGACGGGCTGAGGTCTCCACCCATAAGTCTGTGAACAGAATTTTGTAATACATGAGTAGAACTACTGTACAACTACAAAATGTGGTATGTGAACATACCCCTTAGTATCCTCGTGAAACAGCAGCACAGGAAAGCCAATGGGAAGCGAGAGTGCAGGAGCCAAAAACAAATGCTATATCTTTACATAAGTGAGAGTCTGATAATTGACTTAAATCAAATGAGTTTCTTAAAGAATAATATTTACCATGATCATGTAGCAGACCTAAAATAATAGAAATGTTGCTCTGAAACAAGCATGTTACAAAATTAAGACAGTCCTGCAGAGCGCTGCTTTGTCAAATGCAATAACTAAAGGTGTCACGCCAAACAAATGAAAAGGGCTATATTGCAGCCCTACAATACACTGCAAGTTGGTTGCCCTGTGCTTAAGCTGGAAGACAGATTGTAGGAAGAGCAATAAAATACAAATTTTAAAGCATTTTCTGTTGTATAGCCATAAGGCGGCGCAGCTGACCCCCTGTCTAACTCTGGACTGTGTGTCTGCACTTTCAGACCTTTTCTTAAACTTCAGGAGTGGCTGCACTATTTGCTGCATTCTTTTAGACTCAAACACTGGATGGAAAACAAATGCAGGTACAGTACCGGAAAGTATTAAGGTTAAGTGAAACAGACAATGAAATGGTAAAGTAAGATTATGGAAAAGGTTAAAAAAGAAAAGAGAAATGGGTAAAAGAAAAGGCCTTGAGCGTAAATAAACAAGTAATGGCTAAGCAAAAAGGTCTCGCCTTTGGGACCGACTGGCTTTGCAAATAGTTTCAGCAATATATTACTTTAGATACATTCCATATTATATGTGAATAAAGACTTTTAATTTTTGAACACCTATAAAAGATTTCCACTGCCTGTATAGTAGTTGTGAGAGCAATCCCATCTAGATGTCCAGGTGAGTTCTGGTTGTGGGAGGGTGTTCAAAACGGGGTACGATTGTGAGCTGTGTAGATGAGGCTGACAGCATTGTGAGCCAGTGGACCATAACAGTGTTGGCCTCGCTCCAATGTGCTCCTTGTAATGGTCACATATGTACCATTTGTAATTACCAGTTCTAACTATTTATTACAAAATTATTGTTCTTAGTCATTTATGTGAAACTTCTAAGAAGCACTCACAAAAGCAATAGTTAGAGCTTGTCTAAGGCATATGTTTGCTGTTGTGCGATGTGTCCGAATGCAGCTGCAGAAAACTCACAAACTAGCACCTAAATGCTGCTCAGGTAGCATGCTGTGTATAGCTATGGATTCTAGTTCACATGTCTTAAGCCATGTCCATACTTACAAAGGCCACATCTCTTTTAGAGATCCCGCCCACCCACCTTTAGCATCTTACGTAAAGCACTGTGGTCCACAGTATTCTTTTGCCTATAGACAGTTAAAAGCTGCCTCACAGGGAAGAACTAAAGAGTATGATTTTGTAAAACTGTGGAGTCCTTGCAGTCAAATCTAAAACTTGTAAAGTGAAGAGAAGGAGTGGCCACTTTTCTCCTCTGAGGTACTCACTCTCTGGGAGTGCAGGAGCACAGCTGATGTTATGAATCAGCAGGGGGAGTTGTGCACTTGAGTTTAACAAAGTTGATGGCCAGACCTCTTCCACTGTCACACCCAAAGCATGATGGTAGCTCCTGGAACTCCTAATGCCACCACACCTTTTTAAAATGGAGCTGCAGCACTTGTTTGCCCACTGAAGTTTATCCAAAAATCTTGTAAGCCATGTGATCCTTGGAGAAGCAGATCTAAATTTCTTCAGCTTCTCTTGGAGACAAGGACAAAGGAAGAAACATGGGCAAGAGACAGGGATGTGTGCGGCTGATACAAGCAATATGGAAGGCAAGAGGGTAAAACCATGGTGGACTGGGGTAGAGGGAAGTAACAGGAGGAAGGAAAAAGCAACATCGAGGGAACAGGAGGGATGCATACTAAAGGGCGTAACGGCAATGCGGAGGAGGTGTAAAAGCAAATAAGCAAGAGAGAAACAGGAGTGGGCAGGGGAGAAGACATGGGCAAAAGAGACCCCTTAGACAGAATACGGAAGGTGGAACAGAAGCACACCAGTGAGCAACTGGAGAACACATGCATTCTCATGGAATGTTTAAACAAAATCAAAATTACCCCCTGAAAAATGAGCAGTGGAAGACCACAAATAATGCATTCATGCTCCAGGGGAGGGGTAAACACAAGAAAAGGAAGGAAAGCCCACATAAGCTAATGAATAAAAGCAAATGACAATAAGGCCAACTAATGGTAAGCAGTGGGCAGACTCTAAGCCCATTGTAAGCTAAGAATAAATCTTGAAACAGACATAAATGAGTTGGGGGAGACATAAAAAGGGAAGGGGGGTGGTGGACAAGATGGAGATCAATCAGAGGCTTAATCTTTTGAGGTACTGCTGATAAGCAGCGAGTCATCCTGAGTACTCATGGCTTGAGATATGGAATGCAAAATGTCATGAAATCAGTGTGTATAGGGGCACAGCATTGGAAGCTGGAAGGGCTATTTTCTCTTGGTAGGTAAAGAACACAGAGAGCAATAGAGGGTGATTCACAATCAGCTAACTACTGAGGGTAGAGGTGCTGGAGACATGCTTCGTACAACAGAGAGACCAGTAGATTACAGGGGGAAACGAGTGGGGACTGGGCCTTAAGAAGATGCTACATCAGCAGCTCTATGTTCTCTTTGCTGAATGATTGCCACAGTGCAGACATTGAATGGAATGTGGCTGGGTTGTGGGACATTTCTTCTTGATGTATGCTTTGAAAACAGTGAAGAAGGACTGCAGTGTGTTGATTCTAGATTCTTCTCTTGATTGAGTGTGAATCTTTCGACGTTATGGAGTTCCTACTGTTTCATTGGGCTCTGTGATAGTTTATGCGCGATGCCAACCACAAAAAAGAAACTCCAAAGGAAGAAGGAGAAGGCTAACTATTTCTTGCTAATAAACAGGAAGGGGGGATTGAGGATAGGATGGAGGTATTCCTCCCTTCCCAAGCATATGGATAACAGGCAGGCTACAAAAGATGGACCGAAACACCACATTCTTGAACTCCAGGTATGACATCTGCAGGAGACTGGAACAGCTGAGATGAAGGATTAATACTTCTGGAGTCTTCTGCTCAGCCCTACACACCATTAAATGCCATTCAGAGCTACGAAAATAGAAATTCTACATGTCCTTTAAGAGAAGGGCCTAAAGAACATGAGAGGTGCCCTAAAAAGTCCTAACATTTCGGCAAAGGGGTAACTATTCCAGAGTGTGGTTTACGGTGTAAGTGTGTTTTACAAAAAGAATTAACATTCCAATAACCGCTATCTTGAAACGTAAAACTTACTGACAAGTAAGCAAATTGCTTACTGGGCACAATTTCTATTATAGTAAAGTGATAAATATATAGCACCAGAATAAACATTTGCTGCAACCAAAAGAGTTATCCTCTTAGAATTTAACCCAGCCACCAGGGATACTAAATGAGGCAATATGCGTAATATCCCCCAAACATCAGCCTGTCAATAATTATAAGTTTATTAATTGTGTCACTATATACCAGCTCAATAATCCTGAGATGCACTTAGTTCCAAACCCCAACTTTCCCTGTAGTGTTTATACATTTTTTAAAGAAAATAATGGCTATCATTAACCATCTACAAAATGTATAAATATATCACTACCAACAGTCACTACCAACAACGAGATATCCCGGTGGAAAACCCTCCTTCTCTAGCTGGATCTGTGTCACACGAAGCAACTAATATTATGGTTCCAGAGATATCCAAAGCAAAGAAGGGGAGCTAATACAGATCTCTTCCTGTTTTGCTATCATCCCCTAGAACAAACAACCATTTGTTCTGAGACTGGTTACCTCCCTCCTGACCTTAACCACAAAAGCCTGCTTTTGTTCATCCACCTCACCACATGATCTTCACCCACCTCAGCCCCGCCTAATTCCTGTCCTCATACAAGTCCTCATACCTTATGTAGTGAATATCTGCCCTGTTTTAACTTCCATATGCTCATGCAACAAGTACCTCTCTCTTCCCTCTTGTAAACATCCATCCACAACCCATGTTTTGCAATGCATTTCCTTCTCTATAGCATACCAGTGCCCTTCAAGGCCAAGGGCCTGCTGTAGGTCTTGGCGGAGGGAATACGCCATCACAAACGTGACGGATATCCCGTCTGCCTTATTACGATCTCCATAGGATACCATGGGAACGGAGTACTCCCCTCCACCACGAGCTAAATCTGGTCCTAAGTCTTTATAAGTACCCGCAATAACTTAATAAAGTAAATTATTGCTCCCACTACTGGATGTAGTGTATCTGGCTGCACAGTCAAGTGCAATTACTAAGTGCCGTGTGTTATCTTCCTATATCTCAGAGACAAAACTTCACTTAATCGGTGTCTCACAGTTCATTTCACCTGCGTTAAAAGTTACTGATGTTCTGATGGCGCTTGAGCGGTACTGGCTATATATCAGTATATGTGGTAAAAAGCACGCCAATTTATCAAATGCAACTATGGTAAAAGGTTGACATATTTGCGTACGCCTAGCATGCGAACTTGCTTGATTGCTACACCGTTACTTTAAGTCTCCATCTCTCTCACTTCATAGCACCGGCAAATCCTGCCACCGGCCGGGAGCTACAGTTTAACCGATAATGATATCGCACACAATTTCTCATACCATCTAAAATTCACGAATATCCAAAACGCCAATACTTCCCGAACTGGGTGTTGTTTGCACTTCTCATAACTCTACCTATGTCACACATCCGATATCTACATCCAGACATCTTCAACTTATACTTAAGGTATTTAAACGCCATAAGAAGATTTACTATTTGCTGACAGAGTACATGGAGTTATGTGGCTTAAAAACTTTTCTAGGTCTGTAAAGTCAGGTTCAGACACAAAATGGCTAAAGCTGGATCACATGACTGATACCAATTGCCTTTAAATGATCCACTGTGCACGCCTGGAAAGTGAGGAGAGCAAGGTGAAGCACCCAGTCACCCCCACGCGCGGGCCCTGGGGGAACATTCTGCAGCTCTCGATAGTTTACTTGTCTTGTTATTTCTGAATACATTTTGTACGTGATTCCGAAGGGGAATGACTACTCAGGCACCCAGCCGTAATGTGCGCTGGTTCAATGAACTCACAGCCTTCTAACAGCGTAAACATTACTGGTTAAATCACGGAGATGTTCAGTGTCCATGCGCCTCATAGACTTCTTCACATCCGCACCAAACAAAATACAGCGAAGCAAAAAAATAGGAGGTGGAGGGTGTATACAGTTAATATTCTGTGCTGCCTGCGGCTTGCCTTCAAGTTAGACAGAGTGTATTTTGCCGAGAATTTCAGAGCCACTTAGTTGAACTCTAGCCCCCAACTGCATCTTCCTCGGACATCTGATTTCAGGGGACGCGGTTTGTGAAACCTTTTAACTGGAACTGTATGCTCTGCCGTGTATGCACAACTAGAGCTGTGCACCTCCTCTGGATTGGAACTGTAACTCCCCTCCCCACCCACGACAGCCGTGACAGACTTTTAAAGAAATATGAAAGGTAAACATGAAACTATGATACACTGCTATTCATTGATATAGCCCGTGTAACTTTCGATATGTGTCTAATTCTGCAAGCTGTCGGTCTTTCTTTGCCAAGGCGCATTCCCATGCTCACATTTTTCATATATATAATCACATGAAGCACAGTGTGGCACTTACCTATTACTACATGAAACTCGTTTTCAACGTCTCAAAGTTTGAGGTGGAGAAAGGGTTTTCAATGTAGAGCCCCAGTTTTGACTTTTTACTCATCGCTATGAAACTGAACGAGAGGGAGGAAGAAGTCTATAATAGCAATATGCGCACTTAACAATGCCCTACAACTCCACATAGTTTCATGTTTACTGAATATACAACGGGGGAAAGGTGGCACTAATACACCAAATTATGCACCTGTTTAGGTGGAGTAGGTATCATTTTGATAGATAACCACTCCAGCACTGTATCGCGTTACAAATCCGACATACAGAGATCTGCTCTGCTAGACAGTTACAGCGGTAAAGAAAAATTCATCTGTTGCAGAACCAATTCAATTAAAAAAGTTCGTGCATCAACTGTTACACAAATATAGATCTACGCAGGCATGCAGATGCACCCTCTCCAATCCTATCATACTGCCGTCTGCTGTGGGTCTTATCCCTGAGTACAATTAGCACTGAAGGACTAGGATCAAATGATTATATTTTGCCTTCCCCATGTACATGAGAAGCTACTCACGTTCGTAAATAAACCCAGGTATTTAACAATAAACATCGTGGCCTAAATTGCTGTACTCCGAGGCATAACTAATAGAAGCATCTCCTGATCAGTGGCGGCTGGCAGTTTTAGGAGGGGGTGGGGGGTGCGGAAAGCACACTCACACTCATTCTTTCACACACGCACGCACATCCATTAACAACACTCATCAACATTCAAACATGCACGCACGCACCAAACATTCATTTAAAAAGATCACACACCCTTACCTTCAGCCTCGGAGGTCCCAGAAGGGTTGGGTCTGCTGCCTTCCCTCACTGCTGACCCCACCCCACTCTGTGACAATGTGTCACTGATTGACACTCGCCCAGGGCCTTCAGGGCTTAAACCTGAAGCGCCCAGGTCGAAGTCAAAGGGTGATGCTTCCCTCGTCACCCGGGGGAGGTCCTCGAGGCACCTTTGCTGAGCTGAGGCGGTCACGCCCATAGGAGCTGTGACCTCTTCAGCCCAGCAACGTTCAGCTCAGGCAGCCAGGAGTCTGCGCAAATCGCGCATGGCTGCCTGACCTGAACATGAAGAGTGTCTGTCAGGCTGACCTTTGTTCAGCCTGACCGGCACTCTTCATGAGAGGCAAAAGGTGGGGGCGTGGCCCCTCCGCCCTAAAGGACGGGCCGCGCCTGCTCCAGATGGAACCAGCTCATCGTACCTTACACCATACCCTCAACGACGTTTACGAGCAGAGTGTCCGTTTTTTAAAAGAAGCAAGACTGCTTTCCAGTGACACACAGGCACAACAGTGACCTCCCTTGGGTACACTTCCTATCTCCACTCCCTATCCTGTCACAAAGGATCCCCTATTAGAACAATATCGCAGCCAAGGTCACGCTGCAATAATGAACTCTGAACTACCAAAACTATTTAAACTCTGTACAAGAAAAAAATATGAAGACTTGCTTCATCAATACAACTCTAAACTAGCCACTGATAAACCACAAGAGTCTACAAAATTCTCTCTATGCAGAGCAGAAGGATACATTACAGATCTATCATGGCAAGGTACAGACTGACTAACCTGACAGATGTAAACTGCTTACCACTATGCAATTCTCCCTTAAGTGCCTTCTTTAAAACTACAGGTCAGTTGTGAAACTTAGCCTAGAGATTACAGATTTTATAACTTCAAAAAACCAGGACCTATTTTTCGTGACTGAGGTTTGACTAAATGAACCTTCTTAACTAGTTCTGAACCTTCTTATCCGACCACAGTAGTCCACTATCCTCCCGGGAGAGATACATTGGTGGCAGCATGACAGTCATCCCCAAGGACATTGCAAAAAATGAAATAGCATAAAAAATATTAATTCTCAATTTTTAAATATCTGCCAATAGAAATAGAAACAACAGACCCAGCTCCTATCAAACCCCATACCATCACACATCCACCGGGTGACAACATGAGTTTAATAGAACAACCTGTTGAACTCCTCACAAAACGTTTGCTCTACTAGGGTAACAACATTTTCCTATGGGAATTCAGTTAAAACAGGAGTAACCTTAATCTGCATTTTTCTTAACCCAAACAATACTTACACAATAATAACCTTCTTTAATTATGTGTAACTCCCCTGCAAACAAAAGGCTCCACAGTGGTCTCTTCATAGTGAATGAAGGGATGCTTAAAATCAATAGTCTAACCCCTTGGATTGGCTTGATCGCTTTCTCTTCTTCTCACTCATGGTTGTTACTAGCTGACAACTGAGAAAAATGAAGTAGTGATTCAGAGACCCGAAAAATACAGATACTGTAAATCTGGTTGTGGATGTAGCCTACTCCTTATAATCCATTCTTTACAAGCCAGATGTAACTGGGCTAACAGGTCACTACAGTAAGACCTTGAGAGGGAAACACAGACATAATGGCCCAAAAAAGGTTAAAGCCAAAATAAACTAATCAAAAGATAACACAATGATACACAAAATAAATTAAATAAGGATACAATATGTTCAGAGTAAATATAGTGTCAGAATCTCTCTGCTGAGGCATTGGAGCAAATTTGAAGTTGTAATTAATAAATAATACCGCAAAACATATTTCCGAAGACAAATCTATCTTTACAAAACCAAAGATGTAGCAAATTTAAAACCACTCAAAATGTGAAAATATTTATAGCAGAATAAAAATCCCTGGTTGTGCTCCAATCAGGATTCAGGACAGGATGTATCACAAAGACTGTAACTTTAAAAAACAGTTGACTAAGCACTGCTTTTAGAGCATGATTTTGTGACTAGAGAGCTCGTTATGAGCTCCCACAAAGTTAGCAATTCAGAGCTCTCTTAAGCGGCTGCGTAGAGTAGCTTTCAACAAGGAATTCTAAGCAAAACTGTGATACCTATGGCTCAGAACTACAGGCTTCTCTGAGAAAACGTGAGTAAAGTACTTAAAGGTAAGTATTTAAAGTCAAGAACTCAAAGAGTAAAATCCCCAAAATCAATAAAATGAAGAAAAATGTAATAAGCAAAGAACACCAAAATAAAAATCAGTTAAAGGGTGAGAAGTTAAGATATCAGCATGCGCTCATAGGAAACAACTGGAAGGCCCTAGTCAAGGTTAGTCAATGGGGCTCAGTCAATTGGGTCCTGGGTGGATTTTCATGGCGCAATGGACCACATGCGAAGCTCAAATTAGAAAAATCTTATCAGTTCACCCCATTCTGCATGTTTATCCTTGGAATAAGTCTCTCAAATGGATGTTAAAAACTCCAACAGGACAAAACAGAATGCTGTGTCAGGACAAGATACCACATATGTAGGTGTGTTGACGTCAGCATCCAGGTGACATCTCTAGTTTTGGCACTATAAGTTCTCAAGGCAACCAACTTGAAATCTGTAGCTGCAATGCCTTTTCACTACCAGGACAATTTGGCTGCCTTTTATTGCTGTAATGCTGCATTTTAGGATATGTTTCTGGAGAGAAAAACCCTACAGAGTGTAAAACCAAGAAATGGTAGTCAAGATTTGCACCAGATGGTTGGATACATCAAATGTGGGGTCCTACTGAAGTCTTGGGGTATGGCACTTAAAGCTCTGAGTGGGACAGACTTGAACATTGGAACTACTTATGCCCTCTCTTTGCCTGGGTCAACTTGCTAATTTCACCCTCTCTTGCTACCCAGGTTTGTAGTTCATCACTTATTTAGAACCAACAATCGTTCAGGAGGGCAGGGCTCCATGAGACCGGATACATGAATTCAGCAGCCGCGCAAGACCCTCAAACTACACTGCAAAAATCTTGTGCAGCAAACCAGGAAATCTTTCTTTTTGAGTTTTTTTTTCTTGGTTGGATATAGCCTCAACATATTGTCCCAGTCCTCTTAGACCACATCATGGGGTGCCAGGATCGAGCACAGCTATGGGATTGCCAGCATCAAAGGCAAGCTCTCAATACCCATTTCTGTAAAAAAAATGCTACAATCAGATTCGCTGCTGTCCACTCTGTGTCTATTTGATGTAATCTGGTCTCCCCCTTTACACTCTTCTGATACATGTAGGTGGATGTTCCTGTAATTAACACCCTATGCCCCTGCCTTTCTGCCAGTAGCCAAAAAAAGCCCCCTTTGTTCTCTATGATGTTTCTTAAGGTTGTCATTCACACCACCCTTATAGACTGGGGAAATCAAATTATATTGTAATGAGTGGAAGACTTGCAAATCAAGTTTGGGGACTGCAGAGGTACAGGTGGTGATTAATTAATTTAACATAAAATAATCTTGGTGATTTTCCCTTTAAGATCTCAGATCATCAATAAATTAATTTTTCTTTAATAGCAAAATACCAGAGGCCTACACCAAATTAGGAAACTATGGACTGTATACCTAAAACAGGCATTGGCAGGAACAGTGAGGATGTTTCAGACTCTGCAGTCAACAGCACTTTTGAAATACTTTACTGCATAGGCATGCCAGTTCCACACTTTGCAAGATTCATCACTAAACATTAAGGGCCTGTTTACAACCTTGGCGGATGGGATACTTTGCTGCAAACATGATGGATATCCTGTCCGCTGTTTTACAAGTTCCATAGGATAAAATAAAACTTGTAATACAACAGACAGAATATCCGTCACGTTTGAGACGGAGTATCCCATCCGCCACGGTCGTAATCAGGCCCTAAGTCTCAAAGCCTTGTTGGCTACAAGGCACCATACATGTCTACAGAAGTTGGCTAATGTTAAAGGTAGACTTTTAAACATGTCTGAAGGTTTATGTAGACATGTGGCTGCTGTAGCCTGGGCCTGCAATACAACAACGATTCTAGATGTTATATTTTAGAGTCAGTCATGTGTGGGGTGTAGGTCCATACCAGTCCCCCGGTGACATCTGAATTTAATGCTACTAGTCAACCCTTGTGCCAGTTTATTTTTGGCTTCACTTAAAGGTCTGACATACAAATTGGACCAGCCAACTATTTGCCATGTTTAGGAGTCATAGCATAAGCACTGGGGAGTGAATAATTTTCTTCAGTGCCCAGGGTCAAACTATGTTAACAGATCCAGCTAGTATAAATGAGTTAAAAATTACGAATAAATGCATTGCCATATGGTGATGGCTAGACACAGTGGATCCTAACAGTGGCAAGTTTACTTGCACTTTTAAATTTGTTATTAGAGGGTACAAATACATAATCTTGTCAAATCGACATACAATTTTAATCTTTAGATTTAACACCACAATATGTGAAAGTATATACAGCCATAATAAATACTGTACAACACACAACATTAGTTGAGAGTAGGAAATAACCAAATCACACCGGTTTAAAATAGCATGCAGTGAGCTCAGCAGCAATTAAGTTTTCAGGAAATAAGCAATCTTTATGATGACGCATGCTGTCTTGTATGATGTATTTTCTAAAAAGGACTCAGATCCCTCACCCAAAGAAAACATGAATAGTTATGTACTAGTTTGTGCTTTTATGCAGAGACATAGGTATTCAATGGTTCCAGAAGAGGAACTAAGGGCCTGATAACGGGTCTGGCGGTCCGAGGACCACCAGACATGCAGTGCTGGTCAAACCACTGCAACTGTGGCAGTCTGACTGCTACATTACGAGCCTGGTGGGTGGGTCCACCAGGGGGCTGCCGTCCCCATCGGTAACGTGGTTCCCAACGTGGTGACGGTGGCCTGAGTTGTACTCAGCCAGGGCAGTGCTGAACTCAGCGCCGCTTAGATGATAACCCCATTTTCTGGCAGGCTTTTCATGGTGGGGTCCCCTGGTTTGCAGACAGTGTGCATTTGGACGGTGCTGGAGTGCTAGGACATTGGCCTCTGCTCCCTTAAAGGAGCTGAGGCCAATATTCTAGCACTGTTCCTGCCGATCTGCCCGGCAGGAACACCTATTACACTGTTCCCGCTGGTCGGCGGGAACATTGCAATACGCTCAGGGGGATGTCACCACCATGGCGGTGGCATCGTCCATGTCGCTTTAGCGGTCCGGTGGTGGGACCGCCAAATTTTAATGAGGTCTTAAGTATCTGATGGTATTTACTGATATACAGAGAAGGTGTACTGACTGCATTTAAGCTTCCCTTTTCTCCTCTTTTTGCATAAATTATATTGTGTAATACTCAATGAGCAATGATATACTTCTCTGGTGTGTGAAGCTCACATCTAGCATGTCTGTAAGGACAAAATTCTGAGATCATCTGAACAGCAGTGTGATCACTGCCTTTTTTCCCTCAGTTTCTAGGTTCACAATCATTGTTTGGTTTTTGGCAGTTTAACCACAAGAATTGCAGACTTCGTGTTCCTCACGGACACCCTTTGATGTGCTCAGAGATGAGGAGGCACACCAGCGGACTCCCCATCTTGGAGTTTAAAGGACAGATATCTATTTTGCCAGATCTGCACACGGCCAGCCTGTAATACGTATCGGGTGCAGTAGGAGATATGCCTACATATTTCCCCATGTAACTTAAGGCCCTTGTTTTGGGAGTACATCATGACAATTTTGTGCTTATTTTTTGGTCTTTTGAAAATGTTTTGGAACAATTTACACCCAATTTGAACGAAACTGGCTGCCGACATGGAAATGTGTGCAGACTATTGCTCTATTTATGAGTGGCTACGTGAATACCAGGGAGTCAGTAACAGAAGATACCAGCTCCATTTGGATTAGGAGATCTGCAGGACACCACTTTTTACTTTCCTCCAGAGGTATTAGCTTCTGAAAGCAGCCAAAATATATCTCGAAAAAGGAGGAATTACTGGGGTTAAGACCGGTAATTACTGATTTCACAGGCTTTTCCTAATTTCTCAGGGTAACCTCAAGTTTCCACCTGTAATCTTTGGTAATTCCACACACCTTCACGTCACAGGAACTCTCTATATCAGTAACTTCAGGGGCTGGAATTACCAACTGAAAATATAGGGCCCTAGTTAGGAGCTCAAAGTGTTTCACCATCATTAGTGGTTAATTAGGGTTATTATTTGTATTAATACAAGATGGCAGATGGAGAATGAATGTGTCCGACAAGAGCAGCATCTACCTTCTTCTTTTTCTTTCTCTGTTCTTTGTGTTCCAGTGCCATTCGGAAGAACTACACAAAGGTCTTCTCCAGAGCAGGCTACTTGAGAGTGTGCCTGGCCAGCTGCACACAGACAGGGCCATGACAATTCATTTACATAATCCACTCTGAGGAGGGAAACTCTGCCTACCCTGCTTGGAGGCATTTTGAACTATTCAGAAATGCACTGACTCTGGTTCGTAATGGGATCCCGCCCAACTGCCAACACTTGGAAATGTAAACTAGAGATTCCCTCAAGCCTACAGAATACTTTTAGGACACAGACTCGTATGGATCCTGTTGGTGCTTGTAGAAAATTAAGGTAAGTGCTCCCCATTTCCTACTACTAGGAGCAAGCCTGAAGGCCTTGCTGAACTCCTTCTAGCTTGGCCGGGTGCTGCTGACTTGCCTCCAATGTAGACCCCTTGGAGCCCTTTCTATCCATCCTTAGAGTATGGAGGATGGTGACCTCAAAAACTATTGCTACAACTGCAGATTAGCTAAGTGGTGTATCTGCATTACTAACACACTCCATCTTTGCACCACTTTTTGTTATATTTGGTATGGCCCTAATACTTTGGAGAAAACCCAGCGCCCAGGTGGCATGTAAGCCAGCCCGATCAAGAGAGATCAGTGTGGTCCAGAGCAAACTACGTGAGTCTTTAGGGTTACACCCACTGCTGATAGGTACAGTGCGTTATTCAAACTTTATACATCTAAGTTGGTCTCCCTGAAGATTGGTCATTGACTCAGAATTCCTAGACCACCACATCACAAGCTACCCTTTTTTAAGGGATCAATAACACCTAATCCAGGAGATAGGCTTATTATCCTGGCTAAAGTTAATCAGTTTCCTGAACTCCCAGGCACAGCTCCTTGGCTCTTCAGGTTGCTACATTATATAGTGTACTGCATTCGTGTTTTGCTTTTTCATTTCAGCTAGTCTTGGGATTGAAGCCCTACATTTGGAAGCTGTGGGGTAGAGGAAGGGAGGGAGGGAAAGAGGGAGAAAAGAAGAGAGAGAGTGAGGGAGGGAGAGAGAGAAGGAACAGAGAGAAGAGAGCAAGAGAAAGAAGGAGAGAGAAAGAGAGAAAGAGAGTGTGTGAGAGAGAGGGAAAGAAAGAGAGAACGAAATAGAGAGAGACTGGAGAGACTGACCCCAGGTAATGGTCTCTGATGTGTGTATGACTGCCTAGGCTCCATTTAATAGAGTATCTCAGTAGGTGCAGCAGTGCCACTTGACCTAGTTAAAAATCAGTTAAGCTGAAGTCATGACCCTTGGGGACTGGTGGAACCACAACAAATTTGCAAGTCACAGGTGGCCAAGCCTTCTGACCAGTACTGTGTTCATCCCAGGAAGGTTAGTAGTACAACAGAACACAGTAGAAGACAAAGGAAGATCCAAGAGTAGGGCTATTGAGGGTTGTTCCTACTCTACTGAACAGGTTAGGACTAATCCTGGACAAGACGTTGGAGCCACTGCTTGTGCAGGTCTGCAGAGAGGACAGAAGATGATGTGCATGCTGCCACAAGGAGAACATTTGCCAGTGTCTAGCAAAGAACCATGCACAAGCGCTTCCTAGGACCTGAATGGGACAGCCTGATAGACTGCATTTGCCATCAGAGATATGGTGTCACCCTTAGACAGCTGGCCACTAAGCAAGACCTACAGCACTGCACCACTGCAAGTACTGTGTATATCAGCTAACAAGAAAAGACAGCCTGCTTCATTCCTGACTCTCCTCGTGGTGAGGCCTTTATCTGTATCTCTTGTTGTTTTAGGGGCTAGTGAAAATCTTGACTTAATCCTGTGGTCACTGAAATAACTAGAGGAAGTTGCCCTAATTTCGGAACAATTAGTCTAAACCAAGTGGTTCCGGAGACATTGTCATTTAAACCTCTGGTTATAGCCCAATGCCCTTGTAGGCTCCAGCTTAGACTCTTTGCCACTTGGGTCCTCCGTGGTGTGCCAAGAAAACTGTGATGATAAGTAATTGGTTCTGACATACAGGCAATCTTACTCCCATCAAACCTTTGGGATAGCACCCTTGGCAACCTCTATCCCCAATTACTAGCTCACTGGGTACTGCACTACAGACCGAATACTGTACCCAAGCAAATGATACCCATGAGAACACACCAGAGTACCCCTGGACTGGACACAACCAGGGCACCCAAAGATGACTGCACTGTTTGCCAAGGAAAATGTGTGTGTGTTCTACAGTGAAAGGTTCAGTTGAGTCCGATTTTAGGACTTTTTAGATAGTGGTCCAAAACATTCCTAAACTTATACTACAAACACACCTCAAACAACTTACTCCAAAGGAAAGTCTAGAAACATGTTTCTGACTTTTTCTAAAAATAAATACAGTCATTTTAACTTGTGTTGTACTAAGCAGTCCTTTGGGCAGAACACACGCTTTACTACAGAAAAACATGAGCCACGAGCCCCAATCTTAATGTGATATCTAATGCTTAGTACTTAGAGATAAGAATACATTTGAGATCCTATCTCTGGCTCTCTGAGAACTTTACAATACCAGTATTAGTCCAATATTAAGTGCTGCATTTATTTATCTTGGATTCCCGCTTAATAGTGTACATTCCAACCACCCTTACACATAAGTATACATTTTAGTATTGTGTGTGGGACGGATGGGGGAGCAGCTGGAAAATGGAAACAACTTACACCTAAATGGATGGGGTGTAGAGAGGGTTAAGGAGGAGTTCGGGGAGGCACATGAAAATACAAACATCCACCTTCAAAAGAGTAATCCTACTGCTATTCACTAAAGCTACAACAGCCAAAGAAGTCCCAAAACAGGAGTACATGTATTCTAGGGCAGCTTTGAAATGAGTCAAGCACCACACATAGCCAGTCATAGGAACTGCAAAACCCTCCCATAGAAAATAATTGAGGAAGGGTCTTAAAATAACACCCCACACGAAATAAGGTGGAATGAATGAATAAAATTATTTTGATTTTTAATATAAATCTGCCTATTTTGTTTATCTTAAAAAAGATATAATTATAAATAATATACAATTTTAAAAATAAATAACCTTATTTTAAACATAAAATCAAAGTTTTAAACTTTTCAATTAGTTCTATACATTCATTCTATTATTAGATTTATATGCATATTAAATAAAAATACAAATGTTACTGAGTGAAGGTTGTTTACCTATTCCTTGAGAAATATTATTTCTAAATCACATAAATGCATTTTAATTAATATATTATCATTTAATAAGTCAATGTGCTGGAACCTTTATTATAAATAAATATTACAAACTATTTTACGTTTATATTTCATACTAAAACATATTTTATATATTTTTAATGTTTGATAAACTTTTCTACTTTTCCCTATCCTGTCCCACAGCGAGATCTCTTCACTGCGGCAGATGCCGCTGACGTATGAAAAGATTATAGAGTAACTTTGCACTTGTAAATCCTGTTGTCCTCCACCAGGGGCTGACGCCAAAGAAGGGGCCAGATGTACCAAAGGATTTTACCCATTCTGTGTCTATGGAAAAAAGCTTTCGTACATATGGCCCAAGGTAACGTACATTTAGAAATGATGAAAACCAAAAACGTGTAAACTTTATTTAGATGTAGTAGTAAATATACATATATAGCTGTACATTTACCTTTGTGAATAGTGTCCAATATTGGTGATGGAGATTACATATGATGGAGTGCAGGGTTTCAGATGAAAGCCAGTTTTTGTGGGAATCAAACATGTTCTGAATCCAGTAATTCTGCCGAACATGGCATGTTCCTTCATGGCCATAAATGTATCCGTGGAAAGATAAACAAACTTTCTGGTGCACAAGCAAATTCTATACAGCTACACAGCATTGTTTTAAAATATAAACGGTTCGTTGCATGCTTACGCTATTCCATGATTCAGTTGAGCCCAACATTTAGTTGTGCATTACAATAGCTGCAAATATTACAACCCAAAGGTATCTGGACCAAAAACGAAATGTATAAAAACTCAATAAAAAGTGGCAAAAGTTATGTAACCTTGTGACAACCTATTGTGTTTTTTTTTTTTTAATGGTTTCCTAAGAGACAGAGGCCCTCATTACGATTCCGGCGGGCGGCGGAGGCCGCCCGCCAGAATTCCGCCCTCCATAATACCGCTCCGCGGTCAGAAGACCGCGGAGGGTATTATGAGTTTTTCCCTGGGCTGGCGGGCGGTCTCCAAAAGACCGCCCGCCAGCCCAGGGAAAAACTCCCTTCCCACGAGGATGCTGGCTCGTAATAGAGCCGGCGGAGTGGGAAGGTGCGACGGGTGCTGTTGCACCCGTCGCGTATTTCACTGTCTGCAAGGCAGACAGTGAAATACATTTTGGGGCCCTCTTACGGGGGCCCCTGCAGTGCCCATGCCGTTGGCATGGGCACTGCAGGGGCCCCCAGGGGCCCCGCGACTCCCCCTCCCGCCATCCGGTTCCCGGCGGGAGAACCGCCAGGAACTGGATGGCGGGAGGGGGAGTCGGAATCCCCAAGCCGGCGCAGCAAGCTGCGCCGGCTTGGAGGATTCCTTGGGGGCAGCGGGAAACCGGCGGGAGACCGCCGGTTTCCCTTCTCTGACCGCGGCTAAGCCGCCGCGGTCAGAATGCCCCGCGGGGCACCGCCGGCCTGTCGGCGGTGCCTCCGCGTCCAGCGGCCCTGGCGGTTACAAACCGCCAGGGTCGTAATGAGGGCCAGAGAGTGTTAGATACTTGGCAACTACAGGCATTAGCAAATGGATATGGGTTAGCAGTATGCAATAGGTATTTCAGAATGACATGGCTGAAGAATTTGAAAGACTGTGTACTCCTGAACTTAATTTGCCTTCCAGGTTTGTCACGGTGATCCATCTAATTTAGAGCCTTAAGCCCTCTACAGCTGTTGGTCCTGATGGATTATCACATATGGTACTCGAAGCCTTTAAACCGTGGTGGGTGTCTGCCCAGTTTTTTTAGGGCTCAGCTAGACAGTGCATGCGCTGTCTAGCTGAGACTACTGAAATCTGTCAGTGGGCTTAGAGCCTGGCCGTTTCTTACCATTTGTTGGCTTGCATGCCACTCGCCTTTACAGCCTCGTAATTGGTTGCTGCAGGCCTAGCACCATTTCCGTTCCTGTCTGTGGAGCCGGGACCAAGCACTGATTGATAGAACTTAATTAGTGCCCATCCACTGCTTCTGACATGATTGAGGTACTTCTTTTTAACTTCAAGGGCCCTGCAAACAGAAGTTATGTGACTGGCAAAAATGTGATCAGCAGGACAAACAAAATTGCAAAGTTTTTTTTCTATAGTTAACTTGTTTCTTTTATTTTGCCAAGTCTGCTTTTCTCACTTTGAAATTATGTTTTGTTTTTGCTTGTGTGCCCTGTTCTCAAAAGATGAGGATTATTGTGTTCTAAATAATGCAAAGCTACATTGTTTCTTTATTATGTGTAATTTCCGAAACTATGCTTTAAAACATAACTGTGTAGTACACACCAGTCCACCCCACTCCAATACAATCCACCCCACTACAATCTATGCCAAGCTACCCCACCTCACCCACACAATCCACCCCACTCAATCCAATCCCCACCAGACCAATCCATTCACTCCACTCCAATGCAAACCACTCACCCAATCCACCACTCACCAATCCTCCCAACCCACTCCACTCAAATCTGCCCCATATGTCCCACTCCAATCCAAAACAGTCTGCCTCACATCAATCCAAAACAATCTGCCCCATTCCTTAACAATCTGCCCCGCTCCAATCCAAAACAATCTCCCCCACTCCAAGCTGCCCCACCCCAGTCCAAAACAATCTGCCCCACTCCAATCCAAAATAATCTAGCTCACTGAAATAAACACAATCAGCACCACTACAATCTACAAAAATCTGCCCCACTCCAATCCAAAGCAATCTGCCCCACGTCAATCCAAACCAATCAGCCCCACTCTAATCTCAAACAATCTGCCCACTCCAGTCTAAAACAATGTACCCTTTTCCAATCTGCTGCACTCCAATCTGCCCCACTCACTCCAAAACAATCTACCCCTCTCCAATCCAAAACAATCTGCCCCCACTCCAATCCACGACAATCAACCCCACAACAATCTGCCCCAGGCCAATCCAAAACAATCTACTCTACGCCAATCCAAAACAATCTGCTCCACTCCAATCCAAAACAATCAAGCCCCACTCTAATATGACCCATGCCAAACCAAAACAATCCGCTCCACTCAAATCCAAAAAAATCTGCCCAGCTCCACTCCAAAACAATCGATCCCACTCCAATCTAAAACAATCAACCCCACTCCAATCTGCCCCACTGCAAAACAAAGCAGTCAAGCCCCACTCCAATCTGCCTCACTCCATTCTGTCCCACTCCAATCCAAAACAATCTGCCCACTGCAATCTGCCCTACTCAAATCCAAAACAATCGACCCCACTCCAGTCGGCCCCACTCCAATCTGCCCCACTACAATCCCAAACAATCTGCCCCATTCAATTCTGCCCCACTCCAATCCAAAATAATCTGCCCCACTTCAATCTGCCCCATTCCAATCCAAAACACTCTGCCCCAACCCAATCCAAAACAATCTTACCCACTCCAACCTGCTCCAATCCAAAACAATCCACTCCACGTCAATCCGCCCGACTCTAATCCACACACTACAATCCAAAAGAATCTGCCCAACTTCCGCCCAACTCCAATCCACCTACTCCAACCCAAATCAATCTGCCCCAATCCAGTCCAAAACAATCTGCCCCATGCCAATCTAAAACAATCCGCTCCACTCAAATCCAAAACAATCTGCCCCACTCCAATCCAAACAATCTGCCCCACTCTAGTCCAAAACCAAATGCCCCACTCCAGTTTGCCCCACTTCAATCTGCCCCACTCCAATCCAAAACAATCCACCCCACTCCAATCTGCCTCACTGCAATCCAAAAGTCTACCCATTCTAATCCAAAATAATCTGCCCCACTCCAATCCAAAACAATCTGCCCCATTCCAATCTGCGAGACTCCAGTCCCAAACAATCTACCCCACTCCAATCCAATCAACCTCACCCAAATCCAGTCCACCCCACTACATCCCAATCCACCCCACTCTAATACAACCGACCCACACCAATCCAGGCCACCCCAATCCAATCTACCCCAGTCCAATTCAATCCACCTCACACCAATCGAATACTCTCGCCACACTCCATCCCAAACCAATCCAATCCAATCCACCCCACCTCAATCCAATCCACCCTACTCCAGCTCAGTCCACCCCACTCCAATCCACTCCACTACACCCACTACAGTCCAATCTACCCACTCCAGTCCAACCAACCACACTCCAATTCAACCCTCACATTTCCAATCTAACCCACCCCACTCCAGTCTAATCCAACCCACCCACTCAAATCCATTCCACCCCATTACAATGCAGTCTACCCTACTCCAAACCAATCCACCACAACTCAATCCACCCACCCCAATCCACTGACCCCACTCCAGTCCATTCCACTCCAATCCAACTCACTGAAATCCACCACCGGTCCAGTCCAATCCACTTTAATCCACCCCACTCCAATCCAATCCAACCCATGCCAAACAACCTTAATACAACCCATTCCAGTCAACTCCACCCCACACTAATCCAATTCAGTCCACTCCAATCCATCCCACTACAATCTACCACACGCCAAATAGTCCACCCCACTCCAAGGAGTCCACCCCTCCCCAAGCCACACCACTCCAACTAAATCCACCCCACACCAATCCATTCCACCCCACCACACTCCAATCCAAACCACCCACTCTAGTCCACTCCCATCAAATCCACTCCATCTAACCCACCCCACTCAATCCAATTCACCCCACTCCAATCCAATCCACACCAATTCACATAAATTCACCCCACTTTAGTCCGCGACACCCAATCCATTCCACCTCATTTCAATCCACCCCATCCAGTCCTCCCCACTCCTATCCACCGCATTGCACTCCAATCTATACTATTCCATTACAATCTACCCCTCTCCACTCAATCCAATCTACTCCAATCCGCCCCACTCTACCCCAATCCAATTCACCCCTCCCCAGTTCAGTCAACCCCACTCCAATCCACCTCACTCAAGTCCAAAACACCCCACTCCAGTCCAATCCACATCACTCTAGTCAAATCAACCCCACCCAGTCCAATCAACCCCAGTCCAACAGATCCAATCCACCCCACTCCAATCCAATAAATACATTCCACCCATCTCCAATCTATCCAACTCCAGTTCATTCTAATCCACCCCACTCCAGTCCAATCCACCCCACTCCAGTCCAATCTACATCACACTAGTCTAGTCCACCCCACCCAGTCCAATCCACCCCACTCCAATCCAATAAATCCAGTGTTAACCACTCCAATCTATCCCACTCCAGTTCAATCTAATCCACCCTACTCCAATTCACAGCACCTCAATCCACTTTACCCTAGTCTTATCCCTCTAATTCAATCCACCGACCCCATTCTAATCTAATCCACCCACCCCAATCCATTTCACTTTACCCCATTTAAATCTACCCCAGTCCACTCAATCCGCCCCACTCTACCGTAATCCAATCCACACCACCCCACCCTGCTCCAATCCAATTCAGCACACTACCTCCATTCACTCCAACCCACTGCACCCTATTCCACTCCACTTCACTCCACACCACTGCACTCTACAACACTCTGCAACTGTACCACTAAACTCTCTACAAAACTGTAATCCCCCTACTCCACTCTACGACACTGTACTCCATCAAATCCACTCGAAGAACACTATTCCTCCACTCGAAGAACACTATTCCTCCACTGCACTCTATGATACTCCATGCCACTAATTTTTAGCCATGCTACACAGCAGTCACACTGGTGTACAACATGGCAAAAACACATTGCCAAGTCAATAACTCTTGCACAGGCGAGACCTATTGGCTTTGCCATTGCTTGTTTACAAGTAACTAAGGAGGTTGTTTAGAATTTCGCAGATGTTCCGTGCAACCTTAGAGGTATTTTACATGTTTTCGACCTATTTAGAGTGTTTATCCATGTATTCACCTAAATAGAGGGGACGAGACATCGCCCAAGTTTTGGTGGATGTCCTGCATCCCCTGATTGCTAAGAAACCTATTAAGTTTTAAAAAAAGGTGTTAACAACATATGGGAGGTTGATCCTGATCCTGCCTATTAAGTATAAAGCAATAGCAGTTAGCAAAACGATACTGATAACTATTGCCTTTTGCCTACGTTAAGTCTTGTTAGTAAGGTGTTTGCCAGGGGAGTGATAAAACAGGCGGATGAACGAGCATCAAAGACCTCGTAACTCAGACGTGCTTTTAAAGGAAAAGGTCCACTACTGTTGTCGGAAAAAGCCTTCCAATGAGACATTACTGTTGATATTTTCGACCATAGAAGTAGGGGTGCCGTATAATATGTAAAAGATCGTGGGTTTGAAATGCAGAGAGGAACGCCCTCTCGTAGGAGGGGTGTACTCCTTTGAAAGGCCACTCCCTGAACCCACCTTACACAGCGAATGTGCTTGCTCAGGTATGGGAAAACACCACCCGCAGTCCGCATCCTTAGGATGTGCCATACATTAATCGCGCAAACCCTTCAAGGAGGTGAAACAACCGAGCTCTGCCGTGCAAGAACTTTCACAATGTATTGTGTACACTAAATTGTACCATTATTTTAACCCTTCCAAGCAACCGATCGTATAACAACATTCAATGTTACAGGATTTCAATCGAAATCTGAGAATAGTAACTTTTTATGTAATATGGGAATGTGATGCTTCTGCAGTGCTGTAGCTTGGGACACTTTCTAACTCTGTCAAGCGTGTGGCTTGAGAATCGGTCGGTTCTTCGGAGATGGCATGCGCAACTTTAACTCCGACAAATATTTAATAAGGTCTGCGAACTTCAAGTCTGTACAGAATGTGTTCTGCCTGTGTATATGTTGTGTATGCATAAACAAATATGTATATTTACGTGCATAAGTAATTATGCAGTTACATTTTGCACAGGCACAACACCAAAGAGTTTGGTGTGACTTTATGACTACTTAATCGCAATAGCAACATTTTTATAGAAACATATGCAAAGCTTTTTTTAAAAGCAACCGTTAACAGATGCACGAAACATTAACATAATAAGAATAAAATGAGCTGCTTTTTTTAAACATTGCCTTTCAATTGGCAATGCATTGCATTGGAGCTAATAAAAAACCTTTCTTTTCTGCTGCTCATAACTTTAAAATATAAAGAGCGCGCGTGTCCTGCAACTTATAATATACGATTCAAATGTGAGACAAACCTGAGATGCCTCCTCCAATCACAATCACATCGTATTTGCTGCTCATGGTGCTTCGGGCACTTACTCCACTTCCTCGCAATCTCTCTGAATGACCAGACTCTTGAGCTCCTTCTGTGCACTGACCCGCGAGCAATGTTGCTAGCAGGAACTCCCTGCCTGTCAGCCTTGCCAGGTATTTTTAAGAAAACAAGCTCAACTTGCCCAAAGAAACCCAACCCAGGAAAAAATGAACCCGGTTGAAGCCACGCTCATATAATGATGAAATGTGGCTAGAAAAGTAAAATTGAATACTACGTTGCCATTCAATACAAAGCACCTTTTTTGTCTTTTTTTTGTGTCTTCTAATACACTTTGCCTCAATGTTTTCCTTTTTTGTATTATATACATGATTGTGAATATGATGATGAAGATAATTATTTGTAACATTAAGAAAAAAGAATAATAAAACTTATAAGGCAATAAACCTTCACATCCCTGAAACATATCTCTCCACTACCTGTCTTATTTAAATCTAGTTGTGACATCATAAGTCTCTTGTCAATCAATCAATCATAGCATTTTTAAAGCGCACCACTATCAACCCATAGGGTATCTGCGCGCTGAGGGTGTTGTGTCTCTGTCCAAAAGCCACATCTTGAGTCTCCTTCCGAAGTCTGCCAGGGAGAGAGCTGTTTGGAGGTAGAGAGGCAGGCTGTCCCAGGTCTTGGCTGCTGTGTAGGAGCAGGAGCAGCCTCTGCTGTGGCTGCGATGGATGCGTGAGGTGTGTGCGAGGTTTAACGAGGCAGAGCATAGTTGTCTTGCTGTGATGTAGAAGCTTAGTCGATGGTTGATGTAGGACGGCCGTAGGTTGTGGTGAGCATTGTATGCAAGTGTGAGGATTTTGAATTGGCATCTCTTTTGGACAGGGAGCCATTGGAGGTTCCCGAGGTGTCGAGTGATGTTTGAGCACTTGGGAAGGTTGAGGATGAGTCTGACTGCAGTGTTCTGTAGAGTTTGGAGTCTTTTAAGTAGCTGGGAGGACACTCCGGTGTAGAGAGCGGCTGGTTATCAGGTCATGCATGACTGTCTTTCTGGTGTCAGTAGGGATTCATTTGAAGATGCGGCAGAGCATACAGAGGATGCAGAAGCATGAGGAGGCGACTGATTCATGGATAGTTGGCAGTCGAGGAGGATGCTGAGGTTTCATGCGTGGTCTTATGGAGAGGGCATTGGCCCGAGTTCTGCTGGCTACCAGCTGTGGTCAAATATGGAGGTGTTCTTCCTGAAAATCAGGACTTCCGTTTTGTTGGTGTTTAGTTTGAGCCAGCTGTTTTTCATCCATGTTGCTACGTTGGTAATGGGATTGTGGAGTTTGGATTTGGCATTGTGTGGGTCTTGGGTGAGTGAGAGGATTAGTTGGCGTAGGAGACTATATTGAGTCCATAGGATCTGACGATGTCTGTGAGGGAGTGCATGTAGATGTTGAACAGGATTGGGCTGAGGAAGGATCCTTGGGGTACACCACAGGTGATGTTCTTGGGTGTAGAAGTGATGGGAGGAAGGTGGATGCTCTGCTTGCAGCCTGAGCGGAAACAGGAGACCCACTTAAGGGTGTTTTGTTGAATGCCTGTTTTGTGGAGTCTGTTGAGGGGAATGTGTTGGGAGACTGTATGGAAAGCTGAGGAGAGGTCCAGAAGACTCAGAGTTGCTGACTCTCCTTGGTCGAGGAGGGTCCTTATGTTGTCCGTGGCTACGATCAGTGCAGTCTTGGTGCTTTGGATGGTCTGGAATCCTGATTATGAGGTGTCTTGAAGGTAGTTTCATTCGAGGTAGTCAGTGAACTGTTGGCTCATGGCTTTCTCAAGCACTTTGGCCGGGGACGGAGAGTAGGGAGATCAGTCTGTAGTTTTTTGAGGTTAATGGGGGCGGTAAAGGGTTTCTTTAGGAGGGGTCTGACCTCTGCGTGCTTCCATTCATTCAGGGAGGTTGCCACAGAGATGGAGGTGTTGAGGATGCAGGTTGGTTCCATGCTAATAGTGTTGGCTCCAAGGTTGAAAAGGCAGTGGGGGCAGGGGTCAGTGGGTCCCCCGGAGTGGATAGATTACATGATGGCTGCAGTGGTCTGTGTGGTAATTGGGGACCTGGGGTTTAATGTGTGGTTGGTGTTTAGGGCCTGAGAGACGTTGTCAGGGCTGGAGGTGGGGGTTGGGGGTCAAAATTGTTGTATATGGTGGTGATCTTGCTGTGGAAGTAGTCTGAGAGGGTGTCGCAGAGTTCCTGGGATGGGTGGATGTGGTTTCTGTGGCTATCAGGTTAGAGAATACCTTGATGATTCTGAAGAGTTCTTTCGTGCGGGTGGCTGCAGTGTCGATGCAGGCTGTGATTGCTGCTTTTTTGCTGCCTTGATGTGGTGTTGGTAGTTGTTGAGGGCTGCCTTGTAGGTGACTCGGTTGAGGGGCCCTTTGTCATGCTCCATTGTTTCTGGAGTCGGTGCTAGTCGCATTTGGAGTTTCTGAGATCCAGAGTGTACTATCTCGCTGGTTTGGAGGTGTTGTTGGTTTTAGCTGGTTTCAGTGGGGCGACTCTGTTGGCGGATTTGGTGATCCAGGTGGTGAAGTTGTGGACAGCCTGGTTGAGTTCGAGATCTGCCATGGGCTTGGATTGTGCAGTGCCTAGGGCCCGTGCGGATAGGGTCTCAGTTACCTTGCCCAATCTTTGGTGGGGGGGTATTGAGGTGCTTTGAAGTGGTGTGCTAGGAATTGGAGATGGCACAGTGGGTGATGACGTGGTCAGTCCAGGTGAGTTCAGTCACGTGAGTAAAATTGATTCTGTTGCTAGAACTGAATATGACACTAAATTGTACCATTATTTTAACCCTTCCAAGCAACCGATCGTATAACAACATTCAATGTTACAGGATTTCAATCGAAATCTGAGAATAGTAACTTTTTATGTAATATGGGAATGTGATGCTTCTGCTGTGCTGTAGCTTGGCACACTTTCTAACTCTGTCAAGCGTGTGGCTTGAGAATCGGTCGGTTCTTCGGAGATGGCATGCGCAACTTTAACTCCGACAAATATTTAATAAGGTCTGCGAACTTCTGTGTCTGGCTTCATACTGGGTTTAGTGACCAGTTGCGTGAGGCCGATGTTCCTGGGGTTCTCTATGAGGGAAGTGGAGTTGGTGCCGTTCAAGCCATTAAGGTGGAAATTGAGATCGCCGAGTAGGACATAGTGGAGGAAGTCAATGGAGAGGGGGTTGATGAGCTTGGCGATGGCATCGCAGAAGGCTGGGCATGGTCCCGTGGGCCTCTATGCAAGGAAAGAGCATTGCATGGTGGTGTTGGCATCAGGTGTTCCATGAGGGGAGTTGGGTGATCGTCAGTGATGGAGCACTGGATGGTTTCCTTGAAGATGATGGCGATGCCCCCGCCATGTTTGTTGGTGCGGTCTCACTGTGTTATCTTGTAGCCATCAGGGGTGGCGATGTTGGGGTTTGAGGAGGGTTTTAGCCATGTTTCAGTGATGATGGCAATGTCCGGGTTGTGGGTGGTGATGGTGTGCCAGATTTCTGTGGCGTGTTTGCATAAGGAGCGTGCATTTAGCAGGATGCTCTGAAGTGGTGCTTGGTTGCTCGTAGTCTTCTGTGTGAGTGCAGTGTGAGCATTAGTGTGCGCAGGTGGGCCCGCGTTGCAGGAGCAACAGTAGTGTAGGCAGGTGGAGGGTCCTTTGCTTGAGTGTGGGGAGGCCATGAAGTAGCTATTTATGGGGTGTTCAATGTTCAGGGCCTGGAGCTCCTTGGTGGTGTAGCGATGGGGGGCGGGAGGACCAGGAGTGCTACCGTTAGGCGAGGTATAAGCGTGGACAGGCACAGATGGGCTTGCCTTTGGTGCGCTGGCAGCATGCCCACTGTGTGCATCCACTGCACGGCTGCGCTGCGGCCTCCATTATATGTCCTAGGTGGTCGGAGGGGCCAGGGTGGGAGGCGGGAGGGCAGGAGCAGCAGTGGGACGAAGGAGGTGTCGGCAGGGACATCGCAGATGCAATCGGGCTCAGGAATGCGGGCAGAGCTGTCGCAATCAGGCTCAGGAATGCGGATGGAGCTGTCACAAACAGGTTCAGGAATGCAGGCAGAGCTGTAGCAATCAGGTTCAGGAATGCAGGTGAAGCTGTCACAATCAGGCTCAGCAATGTGGGCGAAGCTATTGCCATCAGGCTCAGGAGTGTGAGCGGAGCTGTCAGCAGCAGGCAGGAAGTCCGTTAAGTGGCTTGGGAGCTGTGACTGGCCCAATGGGTCAGGCACTTCTTACCGAGAACACGCTGTGGCTTCCATCATATGTCCTGGGGTTGGGAGGAGTCGGTGGGGGAGGCGGGAAGGTGCGAGGACGGGAGCGGCAGTGGTGCAAAAGAGGCATCAGCAGGGGCATCAGCAGATGCAATCAGGCTCAGGAATGTGGGAAGAGGTGTTGCAATCAGGCTCAAGAATGCGGGTGGAGCTGTCGCAATCAGCCTCAGGAATGTGGGCAGAGCTGTCACAGTCAGGCTCAGGAATGCAGGTAGAGCTGTACCAATCAGGCTCAGAATACAAGCGGAGCTGTCAGCAGCAGGCAGGCAGGCCGTGGAGCAGCTGGGGTGCTGTGACTGGCCCAATGTAGTATGAATGTGGCATAGGTACTCAACTGTAATAACTCATTACAACTGAGATTTGCTAGTGTTACTACCTGGACGTTCTACAGTTGCCATTATTGATCCCTGACTGATAATTAAAGAAAACAAAAGTAGAAAAGTCATGTTAAAAATGGATTAATGTGATTTTATGTATAGTTCTATTTAGGTAACTTGTCCAGGCCTTTGCAGAAAATTAAACCGTGAAGACATGGCCGATATTTTTCTCTGGGAAAAGTGGCTACCCTGTTTGTGAGATCTGCTATAGTACCATAATGCTACAACTGAGGTTGCCGGCTGACCAGTATTTTACCAGCATGATCAGTATTTTCATGCTACAATGGGTAAAAAGTAATCTGTAAAATAATTAAAATTCAGTACATTTTCCACCTTTGAAGTACCATCGTAAAGCAAAACTCACAAAATGAAAACACATCAAAATAATTTTATTGCTGTATACACTGTTCTTAAATGGTTTGTAAAGCAACTAGAGGCTGAAGTGCTGTGTTAAAAGATGCACAGGATTTTACACAAAGTATTGTTTGGGTATCAGCCCCTGACCCTCCCTGAACCCTAAAACACACACAAATAGTCACTGTAGTATGTTGTAAAATAACCAACAGCTTTAAGAACTTCAAAACAGAGAGAATAGAGAGAGTGTGTGTGTAGAATTTTGTTTGTGTGTACATGTAAAAATCTTAGGTGAAATCCGACAGACACCTCACCATACCTGATTGATAGCACCTGTACCCAATTGTCTACTAGACATTCATTTATTGGGGGAGTGGGTGTAACACCCCAAAGACCCACCCAACCGAAGCTATGCCCCTGCAAGTATATGTATTGGCAGAACCGTATAAGTGCATCTTGTAGTTGACAGCCACATCTCAGCCCACCTGAGACACCTACACTGGCTACCCGTCAACAAAAGGATCACCTTCAGGCTCCTCACCCACGCACACAAAGCCCTCCACAACAAGGGCCCTGAATACCTCAACCGTCGCCTCACCTTCTACACGCCCACCCGTCAACTTCGATCCACCAGCCTCGCTCTCGCCTTAGTCCCTCGCATCCGCCGAAACACTGCAGGTGGGAAATCCTTCTCCTACCTGGCAGCCAAGACGTGGAATTCCCTCCCCGCCCACCTCAGGACCACCCAGGACCACCTTGCCCTCCGGAGGCAGCACAAGACCTGGCTCTTCGAGCAGCAGTGACCGCCCCCCCCCTCCCCAAGCCTTGAGACCCTCACAGGTGAGTAGCACGCTGTATAAATTAATATGATTGATAGTAGTGAGTATTAAATCATTGACAGGGCTTATTAAATGGAAACGGGGCAGAATAGTCTGTAATTTCTGGCTCCCTCTTCAGCCGAGTTGACTGGGCCTTGATTCTGTTCTTTCCTTTCATCAACCCTCAGCTTTTGTCCCTGCAACCCAAAAATCTTTAGAATTGATCCAGAGAGAAGAGGATCTATTGTGTAAGTTCTGTCAGGGCTGTTCTTGAAATGCGAAGAGGAGCACAAATAACGGCCATGTCATGTACTAAGTAGCAGAAAAAATTAGAAGCCAAACCACCTCACTCCACTCCTGGTGTCAACCAGACTCTGTTCAGAGGTACAGATATGGGACTAAAACCAAAAGTTGAAAAGAAGTGAGGTAAATGAGAAACAAACAGTGTCTGGGAAGGTGACCACTGGTACTGGAAGGCCGAATCAACCCAAGGAACAAGAAATGCAGGGAGGATACTTCAGTGTGGAACCTCACTGTGAGAAAGGGCACAAAAACAGAGAACATAAGCAAATTAGAGGTAACAATAATGCTAAAGAGAAGACAACAGGACCAATAGTAAGCTTGCAGGCACTAATGGTGATGCATATTGTGACTAGGCCTAGGGCACATTAAGAGTCCTTCTCAAGGCCAGAAGCTGTGACAAGAGGTATGTGGATGTTTCTTGCATGTCTGCAAGGTAAGTATGAGGACGCCAAGGAACGTCAGAGGGAGAAGAGCATTACAAGGAACCTGCCAAGCAGATTCCAGTGAGGGAAGAAAACAACAAAGGTATGGCCCACTAATAACAGATGCAACCTAGAGCAAGAGAAGTAAGCCTTAGCAATCACTACTGCCAGATATCAGCTTACCTAATGTTCTTGCCCCAGTAGCACTGCATGCTAGAACTGCAGGAAACAGTCTTAAGGTGGTTGGTGGTACGAAGAAAAGTCAAGAGTGATCCTGAAGTGTTAGCCCTTCTGTTCCCCCAGCCTCGTCAGCCCACTGGTACTGACAATCTCCTGTGTCCCATGTGCCATATTCTCCATCTCTTCTGCTGGTTAACCCTCAATCTCCTCTTTAGGTGTGAGATTTTATTTTGTACATCAGATAAGTCAAACAATACCTTATTACCCCATTTAACATCAAGGGACATGCAAGTACCATCACCCACATAATTACCTCACCTTTTATAATGTGGTGTAGGCTTATGAATGCGGATAGGGTCTCAGAATGCTGTCTATGAAAAGTCATAACCAAATGAGGTGCACAGGACCTATCAGAGGCATCATAACTTTTGCAAGTCACCAAATAGTTCAATTGACACTGACTGATCCCAGATTCAAGGACAGTTTCAACTTCATACTCCTGTGACCCTTCTACCAAGGCCATAGGAGGAGGACTTGAATAAGTGGAAATGCTGTCCTGGCTTTATCTCGGATACATTAAGTACTTGGTGCACCCTCCAGTGATCTGGCAGACACAGCTTGACTATCGCTAGACCCACCTACCTCAAAATGGGTAATGGAGCTACAAGTCTTAGGACCTGATTACAAGTATGGCGGTGGCTTTTGCACCGTCACAGTTGTGGCGGTCTGACCGCCACATTACGAGGTTGGTGGGCAGCCCCTCCACCCTACCACCGTCTCCATTGGGATCGACGGTGGCAGAGGTCAGAATCAGCCAGGGCGGCGCTAAAGTCAGCACCACCCTGCTGATTATGAACTGGTTCTCCACCAGCCTTTTCATGGTGGTTTCATCACCATGAAAAGGCTGGCAGAGAACAGGTGCAGGGGCCACAGGGGGGCCCCTGCACTGCCCATGCACTTGGCATGGACAGTGCAGCAGTCCCCCTGCGTGGCACCCTCGCAATGCTCACTGTCTGATGTGAGGGTGCTGGTGCTCCCTGAGGGTTGCAGCATTACCGTTGGCTCGATTACGAGCCGGTGGCAATGCTGTCGCAACTCTCCCACTGGGTTGACGGGCGGAAACCTTCGTCAGCCCAGTGAGAAAGCTGTACTGGACCCAGCGAGGAGGTAGCCAGTAAGGCGACAACCTCATCACCAGAGTTCGGGAGACCGGTCATCCCATTCGTTGAACTCGCAATCAGGCCCTTAGATTGAAATTAGGGTGGAAAATTGGAATTGTGTGGGTTGTTATAGAAAACCACACCCTATCCCATGACTTGTGGCAAGGCCAAGGGCATCTGTGTCTTTCTGCAAATTTCTTGCAAGAGGAGAAAGTTATCTAGACATTCCTTAATGTAGGGTTCACTGCTACAAAATATAAACCAAAAATACTGTGATACACAAATATTGTATTAAAAATATAGATCACAAAAATATCGTTATCCTATATACATAAAGGTAATTACAAAATTTTTGAAAAAAAGATTGTTTTAAATGAATTTCGAAAAATATATACATTATCTGATACATATATATAGTTAAAACAGTAAGGGGGTCATTATGAGTTTTTCAGACCAATTTCGGTATTCACAACAGAATACAGCCAAAGCACTGCTGGCACCACCAATGTGGCCTGGCCACCACGGACGACGGTAGCCACCTGCAGGCGGTCGGGGACCATGTTTCCGCCGGACACATTATGAGGTTGCACAACACCAATGTTTCTGATGCGGTCACACTACCACGGAAACCCAGGCGGAAACCAACTGCATAAAAGGAGACACCCACCTTCAGGAAGCCATACTGGTCCAGAGCAGCCATGGAATCAGAACTACACGTCTTTCCGCTGCTCCTGCTCAGACAAAGACTTCGGAATCTGCAATGACAACAGCAACCATAAGGATACAAACGTACCCGTTATTGTTGTACATTGACAATTTTTGTACAGACACAACATACATTCTGGAAGGGAGTGTGAGGGCGACACTCACCCCTAACACCAAACTAAGATGCACACTCACAGACAGCCACACACACACTTGCAAATGCACAACAAACACGGCATGGCTACCACACACACATATGAACACATACACACACAAACACACACACACACACATACAAATATCACAAACACATACAGGTACGCATAGTAACATTGCACAGGTCCACACTCACACAGTACCACAAAACACCACAACACATCACAAAAACAAAACAACCTCACCATCTCCAGTCATTTGGCAGGGACCCACAGGGGACACTACACAGAAACACATCACACAGACTTCAGAATGTAACACCAACAGGCAAAACACACATACAAATACACAATCATACTACTTACCAATCGACCTACAAAGAACTCCGTGTCCAGCATTTCATGCATATAACGCTCACACAGTCAATGCACACAAGCCACACAACACAAACACATCATAGGACCAACAACACACAATACCAACATAACTAAACCCCTTGAACACACAAATGTACATCACACAACACATACCCTACCACTTTTGGACAAAATCATTGGACACAACCTTACATACTGCCTAAACAACACATGTAGCCCAAGCAGAACACACACACACATACATACACACAACTAATGTCAGCTAAAAACAACTACATACTACGGAAAGAAATACATGACAAAGATGTAACCAGGAAACCAACAACTGGTTGGTTTACATTATTATTTGTAGCTTTACATTTGAAGAACAAAGGTCAAAGGCCAGTCCTTTTCTAAAAAAACACAATGCACACAGTGCACATATGTGTGCCCCGAACTTGACTCCTTATTGCCATGTAACCTCCACAGGAAGGAGCATCAATGATGCAGGCAGGCACCTCGGGTTGGGTTTTGGAGGTGGCCTTTGGGATCTGGCCTGGGAGGAGAGGTTTGGGCTTGGACTTAGGTTAAGGGAGGGTTGCCCTTTAGGTAGCGGGATAGACTTCTTGGCAGAGAGAAGTAGGGAAAAAGGCAAACTCCAAATGGAAAGCTTTTTAAGACACAAGGGGATGGTCACAGAAAAAGGGTTTGGATGTGGAGGAAGAGATAGTGGTTCCCTGAGGTGTTTGTGTGGATGTTTTGGGTGCATGTTTGTGCGAGGTATGCTTGTGGGTGCATGTTTGTGCGAGGTATGCTTGTGGGTGGTGGGTGTCTATTGGGTGGGTGAGTGTGGGCATTTATGTGTCTTGGGAGGAGGGGGACGGTGGTGGTGGAAGATGCCGTGGTGGGTGGGTGAGTGTCTGTTGGGGTAGTGGCCGCAGGTATGGTAGATATGCTGCATGTAGGCGTGTCTGTGGTTGTGGTGTCTGTGATGTGGTGACTGGGCTGGATGTCTGAGGTTCTGTTGTGGTGCTGGCTGTGGGTAAGTAGGTGTAGTGGCTGGATCTGTGAATGTTGGTGTGGTGTCTGCAGGTGTGTCAGGTGTTGTGTCTGTAATGCTGGGGTGGTGAGTTGTCAGGGCAGGTCATGACTGTTGCTGTGTGTGCAGGTATATGGTGTTTGTGTGCATGCTGGTGGTGTGTCTTGTGGTGCTTGTGTTTGTCAGAGCTAACCTTGGATGTTGAGGTTGATGCATGCTTGTCTGTCTATGTGCATTGGCTGTGTCTGTGGAGAGGTGTTTGGGATTGGGAAGAACAAGGTGGAGGAGAACGGAAGACAAAGGATGAATGGCTGCCTTCAGTGTGGAGGCTAGAGCTTGCAAGGATCTCTGCAGGCCAGCCAGTGCACCATGAATGCCCTCCAGGAATGCATTACTCTGTTGGACTTGAGTTGCCAGTCCCTGGATGGCATTCACAATGGTCGACTGACCCACAGAAATCAAACTCAAGAGGTTAATAGCCTCCTCACTAAGGGCAGCAGGGCTGACAGGGACAGAGGTGTCTGCAGGAAAAGGAGACGCCCACCCTCTTGGGTGAGCCTGCACGGCCAACTGGGTGGGGAGCTACAGGGAGAGCGGTGGTAGTAAGGGGGGTGGCGCAATGAGATGGTGCTGGGGTGGTGCCAGATGGGTCTGCCACCGCCCGGTAGTGTCCACTGGAGGAGGATTCTGATGATGAAGATCTGGATCCTGTCTCCCCCGTGGCACTTCCTTCGCCCTCCAGGCCACTGGGTCTCTCGGTGTCGGTGGTAGCAGCACTCCAGGTTCCATGACCAGCAGCTTCCCCACTCAGCTGTGCCCCGTCTTCTTCACCTGCTGATGCTGATGGACAGAAAGGGAGAGAAGGTCATCACATTCTTAACATACACAGACATTACAACATACACAACAGTAACAACACATCTATGTCACATGAAGCCCCAGATAGGAACCATTTAGAGCCTACATCATGTCACAATTACATACTTCCAACATTCCCCTATGACCACAGTCTCACCCACTTCATAAGCCAACCATTTGACCACTACACCACCATCCCATCAATTCAGCAGGAACTCATAAAGACCATGCACAAGATTAATTGGCTACATCTAACATTTCTTCCCATACAGATCATCACTGCGTATTAACAAATCTTTCTTAGGAAATGCACTTTACTAACAGCACAATATCATGCCTCCCCTGCTCCACACCTGCCCAGTCCATCACCAGTAGTCATGTTACATGAAAGTAAACTCATCTCACTTCAAACACAATAGAGCATGTTGCTTTGTAATCACATACCTAACTTGTGAATCTGTCCATATCTTTTACAATGTCAAATACCTAAGATGAATACACTACATATGGCATACCCACATAGTGTGTCTCACAAAATGACATAGCATGTCATTGAATCATCTATCTAAGTGCTATAAAAAGATTTCTTAGGAGAATCTGGGCCCACTTATCTAACTCATTGACACATAGACACAATTTCAGTGTCCTGCAACAGGGGCCTACTCATCACACAGGATACAACCATAGACAACCACAGGGAGCATACCAACACCTCCAATACAATGGACACCAAACAATGTTCATGAAGGCCACATGCCTTTCCACTATACATGCTGATTAGAAACCTCTATGTGACAACATCTAAACACCTACATCTCTAACAACTGTACAGACATGTGAATCCAATTACCCAAGTCCAGAACTGATACTTACATAACCAATTACTAATGCAACTATGAATTACACATACCCCTAGAGTTGAGCAAATTGAATGACAACATATACCATAAGACCAACATGTCTGCCAACTGAAAGCCCTGCTACACTATTAGGTCAGGAAGAATTGAGCAGATCTATTACTAGAACTGTCCAAACAGCCTTAGATTAGCAAAGGTTCGTCTGGCAAAGATGAGGTTTCGACATAACAATATGCATGAAGTATCAATTGACACATGATATAGGCACAAAATAGTTTATGTTACACCCAAATAGGTATGGTACTGCCCTATGTAGCATGGACAATATACATCCACTAACGGATCAGCAGCCTAGCCACTTACCTGCTCAACACCAAATACATTAGAATAAAAGGTATTTGAATACAAGTCAGTGTTATGTCTTGAAATGTCAATGTTAAGTCACCACCATGATTTTCATTATGTAGGATGTCCACCCCGAGTAAACTTCACATTTCCCAATATATGAATCTGACATGACAATAACATTTGTTCTAGCTATCGTGCCAAGAATTTTCACTTCTATTAAGGACAGAGAGGTGAGGATTATGCTTTCTCTTTCTTTACTGAGAAAATGACAGCAGCCAATCAAATTATAGTAAACTAAAAAACTGCATTTCCCAATGTTCTTGTAGTCCATAACCTACCCTATCCCAGGCCAGCTCTCCATATAAATGTCTCTGTTCCTTCAGTCCTTCCTCTTTCTTTGCAATAAGAGCGAAAACAACCTGCATTCCACAAACTGCAGCCACCGGCTGAACTGGAATCATCCCTTTTCGTTGAAATGAAACTCTGGACATTCACGCACCTTTATTTTCCGATCCCAGGAACAAAAGAAATGCGCTAATAAACTGGTAATGACTAATAAATACATACCTGGGTGGGTACAATCAAGATACATGGGAAAAACATATCATACAGATAATTCAACTGAATTATACTCTAATAGCATAATTACATCCAGAAATATAAGTTAGAATACACAATAATAATAATAATATCAACAGTAATAGAAATAGGGTGGAATAATCCTTGCCTCCGTGTCCTTAATAGAATTGAAAATTATTTTATTCTATGTCAGGACCGGAGGCTTTAGATTATGCTAGTTTAAAGCTGATCCACCACTGTAGATGCAACATCAACAATAGGCTTATAATAAAAGACCTTAAAAGTATTGTCAGAAGACCAATCTTCAGCAGCCATGATATCCTCCAAACAATAACCAACACTAAAGGATTTGGATGCCATGGAGCCATGCACTGAATGCGCTCCAAAAATGGTGGTATCAATCAATACCAGCCTCCCCAAGCAACCATGTGCCCCATCTGGCCAAAGTGGCTGCTGACACAGGAGCAAAAGGGCTTTGTAATGATATAAGCAATTGCCCTCGCGCATCTCTGCGTCTCTCTCCAGTGAGAGCCTCATAAGCCTTTAAACATTTAACCAAACATAACTTCTGATTATGGGGAAAAGCTGGATAAGAAATAGACCTAATTGAAGTTTTAGTACATCTAGTAATAGTGAAAGAGACTCCAGATGGAGTAAAAACTCTGCCTGCTAAATCCAGGGCACGTACATCAGACACCCTTCGACAGGAGATGAGGCACAGGAGTATGGTGAGTTTGGCTCATAGTTGCTTACGAGAAAGATCTTCGTCACAAGGTCAGGATCTTATAGGAAATTATAAATTGCAGAACAATATCAACATCCCATAAAGTAGAATATCTAGACTGAGGGGTTTGACCATTTAATACCTCTCAAAAGTTGCCAAATCAAAGGATGTTTGCCAACAAATGGGGATGTCCTGCAGAAATAGCAGATCTGAAGTTTCTGATGGTTCTGTGCGCTAAACCCCGAGTTGCTAGCTCTGAAAGAAAATTAACAATCATACTAATATAGAACCCCATGGGATCAACACTTCGTTCATCACCAACCCACCAATCGCTTCCGGGAGGCTTCGCAACGTTTATGGGTGAAAGGAGCCTTGATTGGGCTAAAAAAAACATAGCGTCTCTCGAAACACCTGGCACTTGGCAACGTCCCCTGAAAGTCTCCAAGCCAAGAGTAACAACTGTCCCTGCATTATCAGTGGATGAGGGATTTCTGTTGGGTCCAGGAGCAAGGCTGGGAATGATGGAATTAGAACTGGAAGGGCACATGATAGTGACTTCGCTGCTGGAAACCACGATTGAGCTTTCCAGAGAAGGGTCACCAAAATGATCTCCGCTACTTTTCTCATCACCTGAAAGAGTACTCTCTGAATCATAGAGAACGGAGGAAAAGCATAAAGGAGACCCCGGGACCAGTCTTAGAGAAACGCATCCGATCTCAGTGCCAGAGGGCCCGGTCTCCAAATGTAAAAACGTGGAAGTTGAGCATTGAGTCGAGAAGCAAAAAGGTCTATCGAACACTCGCCCCAACGTCTCATCAGATTGAGAAATATTGACCGGTGAAGCTTCCAATCGCTGCCATCCCTCAAAAAACATAAGTTCCAGTCCGCCACCACATTAGAACGTCCTGGAATGTACTCTGCTATCATCGATATCTGATGACGGAGACAAAAATGCCAAAAATCCTTGGCAATCTGCACCAGAATGCGAGATCTGGTCCCGCCTAGGCGATTTATATTTCTCACCACTGAAATGTTGTCCATACGTAACAATATGCAGCAACTGGCTTTCTGGGGAGAGAAGGAGCGGATCACAAAGGTTCCCGCCAGAAGTTCCAAACAATTGATATGAAGACTCATCTCCTCCAGGGACCATCTGCCCACCGTATCCACTGAGCTGCATCATGCTCCCCATCCCCATTGACTGGCATCCGATTTTATTATTACCTCTGCGGAGGATACAACAATAGCTTGGCCGTTCCACGCATCCATGTGGTCCAACCACCAAGTTATCTCCGTCCTGGCTTCTTCTGTCAGAAGGATCTGTTCTGAGTAAGCCAGCCCCATGCGAATATGAAGGATCTTTAAACATTGGAGGGCTCGTAATGTAGGGCACCTGGAAAAATCACCTGCATGGAAGAAGCAAGAAGTCCCACCAGGCGAGCAAGGGTCCTCAATGATATAGGCAAAGAGATAAGGGCTTTCCCTAACTCTCTCTTGATTGAGGCTTGTTTCCCCAGAGGCAATTTCAGTTGTGTTCTGAAGGAATCCACCTGAAAGCCTAAGAACCCTATACATTGAGAGGGAGTCATGATTGATTTGTCGGTATTTATCAGGAAACCTAGATCCTGCAGAATCTGAATTGTCCAAGAAAGTTATAGTAGTACCAACTCTTTGGTGTGGGCCATGATCAGAATATCGTCAAGAAAAATGATGAAGCAAACGCCTCGCTCCCAAAGGAAATGCACTACCGGGCACAGTAATTTGGTGAAACACCATGGGGCCGAAGACAGTCAGAAGAGAAGGACTTTGAATTCGTACCATTGATCTCTCCAACAAAATTGAAGGAAATGGCGATGTGGAGCGAAGATCAGCACCGTTAGGTAGGCGTCCTGGAGATCTAAGCGGAGAAGCCAATCCCTTTCTTGCAAAAGATCTCTTAATAGGTGTATCCCCACCATTTTGAAATGGCGGTAAACAATCCAAGAACTGAAGACTTTTAGATTGAGAACAAGACGATAACCTCTTCCTTTTTTCTGGGCCAGGAAGATTTTACTGGCAAAACCTGCTGGATGGGGAAGCGCCTGGACTATTGCCTGTATCCTCGAACTGTCTGTAGAACCCACGGGTCGTGAGAAATGTGCTCCCAAGCCGGTAAATACCATTTCAGCCTCCCTCCCAGAATAACATCGGAAAATGGGATTACTCTCACCTGATGCTGTGAAATCTGTGGTGCCGGAACCTCCTCTGTAGGCACGTCCACGGCCTCTCCTTTTCTGGAGGGATAGAATCCTGACAAATGCTTGGTAGGAGCCACAACCTCTCTGGGAATATCCTGCAGTCTGATAAAAACCTCAGCCTGGTGCTCGACCCCTATAGTGTCCGGCCCTGGTAAAAAGGCCACCACTAAACATCCTCTTCATAGAGGTCTAAGCCTTGTCAAGGGCAGAAAAGGTGGAAACATATTTGTCCAGATCCTTTACAAATGTATCACAGAAAAGCAAACCATTTGCCAATGTTCCAGGCTCTGTTAGGGCCAATTCAACTAATTTGGGGTCCATGCGCATCAAGAACGACTTCCATTGTTCCGTGGACATGGCACAATTGGCATTCCCTAGAAGACATATAGCCCTCTGAGCCCATTCTAAGATAGCTTCAGGGTCCAACGGCATACTGGATTCCTTCACTTGCACGGCGAGCTCTAGGATTTTTGTAATGGGTCCTGAGATGTCAAGATGCTTGTCCTTACAAGCTCTCCAGGCCCTATCCAGGCCCTTCTTGGGATCTTTAGTAAACTTCTTGAGGAATGTGGCTACACTAGGGTCCAGTTCAGGGGTGTCGGCCACCTTACAAAATAAAGAGGGACGATAACATTCAGAGCGTAACATATTACATACGTCTTTGTCAAAACTTTTACGCAGTCTCTCCTGCACATAATGGGCCACTTCCATACTTGGCACCCAATTGGTGGATCTGGGATGTAAAATGCCTTCAGTCTCAAACAATAAATTCTTTTGGACCACCGTTTCCGTCAAGGTATAGTTGCGCTTGTGTTTGACCAGTTTTTGGCATGGACTGAGTCAGAGGAATGAGTGTCAGAGGTTTGGGACTCTTCAGTCCGAGGCACTGAAGGGGTTGGACCAGTCTCCGTAACCAAAGAAGCCCCATGCCCGTACTCATGATCTTTGAGCACTGAGGCAGCCATCTGAGTCAATCTCTCCGCAGAGGATAAATGCCCCCAGAAGCTCTCGGGACAAAGCCCCCATCATCAGACATACTTTCTTTAAGTAATGGTTCAATGTGCGGTCGCCCCAGCAATTCTTTTTGACCAAACCTCACTAAGAGCTGTGTGAAAGGTTTTAAAGCTTTTATTAAAACTTGATTAACAGAGTCCTGTACATGATGATCCAGGGCCTGTACCAATCTCTCATCCATCTGATGCTCAAAAGGCATTTCTGCCTCTTCTTGATAAAATTTGTCTTCTTCTGCATAATACACCATGCTTAAAAAGCTAGAGGATGTGAAGGAGTTCAAAAGGGGGGAAAAAATCAGCCCCAGCAGGTCACCAAAGGCGAAACTCCTAAATCAAAATATACTCTTGCCATGGCCCACATTTGAAGGTGGCGGGACCACCTTGTCAAAAATTCCCCTAGGGCAAGGCCCTTGCACGTTTTTTCACCCGGTTAGGCGTTCGAGTGATCTACACAACTTGCTATGCACACGTTGCAGTCAAGCCGATCACCAACACTATTCCAGTTGGAAAAGTGGCTTGCGTGCATGCACGTGCGTAAACAAAAAGAGAGGACTGAGTCCTCTTAGGCAGCGCTCGACTGATCTCCATGGGAGGCCAGGAAATACCAGTGCACACCACTGCAGTCACAGAGCGTCCCTAGAAGCACTCCAGAAGGCTGGGCGGCATATGGGTGAATGGACTCGAACGCTGTCTGATCCGAAAGCGATTAGCAGGATCGGTCGCGTGCGAGCGAAAAGTGTGCACAAACAGAAAAAGAGGAAGATTCCTATCACAAGCGCTGCTCAGTCCCTGCTCTCTCTCCACGGGCCTGAGAAATACATATATAAACTTGTACAATAAAGTAATGAGAAATGTAATAAGCACTTATCTCTGGCTCGGGCAGGTTATGGACTACAAGAACATTGGGAAATGTAGTTTTTTGGTTTACTATAATTTTATTGGCTGCTGTCATTTTCTCAGTAAAGAAAGAGAAAGTATAATCTGAAGCCTCTGGTCCTGACAGAGAATGGGGACACTTCTTCAAACCTCAAAGGAAGTGTAGTAAGTTTGCCATACCAAAATCCTGATTGGGATGACCGCCTCACATGAAGTTACAATCTATTTCATGACACAGGATTACTTGGCTCTGTGACTCGTCTGTCAGACCCAATGTTGCACATAGAGCAAGATCCAGTGGAGTAGGACTGGTCAGAGACCAAAGAGCAATACAACTTACCATTTGGGTAAATTGACTAGGAAACACTAGGTGGGAAGGATGACACTGCAGGTTACACATATGTATGGCTGAGTAGAATTACACATATGATACAGCTACATGTGCATCTCCACATGCAGTTATACTATTTAGTTGACATAGGTGATGAACATGTCTCTATATACAATACAATGGCCACATCTGTGTTTCAATGTTGGCAACTGTAGTACTATGTCTTCCTAGGAGACACTTCAACTGTAGCACTTACCACATTGTCACAGCGGCAATACTTAGGCATCATACACTTAACTGGCAGAGGCATGTACATGGGTTCTGTTAGTACTTACGCCATTGTGGCTGCTGTGCTGCCCCTCAAACGCCTGTCCACCTCAGGATAGGCCACTGCCAAAATGCAGGCTATTAGGGGGGTCAAGGTCCAATGGGTACCCCTCCCTGGTTGGGAGAACATCTCCAACTGGGCCTCTGCGGTCTTCCGGGCCGAGCATCTCAGGTCCTCCAACTACTTCTTACAGTGGGTGCTCTGTCGGCTGTAGAGCCCCAGGGTCCACACTTGCTTTGTGATAGCACGCCAGAGTCCCTTTTTTTTTATGGTGTTGATCTGCATGGATGACACAGACAAAAGGAAAATTCATGCCCATATGCTCCATACCAGTGGTAGTGAACAGAAAACTTCAGTAACAGCAAGTAGGTAAACATTCTCATCCTCTGAGTTGATACTCATGTATAAATTAGCATCTGCATGCATCAACAATTTCACTACTTAACATTTCAGGTACACCATCATACACCACACCTTTCACACATTGGTAAAACATTGGATTCACCTGCGCCTCTGGTGCACTGTATAGCTTTCCATACAGGGATAGGACCTCCTCCACAAGCTTCTCCAGCTCTTCAGGGGTGAAGGCTGGGGCCCTATCTCCCGCAGAATAGCTCTCAGAGGCAGTTCACAGCAGCTTAGGTAGTGAAGGTCTTGCTGGTAGCAGTGTCAGGAGTCAAGTGAGCAATGCTGCAGAAGATGGCGGTCACGTCCGCCGGTCACATCTGCCACGTACAGGATCGTGACCGCCAGCGGAAATTGCCGTTGGCCCAAGTCCACCATAGGCAGCAACGTGTACCAATGGCAATTGCACAGAGGTTGTGACTGCCTACCGCCATGATGACTTCTGCCAGCAGATTTAGGTCACTTCCACATGTCCAGTACAGTAGGTCAGACGGCTGCCATTTTGAGCACATTTCATGTATGGAAGAGTTATGCAATCTGCCTCATAAACTAAGCCCTATATTGTGCAGTATATCTGTAAGTAATGCATTCATGTTTAGTTCTCCATTTGTAAACGTGAGCAGTAAAAGCTGTGTAACTGATGGACATTTGGTGTTAGCAATGTACACCTATTCTGAGAATCCTATGTGCGTTGTTTATGTAGATGATGTGCAACAATATGTGTACGATATGTCAAGTTGGTTGGACCAACAAACAAATACAGTCACAGATGACTAGGTACATTAGGTAATTGAGGGAATGTGCACCAAGGAGAGTGTCATCGGATGCATAGCTATGTGCAGTTTTGTAGATGTCAGAGGTTGTGACCGACCTCAACAGCAGGTATGTGTGACTTGTAATTGAAATGTGTGTTTGCAAAGTATGTCTCCTAGCTTTACAATGTTGCATGACCCACATATATGTTTGTGTTGAACCTAATTGCTTACAGGTGACTCTGGCTATTCTAAGCGTCCTTGGTTGTGGACCCCAGCCACGCCAGGGGAAGTCCGCTACAATGATTCCCACGGGAGGACAAGGCGTTTCATGGAGCAGACGTTTGGGCTCTGAGGCAAGATTTAGGTGCTTGGACATTTCAGGAGGAGCCCTCCTCTACTCACTCAACAAGGTTTGTCAAATAACTGTTACCTGCTACATGCTCCACAATCTTGCCCTGTGATGTCAGATACTATTTCTACCAGATGGGGGGGGGAGCCTGCAGCACCTGTGGGTGGAAATGCTGATTTGCCAAGTGATGATGACCCAGATGAGGATTAAGCTGGATACTCCAGGGCAGATCTCATCAATTTTTACTTCAACTGACTCAAGGTATGTGATGTATTTGTGATGAAGTGATTAAAGATTTTAAGCTAGTGTTGATGTGTAGCATGTCACCTCCTCTTTACCATCAGTTAGGTGGTATTAGGTAAATGAAATGCCTATGAGTGAGTTTTGCATGCAGACTGTATTGTGGTATTGTGGAAAGAACAGACTGGTATACAGTATCATATTGTTCATGCACTTGCAATGACACTCTTGTGAACATGACTTGTCTGCATTGTGGAATGTTTTCTTGTATGTCCTATCTGTCATCTATGTCAATTACAGATTTGGAGACTTCCAGTTTGGCTAATCATCATTGGCAAGTCACAGTCATTGTCAAAAGCAAATGGGAATAGCGGGCACATATGAGAAGGGGACATGGCTAAAACCAGGTGCTGAATGCAATGAGTCTTTGGAGTGTAAGTTACATTGCCAGACTGTCAGGACATCAGGCTGGATTTGTGTCTACCCCTCAAGTTTACATGTAGGGTACTGGAGGTGGTCAAAAGGTGCAATTGGTGTGTCCAACTCTGTCTGGCACATGAGAAATGTGGAATTATAGCCTCTAATATCACAATGTGTATTGTTGTATGTAACCTACCCTAGACCTAGCTGTCAGTGTGTTCCTACTTTGCAGAACAATGTGGATGTCTCTGTGGACTGACATAGGTGAGTGGCAACTATAAAGGTATATGACCAATGTAAGTGAAAGATCCCTGGAAAGGGGACGTCAGCACTGATATCTGTCTGTACCATGGGTTATGTACATTAGGCATCAAAGGTACGGTCACGAGATAAGACTTTACCAGGTGGTACAAAGAAATGTCCTGCATGCCTTCTGGCTTGAGGGAAGACTGATATGTCCCTAATATCTGACTCCTGTGTATTAGCAGTGTCTGCAACCTTAGCAGATATCTTGATGTTACTTTCAGTTCTACCCAATGTGCTCTTTGAATGTCTACTAATAAATGTGTGTAGATGTAGCATACAAAAGTTTTTTAATCTCTTCATGTTTGAATTCCTAATGTAATGAGTCTTATGCTGATAGTGTCCACGTGTGATGTCCATGACATAGGTTGTACAATACAGAGGGACATATTGATAGCAGAGTTGCCATGCATCACAGTTGTACCTGGTAGATAAATGACACATACACAGGACCTGTGTTAAAGTGTGATATATTGTGAACAGTTATTCAATATGTGTGACAAGGAATCTACAATGACACAATTTAAACAGTGAAGGGTTCAGGCATGGTGGCTACAATCATCAGGGTAACTCTTACACCATCTGGATACATAAGTCCAGTGTCCTTGTACCATGGAAAAATTGAGTTTGGTTTAAGAACAGTCAACAGGGTGCATCTGTGGCACACAAGGGGAACAAATCAGGAGAGGTTCACTTCCTGGCAGTGGGGTTTGTCTTGGCATCTACTTCTTCTGGATGTCTGAGTGGATGTCCGTGTTTGCGGGGGGGATGTTCCACCCAGAGGCATGTCTTCCACCAGCAGGGCCTTCATTCCATTTGCAGCCACAGTTTTAGAAGGGCTTGTAGGCTCATTGCTAGTGGAAGAGGTCTGGTGATGTTCTACAGTCGTACTCAGGGTAGTGTTGATGTCCCTCAGCACCCCAGCAATGGAAGCCAGGCAGGCATTGTGTGTCTACCACTGCTGCATGACTTCCTGGTGATGGTCCCTCTTCAGCTATCTGATTTCCCCCATTATGGTGATTACAAGACTTGGGAGGTGGTTTCCTCATTAGTATTGTCTCTTGGAGCCCCCATCTACTGGCCCACAGCATCCCTCCCACGCACCTTACCCCCACATGCCTGTGCCTCCGGCACAGTGTGCCCACTCGCAGTAGTGGCTGGACCATCCTTGTTAGGGGTGACAAGAGAATACTCAGGTACCTGTACTGTGGGGCACAGAATGGATGAGACAGTTCTTGGGACACAGGTTTGGGGGAAAATGGTTGCCTGTGATGTAGATGCAACAGGGCTGGGAGGAGTCGATGTGGGCAGGGTGAGGCTGACATTCTTGACTGAACAAGTGTCCCTGATGGACCAGCTTTCTCTCAGTGTCCACACATCCAGGGGTGTTGTCCTCACTGCGGCCTTCATACAGTGGGGTTGTGGCAGTCTCTGGTATCCTGTACATTGTGACATTGTCAAGGGTACCTGTAGGAGAAGTGGAACACAGAGTTGCTGTTACCTTGGGATATGGTTATGCAGACAGTGCCTTAACATGATCCCCAGAAATGAAAATGACAGCTGCTGCACAATCTTGCTTCCTACAACATGAGACTCTGTAATTTCCATACCATACACCATGCTTGTGGCTGTTAAACAATGTTGGTAATGATGGGACTGCTGATACTATCTTATGTTGTCAGATTATTGCCAAAGGTATTCATCTTTGTTGCCTTCTGAAGTGTCTGACATGATACATGGCACACGAAGAGGTGTATAATGCACAATTGTGTCAGAGTAGTAACACAGTATGGGAGAATACAATAGACATTGACCAATAACTGGTTGTACTGCATGTGCATCCACCTATACATCAATATTTCCATCCCATGTGAGTACATTTTAATCTTAGTTAGCTTTATTCCAATGGCACTGTGGTTGGGCACTGAGCTATAGCTGTGTATTCATGGTGATGATAGTGGGAGTGGGCCATTGCATTTCTGTCATTTCCATTCACTGTTACAGACTTGTACAATCAAGATGGCTTATATTGTAGTTAGTTTCACAAACATGACATCTCACATTTTGTGCACTGTTCTGATTTTCACAATGGTGGGTTATTACATTCTGGGAATTGTAGTGCTATGAGTTGCCAGTACTTCACGTGCCATTTCCAAGGGCTGTGGAGCCAGGTGAGGTTAGTGAACATGTGGCATGCCTGAGAGGGGGATTGGAACATTTGGACAGAGGTGTAGTGTGTGGTATGTGAATTGTGGTATGTTAAGGTGGTGAAGGAGCATGCAGGACATGACAAATGAGTTCAGACTCCACTCCCCCAGGTATTCCTGTCAGGCCCTCAGGATGCACTATGTTCAAACCTTCTCCTTCCAAGATGTGAAAGTAAGGGGAGGAGGTTGGGGCCCACCTCTAGTCTTGAGGTTTTGCCAGCTGGTGCCTGGAGGCCATGGAACTACCTTCCCCCTGAGATCATTCCACCTCTTCCTGATGTCCTCCCTTGTGCGTGGATAGCTGTCTAGAGAATGGACCCTGTCGACTATTCTTTGCCATAACTCAATTTTCCTGGCAATTGTTGTTTGCTGGATCTGTACTCCAAAAAGGTGTGGCTTTACCAATTTCAGCCACCATGACTCTCAACTTCTCATCCGTGAAACGTGGGTGTTTTTGTGGGGACATGGGATTGGTGGTGAAGAGAGTGTGATTGTGTACAAAGATGAAAGGCTGGAGTAAAATGTAAGTGGAAAGGTGTAAGTGCTATGATGTGAGTTGGTGACAGTTGATGTGGATTGTGTGTGGTAGTAAAATGTGTGTTGTGTATGTTGTGCAGATGTGTTATGTGTGTGTAGTGAAATATATGTGGATACCTAATATTGGTTTTCCTATTTCTGTGTACGATTTCACTTGTCTGCGTGTGGCGTTCAGGTTTCAAAGGATTGTGGGTTGTGTAGGGGTGTGTTATATAGTGCAGTGTGTAGGTGTGTTGTGTGTGTGAATGTGTGCCAGGTGTCAGGTATTCAAACTATCCAATGTGGTGCTGTGTTCATTGTGCTGTGAGTTGAGACTGCCACGGTTCACACTACCAATGGTTTTTTGCCATGGAAGTACTGCTGTCGTGATTTGTGGATCGTAATCTGATGGGTTCATTTCTTTCGGGATGATGGGGCTTGTGGTCGGGCCGCCTCTTTTCTGTCCTCCAATGTCCAGGCGGTTTCAGGAATCTGGCTGTTTTTTGCTGACTTCTCAGTGTGTCTTTTAATATGGAGGTCGGGTTGTCGCCAACATGAAGGTTTTTTGGTGGCCACCACTGCGGCGGTCTTACCGTCAGACTGCCAAAGTTGCAATGAGGCCCTAAATCTTAAATGTTTGAACAGATAATATTAATACTAAATAAATTGAATTAACTAGTCCCACTCCAGTCAGTGCAACATTAGGGAAAGGTTTGGACTCAGGAGGGATAATATGTACTATTCCCACTCCAGTTGGTGCAATAGTAGGGACAGTATTGGTCTCAGAAGGGGTAAAACTTACTATTCCCACTCAAGTCGGTGCAACAGTAGGGAAAGCCTTGGACCCCAGAGGGGTAAAATGTACCTTTCACACTCCGATGTGTGCAACAGTAAGGAAAGTGTTGGACTCAAGAGAGGTAAAATTTACTATTCCCACTGCAGTAGGTGCAACAGTAGGGAAATCGTTGGACTCAGAAGGGGTGACATTTACTATTCCCACTTAAGTGTGTGCAACAGTAGAGAGAAAGTAATTTATTTCAAACAAATCACATATTTTACAATCTCTCCTAAGTACCTAAAAATAGAACAGTCTAATTATAAAAATTATGGGCCTTATTATGATTGTGGTGGTCCGACTGCCACAACAACCCTGGCGGTTGGACTGCCAGAGAACCGCCAGCTCTGCCATGATCCTAGATCCCAGCGGTCTGGCGATGGCAGAGATCTTAATCTGGCAGGGCAGCAATGCAAGCAGCGCTGCCCTGGGGCTTACGAACTTGCTCTCTGCCAGCGGCTTCAGGGCAGTAGCACCACCATGAAAAGGCTGACGGAGAACAGGTGCAGGGGGCCACAGAGGGCCCCTGCACTGCCCATGCACTTGGCATGTGTAGTGCAGGGCCCCCCTGGCCAGTACCATCGCAATGTTCACTGTCTACTTTGAAGATAGTGAACATTGCGAGGTAACTGGTGCACTCTGCAGCCGACAGCATTGCCGCCGGCTCGATTACGAGCCAGAGACAATGCTGTAACCTGTTTCCTGCTAGGCCAGCGGGTGGAAACGTAGGTTTCTGCCTGCCAACCTAGCAGGAAACCCATAATAGCGCCTGCGGGGAGGTTACCACGTTTTCCATCAGCCAAACTCACAATGGGGCCCTAAATGTCTACATTTAAACACAAATAAAAGATATTACATAATTATAACAATTTTAAATAATTATTATCAGTTAAAATAAATAGTATTAATATAATGTAATGGAAGTAAAAAAGTGTAACACAATTAGAAAATTAAGTAATAAAAAACAATTTGTAATAAATGAATACATATCATTTAATTCATGATTACTTGAATAACTTACCAGCCTATTCCTCTACAAACTTAACAACACACACCTAAATTATAACTTAAGAAATATGATAGTTTGACATTTAACACAGTTATAATTAAATAATTAATAATAAATTAATAATTAATTATCAATGAATTATTTCTTAGTCAACTTCATACCGTTTATGCCTACAATCCCAACAACCCACACCTGGAATATAACTTAAAATTGTTTTAATCACACAATTTACACAATTACTTGTCAATTAACTAATTTATAATAATTGAAAATTAATTATTAATTCATTCTAATCAATTAACTTTCCACCATTTACCTCTATAAACCGCACAACCTGCACTTAAAACATAACACAAAAAATAAATGAATTTTTCAATTTACAGAATAATTATCAATCAAATAATTAATACAATTTAAAATGAATGATTAATTATTTATAATTAATTTACTATCCACGTTGTACCCCTACAAACCTCACAACCCGCTACAACACAAAAAATTACAATTAATAATTACACTAAATTAAAAAGCAACTAAAAATTGACAAACTGTATTAAAAAAAACTTAACAATAGTTATACAAACAATATATGACATATACAATTAATATATATATTAAAATACATAAAGATAATAAAAAACTGTATTCTTTACAATAATATTTTTACAAACGATATTAACAATTTATATATTTTCAACATTGGTATTACTTACCTTAGAAAACCTATATTTTTGTAAATGATATTCCTGCATCACAATATTTAGCATCATGATGTTAAAAACTCGATGTTTGTGTGCCTCGATATATTTAACTTGATGTTTTGTCCGAATACTTAATTTAGAATGTTGGACTTGCTGCAAAATCTGTAAGAAAGATTTAACAGCAGATCCTGAGAAGGGTGTTAAATTGGAAAGCTACGTTAGGGGATGGTAACCATAGGCAGAAAAAAGGGTGAATATCCGAGGCTGCTATGAAAATTAGTTGTTACATGAACATTTTCAATACCAGTGTGCTTGAACTAGTCTTCTGGTCCCTCCAAAACCAGTGGAGGTATTGGTCGACTACCTGATTCAGTCGCTCAGTGTCAGACCCTATTCTGGAGTCCACACTGTCAGACCTCGATCTGGAGTCCACATAACAGGCAGCGGCAACTGGGCCACAACAATGGGGGTTGAGACCTTTTGCCACTGCTATCCCAGGACCTGTCCTGCTATGCCTTTTCAAACTGGGTCAAGTACAACCCTTTACGCACTTCACTGTCAGTGGTTATGAAGGCGAGCAGTCACAGGCTTATGAGGAATGTTGGTGTGGGGATACTCAGGCTCAGTAATCATTACCACCTCCCCAACAGAGCAAAAAAAATCAGTGTTGTGCCCAGTGCTTCTCTTTGTATAAAGGATAAATACTTTATTACACAGTAAACACAAAATGTACTAGATGTACAATTATGCAAGGCTAAACAATTTATGGGTGTGAGTCTTTACGCTTGAAGGGGCTAGCTAAGCTACCCTTTCATCTTTCCCTTGTGGGTCTCCCTCGTTCTGTGGGTCTCCCAGGTCTTGAGTTTGAGGTATTGCCTACCCCCATTTGGCCTTACAACCTAGTCTCTCGGGCCTAGCCCCTTTTAGTCTCTCACCTAATTCGTAGGAGCAGAGCCAGTCCTCAGTCAACCCTCACACAACAGCGGGACATCTCCAGTAGCACAGAGCTTCCAGGTTTCACACGCCAGTCTTCAAGGGAGCTGTGTGGCAGCCAGCTAAGTAGGTCATCACTTAGAGGGTAGCGGCAGGAGTCAAGGCTTCAGTCAGTGGCATTCTTCCGGCAAGTGGCAGACGAAGTCTCTGCCATTAGCACGACTAACTCCGGGGATTGCTTGGCGCGTCTAATGAGCACAAAAAAATCACACCTGCAAGTGATTGTTCTTCGGTGCAGCAATTGCTGGGCATTATCTTTGGCATGCAGTGCCCCGAGGTGATGGCCTCAATTCTTCATGAGGCACCCCAGGAGATCCTCTCAGATCACTTGGGCTTCAGGACTGGTCCCATCCCAACAGCATACGTTGGCAATGTCACAGTCACGCAGTCCACTTGTTTAGCCCATGAGCCACCAGCAGGAGCTTCTCCCGGCTTTGGTCAAGCCTACCAATCGGGCATACAGCTGGAGGTTGGGTGGGAGCTACAACAGGGTTAAATGATGAAGAGGGCATTGCCCGGTCTGGTAGTACCATGATTCTGGAAGTGTCTATCGGGCAGATCCTATGCCCGGGTCAATTGTGGCAGTCCCTTCCATAATCAGGTCCTCCTGCAGGGCTGGTGCTTCCTGCCCTTGCTCACAGCCAGGATGCCTTGGTACCTAGGGCAGTCTAATAATTCCTAATTCAGACTGGACACCAGGATATGTTCCTCCTCTCTGGACGCCAACCTTTGGTTTTCTAGGTAGTCTCTAATTACTCTGAAGAATATCCCCTCCTTGGTAAAGGAGACCACAACAACAAACACAAATGGGTCTTGGGCTCCTATCTTTATATCAATTTGGCAGGTGGAGGTTGCATGTTCTAGGTCTGCTTTCTGGGAACCAGATGGACTGGTTCCTCTTTAATGCTTCTTGGGCAGGCCACCTTCCAGACCTGGCATTGTTTGTAATGATGCTTTGCCTAGCAAGACAGTCTCCAGGTGGAGTGGCCACCGCAGAATTACAGAGAGGTGTGAACAAGCTGCACCCTCCTCCTCACAAAGGTCAGGAAACAAGATCAGAATCTGTGCCCCTTACAACAGAATCTGAATCATTTACTGCTCAGTGTATCAGGAAGGCTCTGGCACTACTAAAGAAAGGCTGTATCCTCTTTCCTCCTTAAAGATTCAGGTGTTGCCCCCTCCCATCTAAGAGATGCCAACAATACATATATTCTGTCTGGGGAAAGTAACCTCTCCTTCATCTTGTTCTCTAGTCCAGATTGCGGGCTTCCAAAATCAAACCCATAGGCCTGTATGACTTGTGCATGGCACACTGTCAATTCCACAACACATGCATATTTACAATGCACAGCATGTTGGTGTTCAGGATTCCAGGTTAATCTTCAGTAGCGGAATTTTAGATGAATGGCCTGTAAGAGAACATTCATGCTTCAACTATAAAATGGATGTCACTATAATTCACTGTAGGAAAGTGCCTCTTTTGACATGGTTAGCCCCCACTTTTTGCCTGGTGTTTGGTGTGGTTTCAAAGTTGTTAGTGTCCCAGGCCCCCACTAACCAGGTTCCCTGGGCCAGATCTCTTTCCCAAAACTGTTGTGATTCATTGGTAACACCTTTAGGTACCCCTATAAGTCCCTAGTAAATGGTGCCAATGTACCCAGGGCATGAGGTACTAAGTGTATGCCCCTGAGGGCAGCAGTACAGCTTGTGCCACCCTCAGGAACCATGCATCCAAGTGCACCCAGCACTGTCATTGCAGGCTAAGTGTCCTGGTACAATCCCACATTTCATACCTGACATGGCACACAGCCTGTGTGCCCTGTCCACTACACACTCCAAGAAATATAGGTAAGTCACCCCTCTGGCAGGCCTTCCAGTCCTAAGGCAGGGTGCACTATACTGCACATGTGGGCATAGATCCATGAGCAATATGCCCCTACTGTGCCCGGCCAAACCTGGGACACAGTGGGTGAATAGAGCAGCCATTTTACATGCATGTGCTGGACATTGGTCAATACAACTTTCATGTTTGTTATCAAACAACTCAGAATGATAAATCCAAACTGGTACCAGTATTGGATTGATTGAAAAACGTTCCCAGGGGTCAACGTAGAGGTGCCCCCTGCAAAGGCTCACTACCCTGGCATGACTTCTGGCTGGTCACAACCAGGCTGCCACTAACACACAAGATTCTGGAACCCTAGGGCGAGAGCATGTGCTTTCTGAGTCCAGAGAACAAAGCCCCTCCAGGGCGGAGGTGTCACACCTCCTCCCCCATGAATGTGCACAGCCCTGCCTAAGAGCTTCAAAGGGCTGACCGCCCATGAAACTCGACCTCCTAGCCCTGCTGCTTGCAGGAGATAGCTGCCCCCATTGCAAACCGCCACTTTTGGCTGGAGCAACGGCGGGAAACTGCACAAAGGACAGGAGAAGTGACCACCACCAGCTTGCACCACCCCTAAGGTGTTGCATGCAAAGTGACCTCTCTGTTTCATTTTCCTCCATGTTGCATGGTAGGAAAATAGCCTATCAGGGACAGGGAAGTGACCTCTGCCCATAGGAAGTGGTCACATAGTGGGTGTAGCCACTCTAAGGTAGATGACCCATTGGTCACTACTAGGTACTCCCCTAAATGGTCACTAAATGCAGTATTTAGGGGGCACCCCTAGACCTACAGATCAGATTCCAAGGACACAAGAAGACCAGCAACAAAGAAGACTCAAGGCTCAAGAACTGCATTCCAGTTGCACAAAGAAAAAGGTACCAAACCCTGCCTGCTGCACTTAGGACTCAACAATTGTCGCTGAGGGGTTGCTCGGACATTGGATGGACTTTACAATTCTCCAGAGGATGTCCACTCCTCTGAAAATCACTGAAGATCTCCTCCGGAGTGTAGGCATCACTCTTTTGCAACAAAGACCCCAAGATCAGTGAAGTCCAGTTCACTGACCGGCTGCTGACCAAGGAACAAGTTGCCACAGACAGACCAAATTACATCTGATGGACCATGAGGCCAAATCCTGAAAGTGTGCTAAGTATGGTGGTACTGCACCCCCCAGTGGCTGAACCGTGCAATAGCCCGAGCACTCGTCACTCAACATCATACAGCAAGAAGAAAAGTCCACTCTGGACTTGAAAAAGGACCAGGAGGAAGTCCCAGTCAAGGGACTTCAGAAACCATCCACCAGAGTGGCCCTTCTGACCTGTAAGCGACCCTCAAAGTGACCTACTTCCTGCTTCATAACTTAAAAATACCCAATTTTGTTGATCTTGGTCTTATTGTGAGTACAAAAAATGCTTTGCACTTCTCCAAGATTGGCCTATCTGCTCGACCAAGCTACCATAAAAATTAGAGCATTAAACGGTCTAGTTTTTACCTCTGTAAACCAACATGTGGTTGCCCCGACTCTCTGCACAGTGTGCCTGGTTTTGCACACTACATGGAGAGCCAGCCTCCTACAGTCACCAAACACAATATGCTCCCACCATTATGCTCCAGGAATGAAACTCGCAGCAGGGATGGTAGCCTTCCATCACTATGAGAGAGTGCTTAGTGTGTCGCTCCAAGTTAAGGAAAAATTCCAGAACCTATCTTCGTCAAAGACCAGGCCTAACGCAATGTGTAAAACAAAACAAAACAAAACAACAAAAATAACTCAATGTGTGCCTACAGAATGTGTGTGTGGTACAAACAAAAATCAAAAAGCAGTATCACAGATACCTGCAGTTCGGGCATTCAGGGCAAGGGACATAATCATGCATCATGCATGGGACATTCCATACCAACAATCAGTTTGGCCATCAGGCTAGGGATGATTACTTGTAGATTGAAGTTAATGGTTCTGAGTTATTGTTATAGAGATTTCCAGAAGCAGTCCTGTCAATTATCGAAATTTCATAAAGAACATGTAATCTAACAATGTCCTTAAGTGATAAATCAAGTACCACAGAGAGTTTTCTCAAGAGGTGATCTTGTGACATGGAGAATTCAACAGTGAAATCGAAAAAGACACCTGAGACCAGGGTTGGGAAGGGGTGGCTAATAGTTGAAGATATGGATGCGCTTTTCACCCTCCGCAGGAATAAAATGCTTCACCAAGGTCAATGGACCTTTGGACCCAGAAAGCTATGTGGTGAGTTATCAACAATATTTCAACACCACCCCAACAATTTAGACACCATGACCAATGTGGCCACGGAAGGAAAATTCCAATCAGAAATAAAGTTAAAACATTTATTACAAACACAAGCTCAAAGTCATGTAGACAAAGCGCAAAACCAAATTATAAAGATACATAATTACCAGGGGTTGCCCAAAGCATCCAAATAAATTTAGATGAACTAACATTAATAAAACTAGACACTCAAGAAGAAGAATACATAAAGTCAATAGGAATATCTGAGACACATATATTACTCACTGTTCAGAAGTTGCAATCATTAGTAAATTCAAATTTCGCAGAGTCTATAATCTTTGGCTTGGCACAGGTCAACCCTACAGCTAACTAAATCAGGGGAATGTATGTGTGGGGAGGAACACAAGATAAGTAGAAAGAGAAAGCATCAGCATCTCAGAAGCTCAGGCACGAGCCTTCTGAGAGGGCAAAATAAAGGGTCACTAAATCTACAAAGGAATTTTTAGGGGTAAGGGCAAATGGCAGAGAGTAAGATACCTCTCCAAGGGATGCAGCATTCAGGGAATCTTTATCAGCAAGACATTAGGATCAGCAAGCTTCAGTACAACCTCTGCAAGCCGCAAAGGTCTCCTCAGGACTGCTCAGGAAAATGCTGCAAACTGCCAAAATGCTGGTATGGAACATGTTACCTGGGATTAGTTTTTCTGAATCTTTATCATGTGGACAACATCAATGATCCAATCAGGAATGAGAAATCAAAGTCCAGAGTTAAAAGAGGAGCAAGTGCCTCACAGATAGTAGGAGATATGTTTTGTGCCATAATTCCATCAGTGGGAGTAATCTTGAATGATCTCAAGATTAGGAAGTTGTCAACAATAGTAGACAAACTATCTACTGACACTGCAGGAGCTATGTTGTTCATGGACACAGGGATGGTTGCTGTGAGATTAATGGTTTCGCAAAATCGTCTTGAGTTAGACATCTTACTCGCAACGGAGCAAGGAGTCTGTAAAAGGTTTGCCCTTGGAAACATTATATTTCAGGAACATGAACTGAGATCGTATACATTTGTTTCAAACCTGCTTAGAGTCACACAAAAAAGAGATATCCCTGTGACATGCTTGAGAAGAGATGTGTTTGTTGCAACTTGGAGTCTTCCCACTGTTCTTGACCGGTTAATGCCTATCCAGCGTAACATGAGCTGACACCTTTGGCGAATCAGAACAATTTCTGTAATTTGAAAGTCGGTTACCCTGACACTGTCACAAGCCACCACAGAGCCTCCCACCTCAGGAAACACCAGCACAGCACCCACCCAGCGGGCCCATCCCTCTGTCCCCAGGACATGTCAATCAGCAGTGTGTCCACCACTACAGGGAACCCAGGCAAACCCACCAAACCAAGACAATCAGGGACCTGGGGCAGTGGCAGTGGGAACACGGTTCAGGGGACAGAGGCACAGGATAACAGGGAAACTGGGAGGACTGCTGTGCGACAGGTGGAGGACAGGCCCAGGGAACCGACACTCCACGAGGCACTCTCCAACATCATGGGAGCTTACCATCATTCCCAGGAGACGATGGCAAAGGTACTGGCCAAGTTACAGGAGACCCAGCGGCTGCAGGAGGAACACTACCTTGGGATCAGGGAGGACTTGAAGTCCATTAACACCACCCTGGTCACCATTGCAGGGGTGCTGGCAGACCTTCTCAACACCAGGTGGGACACAGTGGCACAACAAAGGGCCCCTGACACTAGCCTGGACGATGAACAGCCCTCCACCTCCGCCGGCGCTAGTGGACAGGAGGCACCGCCACAGGAACAACAGGACACCAGCACCCCACCCCTTGCAGATGGAGAACCCCCCCGTAAATAGTCCCTGAGATCCAGGAACAAGACAGAGAACATTGCCAAGACCCCCACCAGGAAATGAGACCCCCCTGAATGTCACCCTTCTGTCCCACTATGTCACCCTGTCCATCCTTAAACTGCCATTGCTCCACTTCCTATGCCCCTTTGGACAATGCACCTGTGAAACAAATAGACTGGACTCTGCCATGGACATTCCTCCACCATCAACCCAGTCCATTTTACAACCCCCTCCACTTATTAGCACAGGAATAAACACACTTCAATCACAAAACAATCTGGAGTCAGTCTGTGCTTTCACAAATGTGTAATTGCAATAACTATGGAATATAGCAATGTCAATTTACTTGTTCACATACCAATGTAACACAGCTGTAGGCCAGCAGTAAACATAGCAGAGGGCACAAAGTGGGACCCAGATCTGTGAAATGGAAAGTCAAAGTGACAAGTCAAGGTCCATACACTAAATGAAAATGACAGACTTATGCTAGCTCAAACAGTAGTATGTGATGTGGGAAGCAGTGACATTTTCTTACCTGTGTCTCACTGGAAGTATTGCATGATGATGTTGTTTTGGTTGTCGATATCCTCTTCTTCTGCCTCCTCTTCGTCACTGTCCACAGGCTCCACAGCTGCCACAAGACCACCATCTGGCCCATCCTCCTGCAGAAAAGGCACCTGGTGTCGCAAAGCCAGGTTGTGCAGCATACATCAGGCCACGATTATCTGGCATACCTTTTTTGGTGAGTATTATAGGGAGCCACCTGTCAGATGGAGCCCATGTGCCTCATTGTAGCATTCCTCTGCCCTTGTCCTGGGATTCCTCAATGGAGTCAGTAGCCATGACAGGTTGGGGTAACCAGAGTCACCTGCAAATGTCGAAGGACAACTGTTAGACACATACTAACCCTTAGGGACAGCCCCATACCCAGACACCTATGTCAACTGTATTGGGACTTTGGCCTCACCTATTAGCCACACATGGTGCCTCTGGAGTTGCCCCATCACATAAGGGATGCTGCTATTCCTCAAAATGTAAGCATCATGCACAGAGGCAGGATACTTGGCATTCACATGGGAGATGTACTGGTCTGCCAAACACACCATCTGCACATTCATAGAATGGTAGCTCTTACGGTTTCTGTACACCTGTTCATTCCTGCGGGGGGTACAAATGCCACATGTGTACCATCAATGGCACCAATGATGTTGGGGATATGTCCCAGGGCATAGAAGTCACCTTTCACTGTGGGCAAATCCTCCACCTGAGGGAACACGATGTAGCTGCGCATGTGTTTCAGCACGGCAGACAACACTCTGGACAACACGTTAGAGAACATTGGCTGGGACATCCCTGATGCCATGGCCACTGATGTTTGAAAAGACCCACTGGCCAGGAAGTGGAGTACAGACAGGACCTGCACTACAGGGGGGATTCCTGTGGGATGGCGGATAGCTGACATCAGGTCCGGCTCCAACTGGGCATACAGTTCCTGGATTGTTGCACGATCAAATCTGTATGTGACTAGGATGTGTCTCTCTTCCATTGTTGACAGGTCCACCAGGGGGTCTGTACACCGGAGGATGTCGCCATCTCATCACCTGCCCCAGCGGACGTGCCTTATGGAGGTGAAAGGCGAGCAGAGAGTCATCCAACACTGAGGTATCACAATGTGTTATTTGCAGAAACTTTATTAATCCGCAATGTGCCGGTATTTGTCTATATTCCCGGCCTAGATAGGTGTGACGCAGTTAACATCCATACCATGTGGCCTCCTGAAATGGCGGCTGCCTGACCTGTAAGGTGGGACAAGGGGATATGAGGTAACTGCACTGGCGTTCTACACCGTCGCGGTGGGTGGTCGAAGACAGCGGGACAATTCTGCATTGGTTAACATTGGGCCCTATGGGTCCCAGGAGCCAATGGCGATGTACCCCGGCGGTGACGGTACGCACCGCCGCAGACGTGACCGCCATTTTCTGTCTGTTCACTCACTTGATACCTGACCTTCAACAGGAGAGGACCTACACTGCAAGTGCTGCTGTGACCTGTGTCTGGAAGCAACGATGGCTCATGTGTCTGGGGAAAGGGCCTCTGCATTCACTTCGGAGGAGTTGGAGAAACTAGTGGATGGGGTCCTCCCCCAGTACATGCAACTGTACGGTCCTCCAGACAAACAGGTGAGTACACTGTGAGCATGCTGCATGGGCAATGCCTGTTTTGAGTGGTGTGGATGGAAGATACATGGGGGCAGAGGACTGCATGTGCGGATGGGGAGTGTGTGTGCATCAGGGCAAGGATGGGAACTGGGGGGCAATGAGTATGATGGTCCGGACGGGTAAGTAATTTCCTTTCAATCTGTACCATTCCTCTAGGTCAGCGTCCTCCAGAAGAAGGGTATTTGGCGTGCCATCGCCAAGGACGTCCGGACCTTGGGGATCTACCACTGACGGAGCACCCACTGCCGTAAAAGATGGGAGGACCTGCGCCGCTGGAGCAAGAAGACGGCGGAGGTCCAGCTGGGGATGGCCTCCCAACATGGGAGGGGTGCCCCTTCGCACCATGACCCCCCTGATGTTCCGGATCCTGGCGGTGGCTTATCCGGAGTTGGATGGGCGCTTGAGGGCATCACAGCAACCACGAGGGGGTGAGTACTCTCTCATTCAGCTGACTCTGCGCGCATTACGAGGTGTCTGGGTGGGGGAGGTGGGCAGTGGGTTCCCCTAGGCCAGGGCGAACTTGGTAGGCAAGGTCCCTTGTGAGGCAGGCCATGTGGCACCCCAAACCCACCACTTGTGACTTCCAGATGTGCAGCAACTGGTCTTAGGCCTCGTCCCCCATGGGCATGTGAAATGTCTAGGAACTGTTACTGCATGGCGTAGTGCAGAGGGTTGCTCCCTGTGTGTTGTGTCCGCCAACGGTAGTGGTGCTGCATGCACTGAACATGTCTTTCTTCTGTCTTTCCCGCCCCTTTTTGTGGTCTCCCCGTTCTTGTGTGCAATAGCATCATCAGGCGGAGGAGCATTGGCACCGGAGCAGGAGGGAGCTGCAACCCACTTGGCCCTGGAGGGCGAGACAACAAGTCTGAAGCCACCAGTGGGATGGAGGGTGAGGGGAGCTCCATGGTGGGGACAGGAGCAGACAGCAGTGACAGCGACTCCTCCTCTGATGGGAGCTCCCTTGCGGTGGCGGGCACCTCTGTGCCCACCGCATCAACAGGTACAGCAGCCACCCCCCCTACCAGCACCACCCTCCCAGCAGCCCCTCAGCGTGTGTCCCGTGCCCGCTCACCCAGGAGGGTGGGCATCTCCTTCCCCCCAGGCACCTCAGGCCCTACCCCAGTCAATCCTGCTGTCCTCAGTGATGAGGCTATTGACCTCCTGAGATCCCTCACTGTTGGGCAATCTACCATTGTGAATGCCATCCAGGGTGTAGAGAGGCATTTGCAACAAACAAATGCATACCTGGAGGGCATTCATTCTGGGCAGGCAGACCAACAGAGAGCATTTCAGGCTCTGGCCTCAGCACTGATGGCAGCCATTGTCCCTGTGTCCAGCCTCCCCGCTCCAACTTCCTCCATCCAGAGCGAATCCCCTGTACCTCAGCCTATCCCAAGCACACCATCAGACCAGCATGCACACTCATCAACACACAAGAGTGGCTCAGGCAAACATAAGCACCACACATCCCACAGGCACTCTCACAAGCACCATCCCCATGCAGACACAGCAACATCCACTGCCTCCACTGTGTCCCCCTCCTCCACGTCCTCCTCCTCCCTCCCTGTCTCATCTCCACTCACACCTGCATGAACTACATCCTCAGCCACTGCCTCCATCACCAGCACGCCCATCACCACACACCGCTCACGTGCACTTACCACCCCACTACCATTCACACATCCCCAGTGTCCTCTCCAAGTGTGTCAGTGAGCCCTCCTCCCAAAGTACACAAATGCAGGCACACACCCACCCAACAGCCATCCACCTCACAACAGCCTTCGGCCCATGCACCTTCACCCAAATTCAGCACCTCCCACAACCACTACCTCTACCTCCACTTCCAAACCCCCTCCATCTTCCCGTCCCAGTGTGACTAAAAAACTCTTCCTGGCTAACATTGACCTCTTACCCACACCTCCCCCCGTCCTTCCCCTAGGGCCAGGCTTTCCAGGTCCCAGCCCAGCACATCAGCCACCACATCCCCAGGCACAGTTGTGCCAGGAACTACGGGGTCATGGAGTGCGCCACCCGTCAGGGCTGCCAGTGTGCCACGTAGCGAGGGCAAGGACATTCCGCTACCTGCCAAGGTGAAAAAGGTGCCCACATCCCAGAGGGAGAAGCCGAAAGTACCAGCCACCAAGGGCTCAGCAAAAACCAAAGGAAATAGTGGCAAGACAACTGCGGCACCATCAAAGCTGGGGAAGGGCCAAAAGCTGAAGAGCAGGTCAGGAGAGGGCATGGTGGCACAGACTGAGGGACCAGTGTCACACTTTCTGTCCACAACCATGTCAACCTGTACAGCGGCGAACACCGTTAGCTGAACCCCCACCACAACTGCCACCTGCACCACCCCGGCACGTCTACAGCCTCAACGACAGTCCCCAGCCTCTTCCCCAGATGGGCAGCCATCCGAGCCTGCAGGAGACATCCTGCTGTGTCCTTCAGCAGGTGCTGACCCATGCACCGCCGCCAGCACCGCTGTAACAGACACCGCCACAAGCACTGCCGCGACAGACACCTCCGCAAGCACCGCCACCGGCCCCGCAGAGTCCTCGGACACAGGCACCACCGCTGACATTGCTACCATCCCCAGCGGTCAGTCGTCTGAGGCTGGAGGAGAGTTCCTGGACCCTGGCCAGCTTCCATGAGGCATTTCTTCCATCACTGTTTGCACCTGCAGGTGGAAGGCGCAGCCGCAGCAGTGTGGGGTATGTTGCTGCCTCCATGGCGTATCATGCTACCTGAACCTTGCAAATCTCATGGCACGCACTCCCAGGTGAGGGAATTGTACCAGCCACACTGCACTTGGAGCACTCTGGGCACCATGCCCCCTCCAGAACCAGTGGGGTATCACATCCACTACCTCAGTCCTTGGCAGGATGAAGCACTCTGGGCACAAAGCCCCCTCCAGAACCAGTAGAGTATCACATCCACTACCTCAGTCCTTGGCAGGATGAAGCACTCTGGGCACCATGCCCCCTCCAGAACCAGTGGAGTATCACATCCACTACCTCAGTCCTTGGCAGGATGAAGCACTCTGGGCACAAAGCTTCCTCCAGAACCAGTGGAGTATCACATCCACTACCTCAGTCCTTGGCAGGATGAAGCACTCTGGGCACCATGCCCCCTCCAGAACCAGTGGAGTATCACATCCACTATCTCAGTCCTTGGCAGGATGAAGCACTCTGGGCACCATGCCCCCTCCAGAACCAGTGGAGTATCACATCCACTACCTCAGTCCTTGGCAGGATGAAGCACTCTGGGCACCAAGCCCCCTCCAGAACCAGTGGAGACACTTGAGAGACTGTGGCTTTGCACTCCCCAGGATAAAGCAGTGGGCAAACCACCCACTGGAGAGACTTCAGAGACTGTGGCTTTGCACTCCTCAGGATACAGCAGTGGACAAACCACCCATTGGTGAGACTTGAGAGACTGTGGCTTTGCACTCCCCAGGATACAGCAATGGGCATGGAGCCCCCTCGTGCAGCAGTGGCACCATTCGTTCATCAGGCTGAGGTGCCCCTCCTCCCCCTGAGGTGCCTGTATATTTTCGATCTGATGCCCCAGCAGTGTTCTCTCCGTTTCCAGTCAGGTATCATGTGTGGGCCTTGCCCATGCATTTTGGGCCCAGCGGTCCACGGACAATGATTAGTACACTATCCGAACTTGTGTAGTTGGTGTACATATTTGTATATATTGAATTTTGAGTTTTGACTAATGGATTTTTCATGATTACAATTGTTACAATCATTTCCTTTTGTCCTTGCGTTCTTCCAGGGGGTGGGGGGTGTATATGTAATGTTGCTGCATGTATTTGAGTGTATGTTGTTGTGGGTGAGGGTGGGGATGTTGCGTGTTGCATGTGTGTGTCACTGTCTTTCCTCCCCCCTCCCCTGTGTTGTAGGTGCAGTACTCAGCGTGGCTGCTGCTGCCGCCGTTCGTACTCCTGGTAGAAGAGGAGGTAAACCAACATGGGTAACACCTGAAGTTCAGGCTCCATACCGTCCTGGTTCCTCGTTGGGTGTCGAGAGGTGAGTGTTTTCCCTTCTGTGTACTGTTTCCGCCGTGCTTTTGATAGCGTTGGTTCCGCCCCGGAAAAGGTGGCGGATAGACCTCTTGTAATACAGTGGGCAGTACTTTGTCTCCCTCCTGTCTGTTGGCGGTGTCCGCCACGGTCGTAATCCCATTTTGTTTCCCGTTTGTTTCTACCACCGTGGTGGTCAGAGTGTTAAAGTGGCTGTCTATGTTGGTGGTTTCCGCCACGGTCGTAATCCCATTTTTTATCCCGCCGGCCTGTTGGCGGTGTTACCGCCACTTTAACACCAACCGCCAGAGTTGTAATGAGGGCCTAAGTCTACATGTCCACACCTCAAAACAATGGTTAAGGGAGGAGTTTCCCATTATACATCTCCTGTTGAGAGTGGTTCCCAAGCCAATTCTTTTATGAACCCAGGTTTGTCATTTCTTAGCTTTGGAAACGTATGTTGTTTATGAAATTCCATATCCATAAAGCACCCCAAAGCCCCACGTTAAATCAGAGTCAAAATTGTGCAAGTTTGTTTTGATGTCATCAAATGTAAAAGAATATAAAAATGGGATTGTTCATCAGTAAACCCTATATGATGTGATTTCATCAAGTCGGGGTTGCCACTTCTGTTCCAACAGGGGAATTTCCTGAGGCAATGCACAATTCTGAATATAATGTCCCATTTTGTCACACTACACATATAGGTGGTCATTCCAACCTCAGCGGTAAAAGGCGCTTACCGCTGTTCAGAAGACCACCATAACACCGCCGCGGCCGCGGTAAACCGCCACGGTCATTCTGACCCACAACAGGCAAACCGCCAAAATACAGACATCCACAAAAGTCCGCCACACCAAAGGGCAGCGAGAAACTGGCGATGACCAAACCTCCACAGTCACGCCAACAGAAATACGCCCACACTATCACGACACACGAATCCACGCGGCGGTCTTTCAACCGCGGTATTCAATTGGCGGTACACACCGCCGCACTCAAAATACACACACACTTACAAAATACAACCACATTGGACAATTCGAAATACACACACCTGAGACACATACAAACACCAGTCCCACACACTCAATTAAATATAAAATACACACCCACATCACCCACAAACCTCCACTCCTAGAGATTCGTGAACACGCACCGAGAAAAGACATCCGAGCACCCAGACGCCCAATTCACTGTCACCCAGCAATATTTGCACGCACTTCACACAACACAACAATACACATCACCACACTTAGCACCACACAATCCACCCTACACATCACCCACACCACCCCATGGCACCGCAAAGACACCCCAGGTTCTCTGATGATGAACTCAGGGTCATGGTGGAGGAAATTGTATGAGTAGAGCCACAGCTGTTCGGGGCACAGGTGCAGCACACCACCATTGCCAGGAAGATGGAGCTATGGAGCAGAATAGTGGACAGGGTCAACGCTGTGGGACAGCACCCAAGAAATCGGGACGACATCAGGAAGAGGTGGAACGACCTACGGGGGAAGGTGCGTTCCATGGTATCCAGGCACAACATCGCAGTGCAGCGGACTGGCGGCGGACCCCCACCTCCTCCCCCAGAATTTACAACATGGGAGGAGCAAGTCTTGAACATCCTGCATCCTGAGGGCCTCGCTGGAGTAGGCGGAGGAATGGACTCTGGTAAGGCAAATCTTAACTACTTCTTCCCCCACCCCACCTGCATGCCAACTCATACCCCCACCCTCACCCTCACCCCCATCACATCCTACTCCTTGCAACTCTCTCACCATCACAACCCACCCATCCCAACACCTAGCCCTGCATACGTCCACAAAGCATGGACACACATCACCTAAGCATGCCCACTGCACATACACATACAACCCCCCCCCCAACCACCGTCACAACAGCCCCCACAAAGGAATGCCAGCACTGGGGTACACGGGCACCCACCCATTGCACGCTATGACACACACAGAAGCAATAACCATACTTTTATACCCCTGCAGGACCCGAACGCCACGTCACCGCGCAGGAGGGTCCACAAATGTCCACTCCACCCCCAGAAGAGGCCCACAGTGCGGACAGCAGCTCTGTCTCCCTGGATCTAGATGACCAGCCCGGTCCATCGGGGACCTCGGGACAGTCACAGGCCACAGTAGACCTTCCCCCCTCTGGGAACACCAGCACAGCACCCACCCAGCGGGCCCATACCTCTGTCCCCAGGACACGTCAATCAGCTGTGTGTCCACCACTACAGGGAACCCAGGCTAACCCACCACCCCAACAACAACAGGGACCTGGGGGCAGTGGTAGTGGGCACACGGTCCAGGGGACAGAGGCCCAGGGAAACAGGTGAACTGGGAGGGTTGCTGTGCGACAGGGGGGGGACAGGCCCAGGGAACCCACTCTCCACGAGGCCCTCTCCTCCATCATGGGAGCATACCACCGCTCCCAGGAGACGATGGCGACGGTCCTGGCCAGGTTTCAGGAGATCCAGCTTCTGCAGGAGCAACAGTATATGGGGCCAGGGAAGAACTAAGAAACATCAGTTCCGCCATGGGTACCATCGTAGTGGCCCTGAATGAGGTAGTCACGACATTGCAGGACACTGTGGCACCTCAAAGGGCCCCTGACACTAGCATGCACCAAGAACTGCCTACCACCTCCGCCGGCGCTAGTGGACAGGAGGGCCCTACACAAGACCAACAGGCCACCAGAACCCCACCCCCTGCAGAAGGAGAACCACCCCGCAAACGGGCCCTGAGATCCAGGAAGAAGACAGAGTAAGATGTCAAGACCCCCGCCAGCAAAGGATACCGCCCTGATTGTCATCCCACTGTCCCACATTGTCACCCTGTCCAACCTTAAACTGCCCCTGCTCCACTTCCCACAGGCATTTGGACAATGAACCTGTGAAACTGATAGTCTGGACTCTGCCATGGACAATCCTCCACCATCACCCCTCACCGATTTGCAACCACCCATCCAATTTAGAGCACTTGAATAAAAACACTTATTGCACAAAACAATCTGGAGTCTGGCTGTGATTTAGAACAAATGTATTAGACATGACCGTGCCAAAAGTTTCATTCACATTGTGATGCTAACAAACCGCTGTCACACAGCTGTAGTACATGGGGAAACAAAGCAGATGTCACGCAGTGGGGCCCACATCTCTGAAAACGGAAGGGAAAGTCACAACACAGTTACCATACACTGGGGGAAAAAGTCAGACAGTAGAGAGGTAGGAGTCATTAAGTAAATGTAATATGCCGGTGTCTACTCTTACCTGTGTGTCACTGAAAATGCTGCTGTATTACTGTGTTCCTGTTCTCTATGTCGTCCTCTTCGGCTTCCTCCTCTTCACTCTCCACAGGCTCCACAGCTGCTACAACACCACCATCTGCACCATCCTCCTGCAGAAAAGGCACCTGGCAGCGCAAAGCCAGGTTGTGAAGCATACAGCAGGCCACGATGATCTGGCACACCTTCTTTGGTGAGTGCATTAGGGATCCACCTGTCATATGGAGGTACCAGAACCTGGCCTTCAGGAGGCCAAAGGTTCGCTCGATCACCCTCCTAGTCCGCCCATGGGCCTCATTGTACCGTTCCTCTGCCCTTGTCCTGGGATTCCTCACTGGGGTCAGTAGCCAGGACAGGTTGGGGTAACCAGAGTCCCCTAATAGCCACACCCGGTGCCTCTGTAGTTGACCCATCACATACGGGATGCTGCTATTCTGCAGGATGTAGGCGTCATGCACTGACCCAGGGAACTTGGCATTAACATGGGAGATGTACTGGTCAGCCAAACACACCATCTGTACATTCATGGAATGATAACTCTTCCGGTTCCTGAACACCTATTCACTCCTGCTGGGGGGGGACCAAAGCAACATGTGTCCCATCAATGGCACCTATGATGTTGGGGATATGTCCAAGGGCATAGAAATCACCCTTCACTGTAGGCAAATCCCCCACCTCAGGGAAAACGATGTAGCTCCGCATGTGTTTCAGCAGGGCAGACAACACTCTGGACAACACCTTGGAAAACATAGGCTGGGACATCCCTGATGATATGGCCACAGTTGTTTGAAATGACCCACTTGCTAAGAAATGGAGTACTGACAGCACCTGCACTAGAGGGGGGATCCCTGTGGGTTGGCGGATGGGTGACATCAGGTCTGGCTCCAGCTGGGCACACAGTTCCTGTATAGTGGCTCGGTCAAGCCTGTATGTCAGTATGACATGTCGTTACTCCATTGTCGACAGGTCCACCAGCGGTCTGTACACGGGAAGATTCCCGCATCTCCTCGCATGTCCCAGCGGACAGTGCCTATGAAGGACAACAGCGAGCACAGAGTCAAGCAACCCACAGGTACGTAACCACAGCTTGCACATAACACGATTCCCAATGCATTGAATGGCTTGTATGAGTGTTGGTGCATGGCCTAGGTATGTGTGACGCAGTTGGTAATTAGACCATGTGGGCCCTTGAAATGGCGGCTGCCTGACCTGTGAAGTGCGACAGTGGGATGTGAGGTCAATGCGCTGGCGTGGCACACCGCGGCGGTAGGCGGTCGAAGACCGCGGCGCTAAGCCGCATTGGTTAACATTGAACCCTATGGGTTTCAGGAGCCAATGACGATGTGCGCCGGCGGTACGCACCGCCGTGGTACGCAACGCCACGGGCATGACCGCCATTTTCTATCTGCTTAATCACTCAATATCTGATCTTCGACAGGAGAGGACCTTCACTGCAAGTGCTGCTGTGACCTTGGTCTGGAAGAGACAATGGCTCATGCGACTGGGGAAAGGGCCCCTGCCTTCACTGCGGAGGAGTTGGAGAAACTTGTGGATGGGGTCCTCCCCCAGTATGCGCTACTCTACGGTCCTCCAGACCAACAGGTAAGTACACTGGGACCATGCTTAGTGGGCAATGACTGGGTTGAGTGGGTTGGACGAAAGATGGTGGGGAGGGGAGCGATTGAGGCATGCATCAAACGACAGATGAGAGCATGTGCCACATGGCAAGGGGGGGGATGGGGGGCCACTCACATCGAGCATGCAGAAGGTGATGACAATTTTTCTCTCCCTGTACATGTCACATAGGTCAGCGCCCACCAGAAAGTTGCGATTTGGCGTGCCATCGCCAAGGATGTCCGGACCCTGGGGGTCCACAACAGACGGGGCACCCACTGCCGGAAGAGGTGGGAGGACATCTGACGCTGGAGCAGGAAGACGGCGGAGGCTCAGCTGGGGATGGCCTCCCAACGTAGGAGGGGTGCCAGTCGTCATTTGACCCCCCTGATGTCCCGGATCCTGGCGGTGGCCTACCCCGATTTGGATGGGCGCGTGAGGACATCACAGCAGACACAAGGGGGTGAGTACAAATACATTCTGCTGACTTTGCGCGCAGTGGAGGTGTCTGGGTGGGGGAGGAGGGCTGTGGGTATCCCTAGGCCAGGGCGATTTCTGTAGGGTAGGCCCCTCCGTAAGGCATGGCCCTGTGCCCCCGCCCCCCACCTCTGTAAGGTGCCAAGTACAGGTATCCATGGCCCTGTGTCATCTATGTGTGCAGTTGTCGTCCATAGGCTTGTAGGCCATGTCCCACGGATTGCGTAGTGGACCCCAAGTGCGCGGCGTAGTGCAGGGGGCTTCTGTGTCTGTCTTGTCCGCCAACGGTAGCGGTAATCCATGCACTCAACGTGTCTTTATTTCTCCTCCCCCCCTTTTTTGTGGTCTTCCTGTTCATGTGTGCATTAGCATCATCAGGCGGAGGAGAAGTGGCATCGGAGCACGAGGGAGCTGCATCTCACATGGCCATGGCGGGCCATGCAACTGACTCGGATTTCACCAGTGAGACGGAGGGCGTGGGGAGCTCCACAGCGGGGACTCGTGCTGATGTCAGTGACAGCGACTCGTCCTCTGAAGGGAGCTCCCTTGTGGTGGCGGCAACATCCGTGCCCCCCGCAACAACAGGTACAGCCGCCACCCAGCACACCAGCACCGCCCTCCCAGCAGCCCCTCAGCGTTTGCTCCGTGCCCGCTCACCCAGGAAGGTGGGCATCTCCTTTGCCCCAGGCACCTCAGGCCCTGCCCCTGTCACCCCTGCTGCCCTCAGTGAGGAGGTCATTGACCTCCTAAGGACCATCATTGTTGGGCAGTCTACCCTTTTGAATGCCATCCAGGGTGTACAAAGAGAGGTGCACCAGAGTAATGCATACCTGGAGGGCATTCATTCGGGTCAGGCTGTCCATCAGCGATCGTTCAACGCTCTGGCCTCATCACTGACGGCAGCAATTGTCCCTGTCTCTAGCCTCCCCCCTCCAACTTCCTCCACCCAGACCCAATCCCCTGTACCTCTGCCTATCCCAGACACACCTACAGACCAGCCTGCACACACCTCAACACCCAAGGGAAGCTCATCCAGACATAAGCACCACACATCACACGAGCATTCACACAAGCAACATCCACATGCAGACATACCAACAGCCACTGCCTCCACTGTGTCCCCCTCCTCCTCGTCTCCCTCCTCCCTCCTTGTGACGTCTCCACTCACACTTGCATGCACAACATCTTCAGCCACTACGTCCATCACCAGCACACCCACCAGAACACTCCGCACACGTGCAGTCACCACCCCCACTACCATTTACACGTCCCAATTGTGTCCTCTCCAAGTGTGTCTGTCACCCCCTCCTCCAAACTACGCAAACGCAGGCAGCCACCCACCCAACAGCCATCCACCTCACGACAGCCTCCAGCCCAAGCACCTGCACCCAAAGACACCAGACTTCACACTCCTACAACCACATCCTCTTCCTCCACTCCCATACCCACTACACCTACCCGTCCCTCTCTTTCCAATTTGCTTTTCTTTTCCAAACTTGACCTCTTTCCTACAACTCCCCCACCCCGTCCATCTCATAAGACTCCAATCAGCACCTCAGCCACCACAAAACCGGGACCTGTGAAGACTGTTGTCCATGGACTGTGGAGTCCCCCACCCTCAAAGGCATCCAGTTCAGCTAGATTGCCAGTGCCCGGCGCGAGCGACCAAAGACCCCAGGGACAAAAATCCCTACATTGGCTCCGGCAGGAAGTCAGGTGCCACCTGGCACACCGCCAAAGGTGGGAAAGGGCCACAAGCGTGCAGGGAAGGGTGGGAAGGGCAGCACGCCCGACAAGTCCGGCAGCAGGCCAGCTGGCCAGGAGGGCCCCACCAGCCCCATCTCAGGTGTGCAGGAGGACACACACAGGCCCGGTACTGCAGCCCAGGAGGGCCCGCAAGCCATGTCCCAGGTGGGCAGGAGGACACCCACAGGCCGAGAACTGCAGCCCAGGAGGGCCCCGCAAGCCACCAGACAGATGGGCAGGAAGGCCCCGCCAGCCACATGTCAGGTGGCGAGTGACATCCATGCCTGGGCCGGATCCGCTGACCAGGACACTCATCTCAAGCACTGCTCCGCTGGGCACCGCCGTCTCAAGAACCGCTGAACTGGGCCCTTCATCTCAAGCACCACTGAACAGGGCACCGCCGTCTCAAGCACCACTGAATAGGGCCCTTCATCTCAAGCACTGCTCCGCTGGGCACCGCCGTCTCAAGCACTGCTGAACTGGGCCCTTCATCTCAAGCACCGCTGAACTGGGCCCTTCATCTCAAGCACCGCTGAACTGGGCCCTTCATCTCAAGCACCGCTGAACAGGGCACCACCGTCTCAGGAACCGCTGAACTGGGCCCTTCATCTCAAGCACCGCTGAACAGGGCACCGCCGTCTCAAGCACCGCTGAACAGGGCACCGCCGTCTCAAGCACCGCTGAACTTGGCCCTTCATCTCAAGCACCGCTGAACAGGGCACCGCCGTCTCAAGCACCGCTGAACAGGGCACCGCCGTCTCAAGCACCGCTGAACAGGGCACCGCCGTCTCAAGCACCGCTGAACAGGGCCCTTCATCTCAAGCACTGCTCCGCTGGGCACCGCCGTCTCAAGCACCGCTGAACTGGGCCCTTCATCTCAAGTACCGCTGAACAGGGCACCGCCGTCTCAAGCACCGCTGAACTGGGCCCTTCATCTCAAGCACCGCTCCGCTGGGCCCTTCATCTCAAGCACTGCTCTGCTGGGCACCGCCGTCTCAAGCACCGCTGAACTGGGCCCTTCATCTCAAGCACCGCTGAACTGGGCCCTTCATCTCAAGCACCGCTGGCCCATTGGCGGAAGGGGCAGGCCTGCATCTGTGTCGGGCAGGGCTGCACGAAGCACTCTGGGCACTAGTCCCCCTCCAGTACCAGTGGAGACTGTTATCCACTTGAGAGACTGTGGCTTTGCACTCCCCAGGATGGCACAGTGGGCAACCCACCCACTGCAGAGACTTGAGAGACTGTGGCTTTGCACTCCCCAGGATATGGCAGTGGGCAAGCCACCCACTGTAGAGACTTGAGAGACTGTGGCTTTGCACTCCCCAGCTTGGCACAGTGGGCACCCCACCCACTGTAGAGACTTGAGAGACTGTGGCTTTGCACTCCCCAGGATGGCACAGTGGCCATGGAGGCCCCTTGTGGATCTGGCGTCGTGGACTCATCTGGCTGAGGTGCCCCCCCTTCCCTTCCCCCTGAGGTGCCTGTAGTTTTCCTATCTGATGCCCCTGCAGTGTTCTCTCCGTTGGAGGCAGGTATCCTGTGTGGGCTTTGCCCATGTGTTTTGGCCCAGTGGCCCACGAACAATGGCTGACAGACATATCGGACTGGACAATTTATGTATATAAAGTTATAGATGTGTGATATATTTTATACTCAGTCTTACAATATAATTCTATATTTATAATCATTTCCTTTTGCCTTTGCATTCTTCCGGGGGCGTTGGGGGTGTAACTGTGATGTGTTGCTATGCATTGATGTGTGTGTTGTAGTGGTTGAGGGTGAGGGTGGGTGTGTCGCATATGTGTGTCCCCGTAATTTTTTGCCTCCCCCTCCCCTGTGTCGTAGGTGCAGTACTCACCGTTGTCTTCTGCGCCGGCGTTCGTGCTCCTGGTAGAGGAGCAGGAAGACAATGGCTGGTAGAATGTGTAGTTCGGGTTCCATGCTGTCCAGATTCCTCGTGGGGTGTATGGAGGTGAGCGTTTTCCATTTGAAATGGCTGTTTCCGCCGTGTTTTTATCGGCGGGGCTACCGCCCCGGAAAAGGTGGCGGATTGGTGGGTTGTGATAGGGTGGGCGGTACATTGTCTCCCGCCTGTCTGTTGGTGGTGACCGCCGCGCTGTTTGTTTGTCCCGCCGTGGCAGGCGGTGTGTTAAAGTGGCGGTCTCTGTTGGCGGTTTCCGCCAGTGTCGGAATTGCATTTTTTTTACCGCCAGCCTGTTGGCGGTTTGGCCGCCGTTTTAACACCGACCGGCAGGGTTGGAATGACCCCCATAGTATTAGGAGACAGTGAAAGCCTGGTATTTCCAAAAGGGGCTGGGTCTCTATTGTCAAAAATAAAACTATGGTGGTCATTATGACATTGGTGGTGAGTGATAAAGTGGTGGTAATACCGCCAACAGGCTGGCGGTAAATACTGCCAAATTATGACCATGGCGGTGATACCTCCCATAGACAGCCAATATACCACACCAGCCACCAGGGCGTTAACACCACTGACCACAGCGGTAGCCATCAACAGCCAGGCGGAAGTCAAGGTACGGCCCACCATATTATGACATAGCAAACCGGTACCAACGCCATCAAAAGCCTGGTGGAAACAAAACACAGAAAATGAAAGACTCACCAACAAGTACACAGAGGACTTTGTCGTCGCCATGGAACTGGAACTTCAAGTCTTCCCGATGCTCTTCTATGCCATGGCCCTGCTGGAACACCAACGCCGACAAAGACGACAACGGTGATTACAGCCACCTAGCACACAGGGGAGTGAGGAAAAAGAGAGTGACACACACATGCACATCACACACCATTCACACACACACCATACACAGAACCAGCTGCAGAGTTAAACCAATGTCATAGGACACACGTTTAAATAAAACAAGGACCACAATGAGAATCAATAAACACTGTAATTTAATGCCAACAGCCACCATATTGTCCATTAGAATCCAAATGCAGGTGACAATGTCCAGAATGGGCCAATGGCCAGTCTAAAGTACAAAAGGGCCACATGGCCACAGGACACAGTCCAAGACCCAACTTGACTCTTGACACAATCCGGAATCCACTGTTCAGGGGCCTCATTGGAAATGGGCAGGCACCTCGGGGGGGGCAAGGGGCACCTCAGCTAAAGTAGTGAACTTTCCCACTGGTTCTGGAGGAGGCTCCATGCCCATTTGTCTTTGGTGGGAGTGCAAGTCCACAGTCTCTGAAATGGGGAACTTACCCACCCATGGCCATTTGTCTTTAGTGGAGAGTGCAAGGCCACAGTCTCTGAAGTGGGGAACTTGCCCACTAGTTCTGGAGGGGGCTCCATGCCAATTTGTCTTTGGTGGGGAGTGCAAGACTACAGTCTCTGAAGTGGGGAACTTGCCCACTGGTTCTGGAGGGGGCTCCTTGTACAACAGTCCCTGGAGGGTGGCCTACATGCCCTCTGCTGGAGGTGAGGGCTGCTGTGCCTCTGCTGGAGGTGAGGGCTGTTATGCCTCTGCTGGAGGTGAGGGCTGTTGTGCCTCAGCTGAAGGTGAGGGCTTCTGTGTCTCTGCTGGAGGTGAGGGCTGCTGTGGCTCAGCTGGAGGTGAGGGCTGCTGTGCCTCTGCTGGAGGTGGGGGCTCCTTGCCCTTAATTGGTGGTTGAGTGGGAACCATCCCTTTCATTGTTGGTGGAGTGGGAACATTCCATTTCATTGGTGGTGGAGTGGGCCTCTTGCCTTTCGTTGGTGGCTGAGTGGGAACCTTCCCTTTCATTGGTGGTGGAGTGGGGACATTTACTTTCATTGGGGGTTGAGTGGGAACCTTCCCTTTCACTGGTGGTGGAATGGGAACCTTCCCTTTCTTTGCTGGTGGAGGGGGATCCTTGGCAATCTTTGGTGGTGGAGGAGGATCCTTGTGTCCCCTCTTGTGACGGGTCCCCTTGACCTTTGACCTGTCACTTGTTTCCTTGCCTCCAGGACTAGGAGTTGCCTCCACTGTCCCCATCTCCTGTTCCTTGCTTTTCACCACCCTAGTCCTCCCTTTCTGAGCTGGAGGTGTGCTCTCAGTAGGAGTGGCAGCTGTCACAATCAGGGGCCCCTTTGTGCAGCAGCTGATGAATTGATGGGAGAGGAGGCAGACTGTTTGGCTGAGCTGCTGTGCTGGGTTGTTGAGATCCCGCTCTTTAGGGCAGGATGGGGTGGAGGGGGAGGGAAGAGGTCAAGACGTACAAGGAAAAGCTTCTTAGGGTGTTTGGGCGGGATGTGGGAGGAGGGATGGGAGTGGGGGTTGAGGGAGTGGTTGTCGGAAGTGTACGTCTACTGGACTTGTGTGCAGGTGCATGGACAGTGTGTGAAGTGGATGGCTGTTGGGTGTCTGAGTGTGTGCTCTTGTGTCTTTGAGGAGGGGCAGATAGGGTGGAAGAGGACAAAGGGGACGCATAGATGGATGTTGTGGAGGTGTCTGCAAGTGAGGTGTGTGTGCTGCATGAAGTGGTGATGGTGGTGGTGGCTGTTGATGCAGTGCATGCAGTTGTTAGTGTGGATGTGACTCTGAAGGAGGAGGAGGGGGAGACAGTGGAGGCAGTGGATGTAGTTGTGTGTGAAAATGTCTGTTGTTTGTGTGAGTGCGCTTGTAGCCTGAAGTGTGCTGCTTGTGTTTGACTGTGCTACTCTTGTGTGATGTTTTGTGTCCATGCTTGTCTGTATCTGTGCCTGGGATGGGTTAGGGTTGAGTAGACTGGGAAGTGGTAGTTGGAGGGGGGGCGGTAGGAACAGGTACACTGGCTGCCATCAGAGAGGAGGCCAGAGCCTGAAGCGATCTCTGTAGGGCCGCCAGCCCACAGTGGATGCCCTCCAGGTATGCATTGCATTGCTGCATCTGGGGTGGCATTTACAATGGTTGACTGCCCTACAAAGATGAATCTCAGGAGGTCAGCAGGGCTCCCTGGGCAGGGCCTGAGGTGCCTGGGGATGCCCACCCTCCTGGGTGAGCGGACATGAGCAACTCAGTGGGTGGCTACTGGGAGGGAGGTGCTGGTATGGGGGGGTGGTGGCTGTACCTGTAGCTGGGGTGGTTCCAGAGGTGTCTGCCACCACCAGGGAGCTTCCAATGGAGGAGGAATCAGAGTCAGTGTTGTCACCATCTGTCTCTGACGTGGGGCTCCCCTCGCCCTCCGTCCCACTGGTCCCCTTGAGGTCAGTGGATTCTGCCTCCTGGATCCTGTGGGATGCAGCTCCCTCAGTCGCTGGTGCCCCAGATCCTCCGCCAGATGATGCTAATGCACACATGGACAGGATGACAGAAGAAAATAGGGGAGAGAGAGAAAGTGAGCACTGGGTCAATTACAGTACCAACACCACAGTTGGCATACACATTACCATCACACACAGGGACCAGGATTGAGCACTATGCATCGTACTGGCATTCCATTGGCTAGGTGCCACAGCAAGATGAGAGCCAACCACTGCCAACTGCACCACTCCTGGGACCCACTAAGCCCTGACATTGAATGCTTCTAGCTAGGTTACTAGATTTTGCTATACACCCATTTACCTTGAGCTGGATCACAGAGAAATGGCTGAGTTGGCATTAATGGGCACCAGATGACTGAAACCCACCACCAGGACCCCATGCCACCCAACAATAATTGTTGTCACGCTCACACTACCCCCTTGTGGCTGCTGTGCTGCCCTCAAGTGCCCATCCAGCCCCAGGTAAGCCACCGCCAGTATGCAGGCCATCAGGGGGTCAGGTTCCGACAGGCAAACCCCTAATTGGGAGGCCATCCCCAGTTGGGCCTCCGCAGTCTTCCGGGCTCAGCGTCTCAGGTCCCCCCACCTCATCCTACAGTAGGTGTCCTGCCTGCTATAGACCCCAGGGTCCGCACGTCCTTTGGGATGGCACGTCACAATCCCTTCTGATGGGCGCTGACCGGCAGAGGTGATACAGACAGGAGGACACAATTAACCATACAATCCAGCCTGTCACACACATGGCCCACAAATACCATTTCCATCTCCATTGGCACACACATCACTCGGAGCCCTGCATGTACACTACGACCAGACATACCCCAATCAGAAATTACACACTGCTAGCACACATCTTCATGCAACCTTGTTACCTGCATCGTGCCCATGGTGTACTCACCTGTTGGTCTGGAGGCTCATACAGCTGTTCATACAGGGGTAGGACCACATCCACCAGGTGCTCTAACTCCTCAGAAGTGAAGGCAGGGGCACTTTCCCCTGTCACACGGGCCATGGCAGGATCCAGACACAGGTCACAGCAGCACACGCAGTGGAGGTGTTGTCTTGTGGAAAGTCAGGAATCAAGTGAGGTTTTAAACAGAAAATGTCGGTCATGTCCACAGCGGTGTATCCGGTGATCCCCACTGGACACTGCACTCCATAGATCCCCATTTTTGCCAATGAGGAATAACACGGCAGTGCATGACCGTCTTCCGCCATGACGCCCAACGCTGGCAGAGTTCAATCACTGCCACCTGTCCATACCTACAGGACAGGCGGTCACCACTTTATGGTGGGGGACAATATTCAGAAATTGGAAAGTGCATCATTGCTATAAATTGCACATACATTGCCATTCACATTGTCCAATTACATACATGATCTATGTACACTGAGATGGTGGTTACATTGTTTAATTTGTGACACCCTACTCAAGTCAAAGAAACTTTATTTTGACTACAAGAGCCATAAAAGCGCATAGCAGCAATAAATACAAATCAATACACAAGGTAATAAATATAACGATACACATAATGATAAAAATTGAATAAAGATAAAATACACTCACACAGTGCGATGGGACAGTCTTGTTGGAATCATTAAACAGATAAGAATTTCCCTCTGACAAACCATTTCCAGTGACCCGCGCAGCAAAGTGCCCCCACGCGCTTTATAGCGCTCGTTGGTGTCAAGTGGGTGCAGGTGCAGGTGAAAATGGCTGCCTCCTGGGGCCTCAAAGCAGCTTGGGATATGTAGTCCCTCTCGAGTCTTTAGCGCGTCCCGCGCAGCGAAGTGCCCCCACACGCTTTATAGTGCTCGTAGGTGTCAAGTGGGTGCAGGTGCAGGTGAAAATGGCCGCCTCCTGGGGCCTCAAAGAAGCTTGGGATATGTAGTCCCTCTCGAGTCTTTAGCGCGTCCCGCGCAGCAAAGTGCCCCCACACGCTTTATAGCGCTCGTTGGTGTCAAGTGGGTGCAGGTGCAGGTGAAAATGGCCGCCTCCTGGGGCATCAAAGCAGCTTGGGATATGTAGTCCCTCTCGAGTCTTTAGCGCGTCCCGCGCAGCGAAGTGCCCCCACGAGCTTTATAGCGCTCGTTGGTTTCAAGTGGGTGCAGGTGAAAATGGCCGCCTCCTGGAGCCTCAAAGCAGCTTGGGATATGTAGTCCCTCTCGAGTCTTTAGCGCGTCCCGCGCAGCGAAGTGCCCCCACACGCTTTATAGCGCTCGTTGGTGTCAAGTGGGTGCAGGTGAAAATGGCCGCCTCCTGGGGCCTCAAAGCAGCTTGGGATATGTAGTCCCTCTCGAGTCTTTAGCGCGTCACCCTACTCACTCTTGTGTCCCTTAGATGCTACCACTGTGGGGGAATAGGAGGAGGTGTCAAGACCCCATGTACAGACCCCTTGAGGACTTGGCTACACTGCAGGACAGGCACATAATACTCACCTATTGACTGGACAGGGACACAATCACAGAGCTGTGTACTCAATTGGATCCTGATCTGATATCAGCTATCCGTTATCCCACTGGGATCCCCCCTATTATGCAAGTTCTATCAGTGCTCTATTTCCAGGCAACTGGTTCTTTCCAAGTGACAGTGGGCTTGGCAGCAGGAATGTCACAGTCAATGTTCCAAATCGTGCTGGCAAGGGTTTTGTCTGCCTTGGCCAAACACATGTGCAGCTACATTGCTTTCCCCCAAACTTTAAGATTTGGCCACTGTGAAGGCTGGATTCTATGCAATGGGACAAATATAAAATATCATTGGGGCGATTGACGGAACACATTGCATTTGTCCCCCTCCCGCACAATGAACCGGTGTTGAGGAATAGGAAGAGTTTCCACTCACTCAATGTGTAAATGGTGTGCCTGGCGGACCAGTACATTTCCCACGTCACTGTCAAGTATCCTGGGTTGGTGCATGACGTCTTCGTCCTGAGGAATAGCAGCATCCCAAATGTGAAGGCACAACCACAGAGGCTAATAGGTGAGCTAAAGTCCCCACCCCATGTATGTCAGTGTATGCCTTCAGGAGTCATCCTCATTCCATTGTGTAAAGCTAATGTTTGTCCCTCAATACTTGTAGGTGACTCTGGCTACCCAAACCTATTGTGGCTCCTGACCCCTGTGAGGAATGCCAGGACAGGGGCTGAGAATCGGTATAATGATGCACATGGGCTACCCAGGCGGATCATAGAACGTACCTTCGGCCTCCTGAAGGCCAGGCTCAGATGCCTCCATCTGACAGGTGGATCCCTCTGCTACTCCCCTGAAAAGGTTTGCCAGATAGTTGTAGCATGCTTCATGTTGCACAACCTGACCTTCAGACGACATGTGCCTTTTCTGCAGGAGGAGGACATTGGACCCTGAGGACAGTGAGGATGAGGAGGCAGAGGATGAGGATCTGGACAAGAGAACATCAGTTATTCAGCAGTACTTCCAATGACACACAGGTGAGACAATGGAACTGACCATTCCTCTGATTATTTATGTTTTCAGTGTGGCTGTAGCAGAATGGCAGTCACTTCCTTTCCATCTCAACTGACTATCACCTATGCCTTCTCATTTTGCAGATGTTGGTGTTATAACAACTGTGTACTGGTGTGATGACAAGAGACAGCTACAGGTCATTATTTGTATGCTATCACAGAGTTCAAGTCATTTGCACAAAATGTAACTGTTACCATAATTGCACATTTTTATCACATAAAGCACTATCACTCAAGTTGTGTTTAATGGCGTATTGTAGTGAAATTTATAGATGGAATAGTGCAATGGAATGGGGTGATGGTAGAGGTAAGTCCAGGGTATTGGTCCAGTCTGTTTGTGGCACAGGTCCAGTGTCCAAGGGGCCATAGGATGGGGAGTAAAGACAGTTCAAAGTGGACAAGGTGACAAAGTGGGACATAAGGGGGACATTCAGGAGGATCTCATTTCCTGGCGGTGGTCATGGTCTTGGCAAGTGTCTCTAGCATCTGTCTGGGCCGCAGGGAATGTTTGCGGGGTGGTTCCCTTCTGCAGGGGGCGGGTTGCTGGTGGCCTGTGGGTCTAGTGGCAGGGCCTCCTGTCCACTAGGTGCAGCAGATGAGGTGGGCTGTTCAGTTGACTGGCTAGTGGAAGGGGCTGTATATTCCCTCATGATGTTGGCCATATCAGCCAGCAGCTCTGCTATAGAACATGGTGGTGTTGAGGGTCTGCAAATCTTTCCTGATTTCCTGATGGTGTACCTCCTGCAGTCGCTGGTTCTCCTGTATGATGTCAAGAATCTGGCCCATCTTTTCCTGGGATTGTTGATGAGCCCCCAGGACATTAGTGAGTGCCTCCAGGACAGTCGGTGTCAGGGCCCAATTCCTCGGGATCTGCGCATCGCTAATCAAGGGCCCACCTCCAGGCAACACCAACTCAGATGCCTTTGTGGCGCTGAGGATTGGAGGGGACAGGCGGGGGGAAAGGAAAGCAGGAAAGTAATAGCCAGGAGGGAGATCTGGCAAGGAAATGGTTAATTACAAAGACAAACAATAATCACATGTCAAATATGTCATGCACTGAAAACTCTTCAGATGTGATTCATGAACTTGCAACAGAACTAAAATCTCCAAAGCAGCTTAACCTCAGCTTAAGACCAAAAAAACCACTGTGTTTCACCACCATTGAATTCCTTCCAGTGAGCGAATGCCAGGAGCTCAAAAAGAAACACTCGTGAAGAAATGTCACACTCAGAAATAAATAATGACACATTTTTCTTTTTAGCAAAATAAACAATCGAAAACGATTCCTAGTATAATATCAACAATGCAAGCTTTGTATCTCCTAGTATGATACTTCACAATGCAAAACAAATGTTTTTTAGAGAGACATGTGCGCAGGAGGAATTCCGAAGCTCGAATAGTTGTAACAGTAACCAAACCTCTCAGCCCCAGAGCAATAAGGGAGGAACGGAAACAATGTAGCAATGTTTAAAGAAAGGAATCTCGAAAGCCGGCGGGGGAAGGCCCCGTCGGAACGAACTTACTGGGAGCGAGTCCGTCCACTCGCTTAAAGGGAGGAGTTCCTTGCTCTGGATTCCAGGAAACAGCAGCAGGAGCAAGAGAGGTCTTACCCCAGGGAGGTTTAGACTAGTAAGCGCTGGAACCTGGGTGTGGCTGGCATTTATAGACCAGCCACACCCTAAAATGGCCACCACCAAAGGTTGCTGGGAGTTGAAGTCCCAGTTGAGAGTGAAGGCCCATAATGGGAATGGGGGCACTGTAGCCACCATCTAACACTGCCACCAGGCAGATGAGATTTGCCACAGGGATGGCATGGAGGACGTGGCCTGCTGCATGAGAGTACATAGCAGGCGTGCACAACAGCCGGAAGGTTGTTGTGGGGTGCATGTCGGATACCACGCCGCCTGCAAATTCTGACAGTACACCCCCTCCCCGGGCTTACTCGGGTGAAGGAGGTGGAAACGCCTTACCAAGGGGGTAGCGTGAACGTGTGATGCGGGTTCCCAGGAGTTATCCTCGGGTCCATACCCTTTCCATGCCACCAAGTACCATAAGGAGGAACCACGGAGACGGGAGTCCAAGATGGCTCTTATCTCGTATTCCCATTGTCCTTATATCAAAAACGGAGCTGGCCGAGGTACACTGGAGGAAGCGGCAGGTTTTAATAATGACATGTGAAAAACTGGATATATCCGCAAGGAGGACGGCAATTTTAATTTATAAGTCACTGGATTAATCTGGCGGAGGACTTCGTAAGGCTCTACGAACTTAGGGTGGAACATGTTCTGGTCTTTGAACGTAAATGTTTTTGTGGACATCCAGACTCTATCCTTTTTTTTGTATGTAGGGCCAGTTTGATGTCTTTTGTCATACTGTATTTTGTACTTTGTGTTAGCCTGTTGTAAATTGTCTTGCAATCGTGAATGTATTTTTTGCATATGGGACAGCAAGTCTTGGACTGCAGGCATTGTCTGCGTTACAACTGGTAATTTGACTGGTAGAATGTGTGGGTGTCAACCATACAAACCGTAAAAAGGAGTACTTTTTGTCGATGAGTGACAAGAGTTATTGTATGCCAGTTCAGGGAGCCAGAGAAGATCAGGCCATGTTGTAGGAGTGTCAGAGGCATAGCACCGTAGATACTGTTTTAGTGTCTGATTCAGCCTCTCGGTTTGACCATCTGTTTGCGGATGGTAACTGGTAGATAGTGTAGAGTCAATATACAAAGCTCGACACCACTTTTGCCAAAAATGGGCAGAAAATTGTGTCCTCTGTCGGAGAGGATGGAGGTTGGGAGTCCATGAAGGCAGACAATGTTTTGAAGAATAATATTGGCCAGAGCACTAGATGTTGGGAGTCCTTTACAAGCAATAAAATGTGCGTATTTGGTGAGGCTGTCAATGACCACCAAAATTGTGTTCAAATGGCGTGCCTCAGGGAGTCCAGAAATGAAATCCATAGAGATGTGTCCCCATGGATGACTCGGGGTTGGTAGGAGGATTAATAAACCCTTTGGTTTGCTATGTGTGCTTTACACCGTGCACATGTTTCGTACAACTGTTGCAGTTGATTAATATCCTTGGAGAAAGTGCGCCACCAGAAATATCTCTTTATGAGCTCTATGTTTTTTTGGGGGCCTGGATGTCCTGCCAAAGGGTGAGTGTGCAGCCAATGGAAAACTGTTAGTCTCAAGTTGGTGGTTGGTAAGAAGACTCAGGATTCGTATAAAGGCAGACCCTGCTGAATGGAATGTTTGGTGCTTTGTTGTAACCAGTCCTGCCACTCGGTGATGTGAAAGTGAGTGCGAATAAGATCGAGAAATTTGTCAGCAGCTATGAGGCACAACACTTTTGAAGGTTCTATGATAGACAGTGGTTTTGCTTCTTCATGTGAGAGGGCAGAGCCCTGCCTTGTCAAGGCATCTGCTTTCTTATTCTCTACTCCCGGCCTGAAAGTTACCACAAAATCAAATTCGGCATAGAACAACATCCACAGTAGTTGTCTGGGGGTTAACACTATAGCTGAACTCATGAATTGTAGGTTTCGGTGATCGGAGTACACTGTGATTGTGTGTTTTGTTCCTGACAGATAGTGTCTCCATTCTTTAAAGGCATCTCGAATTGCCATTAATTCTTTCTCAGCAATGGTGTAATTTTGTTCAGCGGCGTTTAGCTTCCTTGACATATAGGCGACTGGATGTAGCTGTCCGGTGCGGGGATGACGCTGAGACAATATGGCTCCTATCGCCACATCCGAAGTATCTGCTTCCACTATGAAAGGTTCTGTGACTCTTGGGTGAGCCAGAATAGGTGTGGTAGTGAAGGCTTTTTTTAGTGTAATAAATGCTTCCTCGGTTTCCGTAGACCAAGAGAAGGGAATGTTTTTACGCAACAGCCTGGTGATTGGTGCTACCTTTTGAGAGAAGTGGTCAATAAAACGCCGGTAAAAATTTGCGAAGGCCAGGAAGCATTGGACATCTCGGACTGACTTAGGTGTGGGCCAGTTGATTACAGCTTGGATCTTTCGTTCGGTCATCTGCATTCCATTGGGGGTTAGAGTAACTCCTAGGAACTCCACTGTTCTAGTGTGGAACTCGCATTTACTCAGTTTGCAGTACAGTCGATGGGTTCGTAATGTTTGTAAATCTCTTTTTACATGTTCTTCGTGGAGCTCCTCTGAATTAGAGTAAATCAGGATGTCATCAATGTAGACAATCACAAAGATATCAAGTTATTCCCTCAGCACATCTTTAAGAAAATACTGAAAGGCAGCGGGGCGTTGCAAAGGCCGAAAGGCATTACCTGGTACTCAAATAGCCCATAACAAGTTTTAAATGCTATTTTCCATTCGTCTCCTTCACGTATGCGGACTAAATGATAGGCCCCACGAAGGTCTAGCTTAGTGTATATAACTGCGTTTTTGACTTCGTCTACTAGTACAGGGATTAGTGGTAGAGCATATTTGTTTTTTATGGTGATTTTGTTCATTGCTCTGTGGTCAATACAAGGCCTTAACTCACCATTAGCCTTAGTTACAAAGAACAGTGGGGAAGCAGCTGGGAAGCGTGATGGTCGAATTAAGTAATTAGCTAAACATTGGTCAAGGTATTCACGCAGGTACAGGTTCTCTTTTTCAGATAGGGCATAAATTCTGCAGTTAGGTACATTAGCACCGGGTTGGAGATCTATTTGACAGTCGTATGGCCTATGAGGGGGCAAAGTACTTGCGGCTTGTTCACTGAAGACGTCGGCATAATCGAGGTATCAAAGTGATAGCTTTCTCTGCTGCGGTAACGATATGGTGTCGAGGTCTCTTCTTTTCAGAGTGTAAACAGTTCTTCCGACAATATAGCGAGGAGAATTTCAAGGTCTGTTTTCGCCAGTCTTTGTGTGGGTTATGCAACATCAACCAAGGCATGCCTAATATGAAACCGTATTGGGGTGCCTGGATAATATCAACGAGTAATCTCTCTTGATGTTCATGACCGTTGACATCTTGACATTTCATGTGAGTTTGTGAGGTACGCATGATGACTGGGCCTCCAGATAACTCACTACCAGCTACTGCTTGCACAATTTCTGGTAACTTCTTTTTGACACACATGAGTTGCAATTTTACAGTTTCTGAGTCCACAAAGTTCCCAGTTGCGCCTGAATCTATCAAGGCTTGGACAGTTTGCCATTTTCCTAGGATCATGAGTTGCATGGAAATTCAAAGGTGTCTAAAGTGTTGAACTGTGCTAGACCATACTGAATGGATTATTAATTTACCCAAAAGGTCCCCTTCCTTGTTTCTTGGGCTTTCTAGTTTTCCTCAGGATTCTTGAGCATGGCAACCTGTTTCTTTGGAATGGCAGTAGAGTCCGTCTTATTTTTAGGTTTTGCTAGACAATCGCTCACAAAATGTCCCTTTTTTCTACAATATAAGCATTGCCCTTTACGGCGCCGCAGTTCCTTTTCCTCTTTAGTTAGGGGTTGTCGAAGAGTTCCTATCTCCATAGGCTCGCCAGCGTTTTCTGAGGAAACAGAGGGTAAGGTGGTTCGATATCTATCCGAGCCACAGTTTCCACGCTCAGGGCGTCTTTTGTCTCCTTTTCTTTCAGTAAGTTTGTGATCCAATTGCAACGTTAGATTTATTAAGTCTATACAGGGTTTGGGTTGGGGATCAATCTGCGCTAGGATGTCCTTCAATTCCTCTTTGAGGCCGTGATAGAAGAGTGCTGATCTTTTCTCCTCGGGCCAGGCTGCTTCTACTATCAATTGGTTAAGTGAGACATATAGGAAATTAGGTCTTTATTGCCTTGTCGTAGCTCCAAAAGTTCTTTATCAGCTGACATGGTAACAGCTCGTCGATCAAACACTTTTTTGAACTCTTCAACAAACAAGCTCTAATTGTACATCAACCGGCTGTCCTGACGTACCAAAGGAACTGCCCAAGTAGCAGCATCACCAGTCAGATATTAGACAAGGAAGGCGATCCTGGATTGTGGATCCGGAAAGGCGGCTGGATGACATGTGAAGTGTAACTCCACCTGACTAAGGAAAACTTGAACCTTGGAGGGATCTCCCGAAAACCTCTCAGGAGCTGCAAGAGGAATTTGCATAGGGACATTCACGGAAATGTTGTTGGGAAGAGAAGGCAGACGTGGTGGCAGCGTGCCTCCTGTGCCATCCACTTTAGCCTGTAGTTGTGTCACCTTCGTGACTAAGGCCGCCGTAGTGTTTTTGGACTCTTGTAGTTCCTTTTGTACTTGTGTAATGGCCTGCATTACTGTGTACAAGGTGGCCATCTTGACCAGCTCCCGCGCAGACCAAGAGGAATGTAAACACTCGTGGGCTTACTATTCTGTCAGGGCCCAATTCCTCGGGATCTGCGCGTCGCTAATCAAGGGCCCACCTCCAGGCAACACCAACTCAGATGCCTTTGTGGCACTGAGGATTGGATTGGAGGGGCGGGGCGGGGGGAAGGGAAAGCAGGAAAGGAACAGGCAGGAGGGATATCTGGAAAGGAAATGGTTAATTACAAAGACAAACAATAATCACATGTCAAATACGTCATGCACTGAAAACTCTTCATATGCGATTCATGAACTTGCAGCAGAACTAAAATCTCCAAAGCAGCTTAACCTCAGCTTAAGACCAAAAAAAACACCGTGTTTCACCACCACTGAATTCCTTCTAGTGCGCGAATGCAGGAGCTCAAAAAGGAAAGAGCAAATCTGTTGCAGAGTAACATACGAATTAGAAACCAAAAGACTTCATCAAACAAAAGCTCAGCCTTCAAACAGTTCATGACCTTCACAACACTCTTGAAGAAATGTCACACTCAGAAATAAATAACAACACAGTTTTCTTATTAGCAAAATAAACAATCGGAAATGATTCCTAGTATAATATCAACAATGGTAGCTTTGTATCTCCTAGTATGATACTTCACAATGCAAAAAAAAAAGGTTTTTAGAGAGACCTGTTCGCAGGAGGAATTCCGAAGCTCCAATAGTTGTAACAGTAACCAAACCGATCAGCCCCAGAGCAATAAGGGAGGAGCGGAAACAATGCAGCAATGTTTAAAGAAAGGAATCTCAAAAGCCGGCGGGGGAAGGCCCCGTTGGAACGAAATTACTGGGAGCGAGTCCGTCCACTCACTTAAAGGGAGGAGTTCCTTGCTCCGGATTCCAGGAAAAAGCAGCAGGAGCAAGAGAGGTCTTACCCCAGGGAGGTTCAGAATAGTAAGCGCTGGAACCTGGGTGTGGCTGCCACCAAAGGCTTCTGGGAGTTGAAGTCCCAGTTGAGAGTGAAGGCCCATAATGGGAATGGGGGTATTGTAGCCACCATCTAACACTGCCACCAGGCAGATGAGATTTGCCACAGGGATGGCATGGAGGATGTGGCCTGCTGCATGAGAGGACATAGCAGGCGCGCACAGCAGCCGGAAGGTTGTCGTGGGGTGCATGTCGGAGACCGCGCCGCCTGCAAATTCTGACAGTCGGTTCCTTGAGCCTGTCCTCCCCCTGAGCCACAGCTGTCCTTCCGGTGTCTCTGTCCCCCTGTGCCTTTGTCCCCTGAACGGTGTGCCCACTGCCACTGACCCCAGGACCCTGATTGTCTGGCTGTGAGGTGTGGACTGGGGTCCTTGTACAGATAGGCACACTGCTGATTGATGTGTCCTGGGGACAGAGGTGTGGGGACATTGGGTGGGTGCTTCGGTGTTGGATACTGAGAGGGAAGGCTCTGTCGTGGTCTGGGAGTGGCCTGTGGTAGCCGACTGACCAATGGTCTCTGATGGGCCTGGAAGTTCATCCAGATGTCCAGAGTTACTGTCATCACTGGGGGCATCTTCTTTTGGAGGACTGGATAGCCGTGGCACCTCTTCGCCGCGGGGATTGGCTGGGGCACCTGCGGGGATGTAAGTGATGTATTATGCTTCATGTTTCCGACATATTCTACATCCCTAGCTTCCCCCATATCGTTGCTGTTGCCCTGCCACCTTTGATTGTGTATGGTGATGTATTGTGGGATTGTTAGTTCTCCATGCTGTGCATGCATAGGTGGTGGGTGTACATGCAGGGCTGGGAGGGCTGTACATGCAGTGGGTATGGCATGCAGGGCTTGGCATTGGGGTTAGGTGCACTGTGTGGGATGGAGTGGAGTGATGGGAGTTAGGGTGAGATGGCATGCAGGTGTGGTGGGTGATAGATCATAAATGTTGCCAAGACTTGGTTCTCCCATGCTGTCAGCTGTGGGGGAGGAGGTGGGGGTCCACCACCAGTTCTCTGGATGGTGAGCTGGTGCCTTACTGCCATGGAATGTACCTTCCCCCATAGGTCATTCCACCTCTTCCTGATGTCATCCCTTGTTCTTGGAAGCTGTCCCACGGCGTTCACCCGGTCCACAATTCTCCACCATAGCTCCATCTTCCTTGCTATGGATATTTGCTGTACCTGTGCTCCAAACAGCTGTGGCTCTACCCTGACTATTTCCTCTACCATGACCCGCAACTCCTCATCTGTGAAATGGGGGAGCCTTTGTGGGGACATGGGTGTTGTGTGGTGTGTGTTGTGCAGTGGGTGTTGAATAATGTGGTGGGGTGCGTGACGGATGGCTGGGTGTTAGTGGTGTGTGTAGTTGTGTCTGTGATTTGCCTGTCTGTCTCTTGGCTATTTTTTGTGTTCATAAAGGGTTGTGGGTAATGTGTGTGTGTGTTTTATAGTGCTGTGGGTGTGTGTGTGTGGTGTGTGTATTAGTGTCAGGTGTGTGTTTTTTGTATTGGCTAATGTGTTGTTTTGTATTTGGGTGGCCATTCTTACTGTGCCGGTGTGTACTGCCAATGGTTTACCACATTTGTATGTCTGCCGTGGTGATTTGTGGGTCATAATGTGGAGGGCGTTGTTTTGTTGGCGAGACGGTATGGATGTTCGTATCGACACTTTACCACTTACCTTCGATCTGGCAGATTTATGTTTGGGGCAGTATTCTATTGGTTTAGTGTGTGTGTCACAATATGGCGAACGGATGTTCGCCTCCGCGACGGTATGTTGGCAGCCATCACCGCTGTGGTAAGCGGGATTTCCCGCCAATGTCATAATGAGGAACAATGTGTCCACAAGAGTAATTTCCTAATCCTTAATAATTAAGGCACTGAATAAAACAGTTCAGTATGTTGACCAACCATTTAATAGGGGGCTTGAATGCACCAAATATGTTCTGCAGTTTTTATTTTAGTGCTGGCACTTATTTCATGTGTTAATCAGAAAATACATTCATAAGTAGGACTCCCAGATTTCCATTTTTACTGATTCTTACAGATAAGTACGGACAGAAAATAATCTGTTTCCTGTCTGTATCTGTTTTTTTAAAGTGGAAAAGTAGTGAAAATTGTGATTCTTGTGAGTGACACGCCATGCTGTCTTTCGTAAATTCCAGGCCAACAGCTACGCAGATAGACAGCATGAGGAGTTAAACCAGGATGAGAATTCATTAAATATAAGCACATTGATGACAATAATTTGTGAAAGCCTAAATCTTAGATGTATCAGGTTCATATATATATATAAATATATTATAGTGCCAGCAATTACGTACAAAACACCGAATTTATCAATATTTTACCCAAATATGAATGTTGTTTAAAATTAGTAAAAGGCTTCCTGTAACACTGCTGTGCAAAGTTTTGTGTTACACACAAACCTGTTCTTATTTCAGGGTAGCCCTCAGTAACACCCACCATATCTAAGCCTTTAGGAGAAAACTAAACTATTGGCCTCAAATAAAATGCCTAGGAGGTAGGTCAATTATTTTTTGCACTTCGTTGGGCATATTTAGTTGTTGTTACACAAACATCTGGAATCAATTACATTTTTTTTAATCACAAAGCTCGCATCCACCAATTATGTCCTGATGAAGGCCTAATTTACCTAAAATCATCCTTTAACCCTTTGGGTACCTTGGACGAGCTGGTCTCACCCTTGGCCACGGCGCTTGTGTGCCAAGGACGAGACCAGCTCGTCCTGCACCTGGCCCACGGGGGGATGGCTAGCTCTCCCCCGTGGGACTGCAACCCACACCCCCATTAGAGATGGAAGGGGAATCGCTTCCCCTTCCACCCCGACCCCCCAAACCTCCCCAGTGATGTCTGATGACATCAGCACTTGATTGCGTGCTGACCTCATTAGAGGTCACCTCCCATGCGGAAGAGAAATGCAAAGCAGGCAGGAGAGGGCAGGTAGAGGCATGAATGGAAAAAAAGGCCTTTCCTTTCCTTTCATGTCTCTGAAAGTATTTCTGCTGCCCAATCGCGATGCGCTCGGGCAGCAGAAATACCAACTAGACACCAGGGAAATTTAAAAAATATATATTTATGCACAAGGGGAGCGGCCCCTTGGGCAAGGGTCATTCCCCAGAGGGGCAAAATATTTTTAGGCCTTTTCTGCTCCTTGGTGGGGCAGAAACCCCTAGACACCAGGGATATTTTTTTTTTGTTTACTCTATTTTTTTATCTGTGGGGAGCGACCCCTTAGGCAAGGGTCGCTCGACTGGGAGCAAATTGTATTTAAGCCATTTCTGCCCCCATTAGGGGGAGATCAGCCTATTTTTATTAGGCCAATCCACCCCCAAGGGGGGGCAGAAACCAGTAGACACCAGGGTTTTTTTTTGTGTCAGTTTCATGTGAGGGGAGAGACCCCTCAGGCAAGGGTCGCTCCCCTGGGGGGGCAGATTTGTTGTAGGCCAATTCTGCCCCCTTTGGGGGCAGATCGGCCTATTGTAATTGGGCCAATCTGCCCCAGGGGGGCAGAAACCGCTAGACACCATGGATATAGATTTTTTTAAGGGGAGCGACCTCTCAGGCAAAGGTCACTCCCCTGGGGGGCAAATTGTCTTTAGGCCATTTATGCCCCCCTTGGGGGCAGATCGGCCTAATTTTATCAGGCCAATCTGCCCCCAAGAGGGACAGAAACCACTTAGGCATCAGGGATTGGTGTGTGTGTATGTGTGAGTTTTGTTTGGGGGGCAGCCCATTGTGCACATAACTGTTGGCCATATCTGCTCCCTGTTGGGGCAGATCAGCCTATTTTTGGAAGGCCCATCTGCCCCCAAGGGGGCGGGGGCAGAAAGCCCTCCAGAAATCAGGGAAGATGTTTTTTTCAAAATAAGAGGGTGGGGGTATGGCCATACCCTCGTCCCAAATAAATGGGGCCAAAGTTGTTCTGCCCACTAGTAGGCAGATGGGGCAATTACCCCCGATCCACACCCTGAGGGGCAGAAGGTCTACTGGATGCCAGGGAATTTAAAAAAAACAAAAAATAGGGGGGTGGTGGCTAACTACCAGTATGGGCCTGGCTTTGCCCCCACTCCAACTGAAGGGGGTAACAGTCATTCAGCTGTGCCCCCGCACACTAAAACATCTTATCCCACAGCAAGCAAGAGAACATTTGATTAGTTTGGGTTTTGGTTTTACATTTGGGCCATGAGAGCTTGGCTAACTCTCAAAATCATCCCACTTGGAATGGTGAGGGCTGCACTTTTTGGACTTTGGGACGCTGCCATGTAGAAAAAGGCACAAGACCTCGACACATCTGAAAACTGAACATCAGGGTAATTCCAGGGTGGTGTGCTTCAAATGTACCCCACACCATTTTCTTACCCACAATGCTCTGTAAACCTCCAACTTTGCTGGAAATCACGCATTTGTCCCACATTTTTGTGATAGAACCTTCCGGAATCTGCAGGAATCCACAAAATTCCTACCACCCAGCAATGTCTCATCTATACCGATAAAAATTCTACCCCACTTGCCTAAAATGCTGTTTTTCAAACTGCTGTTTTGGAGCAGCTTTGGTTCCCCCTCAATTTTGACATGTTTTTGAAGGGAATGTTGAGTGGTAGGAAATTTGTCCCGGTGCGGTGATCCCACACAGAAATGTGGGGAAAAAATAGATTTTTAGCTAAATTTGAGGTTTTCTGAGGATTCTGGGTAAGAAAACGTTGGGGGATCCACACAAGTCACACCTCCCTGGATTCCCTCGGGTTCTAGTTTTCAGAAATGTTTGGTTTGGTAGGTTTCCCTATATGGCTGCTGAGCCCAGGACCAAAAACGCATGCCCCCCGCAAAAGCAGGTAGTTTAGTATTTGATAATTTCGATGTGTCAACATAGCGTTTTGGGGCATTTCCTTTCGCGGGCACTAGGCCTACCCACACAAGTGAGGCACCATTTTTATCGGGAGACTTGTGGGAACGCTGGGTGGAAGGAAATTTTAGGCTTTTTAGTTTTAAAATATGCACCGGTTTGGTAGATTTCCCTAGATACGGTCTGAGCTAAAGGCCAAAATCCACAGCCAGGCACTTTGCAAAAAACATCTTTGTTTTCTTTGGGAAAATGTGAGGTGTCCACGTTGTGTTTTGGGGCATTTCCTGCCAAGGGAGCTAGGGATACCCACACAAGTAAAACACCATTTTTATTGGGAGACTTGTGGGATCAATGGGTGAAAAGAAATTTGTGGCTCCTCTCAGATTCCAGAACTTTCTGTCACCGAAATGTGAGGAAAAAGTGTTTTTTTGGCCAAATTTTGAGGTTTGCAAATTATTCTGGGTAACAGAACCTGATGAGAGCCCCACAAGTCACCCCATGTTAGATTCCCCTAGGTGTCTAGTTTTAAAAGATGTGCAGGTTTGGTAGGTTTCCTTAGGTGCCAGCTGAGCAAGAGGCCTAAATCCACAGCTAGGCACTTTGCAAAAAACAGGCCTGTTTTCTTTGGGAAAATGTGATGTGCCCCTGTTGTGTTTTGGGGCATTTCCTTTATATCCACACAACAACCAGAAGAGTCCAGCAGACGTAACGGTATATTGCTTTAAACAATCTGACATCACAGTAAAAAGTTACAGAGTAAAACGTGAAGAAAAATTGCAGTTTTTTTATCTCAATTTCAATGTTTTGTTTATTTCAGCTGTTATTTTTCTTAGGAAAACCTTGTAGGATCTACACAAATGACCCCTTGCTGAATTCAGAATTTTATCTTCTTTACATAAATGTTTAGCTGTCTGGGATCCAGCATTGGTTTCACACCTATTTCTGTCACTAACTGAAAGGAGGCTGAAAGCAATAGTAAAAATGGGGTAAGTCCCAGTAAAATGCCAAAATTGTGTTGAAAAATTGGGTTTTCCGATTCAAGTATGCCTGTTCCTGAAAGCTGGGAAGATGGTGATTTTAGCACTGCAAACCCTTTGTTGATACCATTTTCAGGGAAAAACATCAAGCCTTCTTCTGCAGCCATTTTTCCCATTTCTTTTTTGAAAAACGAAATTTTCAATGTATTTTGGCTAATTTCCTGGTCTCCTTCAGGGGAACCCAAAAACTGTGGGTACCTCTAGAATCCCTAGGATGTTGGAAAAAAAGGATGCAAATTTGGCGTGGGTAGCTTATGTGGACAAACAGTTATGAGGGCCTAAGCGGAAACTGCCCCAAATAGCCAAAAAAAGGCCTAGCACCTGAGGGGGGGAAACGCCTGGCAATGAAGGGGTTAAGGGTTGAAACATTGACAATTTTATTGTTTAAAAACGTGGGTTTCTCATTTTATGTAGACAGAGATAGTTTGTGATCATATGGTATTACTATATACCAATATGCTTTGATCCAATTCTAACCACTCTATGTAATCTTGATTGTAGTCTTCACTTAGTCACCTCTCATCAGCGATTCACTGTGCTTTTGCAATGTAATTTGCGGGACACCTGTGATTATTGCTGTTAGTTAATCAGTGAGATTTCAGTTCATTATTTAATACACCAGTAGGTTCACGCTCAGTAGACTATCCTTATTATGTGCGTCTTTCATTCGAATACTGAAAAATATCTCTAGAGACCTCTCCTTCAAAAAAGAAAATGTTCTTGCTTTAAGCAGTTTCAACAGAATCCTTTTTTTACGACTATGAAAATTCTTTGGCTCTAATAGGACTAGAGGTTAGAGGGATCAGAGCTGTATCTTGTATGTTTCCTAACAGTATAACCTCATTTTCAAACATGCCAAGTAGAAGCAGAATTATGAGGCTGGTATTGTACATATAAGTGATATCTTTCCCTCAAGATCCTGCCACCTGCATGTTAGATATGTTTTTGCAGAAAGTAACACATTTCTTTCATATGGTTTATCTTTGTTGACTTATAATGAGAGAAAACATACGTATACTAGGATGTTTTCCTATTCTAGCTCTAGCCTCCAATTGAAAGTTTTCTGGTGAGAGCCCTGGTCAGTTGATATGACAAATGCCTTAGACCTTTTGTTGTGCCGCTTGCTGTTTTGCCTTGAAAGCTAGTTAACCTTTCAGACTTTTGATGTGTTGCATTTTATTTTTAACACAACATACATAAAATATAAAACAGTGCAAAAATGGCAAAGTGTCAAAGGAGCAGTGAAAAACAGAAAGAATTCATACAATAGATAAAAGCATCCCAATATTTCAGTGAAAGAATGGTACATTTATCCGTTGTGCCTTATTTGTGATGGGGACATCATCAGGATGGATTAGCAGAGCGACTTCCAAGGGTCACTACTGTCATTGAAAAAGATGTAGTAACATGCCTAATTTTATTATAAAAGCTTAATTCATGGAGAGGGGCCCAGCATACATGCTAAATCTATTTTTACGGCATTGGCGCAAGATGAGTCTACTTGGTCAGCAAGTGTCTTGGCAACCCAGATGAAAAAGGGATCCATATTTAAATATTAATATGCATGTCCAGTGTGGAATGTGCCATGATGTTATATCCAAATGTGAGGCAGCCAGCAGAATGGTTAGGCAACATGAACATGTTCCCTAAAAATCAGGAAAAATACTTTAAGCATAGGTAAACCTCAGCGGAAAGAAGCAGGCATCAAAATGCATGCAAAGGAGTGGACGATAGTTGTACAGGATCGCAATTGTGTTCTCCATAGCCAATTGCAATGAATGCTTTAAAAACCTGTCTTTTCACATCGATCTGTTGAGCACAGGATGGAAGTACGAGACTTACATAAGGCATTTTTCAATGCCATTTAATTTTGCTCTTTTTCACTGATCTTGACTCTGGCTTCTTTATGGTGAGCGAAATGGTCTCATGTTCCCTTACGTTTTGGAAAGCTCCAATTTGCATTTTCTCAAAGCAGTCTAAGGTACCCAGAGATCCAGAGAGCCAGATCATTTCTGTAAAAAGGTTAAGAAAGTAATTGTCTTTGTCACCTTCTCTCTGATCGATATTACCATTGATTTGTATTTAGTAACACGCCCATATGCAAATCAGTCTTGACCCTGATCCAATGGGAACAGTCCATCCTGAACTGCCAGGTCAGGTCCTCCCTGAACTGGATACACAAGCAACTTAGGACTGATTTTGCCCTAAGTTAGGGCTCATCAGCCAGGTATACCTTGGTTCCAGTAACACAGTGTGCATGAGACCCAGGTCTGGGGACACCTGTAACCATCCGGGCTGGACAGTTCCCATGGGAACGGGGTCAAGAACAATTTTCTATGGCTGGGTCCAAACTAAGTTGGCTTTGTGGGGGGAAAAACGTGGCTTAGGATGCAGCCCAGCTATTGCTAGTGGCTGAGATTAATTCAAGCATTCCATCCATCACTTTGTTTTTGATGTCCTAGGATAGCCCATTGGCACTCATTGTTGGGGACCAGCTCGTATTTTTCCTCATCAGACATTGATGGAGAGCAAGCAAGTAAAAATAAAAACACAGGGGAATGAAGGATGCACAGAAAGATGAAAAAACAAACCATCACAAAGGAGAAAGCAAGATTCTGCAAGAGAGATTTAAGGGCAGGGTGTGTCTGTTAGTGGATTAAAGGAGCATAGGACATGAAGTGGATTCAAGACTACACACTTATTTAACAGCACCAGCCACTGGCGTCTGAGCAGAGCTTTGAGCAACAGCACTAATTCTTTTACAAAATGTGAACTAGTAAATGGAGGCCTCTTGGACAGTTATAGCTGTCTGTGGTCAGAATTAAAAGTGTTTCAAGTGACTTACATCCTGTGAACTTTATGTGGTTGCAGAATTTCACAGTTCACAGTCCCTGGTGCCTTGCAATATGTGTACAGCTTAATGTAAGGATTTATTTCTCACATGTGTTGTTCTCTTGACATTATGGATCAGGGAAGGGGCATGTGAAAGGAATGCCTGTGTTCACTTGCACTGTTTACCAGGCATGCATAAAGTGAGTTGTTTTCTGTTTGTTTCTTTCAGACCATGTAACAGTGATTTTCAAATCAAATCAAACCAGGTTTTTAGAGGGCAACTACTCACCAGTAAGGGTCTCAAGGCGCTGAGGGGTGAGCTTTAGTTGAAGAGCCAGGTTTTAAGGTCCTTCCTGAATTAGGGTAGCGATGGTGATTGCTTGAGGTACAGGGGCAGGGTGTTCCGGGTCTTCGCCGCGAGGTAGGCAAAGGATCTACCACCAGCTGAAGTCTTCTTTTTGTGGGGTACAGTGGCTAGTGCTTGTTGAGCAGAGCAGAGAGGTCTGGTGGGGGAGTAGAAGGTGATGTGGTGCTTGAGGTAGGCGGGTCCTAGGTTGTGGAGGGACTTTTATGCATGGAGGAGGAGTTTGAAGTTAATTATTTTCTCAATAGGAATCCAGTGGAGGTCGCTTAGGTGATTGGAGATGTGTTTGTGGTGGGGAATGTGCAGGATGAGTCTGGCAGAGGCATTTTGGATGTGCTGTGGTTTCGTCCGGTTCCTCTGGGTGGTGCTGGCATAAAGAGCGTTGCCATAGCCGAGTCTCCTGGTAATCAGGGAATAGGTTATGGTTCTGCAGCATTTTCAATAGATGTGCTGGCTAATTCTTTTAACTACTTTTTGTTAGGGTGTGAGTGACATGAAATTAATGCACTAATTGCATACTTTAGTAATGGGCACTTGCACATGACCTATCCGAGAAGCCCCTGAAATTGTATTGCTGAATTGTTCGTATTTCTTACCAGCAAAATCTCTCTTAGTTTCGAGAAGCCATGCATTGCTTGCTCTCTTCCACTTTTAAGCAAGCATGACCAGGATCAAATCCGAGATGTTGTTGATTTAGTATGATGCTCAACATCTTCTAGGTTGGAGACCCGCTGCTCCATCTGCGAGACTCGAGAAGAGAGGTGAGTTAGGTGCGTATTCAATTGCGAAAGCTGATCTTTCGTCTCTCTACGGGTCTCCTCTTGCGAGAGTTTTATAGCTCGGAGCTCTACCAGAATCTGTCCCATCAGCTTTTCCAATGTTGAAGAACCTTTTATCCCGCTTGCTGTGTAGGCTGAAATTGAAAGATTGGGAGAAGAGCCAGGAGGGTTTGACGCAATGTTTGTATTGAAGTTGATTCCCGATGTATCGAGCACTGCGGCTCGTGGCTCTTCCAATGTAGGGTTTGGAACCGAAATGGCAAGATCACCAGTACTTGGCGGGGTCTCTTCACTGGAAAGCGTTCCCCTCTCCCCACTCCTTCTCCTTCTTTTGCCCCCTTCGTACTTAACATGGTTATAGCTTTGAGGGTTCTAGTGGGATTTAAGAACAAAGGATATGCGGGCTTCTTTGCTTGATCCGTATTAGATATTGGAAGAGTTTCAAGATGTTCAGAGGGAGGATTGCCTAATGGCGCTGGATAAAGTGGTTCAGGTAAGGAGTCAAAAACAACACCTCCCGGATAGGTAGAGGAAGATTGAGAAAAAACTTGAGGAGATGACTCCGTTGAGGATGGTGGACACTCAACCGGCTGGTGCACAGGCTCCTCGATACTGAGCTCTGAGATAGCAATAGGACCTGAAGAAAGTGAAAATGAAGGAAGATCCTGCATGTGAGACACTGGGCCTGAGAAATCAACAAAGTCCTGTTGGCTGGAGCTTAGCCTGAGCCTCCCAGAAGCTGAGGTCAGGGTCTTAGATTTAGAACCTTTCAAAAACTTGCCTGTTGGCCGTGACTTAGATATCTCAGATTCAATCTGAGGTGGAGGATCTTCAGTTAAAGCTGGATGAGGCAGAGAACAGGTCTAGACGTTCCAATCTTAGATTCTTGGGAATCCCAGAGGGGACTGAAGCAGCCTCATCAGTGACCAACGTTATCTCGGAACAACGTTATGTCATCCTTCCGGATGAGGACAGAGCTGGAGGGGACCTCTCAATCATGAGGGCCCACAGAGTGCCCTTCACCGCCCTGTCAATTCCAAATATCCACGTACTATCTTGGTTAATTTTGGAGACTTTGGAATCAAGGAGCAAATTCTTTCCCAGGCTAGAGCAATGAGAGAGTTTAAGTCTGATGACAAGTTCACTTTTCGAGTTTTTGCAGATGTGTCAGTTGCGGCTGCGCACCGGCGTCGTGAGTTTGTTGCTTTAATAGATAATTTCAAAAGGTTGGGGGCCCCGGCAGGTATCGTCCAAGTTGCTAAACTCAAAGTTCTTCACAAAGGCCAGGCGAAAGTCTTTCAGAACATTCAGGAAGCAACTAACTTTCTGGATTTCCTAAAAAATCAAGGAGGAGCTAAAGGATAGGGGTGGGGGCAGGCAAGGGGGGCAGAACAGTGGTTAGATTTTTGCATCCCTGCGCCATTGCATAGCGATAAGTTTTAAGACGCTGGGTACAGTTGGTAGCCGTATTTTTGTATGATTTATTATAGGCCGCTAAACTCACATTTTGTACACGAGATCTTTTTTGGGCACCTATACTGCCACCATAAATAAAAGTCTGACTGGTTGGCAGGGATACCAGTCGGTTGACTATTGTTTCGGGAAGTGCCGCCGCACTGCTCTCTCAGTTCTTAGTTCCTAGTCTCTGGGGTGCCACGGTATTGCACCCCCAAATTGGGCTAAGGGGGGAGGGTCAAGGGTCGATCACTGGATGGCGGGCTCCTGACACCGGGTGGGAAGCAAGGGGAGAAAAATTTAAAATTGGGTACACAAATGTCCTCAGGTATGTTGTAGTGAGCCTAGCTAAGGGTCTGATAGTTTATTTATATACTGGTCTTTCCTTTGTTTACACTTTCTTAGATAATGGCTAGCGATAAAAGGATCACAATGAAATTTCTTCCATGGAATATTAATGGCTTACGGGTTATAAGGAGGAGGAGGAGGAAAATCTTTGAGTTTCTAAAAGGGTTAGATGAGGAGGTTGTCATTTTACAGGAGACTCATTTGTTACAGTCTGAGTGGAGTGGATATCTTAAGCGCTTGAACTGGGTTAGCTTTATTGTGTGTACAAATCAGTCGTGCACTGTGAAAGGGGTGTCCATTCTTATAAAGAAATCGGTAAGGGTAAATGTTGCAAACATCATGAGAAACCCCAAGGGTTGATTGTGGAGGCGGGCTTGAATGGCATATGGCTCACGATAGCTGGATATTACGGGCCTAATGTGGATGACCCTGCACCTTTTCAGGAGCTGTACAGTTACCTGTTGGTAGCGAAATATCCGATTATAGTAGGTGGGGATTTTAATGTGCTATTGGAGCCAAGGTTAGATAAGTCCACCTTAGGACCGACAGTCAACTCTTCTAAAACTCGCTCTTGTATAAAACAGGCAATGGCTGACCTGAGCTTGTGTGATATCTGGCATCAGAAAGGTGGTGAAGGCCTCAGGTTTACTTTCAATAATAAAAAAGTATGGCCACCGCTCCAGGATTGATCTTTTCCTAGTACAGCATAACTTAAGGGAAGCAGTGAGTTATGTTGGCCATGCCCCGGCTCACCATATCAGACCATTCTGCTGTAAAACTGCATGTCTCTTTTAATTGCCAACCACCCACCCCCAGGTGGACTGCCAACCAAGCTCTTTTTTTGGATGAACTGAGGGTTGAGGGTTTGAGGAGGGACACCAAATAATTATTTCAGATTAATTATGGCTCTGCTACTTTACAGACTCTGTGTAATGCCTATAAAGAATTTATCAGAGGGAGGGTCGTCTGCTTGGCTACCGCCAAACATAGGGAGGAGAAGAGCCAGTTAAAGCAACTTGAATCCCAGGTAGCCCTGTTGCTGGAGGCAGTTTTTAACATCCTTCCAGATGAGGAAAGTCAGTTAGTCGCTTTGGAGGCCCAATTGGACGCCTCTAGAACAGATCTTCATCTATTTCTCGAGAGGAAAAATAGAAGGAGTTGGGACAGCAGTCGGTACGCTCATTATGAGTATGGGGAAGGTTGTGGCAGGCTTCTGGCCTGGAAAACTAAAACAGACAGATCTAAAAATTACATTGCGTGTATTAAGTCAGAGTCAACTGGAGCCTTAAGTACGGCCGCATCTGAGATAGAGGAGGCTTTCGTAGCATTCTTTCAGGATCTCTATACCGACGATCTGCATTTGTCAGACAAAGCTGGCGGGGGTTATTTGGAGGGGGTTCATCTTCCCCAGTTAACGGAAGTGGAGCAGTTACAACTGGTGAGGAAGGTAGATCTGGGAGAAGTAAAGGCTGCAATACATTGCTTAAAAAGGGGGAAGGCTTCGGGCCCGGACGGTCTGCCCAACTAATTATATTGTGCATTATGTGATGAGTTGGTGCCTATCCTAGTGGAGGTGTTTAATCTTCTCTTACAGGAGGGTGCCGCTACGCCGAGGTCATGGGATGAGGCCGTGATAAGTCTTCTTTTAAAGCCCGGGAAAGATCCGGTAAAATGTAGTTCATACAGGCCGATATCCTTGCTGAACTCAGATTATAAACTGTATACCCATGTTTTATCTATAAGGCTCCAGGAGTCGATCAGCAGGTTGATTCATGAGGATCAGAAAGGCTTTATCAGGGGTAGACAGCTGCATGAGCTAACTCATGATCTACTAGGTGCAGTTGACCTAGCGACTCTAGGTAAAGTCCCTTTAACGGTTCTCACTTTCGACGCCGCAAAGGCTTTTGATCAGGTGAATTGACGTTTTTTACAATTGGCCATGGATAAGTATATCTTAGGTCCAAAATTCATTAAAGCGATTCAGGCCATTTATAGAGCTCCGGTGGCCAGTATTTTGGTTAATGATAAAACTTCCTCGAGTTTTAAGATCGAGAGAGGGACGCATCAGGGATGCCCACTGTCCCCCCTTCTTTTTGACCATATATTGAGCCTTTACCTGCAACAATTAGGGAAGACAATCAGAGTGCCTCTTTTCAATGTCAAGGCTGGGTAAAGAAGATCGCTCTATATGCCGACGATCTTATGATCTACACCGGCGACCTTACGTGGGTCTTTCCCAGAATCATTCAACATCTAGAGGATTTCGGCAGGGTGTCGGGTTATTCAGTAAATATGGATAGGACCGAGATTATGTGCTGGAACACCTGGTATAATAGTCTTCTTGTTAAACAACAAATTGGGTATTTGGGGATTCAAGTCACTTCTTGCCTTGAGGAAGTAGCTAAGATTAACTTTGATATGGCCTGCATGGAAACCCGTAGATTACTCTAAACTTAGGCGGCCCTTCCTTTGTCCTTGATCCGGAGAACCAACATTCTTAAAATGATTATTCTCCCCAAGTTCACTTTTTTGTTTAACACCATCCCTTTGGAATTTAAGAAGTCTTGGTTTAGGAAGATACAGGCAGATTTACCCTCATTTGTGTGGTCATCTCGGGGGGTCAGGATTGCCTGGCAAAAACTATGTAGGAAAAAAGAAAAAAGGGGGGATTGCAGCTCCAGATTTTTATAAGTATTATTTGGCTTTTCATTTGAAGAATGTGCAGGTATTGTTACGCGACAGGTCAGAATATATGGGTTTTTGGGGGGCGATGACGCAGGAACTGTTAGAAACCGGCAGGCATTTTCTGTACAAGTTTGGTCATCCTAAATATTTCAAAAAGATCCGTTATAAGATTCTTAAAGCTGCTGCTAGATTGTGGTGGTTGGTCCGACAAATTTTAGGAATCAAATATTATAGCTCCCTGGCTCAGGTCTGGGACTCTCCTGGCACCCCCCAAATTTTTTACTGACAAACTAGCGCTCCCATTGAAGGGGGTGGAATGGTAGGGACAAGTTCTGGAAGAGTCAAGGCAGGTGTCTTGGAGCAGGCTGCAGGAACTTACCGAACACAAGATTTCAAGGTTCAAGTATTATCAGTTAGCTAGTTGGGCTGCTGCCCTCCAAGACGAGGGGGCTATAGAGAACGTCTGGGAGGGAAAACTAGCTCAAGCTTTAGTGCCTAAAGAAATCGCTGTTTGGTATCAGGTGTTGCTAGATGCTTCAGAGCTAAGTCTGTCCTTGGCGGAGAAGAAATGGGGCGTCACTCTATCAGCTATTGATGTGGCAAAGTTCTGGGAAACTTCTTGTTCTATCCTCTGGTTGACCACCAGATCAGCCGCGTTGAAGAAAAACCATCTATTTACATTGTATAGAGCATATTGGTCTCCCCAGAAGCTATCAGTTTTGGGGAGGACAGAGAGGAGCTTTCCACGTTGCGGGGAAGTCAAGGCTGACGATATCCATATGTTTTGGAGTTGTGCGAGCCTAAAGGGGTTCTGGGTTTGTGTAGAGAGCTTTCTTAAACAAATCTTAAGTGCAGAATTAGAGGTAACTCTTTCGTTAGTGATCTTTGGGGTGGCACTTAGCACAACCTGGTACCCAATACTCCCCAAACCCTATAAGCATCTGATTTTCATACTGGTACTATTGGCTAGATGGCAAATATGTTTTAGGTGTGTTTCATCTGTACCCCTATCAGTATCTGACTGGCTGACAACTGTGAATTATCTTTGTCGATTGGAGGGTTTTTCCCCGCTTGGTAAACGAGACGAGTGTTGGGCCATATGGGCAAATTTTCAACAAAGTAGCTGCTTTCCCTCCTTATAGTCCAATGATTACTGGCCCCCTGGGTTCAGGAGGTCTAATAATGGGGGCTCTTACATCTTGCATGATATGTATACTATGTTACAGGAGTTTGTGTGCATTTACTCCGAGACTTTGGCCTATCGTTACAAGGCAGTATTCAGCATGGGTACTGCTTGTACCAATGATGTCCCATGGCCTTCAGATATTATTTCACTAGAATTAGGCAGCCAAGTTACTCCCTCTACACAGTTGACACCTCAAGAGTAGTAATAAGGTTTATCTGTCAAGGCTTACTCCAGGAGATGACGGACAGTTTAGAGGTCAGATATTGCTTAGCGCCAGTTATAACTCTCAAGAAAAAGTAGGACTTTGAGATAAGGATGATGATATAAAACCAGAAGTGAAGCACCTTCCAGAGTCAAGGTACAGTATCAAGCATAATTATAGTATCTTTTTGGTCACCCCCGTAAGACGGGTTGGCAGACCAGCCACCACAGCTGTACTGCTGAATATTAATATCAATATCAGAATATCGAGGGCCAAAATATCCATAGGTAAATTCCCTCAGGGAGGTGTAGATTTACTATTTCTATTTCCACCTTTAATTACCTTAGAATAAATTTCCAGCATAGGCAAGAATATGTAGAGTTAGGTATAGAAACTGTAGACTTATCTGTTGATATGCATTTTTTTTTATTTTGTCCTCAATGTTCTGTCCCACCGATATTGTGAGTTTAGTATTCAGGGTGCAAACCCCCGCCCCATATATATGTAATCAAAGGGCCGGTATCTGATTATAATCGATGATAGGGGATACAAAGATGTAAAAATTATTGGTGGGCGAGAAATTCCTTTTAGTGTAGAATGTAATGCATTTTAATGTGTTTTATATGTGTATGTAAATAGGAATTTACCTTTTCTGAATAAACAGAATGATTCATCTAAAAGCTAAAGCAGCCTGGAATCAAGATGCTATTTCTGAACTGTTTTACATATGTCAATGATTGTTTAAGAATGTATTTACCTGTACACATTTTAGCTGCTTTTTATATAGTATGATGGGTTTTGAGTAATCCATTGTTCGTGATGGATTTTTAGAATGTTGTTTGTTGTGTTGTCCTTCTATGATTTGCTAATCAAAATACGCTGTGGGATAAAATGAAAACATAAAAATAAATGAGTAGCCACAGATGATCTTTCACACGCTACATGTTGTAGACAGGACCTAGTTGTCAACTAAGAACAACTGGCTGAAAGGAAAAAGTAACAAAAATGCAATCAAATTTTCTTAAATATCTACATGATTGACAATATTGCTAAATGACAAAATATTTACACTTACAATAGCTCATAACTTTGAAAATGCGCACTGTCTTTCACAACGTCCTGCACAAACTGCGTCTTGACCATGTAAGAGACATTCAGCCACCCCGTTCTGGTCTTTGAAAAGAAACACGAGTCTCATTGAATAGAGGTGGAGGAATATCATTGCATGTTAAAAGGCAAATCCCACAGAAACAATCCCACGAGCCCTGTAGCACTAAAATACAGCAATTGTCACCCCATCCTGAAAAACCCAACTGAAGTCCCATGCCAAAAGGAAATAGCTGGCCCATGTCTGGCTTTCTGTTCACTGCCAAAATATTGGTGAGCCCTGTCTCAGAACAGCTCAATATGTAAATGGAAAATTATGCCCTACTTAACTGTGACTATTCTCAGATTTACAAGGTTTCGTAAACCTGGGAATGCGTCAGCTCCTACGCCACCCCAGGAGTGGCATAAGGGTGGCGCAACGGGGAGAGATAACATTATTTCTCCCCGTTTTTTCCTCTTTCTATGTGTGCTGCATTCTGCATTCTTAGCGCCAAGGGGGCATTACATGGATGGTACATGGAAGTTCCCATGCAACCACCCTGGTTTTTGAAGCAAAACCCCATGTACTAACATTATTAGACAGGGTTATGCACCAAAATTAATGCCTTTTGAAAGTAGGCATTAAATGGAGAAATATTTTCATTTCTCTGTGCTTTTCTGACTTTCCGTGTGTGCTGTACTGTACAGCACGCATACAAAGTAGGAACAGCTTTTAAACATGTCTAGGCATAGTATTTTGTACAGGAAAGATACCCTTCCTGTACAAAACCTATGCTAGACTCAAGCAGACACCCTAGCAGTATGGCGCTAAGTGGTATGTGTGTGGCACTTGGCAGCACAAATCTGTACCGGCTCTAGGGAGCGGGGAGGAGAGTGGCATATCTATGTGAATATGGCCCTCTCCTGCTCTCTCCCTGTCACAAAACGCTGTGCAGCATCTTTGGGTGCTGCGCTGCGTTGCTTGACAGCTTCGAGAATCCGAGCTGAAGTGTTTCAGTGTTTGTTGTACCACCAGGAAGTGGGAGCATAGAACATTTATGACAGGAAATAGAAATCTTGTGATGAGGTGTGGGTTCCATCAGGTGTTGTCTGAGGATAGGAATGACTTAATTGCAACCTGTTTATGCAGCTTGCTGGACTACTCTCTTGGGCTCTTTTTGGGGTCTTCAGTAACACAGTGTCCATATTATTTTTTGGGGCTTCCTGTTGTTATCTCCCTGCCGTGGTGCCAAAAGGTGGGATTAGTTTTAGGGAAGAAGGCCTCCAGCAGATCTTGGGCTGATGGAGTGATGCCTTAGCAGCAGCATGGCCGAGATGCCTGAAGCAAACCGGATGCCGCTTGGGATGCTGCTCCTTACACTGGGGGCTTTTTTTTGTCATGCAGTGCGTTGATCTGCTAAACTTTTTGAGGACATCTCTGTTGGTGCTATACTTTAGGTTTATATGTAGATTTTTTTATCTTAGTCGCACAGGCCTTGAGGCTTTAAAACACTGCAAATGACGTGGTGCTCCCACCCTCATCATTTGTGTTTATTTATCGACACAAAATGGTAGAAAATCTGGTCCTATTCTGCCACATCATTAAATCAAAGGTCTCTCAAGCTCTCAAAACAGCTCCAGTACCTTTTGGTCGCTGGAGGTCCATAGGGGTTGTGTACAATGAGTCCATTGGGATGAGTTCAAAGTCTATTCAGATTTGTATATCATACCATGTTTAATGTTATTTTGCATTTGTCTGGATGGTAATCTCATGTAAAAGTGATTAAGCAGTCAACCCTAGAAAGCTTTAATCTCGTCTCAACACTCCACTACTGGTATATATATATGTATGTATATATATATATATATATATATATATATATATATATCCACGCCAAAAACAATTCAAAATCTGGCACTCCTTGCAAAACAATGGCCTTCATTAATTTCAAAAATCCATAAAACAGAACATAGGGAAACGCGTTTCAACCTTCACGGTCTTCTTCCTTGGCCCTTCTTACAGAGTTATACAACAGAAAAAATGTGGCCCCTCCCATCTGCTATATATACCATCATCAATAGACATAGAAGATATATATATATATATATATACATTTTTTTTTTCTTTTATATATGTATATTTATATATGTCCATAGGAATATACATTCTAATATCATTTTCAATGTCCATTTTATATACTCTTCCCATTTTAGTATAATGCTCCTATTTAACCAAAAATCATATCACTAATCGGATGAGCCACTATTGTAACACAATGAATCATCAAATAAATATTTTTGTAGGCCTATTCAACAAACAATAAGAGGTAATCTGACCTAACATTGTTCTAATGGGACCCTGCCTTGACATCATCCTATTAACCAATATGAACAGAAAGTTCCTCGTCCTTGTTCAATCCCCAAGGATAACGGCTATTAAGCTGAATAATATATTCAGACTCCAATCTTCTCAATTGTTTTTCTCTGTCCCCTCCTCTCGGAGTGGCCAAGACCCTGTCTATACCAAAAAATGTCATCTTCTCAACTTTCCCCTCATGCTCAAGATTACAATGTCTCGCTACTGGATACGCAGCATCCTTGTTCAATATCGCTCTCGAGTGCTCAAGAATGCGTTTCTTCAGAGGAAAAATTGTGCTGCCGACATATTGTAATCCACATGGACATTCTATTGCATAGATAGCAAAATCTGAGTTACAATTAATATACTTTTTTAATATCTGCTTGCCTACCCGTGGGTAACTCATATTGCTTCCGGTTTGAACTGTATCTGCATGCTTTACACTTGGCACACTTATAGAAGCCTTGATATTTATCTAAGAAAGTTTCTTTCTTCTTCCTTGTATAACTATGTACCAAAATGTCCCTTAAAGAACTACTCCTTTTGTAAGTTATCAAAGGAGTACGGCTGACTAGCTGCCCAATTATTCTGTCAGCCTTGATAAGATGCCAATATTTTATGAGGATCTTTTTGACTTCTGACGAATATGCATTAAAGACTGTCACAAATCTCGGGGTATTAGTGCCTTCTCCTCTCTTTTTGGGAATCAATAGTTCCGCCCTTTGAACTACTGCTGTCTTTTGGCATGCCTTTTTTACTACTCTGTATGGGTATCCCCTAGATCTGAATCTCTGTGTCATTGTTAATCATTCTTTCTCAAAACTTTGTGGGGTACTACAGTTTCTCTTAGCTCTTAATAATTCCCCATAGGGTATGCTCCAATGGCAATTGGAAAAATTAAGGAGGAAGGAGATCAACAGAGCTTGGGAAGTGATTTCATTAAATAATTACATCGAGGTTGGTCGGGTCCCACGGGGCCTACGAATTTTAATCACTCCGTCACATTTTAATCCGCATCCCAAGTTATTGGAAGAATGGTCGCTTCTAATGGCAGCAACCTGTAAGAGCATGTTAGAACTCTTATCTAAATATGCGGAGATGGAACTTACGCAAACCAGTGAGGAAATTACAAAGCTAAAGACGAATCTTGAACAACAGGAGACACAAGATGAGATAAAAAAATTCTGTGAAGAGATGGAGATACGTCTCAAGAAATATGAAGATGAAATAAAATTGAAAAAAAGAAAAAAATTCTTGCGGGACAAAAACGATATGCAACAGGACGTGTCTTAACATTCAGCAGACGATATGACCAAGCTATGAAGGATTATAGACAAGGTGAAGCCCTACGACGACAGGAAACATCCACATCGGAATCGAGCGTGGAGAATATATCAGACCTGGAAGAGACCCCGGGCCCAAGCACATCGGTGGGTCAACCTTTTACTACACTGGAGGAATATCGTTTTTTACAGATGAGTTCAAGACCACAGAGAAAACCTCCAAGAGACAAAGGCAAAGGCGCAGAAATAAAAAGATTAGGAGAGGGGGCAGGTCAACAGGACAACGAGAATTTGGTTGGCAGAATTGCACGACAAACCAGGAGAAAGAAACAATGAAGGAAAGAGAGCTGACAGTAGTCAACATCTCTTCTCATACTTTATCACAGGATGAACGATCAATATTGGAATTAGGGCTATCATTCTGCCCAACAGCGAATTTTAACTATACGAAAACACGAATTGATATCTTTCACCTGATCAGGAAGTTGAAGTTAATGAAAATCTTTGCACAACAAAAGGACGTAACCATATTACATACAACGGAAATGAACAGATCAGAGTTGGCTTCAGAATTAATGATTAGCGATATAGACGGTTTAGCTGCCTTACGTGAACTGGAGATAGGAGAAAGAACATGGGGAACAGATATGGAGCTACTAGAGGACTTAGACCTACAAACGGATTGTGCCAGCGGTAGCAGTTTCAAAGCTAAATCGAGATGTAATCCAGTTTTACCACATGATAATATTGATGCTTTTCATGAAGCAATAACTTTGGAGCTGCTTAATTTGTGGAAGAGGACAAAAGATGCTTATGCACGGAATCTAACAGCAGGTCAACGAACAGCACTGACATCTCTTAAGAAAGCAACCTCATTTGTGATAAAGCCGGCGGATAAAGGTGGCAATGTAGTGTTATGGGATGCTACTAAGTACCAACAAGAAGTTAAGAGGCAACTGCTCAATCCAGCCTGTTATGAGATATCCACAATATCAGCTTACTGACACTCTATAAGCAGGTTTCATGATTTGCTCTTTGATGGTGTCAGTAGAGGTTTACTCTCGGATGACGAGTACAAGTTTTTACTGGTACGGAAACCAGTGGCACCTTGCTTCTATCTGCTACCCAAGATTCATAAGGATATTGATAAACCTCTGGGTCGTCCTATAGTATCAGCAAGAGGCAGTCTTTTGGAGAATGTTTACATCTACTTAGACTATTTTTTGAGTCCGTATGTATTGAATTTAAACTCATATTGCAGAGACACTACAGATTTCTTAACAAAAATACAGGATACTCCTTGGCAAACTAACTATATCATGGTAACTATAGATGTAGTATCGTTGTACACCTGTATCCCACATGAGAAGGGAATTCAGGCATGTCGACATTTCTTTAGGGACAAACCAATCAGATTGTTGGAACACTCTGAACTACTTCTGAACATGTTAAAATTTTGTTTGGAAAATAAGTTTTTTATATATGAGGATCAATGGTACAGACAAACAACTGGGACTGCGATGGGAAGTTGCTTTGCTCCCAGTTATGCCTGTTTATTTATGGGATGGTGGGAAACACAATGGGTGATGGCAGATGAAAAGATGGAATGGTTCCAACATATCATATTTTGGACACGATATATCGATGATATATTTATGATATGGGAAGGCCCAGAATCAGTGTTATATGATTTTTTGAATTCGCTACCGAATAGGGACCTAAATTTACAATTTTCCGATAAAATACATAAACAGGTAATGGAATTTTTAGACATAGAGGTCTGTGTAAAAGAAGGCACATTACATACAAAACTATTTAGGAAAAGCACATCAGGGAACAGCATTCTACACGCCACAAGTCACCACCCTCCAAATGTAAAATGGAGCATACCCTATGGGGAATTATTAAGAGCTAAGAGAAACTGTAGTACCCCACAAAGTTTTGAGAAAGAACGATTAACAATGACACAGAGATTCAGATCTAGGGGATACCCATACAGAGTAGTAAAAAAGGCATGCCAAAAGACAGCAGTAGTTCAAAGGGCGGAACTATTGATTCCCAAAAAGAGAGGAGAAGGCACTAATACCCCGAGATTTGTGACAGTCTTTAATGCATATTCGTCAGAAGTCAAAAAGATCCTCATAAAATATTGGCATCTTATCAAGGCTGACAGAATAATTGGGCAGCTAGTCAGCCGTACTCCTTTGATAACTTACAAAAGGAGTAGTTCTTTAAGGGACATTTTGGTACATAGTTATACAAGGAAGAAGAAAGAAACTTTCTTAGATAAATATCAAGGCTTCTATAAGTGTGCCAAGTGTAAAGCATGCAGATACAGTTCAAACCGGAAGCAATATGAGTTACCCACGGGTAGGCAAGCAGATATTAAAAAGTATATTAATTGTAACTCAGATTTTGCTATCTATGTAATAGAATGTCCATGTGGATTACAATATGTCGGCAGCACAATTTTTCCTCTGAAGAAACGCATTCTTGAGCACTGGAGAGCGATATTGAACAAGGATGCTGCGTATCCAGTAGCGAGACATTGTAATCTTGAGCATGAGGGGAAAGTTGAGAAGATGACATTTTTTGGTATAGACAGGGTCTTGACCACTACGAGAGGAGGGGACAGAGAAAAACAATTGAGAAGATTGGAGTCTGAATATATTATTCAGCTTAATAGCTGTTATCCTTGGGGATTGAACAAGGACGAGGAACTTTCTGTTCATATTGGTTAATAGGATGATGTCAAGGCAGGGTCCCATTAGAACAATGTTAGGTCAGATTACCTCTTATTGTTTGTTGAATAGGCCTACAAAAATATTTATTTGATGATTCATTGTGTTACAATAGTGGCTCATGCGATTAGTGATATGATTTTTGGTTAAATAGGAGCATTATACTAAAATGGGAAGAGTATATAAAATGGACATTTAAAATGATATTAGAATGTATATTCCTATGGACATATATAAATATACATATATAAAAGAAAAAAAGAAAAAAATAAAATAAAAAAAATGTATATATATATATATATATATCTTCTATGTCTATTGATGATGGTATATATAGCAGATGGGAGGGGCCACATTTTTTCTGTTGTATAACTCTGTAAGAAGGGCCAAGGAAGAAGACCGTGAAGGTTGAAACGCGTTGCCCTATGTTCTGTTTTATGGATTTTTGAAATTAATGAAGGCCATTGTTTTGCAAGGAGTGCCAGATTTTGAATTGTTTTTGGCGTGGATTTAAAATGGGTCCTGTGCCCATTGACTGAGCACCAACCTCGATAGGCGAGCGCTGGAAGAAACACAGGATTCCCTCTTTGAATATATATATATATATATATATATATATATATATATATATATATATATATGTATATGCATATATCACACTAGATAGTTATAGTTAGGACCTAGTTTCTATAGAAAAAGTGTTTTTTACTTCCCAGTATCTTTAGCACCAGTTGACGGATCTTCACGAAATTTTCCAAAAATAATTGCCAGTCACGTCAACTGATGTCTGGAAAGTTTTGGGGTGATTTGTCAACCGGGGGCCGAGAGAAAAAGGGGAGGTCCCAAAATGTTTTTTTCTCCTTTCATTTTTCCATAGGGATTTTGAACAACGATAGCGCCTAAACTACTGGATGGAATTGCACAAAATTTTGCACAAAAAGTAGGTACTGGTCCAGAAAACAACCTTTTTGTGATTTCGTGTGAATCTCTTCCGTCGTTTTCTTGAAATGAACTAGAAAACAAATGTGTATATATAGGGATGCAGATCCTCCTCGAATACTCCTTAGGTCCTCAGCGGATTCCGAGGAAAAGCATGGCCCTGATTGGCTGGCTGCAACGTGAAAGAAACGTTGCGCCCACCATTTGTTACTCATTTGGCCTGGGGGGTGGGAAAAAACTGTGTAAAAACATATAAGGGTCAGGATACAGATATTCTTACCCCATAGGGCACATGGAGGGAGAGGTCCCTTCATGGGCCAAAAATGTGCCTTTTTATTCGGATGATCAGTGGATTTGGGGATCCCTCTTTGGATCCTCCTCAGATCCTTGGGAAAAGCAAGTCCCTGATTGGCTTGCCACAACCTGACACAAATATTAATGTGTGTGTTAAAAAAACATAGAAATTCACTGAAAAAAAACAAAGGTTACAGGGACGTTATAGTTAGGTTCTGAATTTACTTGTACAAAAGCATAGAAATTCAGCTTTTATAGTTAGAGTTCTTTCAAGTAACTATAACTTGCACCCTAAGGTAACTATAACTCGTGCCCTCGCAAAGCACTGCTAATTACCCCAAATTACTCCAAATTATTGAAGAAAAAACTGTGCATGATGGGGGTGTGAGACATAGTTACCTTAGGGCACAAGTTATAGTTTCTTGAAAGAACTCTAACTAGGACTGCTAAATTTCTATGCTTTTGTCCATATATATAAATATATACACAAAAAAAACACAGTTACAGGGACATTATAGTTATGTTCATATTTTACACACAAAAAATCATAGAAATTCAGCGTTTATAGTTAGAGTTATTTCAAGTAACTATAACTTGTGCCCTAAGGTAACTGTAACTCGCGCCATCTCCATGCACAGTTTTCCCATCAATAATTTTACTGCAATATTGCAGTGATATTTTCAATGATGTCATAGAAGATGTCATGAGTGATGTAATATCTGAGGTAATTAGCAGTGCATGCCAAGGGTGCAAGTTATAGTTACCTTAGGGCAGGAGTTATAATTACATGAAATAACTCTAACTATAAAAGATGAATTTCCGTGGTTTTGTGCATGTGAAATCTGAACCTCATGTCCCTGCAACCTTTGTTTTTTTCAGTGGATGTCTAGATTTTTTTAAATGTTAATCAAGATGGCCATTGCAATGCACAGTGGAAGGGTGGGGGGTATTGGATGCAGGACCTGGCCTGGCATTGTGCTGCCCCTACCCAAGCTTGTTGCTTCTGCCCCGCTCTTCCTTGCCATCCATTGTCTAAGTTCATTCCCCTGCTCTCGCAATACAGCCCTGTGTGGCCGTTGTTCTGCTACTGCCCTTCCCGCCTGCCCATCCACCTCCCCATTACCCTCTGCTGTCCGAATCCATGCACAAGCCCTCTCCCTCCTGCCCTACATGTTGTGATGTACTGCCACTGCCCTCCATTTAGCATGATGTCCCTATCAACTAATCCTACCCTCTGTTGCCCAATTCTATGCCCCAATATTGCCCTCCTGCTTAGCCTCCGTATTTAGCTTGCGACCCCTACCCTCCTTCCCCCTGCTCTCCAATGTCTGTGTGCTTGCCCCTGGTCCCTCTTTTTTGCTCACCATGTTCCATGGACCTGCCACTGCCCATCCTATCTGTTGTGAGTGTTCTGTTGAACTGCCACTACCTCTCCCACCTACCTAGCATGGTCAGATAGCTTCCACCTGTCACTGCCACCTCCACCCTGCCGGTTCTGGTTCCATGCTCTTATCCCCTTCCTCCTGTCCTCCATTGTCCGTTTTGTTGCCACTCTCTTCTGCCCTCCATGCTCTGTTGTGCTGCAACTGCTCCTCCTGTCTTCCCTCTTTGGTCTGTTGTGAAGCCCCTTCACATGCCCTCTCTTGCCAGTGCCCAGCCCCTGCCCCCTCCCTCTTGCCTACCATGGCCGTTGTGCTGCCACTCACCCTCCTACATGCCATGCATGGTCTTCTGTGATGTCACAGCCCCTCCCACCTGCCAAGTGTGGTCGCCTCCTGCCCCTGACCCCATTCCACCTTCCCTCCATTGTCTGTGTGTATGTCATTATAGCCTCACTGTTGCTCTCCCTGGTGTGTTGCGTTTCCAGGTCCCATCCCCCCTGTCCTTTATTGTCAGCTTACTACCCATGCTCCCCTGCCCACTGTCCTTAGTTTTCCATGTGCAGGCCCCTATCCCATCCCTCCCATCTTGTCTGGTCCATTATCGTGCCCCTGCCCTTCCCTCCTGCCCTTCATGGGCTGTTATGCTGCAACCGTCCCTCCTGTCTGCCCACTATGGTCAGTTTGCTGCCCTTGCCTCTTTCCCCTCTTTTCTCTGTTGGCCATGTGCATGGCCCTGTCCCTCCCTATTGCTTTTCATGGTCCATTGTGCTGCACTACCATCCCGCTTGGCATGTGTGGTGTATTGTGCTGCTGCAACCCCTGACACCGGCCCTGTAAGGTCAGTTTGGTGCCCCTGCCCATGTCCCTCTTGCCCTCTATTTTCCGAGTCCATGCTCCTACTCCATTCCTCCTGCCTGCTGTGATCCGATGTACCATACTAGCCAATATTTTGAACTTACTAAGAGGGGGATTTTAAAAACAAACCTGGGGAACTGATTTCCCCATTGACTTACATTGAAAAAAATGAGATTTTAGGCAGGAGACATAAAATAAAGCCCTTTTGGGCTTATAAACATCAGGAGTCTTCTGCCTCAATCAAGTCTGTTGGCATGTATGGTTGTACTGCTACTACCTCTTATTTCTGCTCTCAATGGTCTGTTATATTGCCACAGCCTCTCTTGCCTGTCCTGCATGGTTGGTGTGTTGCCCCTGCTGCCCTTTTCCCTGCCCTCCATGGTCCATGGTGCTGCCACCACCCCTCCCACCTGTCAGCATGGTTAACTTGTCCCATCTGCACTCTCCTCACTGCCCTCAATTATCTGAGTCTGTGCCTTTGACATCTGCCTCCCCACAGTATTCTAATGAACAATTAGATTTCTAACATTTTATATTTATCACAAAAGTGTGGCACGCCTGACGTCACCTTGATGTATTGAAAACTATAATACCTAAAGCATTTCCTTTAGAAATTATAAAAATGAAAGGATCTTATTCCCATAGCAATTATGGTTAGTGCTCTAAAAATCTAAAATGAGGACATACTTTCTGAGTACTAAAATAGAATTTTTAATGATTTGCTATCTTTATGTTTTTTTACCCAGTTGATCACTTGATTATATGTTACACTTAGGAGAGAGGATGTGGCGTCACGGCCAGAGCTACAGACTTTGCAACTGGGGAAACAGGTTTGAGTTACTGTGTGAGCTTGACATCCTGTGATTCTGGGCAAATTACTTAACCTCCTGATACTTAAAATGAATGTGTCCTTGTGTAATGTAACTAATGCTCACATAAAGCACTCCAAAACCTTTGGGTCAAATGTGCGCTATATAAAAAAAAAAAATAATAATAATAATTATGGCCCTCATTATGACATTGGCGGTAAATCCCACTGATCGCCATGCTGACTGCCGCCAACATACCGTGGCAGCGTCGGATATCCGCTAACCATATTATGACACACACACCAATCTGTCACTATTCAGCCACACACACAAATCCTCCAGCCCAAAGGTCAGTGATAAACTGGCGGTATCAAAACCCACACCATTACGCCAACAGAACTACGCCCACAACATTATGACCCACAAATCACCATGGTGGACATTCAATGGCGGTAAACCATTGGCTGTACATACCGCCGCGCTCAAAATACACACACACATACAAAACAACACCACATTGGTCAATTCAAACTACACACACCTGACACCCATACACACACCACACCCACACACCCCTATAAAACACACCCCCACATTACCCACAACCCCTTACGAATACAAATAATTGCCAGCAGAGAGACAGCAAGAGCACTCACACAACCACAGCCACATACCACCATCACCTACACACCACCTATGTACCTTACAACACACACCCCAACACATCACTCTACACATCCTCACCTACACCACTCACACTACACCCATGGCACCACAACAACACCCCAGATTCTCTGAGGAGGAGCTAAGCGTCATGGTGGAGGAACTCATCCGGGTAGAGCCATAGCTATTTGGAGCACAGGTGCAGGAGATATCCATTGCTAGGAAGATGAAGCTATGGTGGAGGATCGTGTACAGGGTCAACACCGTGAGACAGCACCCAAGAACAAGGGATGACATCAGGAAGAGGTGGAATGACCTATGGGGGAAGGTGCGTTCCATTGCAGCAAGGCACCAACTTGCAGTACAGAGCACTGGCGGTGGAGGAGAAAGTCGTGGCAATCAAGCAGGAGGACTGGACTCTGGTAAGTAAACTCTTTACTAGTTTCACCTCCCTACCTGCATGCCATCACATACCCCCACCCCACCCTCACTCCCATCACTCCACCACCTCCCACATACCCCACCATCACAACCCACTCATCCCAATGCCAAGTCCTGCATGCCCTACCACTCACAGACCTGCCTAGACACCAATCGCTACAGCATGCACACTGGAGAGATTCACCTAGCCCACCACATAACAACTCACAAAAGGCAAAGTTGCCCGGGCAAGAACAACTATAGAGTGCAACCCATACATGCACAAAATGTCACACACAGAAACAATAACACTGCATTTACATCTCCACAGGTATCCCAGCCAATGTCACCGGAGAAGAGGTGCCAGCAACATCCAGTCCTCCCACAGAAGAGGCCTACAGTGATGACAGCAGCTCTGGATCTGGATGACCAACCTGTCCCATCAGGGACCTCAGGACAGTCGGTCACCCAGGCACACTCGCAGACCACCACAGAGCCTCCCCCCTCAGGAAACACCACCAAAGCACCCACCCAGCGGGCCCATATCTCTGTCCCCAGGACACGTCAATCAGCAGTGTGTCCACCACTACAGGGACCCCAGGCCACCCCAGAAACCCAGGACAATCAGGGACCTGGGGTCAGTGGCAGTGGGCACACGGTTCAGGGGACAGAGGCACAGGACAACAGGGACACTGGGAGGACTGCTGTGCGCCAGGGACCCAACTCTCCAGGAGGCACTCACTGCGATCCTGGGAGCATTCCAACATTCCCAGGATATGCTGGGCAAGATCCTGGACAAGATGCAGGAGAAAATGAGGCTGCAGGAGGAACAGTACCTGGGGATCAGGGAGGACTTGAAGTCCATTAACACCACCCTGGTCTCCATTGCAGGGGTGTGGCAGACATGGCCAACAGTATGAGGGAGGCAGTGGCACAACAGCGGGCCCCTGACATTAGCCAGACTAATGAACAGCCCTCCACCTCCGTTGCTGCTAGTGGACACCTGCAGAAGGAGAACCACCCCGCAACGTTCCCTGCGATCCAGGCAGAAGCCAGAGACTATTGCCAAGACCCCTGACAGGAAATAAGACTGTCCTGATTGTCACCCTTGTGTCCCACTCTGTCACCCTGTCCACCTTGAACTGCCATGGCTCCCCTTCCTATGCCCCCTTGGACAATGCACCTGTGCAACAAATAGACTGGACTTTAACCTGGATTTTCCTCCATCATCACCCCAGCCCATTGCACTTCCCCCTTTTCGTCAGAGCACTTCAATAAACACACTTTGAAAAAATACAAGTATGGAGTATGTCAAATGATTTCAAAATGTATCCGTTTAACAATTCAAACATTGCAATTCTACTGTACAGTGATATTTACATTGGAAAGACCTATAGTTGGCTGCACTGAACACACCAGGAGCAATAGTGGGGCACCAACATCTGCAAAAAGAGATGACAATGGGTACAGTGAGTGGGTATAGAAGTAGGAATTCACAGCCTGCCAGTGACAATGTCACACATCAAACTGTCAATGAAATGTGAAATTACACTGTGTGTCATTGGAGTTATTACTGAATCACTGCACTTCTGTTGTCCTCATCCTCATCCTCTGCATCCTCATCTTCACTGTCCACAGGGTCCACTGCTGCCACATCAACATCTCCAGCCTCCTCCTCATCCTCAAGCACATGGTGTCGCAAGGCAAGGTTGTGCAACATACAGCATGCCACGATGATCTGGCAGACCTTCTTAGGTGAGTAGCACAGGGATCCACCTGTTAGATGGAGGCAACGAAACCTGGCCTTCAGGAGGCCGAAGGTCCTTACTATTATCCTTCTTGTTCACCCATGTGCCTCATTGTGAAGTTTCTCTGCCCTTGTCCTGGGATTCCTCACATGGGTCATTAGCGATGAGAGGTTGGGGTAACCAGAGTCACCTGCAAATATCGAGGGACAAATGTTAGCCACACGCTACGCCATATGGTCCACACCATATCCATACACCAACATCTACTGGGTGGGAACCAGGGCTCACCTATCAGCCACACCCTGTGCCTCTGTAGCTGGCCCATCACATTTGGGATGCTGCTATTCCGCAGGGAAATTCATCATGCACCAAGCCTGGATACTTAACATTGATAGGGGAGATGTACTGGTCCACCAAACACACCATCTGCACATTCATCAAGTGATAACTTTTTCGATTTCTGAAGACCTGTTCATTTTTCTGGGGGGGGACTAATGCAATATGTGTCCCATCAATCACACCAATGATGTTGGGGATATGTCCCATTGCATAGAAGTCAGCCTTCTCTGTGGTCAAATCCTTCACCTGGGGGAAAACGATGTAGCTGCACATGTGTTTAATCATGGCAGCCAACACTCTGGTCAACACTACTGAGAACATTGGCTGTGACATACCTGCTGCCAAGCCCACTGCCACTTGGAAAAAACCTGTTGCCAGGAAATGGAGAACAGATAGAACTTGCACAAGTGGGGGGATCCCAGTGGGGTGACGGATAGCAGATAGCAGGTCAGGCTCCAATTGGGCACACAGCTCTGTGATTGTGGCCCTGCCCAGACTATAGGTAACGATAATGTGCCTATCCTCCATTGTTGCCAAGTCCACCAGGGGTCTGTACACTGGGGATGTCTCCATCTCCTATTCATCCGCAGCGGTCGCATTCTATGGAGTAAAAGAGTGAGCAGCTGGTCATTATTTGTACATTGTAACCACTACAGTTCAATGCATATTGTGATTGTTACAATATTTTGGTGGCATATGTCCATATTGTGAAATTGTGAACTGTGATGTAGTTAGGATCCATGGCCTTCCCTCCCCACTGAAATGGCGTCCGCCTGTCCAGTACCGAGGGACAGGTGGAAATTAGGTAATTCCGCTGATGTTGTGCACCGTTACAGGAGCCGGTTAAGAATGGCCATGCAACTCCTCATTGGTTATCATTGTGCCCTATGGTATACAGTGGCCAATGGTGATGTACGCTGGCGGTGACTGTAGGAACCTACCATGATGTGTGTGACTGGGGAAAGGGCCCCTGCCTCCACCTCAGTGGAGTTGGAGCGATTAGTGGATGGGGTCCTACCCCAGTACCGACTGCTGTATGGGCCGCCAGACCAACATGTGAGTTGGAGATATGGGGCATGAATGCATGGAGTACTGTGTGTGAAGGCATTGTGTAGGGGGGGTTGGTGGATGGGCCCTGGGTAGTGTGCAGCATGTATGGTGGGCCATGTCTGTGCTAATGGGGATGGGAAGGGGCATGGTGGGCCACATGTGTAATAGGCAGGACGGTCAGACTAATACCTTTCCCTGTGTGTATTTTTCTGCAGGTCAGCACCCATCAAAAGAAGGGGGTCTACAGCAGGCAGAGCACCCACTGTCGGAAACGGTGGGAGGACCTGAGACGCTGGGCACGGAAGACGGCAGAGGCCCAGCTCGGGATGGCCTCCCAATAAGGAAGGGGTGCCAGTCGAACCCTGACCCCCCTGATGGCCCTCATACTGGCGGTGGCCTATCGGATGCTGGATGGTCGCTTGGGGGCATCACAGCAGCAACAAGGGGGTGAGTACAGTGCCCTTCATTACTACTTACGCCTGGTGAGTTGGTATCCAGGTGGGGATGTGGGCCTGTGGGTGCCCCTAGGCCAGGCCTGACATTGCAGAGTAGGTCCCATGTTGGGCAGGGTTCTGATGTGAAATTCCTCCTACCTAGCTAGTAGGCATCCACTACTGGGCAGGGGTGTGGGTCTCAGGTATGCTGCAGTTGGCGGTATGTGTCCCTACCCATGGCCTGGTGACTAGCATTGTAACTGGTAGTGCATTGACTAGTGCGTAGGGCTGTTCCCTGCGTGTGAGTGTGTTGTGTACGTCAACGGTGGTGTTGGTGCCGCCATTGACCAAGTGTTTCATTTGTCTCTTCCCCCCCTTTTTTGTTTTGTCATCCTGTCCTTATGTGCATTAGCATCATCTGGCGGAGGAGCAGAGGCACCGGCGACGGAGGGAGCTGCATCCCACAGGACCTAGGAGGCCCAATCCATCCACAGTCTGAGAGCACCGGTGGGACGGAGGGCGAGGGGAGCACCATAGCGGAAACTGGAGGGGACAGTTCGGATACGGATACCTCCTCCAATGGAAGCTACCTGGTGGTGGCGGACACCTCTGTGTCCACCTCAGCTACAGGTACAGCCGCCACACCTGTACCAGCACCGCTCTCCCAGCAGCCCCTCAGTGAGTTGCCCGTGCCCGCTCACCCAGGAGGGTGGGAATCTCCTACACCATAGCACCCCAGGCCCTGCCCCAGTTAGCCCTGCTGCTCTGAGTGAGGAGGCTATTGACCTCCTGCAATCCATCTCTGTTGGGCAGTCAACCATTGTGAATGCCATCCAGGGAATGGCAGCCCAAATGCAACAGCCCAATGCATTTCTGGAGGGCATTCACACTGGCTTGGCGGCCCAGCAGAGATCAATCCAGGCTCTGACCTCCTCCCTGATGGCAGCCATTGCTGCTGTTACCACCCTCCCCCCTCTAACTTCCTCTACCCAATCCCATTCCCCTCAACCCCAACCTATCTCAAGCACACAGGCAGACGATCATGCACACAGGACAACATACAAGAGTGGACATGGCAAACACAAGCACCACACTTCATCCCACAGGCATTCTGTCAACACCAGAGCAGTACGAGCTCTATTGGCGACAAAAATGCACTCTCAAAACAAAGTGATTTATGCATTCTGCTGATGTGTTGTGGTTTAACCTTTTGCATTGCAGAGCTCAATCCTGAAAACTTATTTTTAATATGCTTACAAATACTGTTCCTTTGCAAGGTATTGCTGCAGGTTTTCAGAGTGTGTTAGGGTGTGGCCCCTTTCCAGGGCCTTCCAGAGACTTTCCCTGCAACATGCCTGGGCGTGGTTCTGGGCTGGGCCAAGACTCTATAAAAGAGAGACAGTCCAACTCCCAGTGCTCACTATTCAGAGGTCCTGGTGCAGAGCAGCAGCTTCTTCCTGAGCTCCTGTTCCGGTGGCCTATTTGGATTTTCCAGTCTTCTGCCCTTCATCCTTCATTGGTGATCATTGTTCCAGGCGGTAAGACGGTGGTTGGACTGTCCCGACACCGTTATTGAGAATTTTCATATTCTTGGTTTAATTTTAAATGAGTAACAGATAACTTGCGCGCTACCATTTCTTGACATTTATATGGTAGTTTACAAATAGGCAAGACGCGCGATTGGTTTCATAAAGGTTTGACTTTGTTATTCATTGCGTGCTACCATTTCTTGACATTGGCATGGTGGCTTAAGAATCGGCAAGACGCGCAATTCATTTTATGGTGTTTAAACATTGTTGTCCATTGCGCGCTACTATTTCTTGACATTTACATGATGTTTTACGAATTGACAAGACGCGCAACTCGTTTCATGAGGATTTAACTTTGTTGTTCATTGCGCGCTACCATTTCTTGACATTTACATGGTGGCTTAAGAATCGGCAAAAGAAGCGTGATTTGTTTCATTGTACTTTGATCTTGTTATTTATTGTGAGCTGTTATTTCTTGACATTTACATCGTGTTTTACGAATCGGCAAGACGCGCGATTCGATTAATGATGATTTGACCTTGATATGCATTGCGTGTTACCATTTCTTGGTATTTTTCATGGTGACACTCGAATCCGCAAGACGCACGATTCTCTCCTCGAGTTTATTTCATGTTGTTTATTGTATGCCACTATTCTAAGATATTTATTATGTAATATTCGAGTTGACAAGTTATGTGATTTGTTTCCTGAATCCATATCGTGTTATTCATGGTGCACAATCCTTTTATGGTGTTTACTATATATATATATATATATCTGCAATATGCGCAATTTATGTTGAAACATTTTAAGAGTACACAGAAGGCCAGAGTTTCTAGATGCAATATTGTATGGTCCTAGTATACATTCTCAAAACAGGATTTATATGACTGGTTTAAAATTTAGTCAGAATGTTTTTCTGATTCTCATGTAAAGAAAAGTACTTGAATAAGAAAGTTTTCATTTAATTCATCTTGATTCCCCTACAGGTATCTGGCCATCTTGAAACTTATTCATTTTAAACTTAACTCTTAGATTGTTCAGGTTTTCAGAGTGACTAGGCTTAGAATCATAGTCTAGTATTGATTTCAGGAGATATATTTTTCATATTGTGTGTTCTAACCTTTTTCTTACTACAGGTCTCCTTCCCAGCTGTTCCCTTCCTAATCCCCTCTTCCCCTCTTGAACTCTCTCAGTCTCTGTGATTTATCTATCAGAGTCTTGGAGCTTTTCAGTGGTGGACATGTTGGGAATGTGCACAGACCCCGAGGATCTGGTGACTCTGACAGAATAGTGAGCCCACAAATTATTATCCTCCCGGCTTGTGTATGTTCTCAGCATGGCCACTCTAGACGAGTTAGTCAAGGCTATCACCCAGCTCCAAGCAGAGGTGGTATCATCCAAAGAATTGACAACTAGCTTAGCAGAGAGAGTGAGTCAGTTGCAAGATAAGGTAGAGAAGAAGGAACAAAGTCCCACAGGAGTGTCTTGGCCAGGTACTTCTTCTCAGGCTTCTGGAAGTAATCCGATTTCCCTAAATGTTCCTTCTGCAATTCCTTTAGCTCCCCCAGAACGTTTCTCAGGTGACCCTTTGAAAGCGCAATCTTTCCTGGTTCAAGTGGAACTACACTTCACCTGCAGACCAAATACTTTCCCCGATGCCCAGTCCAAAGTAGCTTTCTTGTTATCATATCTGTCTGGGATGCAGCTACTTGGGCAATTCCTCTTGTGCGTAAAAATAGTCCCTTGTTGTACAACTGGAGAAATGTTGTCAGTGAATTTGAGAGAGTTTTTGATCGTAGAACTGTAACACAGTCAGCAGATCGTGAATTATTAGATTTAGGCCAAGGGAATCAAGACCTAGGCGGTCATTCTGACCCTGGCGGTAAAAACCGCCAGGGCCGTGGTCCGCGGGAGCACCGCCAACAGGCTGGCGGTGCTCCTTTGGGCATTCTGACCGCGGCGGTACAGCCGCGGCCAGAAACGGAAAGTCGGCGGTCTCCCGCCGGCTTTCCGCTGCCCAGGGGAATCCTCCAACGCGGCGCAGCTTGCTGCGCCGCCATGGGGATTCCGACCCCCATACCGCCATCCTGTTCCTGGCGGTTTCGGCCGCCAGGAACAGGATGGCGGTATGGGGTGTCGTGGGGCCCCTGGGGGCCCCACTTAGAATTTCAGTGTCTGCTTAGCAGACACTGAAATTTGCAACGGGTGCTACTGCACCCGTCGCACCCCTTCCACTCCGCCGGCTCCATTCGGAGCCGGCTTCCTCGTGGAAGGGTGTTTCCCACTGGGCTGGTGGGCGGCCTTTTGGCAGTCGCCCGCCAGCCCAGTGGGAAACCCAGAATGACCGCCGCGGTCTTTTGACCGCGGTACGGTCTTCTGGCGGTTCCCGCTTGGCGGGCGGCTCCTGCCGCCCGCCAAGCTCAGAATCACCCCCCTAGTGTCGTATTCAGCCAACTTTAACCGGCTGGTTGCCGAGACATCCTGGCCTGAAGAAAAACAAGCGGTCTTGTTTCACAAGGGACTCAAAGAGGAACTAAAATATATCTTAGCGCAAATCGATCCACAACCTACAGACTGTCAAGAATTAATAAATCTTGTCTTGAGACTTGATCATCGTTTAGCAGAACGTAAAGGAACGCGCAAAAAGATTGAAAAATATTCATGCCGCGTTCATGATAACAGAGACTCAAGAACTCCGAAAGAAAGAACGCCGGAACCGATGGAAATTGGAACCATCAGAAGGCCTTTGACCGAAGATGAAAAGGACCTACGCAGAAAAAATGGACAATGTCTTTATTGTGGGCGAAAAGGTCATTTTGCCAAAGATTGTCCAATCAAACCAAAGAACAAGCAAGGTCCAGTTCAGAAGGTCGCAGCCAATGCACCAGTCTAGTTGGAAAACTAAAACACCCAAGATGCAGAGAAGGGTTGCTCTTGGGTGTCACCGTGGACCCTTCACAATCTAGACATCTTAAACTGGAAATAAGGGTTCAGGTCAAGAAAAAGATCTATTTCAAAAAGAAAGTGAAAGCTGTATCTGATTGGCCCACCCCAAAGACTGTTCGTGATGTACAATGTTTCCTGGGGTTTGCACATTTTTACCAGAGGTTCATAAATCATTTCTCCCAGACAGTGGCTCCAATCACTAAGCTACTAAGAAAGAAAGAAAAGTTTGTATGGTCCCCAGAAGCTGATCAAGCCATCTCGACTTTGAAGGAAGCTTTCTCCACTGCCCCAGTATTGACTCATCCTGATGCAAATCAACCTTTCATAGTGGAAGCTGATGCTTCAGATGTAGCAATAGAAGCCGTCTTATCACAACGAAATAAAGACACTGGTCAACTTCATCCTGTAGCTTATATGTCTCGGAAGTTGAACGAAGCCGAACAGAACTATGTCATTGCTGAAAAAGAGCTTCTGGCGATTTGTGACGCCTTTAAAGAATGGAGACATCATTTGTTGGGTGCTAAATACACTGTCACAGTATATACTGATCATCGTAATCTTCAATTCATGAGTTCTGCCAGACTTTTGACCCCTCAGCAATTACGCTGGATGCTTTTTTTTTACGAATTTGATTTTGTAGTAACCTTCCGGCCTGGTAAAGATAATCGCAAGGCTGACGCCTTGTCCCGTCAAGAGTCTACCACGTTGCCTGCATTTCAAGCCTCCAGAGCTATCATTGCTCCTGACAAGGTTCTATGTATCATAAAAACTGAAGATTTCTTTGAAGAAATTCGCAACTCTTTCACTGTTGAAAAATGGCAAACATGGGCCCAATCAGATCCCAAAAGGTCAATCAAGCAAGGTTTACCCTTTTATGACGCTCGTTTGTTTGTACTCACTATCAAACTTCGCAGGATAGTGTTTCATTGGTTGCATGTTATACCTACCCAGGTACTCCTAAAACTCTTGAACTGATCCAATGCTATTTTTGGTGGCCGACCCTAACAAAAGATGTAAAAGCAATGGTAAACAACTGTGAAGTTTGTGCTCGCATTAAAACAAGTCATTCAAAACCAAAAGTATTGTTACATCCACTTCCAACCCCAAGTCGTCCATGGGAGCACATTTCTTTAGACTTTATTACCGGTCTGCCAGTGGTTCAACAGCATTCAGTAATTCTGGTGGTAGTAGATAGTCTCACGAAATATGGACATTTCATCGGCTGTAAAAGATTACCCACTTCTAGTGAGTTGGCAACTATTTTACTGAACAGAGTGGTTCGTTATCATGGACTGCCAAAGGTTATCCTCTCCGATCGGGGGTCACAATTTTCCTCCAATTTCTGGAAGACATGGTGTAAAACACTCCAAGTGACATCTACGCTATCTACTAGTCACCATCCTCAAACAGATGGTCAAACGGAGAGACTAAATCAGACTTTGAAACAATACCTACGTGCCTATGCTGAAAAGGCACTTCATTCTTGGACATCTATGCTCTGGTTAGCTGAGTTAGCCTACAATAACTCATTCCACACTTCTATTGGCGTTACACCCTTTTTTGGTTTATTTGGCTATCATCCTGACACCTTGCCCATCACAATTCCTCAAGAAAGTTCTCTTACTCCAGCTGTGTCAGAAACCATTCAGCATTTACATCAAACCCAGAAACTGATTCAACAGCATTTAGAAAAAGCCAAACAAAAAAATAAAAGGCATTATGACAAGAAACATTGTGAGGGACCGCAATATCAACCAGGTGACAAAGTGTGGCTTTCCACAAAACATATAGACTTCAAAAACAAGCACATGTTTAACCCTAAATTCATAGGTCCTTATACTGTCCTTCAGCAAATCAATCCGGTGACCTATAAACTACAATTGCCCAGATCCTTACGGATTCATCCAGTGTTCCACACTTCCCTCTTGAAAAAGGCAGTCCAAAAGGTCCACCCTCATCCAGCTCCTGTTCTAGTACAAGGGGAAGAAGAATACGAAGTCAAGAAAGTGTTGGATTCTAAACTGAGAGGGCGTAATCTATGGTACTTAATCTCATGGAAAGGTTATGGTCCTGAAAGTAACTCATGGGTTTCCGCATCTGATATTCATGCTCCAGTACTTGTGAGACGTTTTTATCGTCTTAATCCAAGCAAACCAGGCCCTAGAGCGCGTCTGGGAGAGGGGAGTACGGTCAACACCAGAGCAGTACGCGCTCTATTGGCGACAAAAATGCAAAAACCCAGCACTCTCAAAACAAAGTAAATTATGCATTGTGCTGATGTGTTGTGGTTTAACCTTTTGCATTGCAGAGTTCAATCCTGAAAACTTATTTTTAATATGCTTACAAATACTGTTCCTTTGCAAGGTATTGCTGCAGGTTTTCAGAGTGTGTTAGGGTGTGGCCCCTTTCCAGGGCCTTCCAGAGACTTTCCCTGCAACATGCCTGGGCGTGGTTCTGGGCTGGGCCAAGACTCTATAGAAGAGAGCCAGTCCAACTCCCAGTGCTCACTATTCAGAGGTCCTGGTGCAGAGCAGCAGCTTCTTCCTGAGCTCCTGTTCCGGCGGCCTATTTGGATTTTCCAGTCTTCTGCCCTTCATCCTTCATTGGTGATCATTGTTCCAGGCGGTAAGATGGTGGTTGGACTGTCCCGACACCGATAATGAGAATTTTCATATTCTTGGTTTAATTCTTAAATGAGTAACAGATAACTTGCGCGCTACCATTTCTTGACATTTATGTGGTAGTTTACAAATAGGCAAGACGCGCAATTGATTTCATAAAGGTTTGACTTTGTTATTCATTGCGTGCTACCATTTCTTGACATTGGCATGGTGGCTTAAGAATCGGCAAGACGCGCGATTTGTTTTATGGTGTTTAAACATTGTTGTCCATTGCGCGCTACTATTTCTTGACATTTACATGATGTTTTACGAATTGACAAGACGTGCAACTCGTTTCATGAGGATTTAACTTTGTTGTTCATTGTGCGCTACCATTTCTTTACATTTACATGGTGGCTTAAGAATCGGAAAAAGAAGCGCGATTCGTTTCATTGTACTTTGATCTTGTTATTTATTGGGAGCTGTTATTTCTTGACATTTACATCGTGTTTTACGAATCGGCAAGACGCGCGATTCGATTAATGATAATTTGACCTTGATATTCATTGCGTGTTACCATTTCTTGGTATTTTACATGGTGACACTCGAATCGGCAAGACGCACGATTCTCTCCTCGAGTTTATTTCCTGTTGTTTATTGTATGCCCCTATTCTAAGATATTTATTATGTAATATTCGAGTTGACAAGTTATGTGATTTGTTTCCTGAATCCATATCGTGTTATTCATGGTGCACAATCCTTTTATGGTGTTTACTATATATATATATATATATATATATGCAATATGCGCAATTTGTGTTGAAACATTTTAAGAGTACACAGAAGGTCAGAGTTTCTAGATGCAATATTGTATGGTCCTAGTATACATTCTCAAAACAGGATTTATATGACTGGTTTAAAATTTAGTCAGAATGTTTTTCTGATTCTCATGTAAAGGAAAGTACTTGAATAAGAAAGTTTTCATTTAATTCATCTTGATTCCCCTACAGGTATCCGGCCATCTTGAAACTTAATCATTTTAAACTTAACTCTTAGATTTTTCAGAGTGACTAGGCTTAGAATCATAGTCTAGTATTGATTTCAAGAGATATAATTTTCATATTGTGTGTTCTAACCTTTTTCTTACTACAGGTCTCCTTCCCAGCTGTTCCCTTCCTAATCCCCTCTTCCCCTCTTGAACTCTCTCAGTCTCTGTGATTTATCTATCAGAGTCTTGGAGCTGTTCAGTGGTGGACGTGTTGGGAACGTGCACAGACCCAGAGGATCTGGTGACTCTGACACATTCACACAAACACCATCCAGATGCAGACATACCAAAATCCACTGCCTCCACTGTGGCCCCCTCCTCCTCATTCTTCACCTCCCATCCAGTTGTGTCTCCACTCACACCTGCATGCACGATATCCTCATCCACTACCACCATCACCAGCACACCTATCAGAACACACACCACACTGGCAGTCACCACCCCCACATCCATGCACACGTCCCCTGCGTCCTCACCCACTGTGTCTGTGCCCCCTCCTCCTAAAGTACACAAACGCAAGCACTCAGATACCCAACAGCCATCCACCTCACAACAGCATCCAGCCCTTGCACCTGCATCCAAACACAGCAGACTGACAGCTACTACTACCACTCCCTCTTCCTCCACTCCCAAACCATCTCCCTCTTCCCACCCCAATGTCCCTAAGAAGCTTTTCCTCTCCATCATTGACCGCTTCCCTCCCCCTCCCCCCGTCCTTCACGTCAGGCCAGGGTGGTCAAAACCCAGGCAGGCACCTCAGCCACCCAGTCCACGGGCACAGTAGTGTCCCCAACAATTCCAGGTGAGAAAGGATCCCGGCGACCAGCCAGGCAGACGGAAAGGTTGCCTGCCCCAAGTGCTGCAGGAAGGAAGGGCAAGGAGCCAGACCCAAGTACTGCAGGAAGGAAGGGCAAGGAGCCAGCCCCACGTGCTGCAGGAAGGAAGAACAAGGAGCCAGCCCCAGCTGCTGGCAGGAAGGGCAAGGAGTATGCACCATCAGGCAGTAAGGAGAAGGGGCCTGGTGTTGGGACTCTGTCGGAGCCCCTACCACCAACCATGGTGTTGCAGCCGTCCAAGGCTGCAGGGGATGGGCTGGAACTTCCCCCACCCCCAGCAGCAGCAGTGGGGAGCCGTCTGAAGCTGCAGGGGCTGAGCTGGAGCATCCCCCCACCACCACCAGCTACACCAGCAGCACCACCAGCACCAGCAGCACCAGTGGGCAGCCATCTGAGGCTGCAGGGGATGGGCTGGAGCCTCCCCCCTCCACCACCAGCTCCACCAGCAGCACCACCACTGCCACCACTGAACAGCCATCACTGCCAGAGGACATTCTGTAGACCTGCATCCATGGGCTGTTGTGCAGCCTGCCACCTGCAAATCCAGTGGGTATGATCCCCAGCTGAGAGACTGTGACCTTGCACTCCCCAAGATCTGTATCACAGGGCATGATGCCCCATCCAGAACCAGTGGAGATGCCATCCACTCACCCCATCCTCCCCAGGATGAAGATCACAGGGCACGATGCCCCCTCCAGAAGCAGTGAAGATGCCATCCACTCATCCCATCCTCCCCAGGATGAAGATCACAGGGCATGTTGCCCCCTTCAGGACCAGTGGTGTTGTACCATCTTCCGGCTGAGGTGCCCCCCGTTCCCTGTCCCCTTGAGGTGCTGCCTATTTTCGACCTGATGCCCCTGCAGTGTCTCTCCGTGTTGTTGCAGGAGTAAAGTGAGGCCTTAGACTTTGGAATGTGGCCCTGTGGCCCATGGACATTGAGGACTGGGCAGTGTCCCTACATTTGTAAATATGGATATACTGTTTGATTTGGATGCACATATTGCTACTATTTTAACTTATTACACTCTTTTTACTCTATTGTAGTTGTCCTTGCATTATTCCTGAGGGGTACGGGGTAAATATGTTTTATTGCTGCAGCTGTATGTGTGTATGGTGTTGAGGGTGTTGCGTGAGTGTGTCACTCTCTTTTTCCTCCCTCCCTCCCCTGTGTGCTAGGTGGCTGTACTAACCGTGGTCGTCTTCGCCATCGTTGGTGTTTGTAGTGGAGCAGCACGTAGAAGAGCATGGGGAAGACATGCAGCTCGGGCTCCATGGCGGCGTGGTTGTTCCCTGAGTCTCCCCAGGTGAGTTGTTTCCCTTCTGTGCAGTGTTTTTGCCAGGCTTTTGATGTCATTGGTACCGCCCCGGAAAAGGTGGCGGTTTCCTGTATCTTAGTACAGTGGGTAGAGCATTGTCTACCATCTGGCTGTAGGCGGTTACCGCCGTGATGCCTTTTCATTCCAACCTGGCGGTCGGTGTGTTAAAGTGGCTGTCTGTCTGAGCTGTTTCCGCCATAGTCATAATTTGGTGATATTTACCGTCAGCCTGTTGGTGGTATTACCGCCACTTTATCACCAACCGCCAGGGTTGTAATTAGGGCCTATGTGTTTTGCACACTTCTGCCATCAGCTTATACGTGGGCGTGATTTGGGTGATATTTGTGCTTCATTTGGGCTCTTTTTTCTGGTGGCCATCTTGAGAGCCTTATGTATTATACATTTCCCTAATTACCTCATTTACTGCAGTATCCTCAGTATAAAATTCTTTCAGTTTTCCACTTCGATTCCATCAAGATGGAGTTCAGATGTTCCACACTTTTGGCATAAATTGAGACATTAGCACTCCAGTTGCTCATTAGAACACTCTAGTAAAGCTGCTGAGTACTAGCAGTGTTGCCAGATTACAATGTTTGCTGCACAAAAAACTCAATTGGCTGGAGACTTTTTTGGGGCTTTTTTTGGTCCTTTGCATATTTCTGAGGCTGGGGTGGCACCCAGGTATTTAAACTACATTTAATTGCTCTTTTGTGTCACTCGTACATTAATTTGGATGGACTGGAGTCCAGTCCCACACTGTTCACTGATCAGAGCACAAGGAACATCTCTGCATGTTCCATCCATCAGGGCCCCACTCCCCCATTAGACTTCCCGTTCAATGCAGGCAGTAGGATTGTTCTTTCAGGACTGCCATGCTCACTTTTACAAGACCAACAATGTACCAACAGACTTCTAGCTGGACCCTGACTCCGAATGACCAGGACAGCGAGAACATGCCTTGTCTCTGGCAATGTTAGGTTATGTAAAAAAGAGGATAGGTTAAAGCGAATGAGTCCGGTTCGGTTCTTGTCGACCGTTATTGTTACCTGCTTTGCGCATTTTTAAATCTTTAAATGGTACATTATTTGTTCAGGCAAAGTTCATTTTCATTCTCATATTTTGTCCTGTTTTCTGTCTGTCCAGTCTCCTTAAGGCACTCTCTCTCTCTCTCTCTCTCTCTCTCTCTCTCTCTCTCTCTCTCTCTCTCTCTCTCTCTCTCTCTCTCTCTCTCTCTCTCTCTCTCTCTCTCTCTCTCTCTCTCTCTCTCTCTCTCTCGATCACTCTATCTAGCTTTACAATGGTTCTCACTCTCACAACCCTGCCCCCCTTTACAGAGTGCCTTGAGGCACTCATCCTCCCCCTGCATTAATGTTCTGCCTTCCTTTGTGTTTAGTGAGGCATTTACAAACACAGCTGCATAATCAGAGGTAGAGACTCTACTGAAATGTTAAGCTGCGTGCTGTTTGACAAAATTATCTGATCCTAAAGCAAATATTTCAATTGAAAGTTGTGGTTTATTATAGGTGCACGAGCCAACAAATTAACCCCTTCGCTGCCAGGCCTTTTTTTGGCTATTTGGGGCAGTTTGCGCTTAGGCCCTCATAACTGTTTGTCCACATAAACTAGCCAAGCCAAATTTGCGTCCTTTTTTTCCAACATCCTAGGGATTCTAGTGGTACCCAGACTTTGTGGGTTCCCCTGAAGGAGGCCAAGAAATTAGCCAAAATACAGTGAAAATTTCGTTTTTTTCAAAAAAATGGGAAAAAGTGGCTGCAGAAGAAGGCTTGTGTTTTTTTCCCTGAAAATGGTATCAACAAAGGGTTTGCGGTGCTAAAATCACCAGCTTCCCAGCTTTGAGGAACAGGTAGACTGGAATCAGAAAACCCAATTCTTCAACACAAATTTGGCATTTTACTGGGACATACCCCATTTTTATGATTTTTTGTGCTTTCAGCCTCCTTCCAGTCAGTGACAGAAATGGGCGTGAAACCAATGCTGGATCCCAGAAACCTAAACATTTCTGCAAAGTAGCCAACATTCTGAATTCAGCAAGGGGTCATTTGTGTAGATCCTACAAGGGTTTCCTACAGAAAATAACAACTGAAAAAGAAAAATATTGAAATTGAGGTGAAAAAAACAACAATTTTTCTCTATGTTTTACTCTGTAACTTTTTCCTGCAATGTCACATTTTTGAAAGCAATATACCGTTACATCTGCTGGACTCTTTTGGTTGTGGGGATATATAGGGCTTGTAGGTTCATCAAGAACCCTAAGTACACAGAGCCAATAAATGAGCTGCACCCTGCAGTGCGTTTTCATTCTATACCGGGTATGCAGCAATTAATTTGCTGAAATATAAAGAGTGAAAAATAGCTATCAAAAAAACCTTTGTATTTCCAAAATGGGCACAAGATAAGGTGTTGAGGAGCAGTGGTTATTTGCACATCTCTGAATTCCGGGGTGACCATGCTAGCATGTGAATTACATGGCATTTCTCAAATAGATGTCTTTTTTACACACTCTCTTATATTTGGAAGGAAAAAATGTAGAGAAAGACAAGGGGCAATAACACTTGTTTTGCTAATCTATGTTCCCCCAAGTCTCCCAATAAAAATTATACCTCACTTGTGTGGGTAGGCCTAGCGCCCGCGACAGGAAATGCCCCAAAACACAACGTGGACACATCACATTTTTTTAAAGAAAACAGAGGTGTTTTTTGCAAAGTGCCTACCTGTAGATTTTCGCCTCTAGCTCAGCCAGCACCTAGGGAAACCTACCAAACATGTGCATTTTTGAAAACTAGAGACCTAGGGGAATCCAAGATGGGGTGAATTTTGGGGCTCTGACCAGGTTCTGTTACCCAGAATCCTTTGCAAACCTCAAAAGTTGGCTAAAAAAAACACGTTTTCCTCACATTTTGGTGACAGAAAGTTCTGGAATCTGAGAGGAGCCACAAATTTCCTTCCACCCAGTGTTCCTCCAAGTCTCCCGATAAAAATGATACCTCACTTGTGTGGGTAGGCCTAGCGCCCGCGTCAGGAAATGCCCCAAAACGCAACGTGGACACATCAAATTTGTTTAAAGAAAACAGAGGTGTTTTTTGCAAAGTGCCTACCTGTAGAGTTTGGCCTCTAGCTCAGCCGGCACCTAGGGAAACCTACCAAACCTGTGCATTTTTTAAAACTAGAGATCTAGGGGAATCCAAGATGGGGTGACTTGTGGGGCACTGACCAGGTTCTGTTACCCAGAATCCTTTGCAAACCTCAAAATTTGGCTAAAAAAACACGTTTTCCTCACATTTTGGTGACAGAAAGTTCTGGAATCTGAGATGAGCCACAAATTTCCTTCCACCCAGCGTTCCCCCAAGTCTCCCGATAAAAATGATACCTCACTTGTGTGGGTAGGCCTAGTGCCCGCGACAGGAAATGCCCTAAAACGCAACATGGACACATCACATTTTTTTAAAGAAAACAGAGGTGTTTTTTGCAAAGTGCCAACCTGTAGATTTTGGCATCTAGCTCAGCCGGCACCTAGGGAAACCTACCAAACCTGTACATTTTTGAAAACTAGAGACCTAGGGGAATCCAAGATGGGGTGACTTGTGGGGCTCTGACCAAGTTCTGTTACCCAGAATCCTTTGCAAACCTCAAAATTTGGCTAAAAAACACGTTTTCCTCACATTTTGGTGACAGAAAGTTCTGGAATCTGAGAGGAGCCACGAATTTCCTTCTACCCAGCGTTCCCCCAAGTCTCCCGATAAAAATGATACCTCACTTGTGTGGGTAGGCCTAGTGCCCGCGACAGGAAATGCCCCAAAATGCAACGTGGACACATCACATTTTTTTAAAGAAAACAGGGGTGTTTTTTGCAAAGTGCCTACCTGTAGATTTTGGCCTCTAGCTCAGCCGGCACCTAGGGAAACCTACCAAACCTGTGCATTTTTTAAAACTAGAGACCTAGGGGAATCCAAGATGGGGTGACTTGTGGGGCTCTGACCAGGTTCTGTTACCCAGAATCCTTTGCAAACCTCAAAATTTGGCTAAAAAAACAAGTTTTCCTCACATTTTGGTGACAGAAAGTTCTGGAATCTGAGAGAAGCCACAAATTTCCTTCCACCCAGTGTTCCCCCAAGTCTCCCGATAAAAATGATACCTCACTTGTGTGGGTGGGCCAGGTGCCTGCAACAGAATAAGGCCAAAAACTTGTAGAGATAGAGGGGATAGCACAGCGAGTTGATAAGGACATATTCTTCTTTTATACATCTTTAGGCTGACTCTGCTCTGGGAACCCACACAAGTGAGGTGTCATTTTACTTGGGAGACTGAGGGGAACGCTGGGGAGTAGGAATTTTGTGCTGGAGCGGTGATCGTACAAACGAAAGTCAGGAAAATATGCTTTTTGAAGCAAATTTTGAGGTTTGCAGAGGTGTCTGGGTAAGAAAATGTTGGGGATCCACGCAAGCCACATCTCCCTGCACTCCTTGGGGTGTCTAGTTTAAAAAAATGTCTGGGTTTGGTAGGTTTCCCTAGATGAAGGCCGCACCCTGGACCAAAAACATAGGTGGCCCCTCCCCCCCAAACACAGGTAGTTTTGTAATATATCATTTTGATGTGTCCACATACGTCTGTGATGTGCCAAACATTAAAATTGTGAAAAGAAACGCACTTAGGTAATGTGAAAAAGACCCCTCACCCACGAACCACGTTGGTGGCATGCTTCATCATCAGGGTCACACCTGAGACACCTAGCGTGTCTCAAGTGTGCTGCGACGCCTGATTACAGCGGAGCAGGTTTTGTCATTTGTACCACACATACTGGTTGGATTTGGCACGAGGGTGAGTGATGGTTCAGTAGATCAAATTTTATTAACAAGAGATTTCACAAAAGTGAAATGCACTGGTAATAACTGAAAGGCCAAAAAACTGAACCAATGACTCACAGCTTGTGAGCTGTAAAGCCACGGCAAGGCACCAACCGCTTTACAGTCCATTCACACACCTTTCATACATGACATGCACAAGACCATTCACGCCGCCAGCCACGGGCCCAGCACTCGCATCGACAGACAGCGCCAGTCAAGGGCCCATTACTTTCATACGCCCACATGCCTGATACAGCAATCACACCAGCTGATGAGTGTGTGGACTGGCGTTTGGCTGGCACAGCTAGCCAAGCGCCACCCCAAGCACACCGCCAGCCAAGCGCCACTCCAAGCACACCGCCAGCCAAGCGCCACCCCACGCACACCGCCAGCCAAGCGCCACCCCACCCACACCACCAGCCAAGCGCCACCCCACCCACACCGCCAGCCAAGCGCCAACCCACGCACACCGCCAGCCAAGCGCCACCCCACGCACACCGCCAGTCAAGCGCCACCCCACCCACACCGCCAGCCAAGCGCCACCCCAAGCACACCGCCAGCCAAGCGCCATCCCAAGCACACCGCCAGCCAAGCGCCACCCCACCCACACCGCCAGCCAAGCGCCACCCCACCCATCCCGCCAGCCAAGCGCCACCCCACGCACACCGCCATCACTTTTTTTGTTTATAAACAACAAAGAAACGACTAACTAATTATAAAATAAGTACAATACTACAAACACAAAAGCTCTAACTAAATACATGACAGTGATGCCAACCATGAAACTCAACATATGAAAATATAAAACAGACAGTTTACGCTCACGGTATTTCCCAAAAGTTTTTCCTTGTGTGGTAACTTCTAAAACAGCTGGGCACACACAGCCCAGGCTTTGAAGGGCATTCGGGGCAGTACATCCGGCTCTCCCTCCGGATTAATCTCCGGGCACATGCTCTACATTTCTTTGTGGGCAAGTCTTTTTTGGGAGTGGGAGGAATGTGATCTGGAAAGTGCTGATCTTTCAATCTAGCCACATCCTCCACCACTTCTACTCTAGGAACTCTTGCCTGTTCCACCACAATAAGGCTTTCTATCATTGACTCCTGAAATTTAACAAATGTCATCCTTGACTCAGGTGAACAATCCTTGAATACAATAAAAGCATTAAAAGTTGCCAAATGAAATAAATGTAGGGCCAACTTTTTATACCACACGTAAGACTTACGAAGAGCAGTGTAAGGTTCCAACCTCTGATCTACTCTATCAACACCACCCATGTGCCTATTGTAGTCCAAAATGCACGCAGGTTTGCGCACTTCCGCATCCTGACCCCAAACAGTCACAGGGGAAGTACTCTCATCATGGATGGTAGACAGCATGTACACATCCCTCCTGTCTGAAAATTTCAGAGCTAGCAGCTCATTATTCTGCAAGGCACTGCACTGTCCCCTCTCAAGTTTTTTACAGAGAAGCTCCCTTGGATAGCCTTTCCCGTTAGAACGGATTGTGCCACAAGCAACAGTGTCCACTCTAAACAACTCCTTGAACAACTGCACTCCAGTGTAGCAATTATCTACGTACAAATGGTGACCTTTGTAAACAGTCGTCTACCAAGTTCCCACACAATTTTTTCGCTAACTCCAAAAGTGGCCGGACAACCAGGAGGGTCAATACTGGAATCCCTACCAGTGTAGACCCGGAAATTATACACATATCCTGTACTGCTTTCTGACAGCATACACAATTGAATCCCATACTGTGCCCTCTTACTAGGAATGTACTGCTTAAAAACTAAACGCCCCTTGAAAAGGACCAAAGACTCGTCCACACTTTTCTCTTTGCCTGGAACATAGACCTCTGAAAACCGATCTACAAAATGATCAAGGACAGGCCTAATCTTAAAAAGACGGTTACAATCAGGGTGATCATGTGGCAAGGCTAAAGCATTGTCTACAAAATGCAGCATACGAAGAAGAAGCAAATAGCGATTACGTGTCATAGTTGCAGGAAATATAGCCGTTGCCATCAAGGGACTAGTAGGCCAATAAGAAGCCAGTGACGGCTTCCTGATCAACCCCATCAAAAAAGTCAAACCTCAAAACTTTTTAATCTCTTCCAGATATGTGGGAACCCACTGAGTAGCTCTAGACTGAGGCTTAAGTCTGGCAGCGTTGTCCCTCAAATATTGCTCTGCATACAAATTAGTCTGCTCCACAATCTCTTCCAAAAATACATCGTCCATAAACAAGTGAAAGAAATGGACAGGCAAAAAGTTTTCCGTATTGACTCTACACCCTGGGAGACCAGTAAATGGAGGTAACTGTGGCTGCTCCATGTTTGGGGCAATCCAGGTGTCAGGTCTTCTAATGGGAAACCCTTCAGCCCCAGGCTGCTGCACTCTTGCCACATCAATGTCCTCCTCTACAACAGGCCCTTCATCTGCACTGAGAGTAGCTTCCTCATCAGAAGAATACTCTCGGACAGAAAACTCACTGCCAGAATCTCTCACTTCCTCCTCTGCCTCAGATGCAGAGTCAGTCTCGTTATCATGGTCTGAAGACGACTCAAAGAGCATGCCAACAACCTGCTGAGCGGTCACTCTGCGGCTAGCCATGATCCTCACTAACAACAAATGGATTGCCAACAACAACTAGCACTAAAATAGGTAATAAACAAAGTGTAGCTGTATCACAAAGAGTTATTTACTAAAAAACTTTACCACTCACTTGCCTGAAAAAGATACTCACCAAGCAACTACTCTGCACAGACACAGCAATCACCAATGATATCCCACTAAAAAGAAAAAAGAAAAAAGCAAATTAGACATATGACAACACAAATATCATTGTGCTCAAATCTAAGGAAAATTTCACACACAATACTGCATTTAGTACACCACCTACAAACATGTCATTCATGCATGTCAACAATACTCCTTTGGAGTAAATTGCTTTCACTTACCTAAAACATGCAACTATGCAAACCGCAGGACAACCACTGCCAAAACCGCAAGGATCCACAGCAAAGGAAGCAAAAGCTTTGAACTAGAACAAAAAGAAGAAATAAATTGTAATAATCACAAATACAAATACTTCGGCAGTTGACATACACCCCACCACCAAGAACTTAGAAATTGTCCCTGGTACCTAAGTGGATTCTGCCCCACTTGGGGGCAGATGGGCGTAAAAAAAATTGGCCAATCTGCCCCCAAGGGGGGCAGAAATGGGCAACAGCTCTGTGCCTCCTTTAGGGGGCGACCCTTCCCAAAGGGGGCACCCCCAGCACAAAACAAAAAAAGGGAAAAAAAAAAATCCCTGGCGTATTGGTGGTTTCTGCCCTCCTTGGGGGCAGATGGGCCTACAAAAATAGGCCCCTCTGCCCCCAAAGGGGGCAGAGATGGCCAATACGAACTTTCCCCACTTTGGGGGGGGCGACCCTTGCCCAAGGGGTGCCCCCAAACACACACCACACACACCACACAATCCCTGGCGCCTAGTGTGCTTCGAACCCCCCGGGGGCCAGATCGTCCAAAAATATGGCTGATCTGCCCTCGGGGGGGGCCGAAACAGAAAAAAAAAATAGCCCCCCAGGGGAGCGACCCTTGCCCTAGGGGTCGCCCCCAAAATAAACATATAAAAGTAAATCCCTGGTGTCTAGTGGGTTTCGCCCCCCCCAGGGCAGATAAGCAGAAAAATCGGCCAATCTGCCCCCAGGTGGGGCGATATACTAAATAAAATAGCCCCCCAGGGGAGCAACCCTTTCCCCAGGGGATCGCCCCCAAAATAAACTTATATAACGAAATCCCTGGTGTCTAGTGGATTTGGCCCCCCCCTGGGGGCAGATCGGCCGAAAAATCGGCGATCTGCCCCCAGGGGGGGAAATACTAAATAAAATAGCCCCCCAATGGGGCGACCCTTGCCCAAGGTGTTGCCCCCAAAATAAACATTCAAAACGAAATCCCTGGTGTCTAGTGGATTTCGCCCCCCCCCGGGGGCAGATCGGCCGAAAAATCGGCGATCTGCCCCCGGGGGGGGGGGGGGGGTGAAATACTAAATAAAATAGCCCCCCAGGTCGCCCCCAAAATAAACATACAAAAATAAATCCCTGGTGTCTAGTGGAGATTCCTGCTCCACGATCGCGGGCCCTGCCTGCGATCGTGGAGAGGAATCCAGTGAAAACAGGCACAGTGGGAAAGGAAAAACCCTTTTCTTTCCCCCGTGTCTGTTTCCCCCCCCCCAAAACCCCCAAAAAGAGAAGGACTTACCAAAGGAAGTCCTCTTCCCTCGACGCGCTGGAAGCAAATGGCTTCCAGCGCGTCCCAGCAATACTTGATGACGTCGGCCCGCTGTGCGCACGCTGACGTCATCAGATTGCCGGGGGGGGTTCTGCGGTGGAAGGGGAAGGGCTTCCCCTTCCATCCCTGCCTTGGGGGGGTGGGTGGGGTGCACATGGGGGGAGCGCTAGAGCTCCCCCCAGTTCCCGGGTGTAGGACGAGGTGACCTCGTCCAAGGCACCCTAGGGGTTAACAGGGAGAGCAGAGCCAAGCCCTGAAAATGTTTGCTATGTATGCGACAAATATCACATAGAAGATGATAAAGCCTCTTCAAAATTCAAACATTTGCTGGTAAATCATGAACACAGCTTAACTTGTAGAAAAAAGAAAGAAAAAAAACAAGCACAAAAGCTATGCCAAATCACTTCGATAATGCTTTGAAATTGCTAAGGGCCAGGATAGCTTTCTGCTCTGAGAAACAAATATGAGTCCGCCCATTATGAATGACTTTAAGTCCACCCGGCTCCTGCAAGAAAACCTGTGCACCCACAGCTTTAAGGCAGTCTATTAGTTGACGTAGCCTCTATTATTTGTCCATGGTTACCCTACACAGATCCGACCGAACAAAGATCAGGATGCCACCCATCCATGGTGACAGGGCTCAGAGCAGGCGTTCAAAGGGGGCACACCATTGTTTACAATGGGCCCCTTGTACTGTTATGTAGTGAATTCTAGTTTGTTTTAATGGGAAATAGGAGTTAGCTTAGCCTTTGGCTTGCAGACTCGTGCCCCGTCACCTAGTCACTTTTACCCTACTTAGCTTGCTCTGTTTTAGCACATTTATTTAGTTATATCTTTTAAGATGGCTGCCTTATTTCTAGTTAGGCCAATGTTTTAGTTTCATGTCATCAGTGCCACCGCGCTAAGGCGTCAATATCAAGCGACAAAGATAAACGAACTGTAGGTGTTCACATTAGGTACTTTCCCTCTTCATGCCTTTGAGGGAATTGTTTACATAAATTTGCCGTCCCAAGCATGTCTTGTTATCTATTGTTTGGGAACAGACCTATGTCAGGGGTCCGAGCAGATCGGTATTAATATACCTCACTTAGACAGAGACAGATAGTCAGAGGGATTTCAACCAGATGCCATGGCTGCTATCCATGCTGCATGTTGCCTTGACGATGACCCAGTCTTCGCGTCCCTACGGAGTCTGAGGTAGAGACCTCATTCCAAAGTAACAAGGGTTGGGTGGCTCTTCTCATAGACATGGCATTGGCAGATTAGGTTTAACACACTTAACTCTCGTCTAGGTTAGAGATTAGGTTCACATTATTAGGGTATTAGGACATATTTCATATCTCATGTCACATCATGTTATTGCAAGATGGTGGGGGGTCTTTGAATTAATGACTCTTGTCTTTACCATTCTGTTTCTTGCATTATTCATTATCCTAATCATTGCAGCCCATGCAACTTATTGCAGTTTTGGTAAATAAAACCTATTGAAAACTTTACTGCATCTCCTTTATTGCCTGTGTTTGATTGAGACATGTTGTTCATGTGAGAAAGGGGAAACACCCGGAACAACGACTCCAAAACCACAAAGTCGTGAAAAACGAAAGCGAAACAACACTTTCATTTTCCACGACTTCCTGGTTTTCGTACCTTAACCACGCATGCCTGAACCACGTACATGAGTGGTTAAGGTACAGAAGAAGGGAGTCGGAGTAGACGCGATGAAGGAGGAGGTAAGTTGGGCTGGGACTGTGGCTTTTTTTTTGGGGTGGGGTGGGGGGCTCGGGGTGATTAGGGTTTGGGGGTCAGGGTTTAGGTTTAAGGGGTGGGTTGGGGGGTTTAGGTTTTAGGGGTGGGGACTCGGGGTATTTTCAGTTTTTGGGGTGGGGTGGGGGGCAGGGGGTGATTAGGGTTTGGGGGAGGGGGTTCACGGTTTAGGTTTAAGGGGTGGGTTGGGGTGGTTTAGGTTTCAGGGTAGGGGGTTGGGGTTGGGGTAATTTTGGGGTGGGGTAGTTCTGGGGATGGGGGGGTCATGGTAATCTTTGGGGGTAGGGGGCTAGGGGGGAATCATGCTGGAACCGTGCATGTTGATCAGTAATGCCTTTACCAGGAATGCGTTTACAATGAAAAATCGTTGTAAACGCTTTCGTGGTAAAGGCCTTAGTGATAAAAACGAGGTCGTTGTTCCAAACACGTTGTTGAGCCATGGGTGCTTGAAGCACTCGTGGTTCTGACATATAACCGTGAGAAAGGGGTAATATCCGTTTAACCATGACACTCCCTGACATGTCATACTCTTGAGCCCATGCGTAAAGGCTGCCATAAATCACCTTTTACTGTTTGGGTTTTTGGTGAGGTGCTAGTTGTGAGCAGGGAAGGTTGGGACGACAGTTGCGACTTGTTGTAGGACTGGCATAGTCGCCTACAAACATAAGTACTGTCATCCTTAAACCAGCAGTCTTGCCTAGAGCTAGAGTCAAACTACGACAGTTCATGGTTAGCGCCAAACTTTTGGCTCTAACCCCGAACAGCACATAATAGTGTCAGAAATTCTGATGCTATTGCCCCCTACCCTGCTACATGGTGCGCCGTATTTTAAATACGGTGCACACATGGTGGCAGTAGGGGGGGCGCAAGGAGCTGCAAACAAAGTGGCGCACTAATGTAGCACCACTTTTCTAAATCTGGCCCTAAGTTTCAAAATATCAAGCAACCACGTCGACATCTGGTCGTGCAAGACCGGGGCAATGTCAAAAGTTATGGCTGATCGTGATGGAGCCCAGTTTGGATACACAAAGTGATTCGGGCTGGTCAGTGCTTACCTTCAGACTTAGAAAATCTTTAAAGAAAAAGTATCTGAGAAGGTAGAAGTTCACTGGGACTGCAAAAGTGTCAGAGGAAGGAGTATCATTGTCGGGTAGCTGTGGAGTGGAGCTGTGAGACAGCCGAAATGGAACTCAAAAATCTCCATAGGGGCGCAGCAGAAGGCTGTCGCTAAAGACAGCTCATGAGGACAGATACCCTTTGGCAAAGGACCGCTGAAATGAATTTGCTGCTGCAGTGAAGAAAGTAGCAGGAGAAGCCGCAAACTCAATCTGACCGGCGATGCACCTCGGGCAGGCAGGTGAGCAGGTTGCTTCTAGTCTCCTCCTGGTTGTCAGAGGACTTTTTGGCCAACTTCTGTTCTCAGTTTTGGAAATTGGCCATCTAGGCACCTATAGCACCACAGCCAAGGGTCCAGGAGTGGATAGAGACCTCTTGGGGGTTCAGGAATCACTCAGGCTGTTTTCAGGTGCAGGTTCAAGATGGTGGGAGCCGGTTATGTCTCCAAGGTTCTGAACAAGAGGCCAACAAACTAGCCCTTGGAGTCACTTCTGGAAGTTCTGGGTTCGGCTGAAGGCGCAGAACTCACCACAGGGCTGGATGAGGGTCCAAGGCAGACTCCAGTCTGGCAGAGTGTAGTGCAGATCACAGAAGCAGGCAGTCCTCTGAGAGTCTATCCACAGATCCAGTAGTGAACTGAAGAGTGCATCGAAGTGCCCTGTTTTTATACCCTGGTGCCCTGATCCTAGAAGATGGGAGAATTTTCCAGAAAGGTTCTTTGAAGTTCTGGGAGTTTACTGCCTCCTCTGCCCTGGCTCCACGCTGACTGCGGGGACCATACAGGCTCGTGAGGTCTATTGCACCGAGATAGGGTACAGCATATTTAGGTGCAAGTGAGGCTGGACTCAGCTCCGCCACCCCATCTTGCCAAATGACGGACCATTCAGGCTCTGTTAATCCCACTATTGTATGACTGTCTGGGAGGATTCACAAAGTCCTACCTCTCAACTACACCCAGTCATGTGATCTAAGACAGGCTGAAGTCACAGAGGGCTAAGGGCAGGAAAATGCCAACATTCTAGAAGTATTGTTCCCAAAATCATAGTGATAAATGCGACTTTAGCATTATAGAGGGTTTATCATTACAATTATATAAGTACCAAACATGATATATCTACCTCCTTACATTTAAGAATTACCACTTATTAAATGCAATAAGGAATCCCCAAGCGTGAAAAATACATTTGGGAGTTGTTCCCTACCAGGACATGTAAAAGTTAAAAGTGCATGTCCAACCTTTTAATTACACAGCATTCTGCATTATAGCTACCTAGGGCCTACCTTAGGGATGACGTATGTGTAATAAAAGGGGAGTTTAAGGCTTGAAAAAGGTGTTCAAATGTCAAGTTCACATGGCAGTGTGACACTGCATTCAGGCTGCAATGGCAGGCCTGGGACAAGATTTAGAGTGCTACTTAGGTAGGTGGCACAATAAGTGCTGGAGGCCCACTGGTAGCATTTAATTTATAGGTAATTTATAGGTGTTCCACTCTACATGGGACTTTCAAGTAAATCAGATATGCCAATCAGGTATATGCTGATGAAACCATGTTTGGGGAGTGAACACAAGCACTTCAGCATTGGCCAGCGGTGGTAAAGTGCACAGAGTCCTAAGGCCAACAAAAACAAATTCAGCAAAAAATTGGATGAGAAAAAGGCAAAAAGGTTGAGGGTGACACTGCTGAGAGGGCATATTTCAACACAACCTCTATCCAGCCTAAATTCAGGGGGGACTAATCAATACCTTGATTCACTTCCCTGCTTAGGTGATAGAACACGGACCGTGGCCCTTTACTGCAGTGGCACTTGTCAGTTCTACTCATCTCTGAATTCAGTTAGACTCCTCTGTCTACACTCCCTGAGCCATTGCACTGACCCATGGGGAGCCCTTCTCCCCACCTGTGGACCCATCTGTGCAGCACCTAACTGTAACTTGCTCACAGATGCACCCCAGTAGGCAGATAGTTCCACCATGCCCAAGAAATTGATGTGGCCCATTCCACCCCTTGGATCAGACTTCTGTCCCCAACCCAAAGAAAACTCTGACCACAAAGGCAGCAACCAACAGAGGTCACTGACAGCTGTCAAATTCAACAACCAGGCCCCAGGCAATCCAGGGGTCTTTGACCTCTGTGGTTGGTCAGAGTGGTGGGGGGGGGGCAGTAGCCACACGTGTTTTGCACTCTTACTCCTTTTTCCCTCCAAACAGTTCAGCAGTGGTAAACTGAGACTGATCACTCAGACCAGGATCTGTACTCTGAAGCTGAACAGGAGTGAGCTCTTCCTCTCCCTGTCCCTCCATCTGGGCTTCTGTACCCTTTCTTTGGGATTGGTATGTCCAGATGCCTGATCTTTCAGGGCACCCTGAACGGCCGCCCCTCCTGGCTCTTCTATCACCAGTGGCAACTCATTCTCCAGAAAGCAGTCCATGGGCATCTGGGGACTAACTATGACCCTTATCTGGCACACTTCCACACCCCACTGCAGGGATACCAGGGCAATGGAGCAGACAAGAACCTGCCCCTGGGCCTGAGTTACCCTACAAACCTGACTGGTGTTCTGCTCTGGGGAAACCAGCCTTTCTACTACTATGGTCTGGCTGGTACTGGTATCCTTCAGATCAGTGACAAGGACCCCATTCACTTTGATCTGCTGGAAGGTGTGACTCCCACCTCTCAGGGATCACAAGCTCACTCTCTGGGTCCATCTCCCAACTAAAGGAGATTAGGGCATGTTCTATCTCCTGCCTCTGTAGACTACCTCCCCCTAAGGCCACATGGGTCACTTCTGTAGAGTTCCTCCCCAGTGGGTGGTTTCTTTGGACTGACAGAGTTCCTCTGCTTGTCCCCCACTTGTTTCCTAGTTGAGAACCATCAAAACAGTGGCGTTGCAAATGGGACGCCCTGGGCACCGCTCACCAGAACCTCCTCCTTATTTCTCTGAAAGGACATTGGAACTCTTTCTTTCCCCCTCACCCTGACACCTGCCTGGGTCTCTTCTACCTCCCCATCACTCTGCTGGTGAGAACCTAAACCACCCTTCTTGAAATCACTTCCAGGTAACTTTTTGAACACTTCGGTGCTGATCCAGAGGTCCTGCCTCCTCAGCAAACTTCTTGGGGTCAGCAAGCTTGCTAGTGTTAGTGAAGCTCTGTAAAACAGGTACTGAGCATGTGCTTCCTCAGACTTAGGTCATAGAGTCCATTGAAAGCATCTACTGTGCTGCTCCTCATCCAGCCCTTCAGTGCCTTGCTAACATCATCTAAGAAGTTCACCCAAGAAGTTTGGGAGTTTATGGCTGTCCCTCAACCTTTTCCTGTATTTCTCAGGGGTCAACCCAAATTTGGAAAGACGAAGGGCCATCATGGGATCATACGTGGTCCGTTCCTCTACCTCTAGTGTCAGGAGTGTGTCCCTCCCCACCACGGGCATGTACCTCAACAAGCTACTCCTCCGTACTCCTGTAGGACCGAGTGTACCCTCAGGGCTACCTCATAGGCTGAAAGCCATTTATTGATATCATCCCCCACCACATGACCGGGGACCAGGTCTTTGGGTATGTGGACTCCAACCTCTCCAGTAGACACTGATGATTAGCTGCCACCATTGCTTTAGGACTCCATCTGATTGACTTTAATGTCCAGCTCCTTGATATCATGTGCAATCCTTTTCTCCTCCATCCTTAGCCTGGCCAGCTTCATCTTGAGCCTCCTCTCCTCCCTTCTGTCGTCCAGCTCCTTTGAAGTGAGACCCTTGGCAGACACACTTGTCCCTGCTTCATCCTGCTCATCTGCTGGGGTAGAGTGGGGCAGCCAAAAGCCCTAGAATGGGCCATGTCCCTCTTCACCCTCTGTGCATACTTCCTCCTCCTCATTGTCATCCACCTCATCCTCTTCTGAGGTGGCACACCCTCTCTGCTCCTCCCCAAAAGCCTTGAGGGCTACCTGGAGATCCAACTTGGTAGCCCCCTTGTCTGCTCTTTCAGTCCCTTCCTTTTGCATAGTTTCAGCAGCTCAGCCCTGCTAAGGGTGTCAATGTCGCAGGCATCCATCTCCACGGTACAAAAAAGTAAGGTAGAGCTAAGTGAATCCAACTGGTGATATAACTTGGGCGGATAGGCGAGGAGGTTGGTCCCGGTCTCCTCCTGGTTCTCAGAGCACTTTTTGGCCAAATTTTGTCTAAGTCCTCAGTTTTGGAAATTGGCCATCTGGGCACCTTTAGCACCACAACCAAGGATCCAGGAGTGGATGGAGACCTCTTGGGGGTTCAGGGCTGAGTCCAGGTGCAGGTAAAAGATGGTGGAAGCCTGTTATGTCTCCTCGGCTCTGAATAGGATGACAGCAAGCTAGCCCTTGGAGTCACTTTTGGAAGCCCTGGGTGCAAGGGAAGATGCATGGCTTAACAGTGGGGCTGGCCTCTGAGGGTTCAACGCAGTCCTTCCAGGTACGGCAGCAGTATGCAGAGTGCACAGCAGGTCACAGCAGCACAAAGTCCTCTGGGAGTTTGTTTGCAGGTCCAGTAGTGAACTGAAGAGCGAGTCTGTGAGCCCCATTTTTATACCCTGGTGCCCTGTTCCTAGAATGTGGAAGTAGTTTCCAAAAAGATTCTTTGAAGTTGTGACAGTTTCCTGCCTCCCCTGGCTGGTTGTAGTGACAATATAGGGTTGTTAGGCCTAGTGTGAGGAGACAGGGTACAGGGTATTCAGGTGCAAATAAGGCTGTGCTCAGCTCTAACAGCACAATCTGCTAATTAATGGGCAATTCAGGGTCTGCTAATCCCACTACTGTATGAGTGTCTGGGGGAATACACAAAGTTCTAACTCTCAACTACACCCAGTCATAAGACCTAAGACAGGCTGAAGGCACAGAGGGCTAAGGTCAACAAAAACAAATTCACCAAAAAGTGAAAGGAAAAACTCAAAAAGTTTGGGGTGCCCCTGCAGAAAGGACCATATCCAACATCCAGCTTGGCAGAAGATTTGGGATTTCTTCCCCAAAGCGAGAGCAAATACAGGTTTCCCTGCCCACGCCAGTGCTGGCAGAGAAACCACAATGTCCCAGGGGTAGGCACCCCGGGACATAGCATATAAGCTGCCCCTAGGGGATTGGGTCTCTGGGCCATTAATGGGGAGGTGGGCCCTTACCCTTTGCAGATGCAGCCGGGCCCTGGGGGATGGGCTTCCCATGGGCTGAAATTGGCCTGGGGGAGGGGAGCTGCTTGGCGCCCCTCCCCCTTTTCATATTCAGCCAGGCCTTGGGGATGGTGTACCAAGGTCCAACTTGGCTGGGGGAGGGGGCAGCGTGCCCCCCCCTTTAACAACTTAGTCAGGCCCAGGAAGGGTAATTGGGACCAAAACATGCCTGCGGATGGTGGCCACCCATGCCCCAAATATAAAAATGTTTGTTTGGTGCCGCTTACCACCACGCTGACTGCCGCCAACATACTGCGGCGGTATACCGCTACGCGTATTATGACACACACGTAGAATTCCGCCACTATACAGACACACTCACAAGTCCGCCACACCAAAGGTCAGTGATAAAATGGCGGTACCAAAACCCACACCGTTATGCCAACAGAAATACGCCCACAGCATTATGACCCACGAATAGCCTCGGTGGACATTCAACCGCGGTAAACCATTGGCGGTATATACCGCAGCGCTCAAAATACAAAACAACCTAACAAAACACCACTACATTGGTCAATTTAAATAACACACACCTAACACCCATACACACACCAAACCCACACCACTATAAAACACCCACCCACATTACCCACAACCCTTTACCACTACAAAGAATTTACAACAGAGAGAGAGACACGCCAGGAGCACCCACAGAACCAGAGCCATAGAACACCATCACCCATACACCATCCACGCAACTCACAGCACACACCCCAACACATCACCCCACACACACTCACAAACATCACACACACTAAACCCATGACACCACAAAGACACCCCAGATTCTCTGAGGAGGAGCTAAGGGTCATGGTGGAGGAAATCATCCGGGTAGAGCCACAGCTGTTCGGATCACAGGTGCAGCAGACATCCATTGCAAGGAAGATGGAGCTATGGCAGAGAGTCGTGGACAGGGTCAACGCATTGGGACAGCACACCAGAACAAGGGATGACATCAGGAAGCGGTGGAACAACCTACGGGGGAAGGTGTGTTCTGTGGTTGCAAGAAACCAGATAGCTGTACAGAGGACTGGCAGTGGATCTCCACCTCCTCCCCCACAACTAACAACATGGGAGGAGCAAGTCTTGGCAATCATGCATCCTGAGGGCCTGGCAGGAGTAGCAGGAGATACTGGATTCTGGTAAGTCAAAGCTTTACTACTTTCACCCCCCTACCTGCATGCCATCACATACCCCCAGCCCTACCCTCACCCCATCACCCCACCACCTTACAAATACCCCACCATCACAACCCACCCCTCCCAGTACCCAGCACTGCAAGCAACACCAATGCATGGGCACCACTCACAGCCCTGCATGGATACCCATCACTACAGCATGCACAGTAGTGACAATCACTTTGCTAACCAAATTACAACTCACACAAGCCAAAGCTTCCTTGGTAATAACAATCATAGAGGGAAACATACCCATGCACAAGATGTCACACGCAGTAACAATAACACTGCACTTACATCCCTACAGGACCCCCACACAACGTCACCGGCGAGGAGGTGCCAGCAACATCCAGTCCCCCCAAGAAGAGGCCCACAGTGATGACAGCACCTCTGCACGCCTGGAACAGGATGACCAACCTGACCCATCAGGGACCTCTGGACAGTTGGTTACCCAGGCACAGTCCCATACCACCACAGAGCCTCCCCACTCAGGAAACACCACCACAGCACCCACCCAGCGAACCCATACCACTGTCCCCAGGACACGTCAATCAGCAGTGTGTCCACCACTACAGGGACCCCAGGCAACCCCAAAAACACAGGACGATCAGGGACCTGGGGTCAGTGGCAGTGGGCACACGGTTCAGGGGACAGAGGCACAGGACAACAGGGAATCTGGGAGGACTGCTGTGTGACAGGAGAATGACAGGCCCAGGGAACTAACTCTCCAAGAGGCACTCACCAACATCCTGGGAGCATACCACCATTCCCAGGAGACTATGGGCCAGATACTGGCCAAGTTGCAGGAGACCCAGTGGCTGAAGTAGGGACAGTACCTGGGGATCAGGGAGGACCTGAAGGACATCCACACCACCCTGGTCACCATTGCAGGGGTGCTGGCAGACATGAGCAACACCATGAGGGAGGCAGTGGCAAACCAATGGGCCCCTGACACTAGCCAAACCGATGAACAGCCTTCCACCTCTGCTGACGCTAGTGGACAGGAGGCCCCACCACAGGCACAACAGGCCACCAGCACTCCACCCCCTGCAGAAGGAGAACCACCCTGTGAACGGTCCTTGCGATCCAGGCAGAAGCCAGAGAACATTGCCAAGACCCCTGCCAGGAAATAAGACTCCCCTGATTGTCAACCTTGTGTCCCACTCTGTCACCCTGTCCACCTTGAACTGACATTGCTCCCCTCCCTATGCTCCCTTGGACAATGCACCTGTGATACCAATAGGCTGGACCCTATCCTGGACTTTCCTCCACCATAACCCCAGTCCATTGCACATCCCCATTTACTTCTCAGCACTGAAATAAACACTCTTGGAAAAAACAAGTAGTGATATGTCAAATAATTTAAGGATGTAGTTGTTTAACATTCTGTAGACATTGCAAATAGACTGTAGAGTGATGTATACCTAGTTATGACCTATAATGTGCTGCAGTCAATACACCAGGAGCCACAGGAGGGTGCAATTATCTGCAAATGGACATGTTAAAGGGTACAATAAGTGGCCTTTGTAGTGGGAACAGCAGCCAGCCAGAGAACATTCACTTCACAAAACAGCAATGGAAGGTGAGGTTACAGTGTCTTACCTGTGTGTCACTGGAAGTACTGTTGTATTATAGTTGTTCCGTTGTCCACATCCTCTTCCTCTGCCTCATCTTCGTCACTGTCCACAGGCTCCACCGCTGCCACACGGCCATCTCTAGCCTCATCCTCCTACAGAAAAGGCACCTGGCGTCTCAAGGCCAGGTTGTGCAACATGCAACGATGATCTGGCAGACCTTCTTGGGTGAGTAGCACAGGGATCCACCTGTCAGATGGAGGCACCTGAACCTAGCCTTCAGTAGGCCAAAGGTGTGCTCAATGAACCTTCTTGTTCGCCCATGTGCCTCATTGTAACGCCCCTCTGCCCTTGTTCTGGGATTCCTCACTGGGGTCAATAGCCATGAGAGGTTGGGTAACCAGAGTCACCTGTAAATATAGAGGGATATCTGTTAGCCAGACACTCACCCTTAGGGCCAACCCCACACCCATATACCAACATACATTGGGTGGGAACCATGAGCTCACCTATTAGCTACACTCTGTGCATCTGAAGTTGAGCCATCACATATGGGATGCTGCTATTCCTCAGGATAAAGGCATCATGCACAGACCCAGGATACTTTGCATTCACATGGGAGATGTACTGGTCCACCAGGCACACTATCTGCACATTCAGAGAGTGAAAGCTCTTTCAATTTCTGAACACCTGTTCATTTCTCCGGGGGGGGGGGGCAAAGGCAATATGCGTACCATCAATAGCACCAATGATGTTGGGGATATGTCCCAGTGCAAAGACGTCAGCCTTCACTGTGGCCAAATCCTCCACCTGGGGGAAAACTATGTAGCTGCACATGTGTTTCAGCAGGGCAGACAACACTCTGGTCAGCACGTTTGAGAACATAGGCTGTGACATCCCTGCTGCCATGGCCACTGTCGCTTGGAAGGAGCCACTTGCCAAGAAATTTAGCACTGATAGGACTTGCACAAGAGGGGGGATCCCAGTGGGGTGACGGATAGCTGAGATCAGGTCTGGTTCCAATTGGGCACACAGCTCTTGGATTGTGGCCCTATACACTCTGTAGGTGAGGATAATGTGCCTGTCCTCCATTGTTGCCAGGTCCACCAGGGGTCTGTACATGGGGGATGTCTCCATCTCCTATTCATCTGCAGCGGTTGAAGTCTAGTGTGAAAAACGGTTGAGCAGATGGTCATATACAAACATATCCTCAGAGTAAAATGCCTTGCATGTTGTGACAGAAACAGTATGCTAACATGTAGTTCCGTAAATGTGCCTATGTCTGCTGTGACGCAGTTAGGTGCCATGGCCTACCCCCCCTGAAATGGCAGCCACTTGACCTGTGTGGAGGGACAAGTGGAAATGAGGTAATTCAGCTGACGGTGTGCGCCGTTGCGGGAGGCGGTCAATGACCGCCGTGCAACACCTCATTGGTTATCATTGGCCCTATGGGTTCCAGTAGCCAATTGTGATGTACGCCGGCAGTGACACTACGTACCGCCGCGGACGTGACCGCCATTTTCTATCTGTTCACTCACTTGCTACCTGACCTTCAATAGGACAGGACCTACACTGCAAGTGCTGCTGTGACCTGTGTTTGGAAGCGACCATGGCTCGAGTGCCTGGGGAAAGGGCCCCTGCCTTCACTTCGGAGGAGTTGGAGAGACTGGTGGATGAAGTCCTACCCCAGTACCGTTTACTTTATGGTCCTCCAGACCAACTGGTGAGTACACTGTGAGCACGATGCTTGGGGCATGAATGCATGGAGTGCTGTTTGTGTAAGCCTTGTGTAAGGGGGGTGGCTGAGGGGTCCTGGGCAGAGTGCTGTATGTATGGTGGTCAATGTATGGGCATAAGGGGATGGGAGGGATATGGTGGGCCATGAGTGTAACAGTCCGGACGGTATGACTAATACCTTTTTCTATGTATCTTTTTCTGCAGGTCAGCGCCCATCAGAAAAAGGGTATTTGGAGTTCTAACGCCAAGGATGTGCGGACCCTGGGGGTCTTTGACAGGCGGAGCACCCACTGTTCAAACGGTGGGAGGACCTGCGCTGCTGGGAAATGAAGACGGCGGAGGCCCAGCTGGGGATGGCCTCCCAACGAGGAAGGGGTTCCCATAGTACCCTGACCCCCTGATGTACTGCATCCTGGCAGGGGCCTATCCGGAGATGGATGGGCACTTGAAGGCATCACAGAAGCCACAAGGGGGTGAGTACAGTTTCTGAATCAGAAAATTGTGCATGTTGAGGTGTAATCTGGGTGGGTGATGTGGGTCTGTGGGTGCCCCCAGGCCAGGACGAACATGGCAGGGTAGGTTCCATGATGGACAGGGTCTGATGCACTCCAACCCCAAATATGCTAGTGGGCATTTACTACTGGGGAGGGTCCTGTGGGTTTCAGGTGTGCTGCTATTGGCGTTAGGCATTGTACTCCATGGCCTGGTGAATAGCATTGTAACTGGTAGTGCATGGCCTAGTGCATATGGCTGTTCCCTGTGTGTTGTGTACGCCAACAGTGATGTTGTTCCTGGCATTGACCAAGTGTATCCTCTGTCCCACCCCTTTTTTGTTTTGTCACCCTGTCATTGTGTGCATTAGCATCATCTGGCGGAGAAGCAGAGGCACCGGCGATGGAGGGAGCTGCATCCCACATGGCCCTTGAGGCCGAATCCACTGACGGTGAGGGCACCAGTAGGACGGAGGGAGAGGGGAGCACCACAGCGGAGACTGGAGGGGACAGTTCTGACAGCAACTCCTCCTCCGATGGAAGCTCCCTGGTGGTGGCGGACAGCTCTGTGGCCACCCCAACTACAGGTACAGCCGCCACCCTCCGTACCAGCACCTCCCTCCCAGCAGCCCCTCAGCATGTTTCCCGTGCCCGCTCACCCAGGAGGGTGGGCATCTCCTTTGCCCCAGACACCTCAGGCCCTACCCCAGTCAGCCCTGCTGCCCTCAGTGAGGAATCTATTGACCTCCTGAGATCCATCTCTGTTGGGCAGTCAACCATAGTGAATGCCATCCAGGGTCTGGCAGGGCATTTGTAACAAAAAAATGCATTCCTGGAGGGCATTCACTCTGGCGTGGTGGCCCAACAGAGATCATTCCAGGCTCTGGCCTCCTACCTGATGGCAGCCATTGTCCCTGTCTCTAGCCTCCCCCCTCCAACTTCCTCTACCCAGTCCCATTCCCCTCAACCCCAGCCAATCCCAAGCACACCTTCAGACCAGCATGCACCCAAATAAACATACAGAAGTGGCTCAGGCAAACACAAGCACCACACTTCATCCTACAAACACTCACACAAGCACCATCCAGATGCAGACACACCAATATCCACTGCCTCCACTGTGTCCCCCTCTTCGTCTACCTCCCTCCCAGTAGCATCTCCACTCACACCTGTATGCACTATATCCTCATCCACTACCTCCATCACCATTACACCTATCACTACACGCCCCTCGCTGGCAGCCACCACCCCCACATCCATGCACACGTCCCCTGTGTCGGTGCCCCTCCTCCCAAAGTACACAAATGCAAGCACTCAGACACCCAACAGCCATTTACATCACAATAGCATCCAGCCCATGCACCTGCACCCAAACACAGAGGACAGACACCTCCTATCACTATTCCCTCTTCCTCCACTCCCAAACCTTCACCCTCTTCCAGGCCCAGTGTCCCTAAAAAGCTTTTCCTCTCCACTCTTGACCTATTCCCTGCCCCTTCCCCCATCCTTCACTTCGTGCCAGGGTGGTCAGGACCCAGGCTAGCACCTCTGCCACTCAGTCACGATCACTATTGTTTCTGCAGCTACTGCAGTTGTGAGATGCTCGGTGAAGACACCCGTCCACACAACCAGTGTGCCTGCACCAGCTGCCAAGAGCAAAAAGGGAGCACCAGCTGGCAAATCCAAAAAGGGAGCACCAGCTGGCAGAAGCAAGGAGGCACCACCAGCTGGGAGAAGCAAAGAGGCACCACCAGCTGGCAGAAGCAAGGAGGCACCTCCAGCTGGGAGAAGCAAGGAGGTACCACCAGCTGGCAAACGCAAGGAGGCACCACCAGCTGACAGAAGCAAGGAGGCACCACCAGCTGCCAGGGGCAGGAAGAGAACACCAGCTGCCAAGGGCAATGACAAAGGCACAGACTCCGAGGCAGGATGGATATGGAGCCTGGTGCTGGAGCAGCATCTGAGCAAACAACAACAGTCAAGGCACTTCAGCCGTCCGAGGCTGCAGGGGAAGGGCTGCCCCCACCACTGGCAGCACTGCCGCCAGCACCGCCACCTGCACCGCCACCAGCACCACTGCCAGCACCACTGCCAGCAGTAGCAACAGTGGGCAGCTGTCCGAGACTGCAGGGGAAGGGCTGGAGCCTCCCCCCACCACTCGCAGCACAGCTGCCAGCACCACCACTGCCACCACTGAGCAGCCGTCACTGCCGGCAGGCAGTGTGTAGTCGTGCCTCCATGGGCTGTAGTGCATCCTGGCCCCTGCAAAAACTGTAGGTGTGACACCCAGGTGTGAGACTGTGACCGTGCACCCTCCAAGATCTGCATCACTGGGCACAAGGCCCCCTTCAGAACCAGTGGAAGAAGGCATCCACTCACCCCCTCCTTGCCAGGATGAAGCACACTGGGCACAAGGCCCCCTCCTGAACCAGTGGAAGAAGGCATCCACTCACCCCCTCCTTGCCAGGATGAAGCACACTGGGCACAAGGCCCCCTCCAGAACCAGTGGAAGAAGGCATCCACTCACCCCCTCCTTGCCAGGATGAAGCACACTGGGCACAAGGCCCCCTCCAGTACCAGTGGAGAAGCCACCCACTAGAGAGACTGTAGCTTTGCACTCCCCAAGACCAAGCAGTGGGCAAACCACCCACTTGAGAGACTGTGGCTTTGCACTCCCCAGGACCAAGCAGTGGGCAGACCACCCACTTGAGAGACTGTGGCTTTGCACTCCCCAGGACCAAGCAGTGAGCAGACCACCCACTTGAGATACTGTGGCTTTGCACTCCCCAGGACCAAGCAGTGGGCAGACCACCCACTAGAGTGACTGTGGCTTTGCACTCCCCAGGACCAAGCAGTGGGCAAACCACCCACTTGAGAGACTGTGGCTTTGCACTCCCCAGGACCAAGCAGTGGGCAGACCACCCACTAGAGAGACTGTGGCTTTGCACTCCCTAGGACATGACAGAGGGCATATAGCCCCCTCCAGGAGCAGTGGCGCTGTACCATCTTCCGGCTGAGGTGCCCCTTTCCCCCTGAGACCCTGCGTATTTTCAACCTAATGCCCCAGCAGTGTTCTCTCCGTACTGAGGCAGGAGTTGTGGCCGTGGCCTATGTTACATGGCCCTGTGGCCCACAGACAGTTTGGACTGGGCAGTGTCCCTCCATTTATATATATTGTAGATACTGTTTTGTGCTTTGAGGATGGATTTATTGAAATGTATATTATTACACTGACTTTACTCACTTCCTTTTGTCCTTGTGTTATTCCTGAGGGATACGGTGTGTATATGTAATGTTGTTGCATCTGTTTGTGTGTATGGTGTTGAGGGTGGGGTGGGGGTGTTGCGTGTTACGTGTGTGTGTCACTCTCTTTTTCCTTCCCCGCTCCCTTGTGTGCTAGGTATGGTACTCACTGTGGTCGTCTTCACCGCCTTTTGTGTTCCTGGTGTAGGAGGAGGTAAACCAGCATGGGTAACACCTGTAGTTCGGGCTCCATGGCGTTGTGGTTCTTCCTTGAGTGTCCGGAGGTGAGTCGTTTCCCTTTTGTGTACTGTTTCCGCCGTGCTTTTGATGGCGTTGGTACTGCCCTAGAAAAGCTGGCGGATTGGCTTGTTTTAATAGGGTGGGCGGTACATTGTCTTCCGCCTGGCTGTTGGCGGTTACCGCTGTGGTGCTTGTTGCTACCGCCGTGGCGGTTGGTGTGTTAAAGTGGCTGTCTGGGTGAACGGTTTCCGCCGTGGTCATAATTCTATTTTTTTTTACCACCGGCCTGTTGGCGGTATTACCGCCGCTTTATCACCAACCTCCAGGTTGTTTTGAGGGCCATAGTGTGAAACTTTGAAGTCATTTTATTGAGAAAGCATTAAAGACGTAAATATTCCATCACTAGGAATGTTTAACATTTAAAATGCAACTAAGTAAACAGACACACTAGCATGAGATACCAGGATTTTAACATTCAATCTACTGAGTGACAGTCCAAGAGATTTACCAACAGACCAGAGGCAATACTACTCACCTATACTTCAAAACATAACTATAACATTCCAGTCAAATAACTTGCTAGTATGACGCTTTGAAGTTATTGTATGGAGAGACCATTGCAATAATAATTTCTCTCTATCTCTCTCTTCAATTCCATTATGGGATGGAATTAAAAAAGAGAGAAATTGAGTGAGAGAGGGAGAGAGAGAGAGAGAGAGAAAGAGGTTTTTTTTAAGGCTTTGATGAATGATATACTCAGAATAAGGTAATATCAGACAAATTGAAAAGAAAAATGCATTTGTCAAGTAAATAGAGTAAGATTACCTTTAGTATGTACCTTAAATATGTGAAGTTGATATTAAATAGAAGCAGTGATATGGCCACTGACACACTTAGACTTGAACACTTGCTTTTCAGAAGGAGAAGCTAAGATCTTAACCTCCAGGCTACAGGAGATTGGCAAATATTTTGCTTTGAAAAAGATGTATGTTACAGGACGGGGACTGTTTAACATTCAAAACACTAGTAAATATACAGTTGTACTACCATGGGCTTTGATGATTTGAACCTTCAAGCAACCAAGTGACAGTCAAAGAGATTCACCGGAAGGTCACAAGTGACTCTGTGCTGATGTCCATTAAACATAACTAAAACATTTGAACTAAACATCTCCCTAGTGTGAACCTTTGAAGTCACTCTATGGAGAGACAATTATAATGACAATATATCTCTTTCTCTCTCTCTCTTCCATCCTATTATGGGATAGAAGTGATAGAGCATACATTTTAATGCTGTCCATTGTGTCACAAAAGTCATCAGACTGTGACAAGTTTTAGTTTATGAAAGTAAATGATTAGAAAAACTAATGTAGAAAGCTACACTGACACACGTTATAAATGTGCAATTGCTTAAGCTGCACTGACACACGTTATAAATGTGCAATTGCTTGTATTTCAAAGTTCGACTTTTGAGTTAGTTCAGGTCAGAAGGTTAAAATTGATGTTAAAATGTAATTTAGACTCTAAACTAACAGTGCATATAAAAACAATATTGAATTTCTTGTGATTAATGAAAGATTAATTGGTTTAAAAATATGTGCACAATGAGAGAAATGCCTAATCAACGTAATATGAACTGACTCTGATAAATCAGAACATTTCTGGTAAACTGAAATATCAATGGACATTTGACCTTTGGTATGCTGATGCTTTCAATTTTTACTTATCTTTTGCCTTAGTTAGTATCCCGCAAGCCAAGGTTATCTTTTTTTCAAATTACTTTTGTCTTCTTTGTTCTTTTTGTATTTTGCCCACGTGTGTTTCTCCCCACACATGTATTTCCCTGATTTGGTTAGCTGTAGGGTTAACCTGTGGCCAGACAAAGATTATTGACTCTGCTAAAAATGAATTGACTAATGTTTGTAAATTCTGAACATCATGTAATATCTGTGTCACAGATATTCTTTTTGATCCTATGTATCATCCTTCTTGAATGCTTAGTTTTATTAATGTTAGTTTGCCTGAATTTATTTAGATGCCTTGGGCGACCCTTAGTGATTATGTATCTTTATAATTTGGTTTTGTGCATTGTCTACATGACTTTGAGCTTGTGTTTGTAATAAATCTTTTAACTGTATTCATACTTGGAGTTTTCCTTCCGTGCCCACATTGTTCATCGTGTCTAAATTGTTGGGGTGGTTGTCAGAGTCACCAGATCCTCGGGGTTTGCGCACGTTCCCAACACGTCCTCTAATGAACAACTCCAAGACTCTGATAGACAATTCACAGAGACTGTGAGAGTTCAAGAGGGGAAGAGGGGATTAGGAAGGGTACTGCTGGGAAGGAGACCTTTAATGGGAAAAAAGGTTAGAACACACAATATAACCTGAAGTAAATATTAATAAACATAGTCTTTCTGAAAATATGAGCAATCTTGAATTGCAGTTTTAAAAATGAACAGATTTAGTGATGATCAGATACCTGTGATGGAATCAAGATTAATTTGAAATAAAACTTTTCTTATTTAAGCATGAATTAGAATAACAAGAATATGCATAATAGGAGCATATAATATTGCATCTAGAACTTCTGATCCTATATATATTTTCATTGAAATGTTTTCAACACAGATTACACTCTTAAAACACTAGAGAAGAAATATTTTTCAATGGGTTCAATAGTTCAAGAAATATTTCCCATACTCGTCAACCGAATTGTACCAAGCAATTATCCTGGAATGGTAATATGCAGTTCACAACATAAATAAACTCTAGTAAAAAATTGCATGTCCTGCTGACTCGAATGCCACCATGCAAAGTCAAGAAATGGTTGCACAATAAATAGCGACAGGTTTTGAAATTATTTTACATTGAATTATACATCGTGCCACTTCAAAACCTTCTTTTAAATGTCAATAAATAGTAACACACAATGTACCACAAGCTTTTAAAGCTTCATAAACAAACCGCGCTTCTTGCCGATTCGTGATCAATCATGTATGTGTCAATAAATGCCAGCGTGCAATGCAACTCAAGATTTCAAAGCTTTTCAAACGAATCGCGCCTCCTGCTGATTTGTAAACCTCAAAGCGTATGTCAATAAACGCTGGCGCGCAATGTAACATGAGTTTCAAAACTATAAACGAATTGCGCTTCTTGCCGGTTCACAAACATTCATGTACACACTTTAACAAAAATACTCGAGTGCACTTTTTATGACTATGACCTTAAAACAAATTGTTAACATAAATAAACGATCAGATCTTAGAATGAGATAATTCTAGATAAAATAAACGGTATTGGGAATAAACCCAACTACCGTCTTACCACCCAGGAACAAGATGCACCAATGAAGATTTCAAAGCAGAACTGGGAGATCAAAAAGGCCACTGGAACTGAAGTTCTGGAAGTAGCTGCTCTTCTGCACTGGAACCTCTGAATAGTGAGCACTGGGAGTTGGGCTGACTCTCCTTATATAGAGTCTTGGCCCAGCCCAGAACCACGCCCAGGCATGTTGCAGGGAAAGTCTCTGGAAGGCCTGGAAAGAGGCCACACCCTAACCCACTCTGAAAACCTGTAGCAATACCTTGCAAAGAAACAGTATTTGTAAACATATTAAGAATAAGTGTTTAGGATTGAACTCTGCAATGCAAAAGGGTAAAATACAACATATCAGCACAATGCATGAATCATGTTATTTTGAAAGTGATGTTTTTTTGCATTTTTTGACGCCAATAGAGCGCTTATTGTTCTGGTGTTGACAGTGGTGTTCAAATATTGTTGATGGTTCACCACACTTCTTTCTGGGTCCAAAGGTCCATCAACCTCGTTGCACATTTGATTCCTGCGAAGGATGAAAAATCCATCCACAGGTCTAGTAGCAGAGGATGGTTTCATCCCATAATAGGGGGAACCATATTTTTGTTTCGTGTTAGGGAGCTGGGATTAACCTTATGCTATTGTCCAGTCCAAAAATTGCCCATCCAGTAATTCGTCCCATGGTCCATTCCAGATATTGAGGAAGTTCCAGCAAGTGACGTGCTGCGTGAGTATAAAAAAGGATTTGCGCTTGCGATGCTTTTAGCTTCAAGATTGTGGTAAAGTGTGATGTTGTGAAGTGTTTTGCAGAGTTGTCATACTTGAAGTGATTGTGGCACTTTGGGCTCAAAAATGTCTGCTGCTGTTGTTGATGGGTCCATCGTGGCCAAACATCCCAGGATAGCACACAAGTGTAGAATAGACTCAGCTAATTTATTGTCTGCAGTAAGGTACTTGACATGAGACGTCGTTGACGGTGCCAAAAGTCTTCTTTGAGTGAGTGTGAGTCATTGGTTGGTATTCAGTGAATCCAAATAGCATGCAGAGGATCTATATGTACCAGAATGAGAATCGCTGGTCAAATTTCACTCATTGTGTAATTGTGAAAGCCACAGTCAAAAGTGTAGCCCGTACAGCTTTCAAAGTACTTGAGTCCCTACCCATAGTGTGCAGACAGGTTGTTGGTTTTTGCTTGCAATGTTTTGCATTATGTGTGAGTGAGTGATTGTGTGAGAGAGAATTACGAAGCAATTGCAGCTGCTGAGAGAAGTGAGTGGGATGTCATTTGTGTGCGCTGGTATAGGTCGGTTGGTGTGAAGTGCACTAGTATTGGTGGACAGTATCACATTGCTATTGATTCAGAATAGCTTGCAAAAAGGATTGTGGGATTGAAATGACTTCCTGATTCAATTGAAAATCACAGGAGTCAATGGAATTTGTGCAAAAATAAAAAAAATTAAGGCATTAAGAAGTGCATTAAGAGTAGATGTATTAATCCACTTAGTGAGGGTGAAGAAGCCCCACTTGAAGAAACCCTAGCTTATGATGTAGCATCAACAAAAGGAGTTTCTGCATGCATATGGCTTGAACAATAGTGTAAAATGTCTGGAGAAGAGGATGATTAAGCTTGAGAGTGTTAGACAGTGTGCAGAGAGTAACATATGAGTCAAAGCCTCCTCCAAGACCTGCACAATTTGAAACCCTTAGTATTTGGGAACGTTTTGCAAGACAGAGATCAACAACGAAAGTTGAGAATAGAATGCAGAAAGCAATTAAGACATTAGTGGAAGCTAGATGGGATAAAGAACAATAAATGTGGACAGCAGACATATTAGGTGAAGTGAGAATGTTTCCTGCTATTACAGAGGAAGGTGATGGTAGAATGAAACCTAAGAATCATAAGAAACAGACAGCGAAGGCAGGATGAAGTTAAAAAAACAGTTACATGTGAAAGTGATTTGGAAGATGAGTTCAGAAATCAGCTTTTGGTGAATCGTCCCCCACTGTATCATTCAGTTGAGGCAGAAACGAGTAGTGAAGCAGTAAAGACTGTAGTCCTGAGTGTGCCAACTGTTCCAGTTGCACAGATCCTGATTCAGACTTTTCCAAGTACATCTGCAAATTCAGAGACACAAAAGCAAGTGCTTTATCCACCAGTTCCGACTATTAATACAGCACAGTCCATTTTGAGTCCAGTTGTAAATCAAGCAGTACCCAGTTATGAATCAGGTAATGCCAAGTCCTAATGTGAGTCAAACAATCCAGACACCTAATGTGACTACGCTTGTGCAGAATTATAGTCAGAATCAGCCTGTGTATATTCCAGTTCAGACAATGTCATTTATCACTCAGAATCAAACAGGGCAGACTTTCAATACTGTTTTAACAGGTCAAAGTTCTGGAATGACAATTCAACAGTCAGAAATGTGATGGGTCCTGATGCACGAAAAGTTCCAGTGTCTATAGGTCCAATTGTTCTTTTTTATGCTTCAAGTAACCCTGGAAATAACACCCATTCAATGAATGTTTCAGCCGTTCCTGAAACACCAGCTACATCTGCTGGGATATCAACAATTGGTATGCAGAGTGCAGTTCATTCAAATAATTCAGAGATGGAGAGATCAGCTTTTTTTTGGTCCACACTTGACCATTGCACAAATTGTGGAACTTAACTAGATGTTAAATCAGCCACACGCCCAGGTCTTGATGTGAGGCTTTGACAGGGAACCCCACTTCCTTACATGCCTTCACCAGATCAGATCACAAATGTACATTGCAGTACCGCACAAGATGTGCCCCAGAGAAATCATATAAATTTGCATGATTTTTCACCACAACAGTTGATGGATTGGTTAAACAGTTTGAGCCAGCATGGTGAAACTGGTGCAACAAATGGTAACGTGAGATCAGAAGAGACACCTGAGAGAGACAGGACGGTGAATGTGCCCAGAATGAAATTCAAATAAAATGAATTAATTTTGGGAACGCTACATGCAGAGCAATAGGAAACATACACAGAAGATGGATTGCGATGCATGTGTAAGGATGTTAGTCAATGAACAGGACAGACTTTTGAAAAGTTAGCAGAATTGGCAGAGAAATATGAAATGGACTTAGAAAAATCTAAACCCTTAAAAGAAGTTACAGATTAGAGTTCTGCACCAAATATATTATTAGCATGAGATTGTCTGGAATGAAAATGCACATTAGGGAATTAATTACATACATTCAATCATGGGGAGCATAGATAAGTGAGAAGGCAGATGGGCAAAGAAAAGAGATTAAAAGAAAGCAAAGCAGAATTTGTCTACGGCTGGAGGAAATCAGGCTGAGGACAATGTAAAAATGATGACTATGAGAGAAATACCTGGTAGAGATTTTATGCATGTACCCTTGAGTAGAAGTGATATACTGTTGTTCACTAATGATTACCCAAGATTAAGAGAGAAGCCAGTGGAATGGTATAAGCAGACAGGGAGATTTGTGAAACTTTCAAAATGCCTGTGGGAAAATTTGAATACGTTGTTTGACATTGTGGTTCCAGCTGACTTGTGGACTCAGTATAAAAGAAGTGTTGATTGGCCTGATCGTGCACCTCTGAGAAATCCAGTAACAGGTGCGCCATCTGAAGAAGTAATTAGTATTATAAGGTAACTGAATTCCTGAAGAACACAGGGCCAGATTCATACTTTTTGATGCAAAACTGCACATTCGCAGTTTTGCATCAAAAACTTTAGCGCTAGCTAGCACCATTTTTTAACATCACCCGGGGGTCATATTAATTCAATGATGCTGGGTGGAGCTAAAAACAGGTTAGAGTAAAAAATGTTGATGTTAACCCTTGCGCCTTGTCGTAAGACAAAATGACGTCAATGCCGGAAATGACTCTAACCTGTTTTACAACACGTAAACATGTTGCAAAATGGAAATGCACCATTTTTTTCCCACGTTAGCGTTAACTTTAGACACTAATGCAGAAAACAGTGCAAAGGAGAGGCACAATTGAGCCAGAAAGCCAGGAAAGACCCCAGGGTGATCCCAATTAACCAGGACCCAGCCAGAGGACACACACAAGATGCAGGCCAGGGAGAAGAAAAAGAGAAAGTGTTATTTCAGTGTGGCGGAGCATGAAATACTGGTAAAAGAGGTGATGGAGCATCAACATCAACTCTCTGTCACCTCAAAATTGCCCATTGTCAGGAGAGAGGTAATCTGGCAGCAGATAGTAGACAAGATTAACAGTGTGGCAGAGGTGAGGAAACCCATAACTGAGTACAAGAAACGCTGGCATAATTGTAAGCGTAGGACAAAGGAAATAATGGCAAGGAACAGGAAGGCAGCACTGCAAGCTGGAGGTGGTAGTCCAGTACCACAAGAGGACCTGGTCGAGATGGTGGAGATGGTTGCAGCGGTCATTGCGGAGGAACTGGTCACTGGGATCACAGGACAGGACAGTGCAGACTACCAAGAAACACCACAAATGCAGGATAAGTTGCATGGGGGAAATTAATGGTAAATTGTCAAGTGCAAGAAGGGGGAGGCACATAGGACTCACACAATGCATGTCAAAGGAGTGCAGAGGGACACATTGCACATGAAGCAAGTGGCACCATGCTGAGGTGAGCTACACATTTACCTATGCCTTGGTAGTGCCATGCACCACAACACATACACAACCTGGACACATGTCAAACACCAGGGCTAAATACCTACATGTACATATGCACCACATAGGATGGATGGCATGTCTGATGTCTGTAACTCTGGTTGTGTCATCACAACATCCCTCGCATATAGTCAAATTAACCCTACCAACACAACCAAGACATCGGAGACTAGGAAATCAGTCAATACCATTCCTGGGGTTAGGTCATGGTGGTGTCCCTTGCAGAAACACCTTGCAACTGCCTTGCCTCTTTGCCAAACACATGTGTGCTGCATCTTACAGCACACAGTTCATTGCAACCATCCCTACAGTACCCAGGCATGTGCCAGTAACATCACCACCCCGCACAATACCAACACATCCACATAAGGGGGAAAAATAATAAGAGCAGGTGCTAGGGGAATAGCAGGGTGGTCCTATATCACTGGAAACATGCCACTACCCAGAGCAACTAAACTGGTGTATTGTGGAACCACACATCTGATGCTGATCAGAAATGTGCCCCCACAGAAAATATGTGCCACAGATAGCAAACTGTAGGTCACAACAGATATAGGATTAGCCCACAACAACTCTGACACAACCATGTAAGGCACATAGGAATGGGGAAATAAACCCACACATACAACACATGGTGTATGACTGTGAACATAATGGTGTACAATTCCACATTGATGGGTGGGGGATGGTGCATTGGCAAGTCTGGTGTTGGTAAGACTGCCAGTGCAGTGTACCCCTTGAGGTTGGTAGTATGAGTCACATGCTGGGATGGTGGCTGGAAATCTGTCTGATCACTGTAGCTCTCTGGGGCACTTAGCACAATATTGTTGATGGATCAAATAGAGTCAGTGGCAGTCTTGGGGTGCATTGGGTGTGACAGGATATGCTGCTCTTAGCCCTGCAAATCGGGCAGTGGAAAGGGCAAAGGGGCAGGGCATGGGACCTCCTGCACTGCCCATGCCAGGTGCATGGGCTGTGCAGGGGTACCCAGGGGCACACCATACCACATCGACACCAACCTTTGCTTGGGGGTTTCACTGACATGCAAAGGTTGGTGGAAAATCAGGAACATACCTGGAGGGTAGTGTTGATCATAATACTGGTCTGGTGTCACAAGACAGGTGGTATTGCCAGTCTGTAAGCTACTGGAAACCTGCCAGTGCCAGCCCATTGGCCCGTGGGGCAGTCCCCATTGACAACAGGTGTCACTACCACCTGCACTGTTGGGAGTGGTCATATAGACAATGGCAGTCAGGAGGCATAGGACTGCCACACTTGTAATGAGGGACCAGTATGACGACCTGAAGAATCACCATCAAACTAGAAGAAGACCCTGACCTAAGTTGAACTCCAGTTAACTGGCTATGTCCATGAAAGAATTTAACATCAGGCACTGTCATATACAAAATTATGTACACAGCAAAAAATGAAACCCATGCTGGCCATCCCTGGGTCCACCCCTGTGCCTGTGTCAATTTAGCTGCATTGTCGCTAAGCTCCAGCTCTTGCATCATCGTGCAAGGAGTGCTACATTGAGGGGGGGGTCATAGTTGTGTAGGAAGGTGCACCTTCCAGGACAGACATAAGATGAAATGGAAATATGCTAGGTCCATGTGTGCTGTGCAATGTAGCACACATCCACATACATCAACATGAGGAACTATCAAAGGAAACAACAGCATAGTGTCCTGGAAATTCCATCCCTGGGGTGGTGCAAATTCTCAGTACCGCATGGGTATATGTGAAACATGTAAGACTGGGAAAGGGGCATATTGCCATGTGTGGTGCTGTGGCTTGACCACTGCAACACCCATTGCAAGGCCCTACCATGCAAACAGATGCATAGGGAGGGTTGACAATAACAAGATGGTGTCAAGCCACAAAAAGGATATACATCAATACATCACACCAGTAGATATGACTCAGTCAATTGTGCCACCTGAGCTTCCCCTCATGTGATACTCAGGTGGGGCAAAGGGCTGATAGACTGCAGCCATGATTTACAGGAACAATGTTTGGGAAGTAAGATGACAATGAGCCTCGAATAGCAAGTCAGTGACGTGACATGTCAACTGACACAAAACAGAAAGATTGAATTGTGATGTGTGTAACCATGTCATTAGTCACAGAGTGTCAGTAAAAGAGTGCAGGAATATGGGGGCACATACCTACACACAAGGTTCCAACATGAGAAATGTCAATGCTGGTCTTATCCTCACAAGCAATTCAGTATGTCAAAATGAAGAACACATGTATGCTTCACTCACTACATACGGCAGGTATGGCACTGAAACAGTTCTTGTGCAATATTGTCAGATGGGAGAACCAGTAGAACACTTTGGTGTGAACAGAGGTACCTAACCTCATTAGTGATTGCCACCGTTCACTTTTGCAGGATAGAGTTCAAATGTAGGCTGTTGTCAGATGTGCCACAGTCCCTAACAATCCTACACAGGACCCCAACACTGACAGTTGAATTACCACACCTACCTGTCCAATACAAAGTTAACATAGTCACCTTGAGTGGTGGGTACTGGGTGGGTACTGGATGGCAGATGCATGGACAAGTAGATGTGTTGTTGCTGCTAATGTGACAGCTCAGTTGTCAATAGGTGACGCACATATCAAGAGAGGTATTTGGAGGCAGGATGGAATCCCTAGGCCAACACACAATTTGCACTGTGCACTCATGGGAAGAACCTGAGGCACTAGCATATAACACAAAATGTATAGGAGTACGTAAAAAGGTTTATTAATTATTACACTGAACAAAAAAATGTCATATGTATGTTGTTTCAGGAATTGAGTAACAAAATATGACACAAATGCATCTAAAACATCCACAAACGCAAAATAAGTGACACATGGGCCCTTAGCGTGAATTCCACCTTCACAAACCTCTCAATGCTGCCTTCAGCGAAATGGATGCATAACCTTCATGCACCATTATAAAGGACGCACATGGATATGTGTCTACAAAAACCTACGCAAATGAAAAATGCAACAAATAAATACATGCATAACTGAAAAACGTGACGCACGCGGAGAGGGAATGATGTAATAGGAAATCCTGTCTACAAGCATGGTACATTGGGTGTTGTTTTACTTTCTCTTTACAGTCCGTGCCTTTCTGACTGTGTGGTTGTGTTTTAGAGCTGGTGGTTGTGTCTTGGTTATTGATTGCAGTTTGTGGTGTCCCTTCTGTCATGTTCTGTCATTTATTGTGTGCATTTTGTCCCAGTAGTTGTGATTTTGTGTGTTTACTGCCTAAATTTGTATTTGTACTGTGGGGTGTCTGTCCGGGGTAGTTTAGCATTTGTGAGAGTTGGGATTAGTTAGTGTGGGTACGTTTCCGTTTATTTTTCCTTTTTTCTTGATATTTGGGGTCAACTTTGACTATTTGCAACATGTCTGGCAGGGGGAGGCTGACGTGGATGCCAGAGGAAGAGTTAGGTGGATTTGTGTGGCTGGTATGCCACTACCTTCCCATGATGCTTGGATGGGTGGCCGGGTCATCCAGGGATACCGGACGGAGGCCAGGTGGCTGCAATGAGGCAAGGTGCTCCATCACCTAAAGAGAGTGTACAGGAGTGGCGGGAATAAGCACCAGCTCAAGCATCGCTGGGCAGATCTGGTGGCCAGGGAGCAGGATCTCCTTGATCCCCTTGGTGTCCAGATCGGCAGACCTGTTGGTGAGTCTCCCATTGTCATACTATTTACTGTTCACTGCTCTTGAATGACAGTAGCAGATGATTTGGAGTGCTGCATGCAATGCTTGTGAACAGGTTGTATGCAACCAGAAGGAAGTGTATCTGCGCCAGTCTAGGCCTGGAGTTTACATGTCCAACCATGATACCAATGCAGGTAAAATGTCTGGTGAGTCCTGCACAACCATCACGTAGGCACACATTTCAGAGGCCATGGCAACACCTGTGCCCCGGCATACTGTCATGTATGAAATGCCAAGGCACAGCCAGCCTACCTTATTTTCCCTGGATAATGTCAACAAAGTTGGGCAAAACATGTATAGCGCAACTTTGTCATCATTTAATGTATATGACCCCTGCCATTAAGTTAGCAAAGGGGGCTTGCCCACCTTAGGGGCAATGTATATGGGGCATTTGATACCATTAGACAACTTTGCCACATCAGTCATGGATTAATCAACACATGATCATTGCAGACTTAAAATTGAGCTCCATGTCAACCACAGAGTGCCTCTGGGTGCCTTGCAGGACAGGCCTGAGTACCTGAGTCATATGTCTTGCAAAGCACCAAGTAGTGTCATGTTTTTTTACACAACTCCCCCTTATACCATGTTGTTCGGTCTTCTATAGATGGCCCACATATGGTTGTTGCAGGGTATAGCACTACATGAGTCTCTGGCACAGTGTTAGTGTTCAGATTTGTGGCTCTTACTCACCTGAGTGTCTATGTCGTTGGGTGATTGTAGTGGTGTGTCTGTTGCACTGTTTTCCACTAGGTTAACTAGCTCACTCCTCTCAACTAGTTCATACTAAATTTTGTTGTCCACTCGCAGTGACTGTGATGTGACACTAAGCATAATTTTCCATTCATGTCTTACAGATGGACCTGCCCCGTACACAATCAGTGAAGTGGCATGATTTGAGGACCCAGATGTATCCAATACGGGTGATAATGTGTGTCCTGTGAAGTAATCCAGGATTTTCTGTGAGTGAGTCCTGTGTGTTGAATACAGTGCCAGATGCTATGCACCACCAGAGGGTCACATCTTGTGAGGTACGTGGTGCACAATGGTCAGCATTGTGTACACAGGGTGATTACAAGCCACATGTAGGGCCATATGTGACTATGAATGACAGAGTACAACACAGTGAAAATATTGGTAGTGGAGCACTCCATCATTCTCACAACACAGGGATGCACCATATTGAACCCAATTTGGTGCATCCCTGTATTGTCATGAAGATGGAGGACTGGGCTGGCAATCGTCCCCCAGTATGGCGCTCCGTCTTTTGCACTCCATGCATGTCACACTTATGTGGAATGTAATTGGCGTGCATGCAGGTCAAGGCCAAACGTGTTCTGGCATGGAAATGGGTGTGTAAGGAATAGTATTGGCAGATCAGGTATTGATGGGTGTCTACACCTGGACACATGAATGTAGATGTGATAGTCCTATGGATACCAGCTTCCTAGTTGTCAGCCCTCCTAACATATAGTCCACTCCTTGACTCCATGTATAAGTGGGCATGCCTTGGTGGATGACCAGGATAGTTGAGATTATGGTTTGCTTGGCCATCCCCGCCTTAGGCTCAGGGGGAGTAGAATACCAAATTTGTAGGTAGATATGATGCTCACAGTGCAGGTGGTCATATTGATCACGCTTGCATATGTACCTATCAGCTCTGACCCCTCATGGTTACCAACAGCATCCCATCCTCTCATTAACATGTCCAAGTTCCTGGTGATGTATGGTTGTAAATAGACACGGGTGTTGAGGAGGCTTGGGCCTGATCTATGTCAAGATTGCACTGCCTTTGCATTATTGTTCATAATGCAAAAGCAATGCACACTTCCATGTTTTTTGTTCATTTTCGCGTTTTGCTTCGCCTTAGTGTCAATAAAATGATGCTAAGGCAGCGTCGTAGTTACATTTATCAGGGTCATTGTCTTTTCTGGAATTCTGGAGTTGGAGTGCATGTGTAATTAGATGTAGCAGTGTAAGCTTCTAATCTGTACAGACTCCACACAATGCTGACACTGATGGTTGCCTGTCTCCAGTTCACAGATGCCAACATGAGCAATGTTGAGCTCCGTGCATTCCAAAAGAGGGTAGTGAGTTACTGCCATATCCTGGCAGTGAAATCTGGCTTCCGTAGAATGGCTCGCCGCTACCGTGCTAAGAGGGCAATGGGGGAATGGTGGTCATTCTTACAAGGGGTCCCCACAGTGGCAAAGAAGGCACCGCAAACACATGTTTCCTCAGCAGTGAAGGGGGGACACATCTGGCACCACTCCCACTACCTCAGCTGCAACAACTTCAACTACAACAGTGCAACACCCCACACCTGCTAATGCCATGAACCCGCAAATGCTGCAGGATCTGAAGAGGGACGTTTCCTTGGTCCTGAAACGTTTGGACATTCTGGACAAGGAGGTGGCTGACAACACCAAGAGGCTGAAGTACATTAAAAAAACAGAAGAAAGCCAAATTATGAGTTCAACTGAACTGCAACCTCCAAGTTCTGTCCCCTCCCTTCTGCTTTTAAGTTGTGTTTTAGTGTGGGCTTTAGGGGGGTAGTGTTAGGTTAGTGTAGGTATGTAGTTTAGTTAGGATAAGTGGATTTGGGGGGTGGGTTATTTACTTATTAGGTGTTAATTTGTGGGTGGAGGGTCACGTTGGGGTATCTTTGTGTTTAATAAAAAAATATATATAAATATATTTTTTAAATACTAAAAAATATATATTTGTACGTTTAGATTTAGTTGGTATATGTGTAGTATTAGTATATGTTGTCCTGCATGTGTCCTGTAGCTTAAGGGGGTGGGGGGCTAGCGTTTAGAGTGTGGTGTTAAATGTGTTAGTTAAGTTTAGCATAGGGTAGTTAGCTTTAGTTGTTGGTTAAGTATAGTTAGAATAGATTAGTTTAGGATTGGGTAGGTTGTATTCATTTTTTTTGTTCAGTGTAATACTTAATAAACCTTTTTACGTACTCCTATACATTTTATGTTATATGCTAGTGCCTCAGGTTCTTCCCATGAGTGCACAGTGCAAATTGTGTGTTGGCCTAGGGATTCCATCCTGCCTCCAAATACCTCTCTTGATATGTGCGTCACCTTTTGACAACTGAGCTGTCACATTAGCAGCAACAACACATCTACTTGTCCATGCATCTGCCATCCAGTACCCACCCAGTACCCACCACTCAAGGTGACTATGTTAACTTTGTATTGGACAGGTAGGTGTGGTAATTCAACTGTCAGTGTTGGGTTCCTGTGTAGGAATGTTAGGGACTGTGGCACATCTGACAACAGCCTACATTTGAACTCTATCCTGCAAAAGTGAACGGTGGCAGTCACTAATGAGGTTAGGTACCTCTGTTCACATCAATGTGTTCTTCTGGTTCTCCCATCTGACGATATTGCACAAGAACTGTTTCAGTGCCATACCTGCCGTATGTAGTGAGTGAAGCATACATGTGTTCTTCATTTTGACATACTGAATTGCTTGTGAGGATAAGATCAGCATTGACATTTCTCATGTTGGAACCTTGTGTGTAGGTATGTGCCCCCATATTCATGCACTCTTGTACTGACACTCTGTGACTAATGACATGGTTACACACATCACAATTCAATCTTTCTGTTTTGTGTCAGTTGACATGTCACGTCACTGACTTGTATTCGAGGCTCATTGTCATCTTATTTCCCAAACATTGTTCCTGTACATCATGGTTGCAGTCTATCAGCCCTTTGCCCCACCTGAGTGAAGCACTGTTGGCATGGTCACCCCCCACTTTTTGCCTAGTGTTGATGGCGGCTTTGATTGGAAGTGTGCTGGAACTCTGCTAACCAGGCCCCAGCACCAGTGTTATTTCCCTAAAACTGTACCTTTATTTCCACAATTGGCACAGCCCTGTCACACAGTTAAGTCCCTTGTAAAAGATACCCATGGTACCAAGGACCCTTTGGCCAGGGAAGGTCCCTAAGGGCTGCAGCATGTATTATGCCACTCTTAGGGACCCCTCACTCAGTACATGCACACTGCCTTGCAGCTTGTGTGTGCTAGTGGAAAGAAAAGACAAAGTCGACATGGCCCTCCCCGCAGGGTGCCATGCCCACAAACCACTGCCTGTGACATAGGTAAGACACCCCTCTAGCAGGCCTTACAGACCTAAGGCAGGGTCCACTATACCACAGGTGAGGGCATAGCTGCATGAGCACTATGCCCCATACAGTGTCTAAGTCAATTCCTTAGACATTGTAAGTGCAGGGTAGCCATAATGAGTATATGGTCTGGGAGTTAGTCATTATAAACTCCACAGCACCATAATGGCTACACTGAATACTGGGAAGTTTGGTATCAACGTCTTAGCACAATAAACCCACACTGATGCCAGAGTGGGATTTATTGAAAAATGCACACAGAGGGCATCTTAGATATGCCCCTGTATGTTAGCCCAACCGCTAGTGTAAGGCTGACCAGTCTATACCAGTCTGCCACCTCCAGGCACGTTTCTGACCACATGGGGTGAGTGCCTTTGTGCACTCTGTGGTCAGGACCAAAGCCTGTCCTGTGCCTCTAAGACTCAAGCCTGGTGTTACAGTGGCCCAGGGCACTCCAGCCAGTGTAGATGCCCGCCCCCCTGGATGAGCCCCCACTTTTGGCGGCAAGTCCAGAGGGATAATAAGAAAAACAAGGAGGAGTCACCCCCTCAGCCAGGACCACCCCTAAGGTTTCCAGAGCTGAAGTGACCCCCTCCTTGAGAAATCCTCCATCTTGCTTTGGAGGATTAGGACCAATAGGGATAGGGATGTGCCCCACTCCCCAGAGGGAGTGGGCACAAGAAGGGTGTAGCATTCCTCAGGGACAGTAGCCATTGGCTACTGCTCTCTGACTCTAAATCCACCCCTAAAGTATTTAGGGGTGACCCTGAACCCAACTCTTCAGATTCCTGATGACCTCAGAAAGAAGGACGGCTGAGCTGAAAACCCCGCAGAGAAGAGAAGGAGACACCAACTGGCTCGGCCCCAGCCCTACCGGCCCGTCTCCTGCTTCAAAAAGCAGCAAAAAAAGAAGCAACACGTTCTGCAGGATCAGCAACCCCTGAAAAGCCTCCAGGAGACTGCCTGCATCACGGAAGACCAAGAAACGCCCATGGATAGCGGACCTGTTCAACAAGAAGATAAAGAAACCATCTTTAAAGAGACTCTCACCTCACTCCATAGCTTGAGTCCAACTACTCTGCACACGACGCCCCTGGCCCGTTTCCAGAGAAACCAACTAGCTAGGGGGGATCCCCAGGTGATTCTGACTATGTGTCCACCCTGGGCTGACCTCTCTTCACCCCCATGATGATGCCTGCAGAGGGAATCCCGAGGACCCCCCTGACCGCGACTGCCCGGGACAAAGATATCCGTTGCCTGGAGAAGCACTGCACCCGCAGCCCCCAGACCCTAGAGAAACCAACCACTGGTGCAACAACGACCAGCAGGAGCCCTTGCCCTTGTCCAGTTGGTGACTTGCCCAAGAAGCCCCCCTGTGCCCTGCCAGCAGCGCCTAAGTGACCCCCGGATCCCTCCATAGAGTTCTATTGAGAACCTGATGCCCTGTTTGCACACTGCACCCGGCTGCCCCTGAACCTGTGGTTTTTGTGCCTACTTGGGGCCCCTCCAGCACTCCTTCAAACCCCCCTGGTCTACCCTCTGACAACGGGGGTACTTACCTGCAAGTAGGCTGGAACCGGAGTACCCCCTGTCTCCATAGGGGCCCATGTTATTTTGGATCCCGTTTGACCTCTGCACTGAACTGGACCTGTTTTGCTGGTGCTGGGTGTTTTGGGTTATCTTGAACCCCCAACGGTGGGCTACCTATGCCCTGGAGATTGAACCTGTAAGTTTGTTACTTACCTCAAAAACTGAACTTTACTTACCTCCTCCAGGAACTGTTGAAAATTGCACTTTGCCCACTTTCAAAATAGCTTTTTGACCTTTTAAAGAAAACTGTATACATTGTTGATTCCATTCAAAGTTCTAAGTATTACTATACAAAGTACCTTTTATTTAATGTTCTTACCGGTTAATGAATCTTGTGGTTCTAGAAATAAAGTAACAAAATAATATTTTTCTATATAAAACCTATTGATCTGGAGTTAAGTCATTGAGTGTGTGTTTTCACTTATTGCTTGTGTGTATACAACAAATGCTTAACACTACCCTTTGATAAGCTTGACCACACTACCACAAATAGAGCATTAGTATTATCTATTATTGCCTCTGTCAAGCCTCTTGGGGAACCCCTGGACTCTGTGCACACTATGGCCCTCATTACAACCTTGCCGGTCGGTGTTAAAGCGGCGGTAATACCGCAAACAGCCGGCGGTTAAAAAATTGAAAGCACAACCATGGCGGAAACCGCCAACATAGACAGCCACTTTAACATTCCGACCACCACGGCGGGAGAAACAAACACCGCGGTGGTAACCACCAACAGACAGGCGGAACACAATGCACCGCCCACTGTATTATAGCAGGCCTATCCACCACCTTTTCTGGAGCGGTACCAATGCCATCAAAATCACGGTGGAAACAGGACTTGGAACAGAAACCACTCACCTCTCGACACCCAACGAGGAACCAGGATGCCATGGAGCCCGAGTTACAGGTCCTGCCCATGTTGGTTTACCTCCTATTCTACCAGGAGCAGCAAAGATGCCGGCGACGACAATGGTGAGTACTGCACCTAGCACACAGGGGAGGGGGGAGGAAAGAGAGAGTGACACACACACACACACGCAACACACAACACCACCACCCTCACGCACAACAACATACACACAAACACATGCAGTAACATTACAGTTACACCCCGTCACCCTCTGGAAGAATGCAAGGACGAAATTAAATGATTGTAACGAGTGTAAGCATCGAAATATCAGATAGTCCAAGATAAATTTAAATCATCAGTATATACAAATATGTACAGCAACGACACAAGTCCGGATAGTATTGTAATCACTATCCTTGGTCCAGTGGTTCCAAAATGCATGGGTGAAGCCCACACATGATACCTGACTCGAAACGGAAAGATCACTGCAGGGGCATCAGATCGAAAATAAACAGGCACCTCAGGCGGATGGGGAGGGGGGGCACCTCAGCTGGATGAACGGATGACACCACTGCTCTACGAGGGGGCTCAATGCCCACAGTTTGGTCCTGGGGAATGCAAAGCCACAGTCTCTCAAGTCTCACAAGTGGGTGGTTTGCCCACTGCTTTATCCTGGGGAGTGCAAAGCCACAGTCTCTCAAGTCTCACAAGTGGGTGGTTTGCCCACTGCTTTATCCTGGGGAGTGCAAGGCCACCGTCTCTCTACTGGATGCCTGTCTCCACTGGTTCTGGAGGGGGCATTGTGCCCAGTGTGCTTCATCCTGCCAAGGATTGGGGGAGTGGATGCATATCTCCACTGGTTCTGGAGGGGGCATTGTGCCCAGAGTGCTTCATCCTGCCAAGGATTGGGGTTGTGGATGCTTTTCTCCACTGGTTCTGGAAGGGGCATTGTGCCCAGAATGCTTCACATGCAGTGTGGCAGGTCCCATTCCCTCACCTGGGTATGTGTGCCACGAGATTGCCTGGGAACAGGAAGCATGATACTTCATGGAGGCAGAAACACACTCCACCCTGCTGCGACTTTGCCTGCCACCTGCTGGTACAAACAGTGCTGGGTGTCGTGCCTCATGTACGCTGTGCAGGGTCCAGGACGTCTCCTGCAGCCTCGGATGGCTGCCCACTAGGGATGTTAGCCATGTCGGCTGTGGTGGCACTGTCTGAGCACATCGCAGGACTGGTGGCAGTGGTTGTGGCGGTGTCTGTGGCGGAGATGCTGCCGGTGGTGAATGTGTCAGCACCTTTGGAGGGAGACAGCAGGATGTCTCCTGCAGCCTCAGACGGCTGCCCACTGTGGATGATGCTGGGGACTGTTGCAGAGGCAGCAGACGTGCAGATGGCGGTGCAGGTGGCGGTGCAGGTGGTGGTGCAAGTGGCGGTACAGGTGGCGGTGCAGGTGGCGGTGTCTACCGCCGTACAGGTTGCTGTTCTGGTTGCCAGAAGGGGTGACTCTGGTCCCTCAGCCGGAGGCTCCGTGCCCTGTCCTGACTTCCCCTTCGCCTTGTGTCCCTTCCCCACTTTGGATGTTGCTGCTGGTCCCTTGGCACTTTCCCCTTTTGGCTTGGAGGAGCCCTTGCTGGGGGTTGGTGCGGCTTTTCCCTACGGCATGTGGGCACCTTCTTCACCTTGGCAGGTGGCGGAATGGGCTGATCCTTGGCCTCGAAAGGTGGCACACTGGCAGCCCTGATGGGTGCCGCCCGCACTGTGACCGGAATTGCTGAGACCACAGTGCTGCAGGATTTGGTGGCTGAGGTGCTGGGCTGGTACCTGGACATCCTGGCCCTAGGGGAAGGACAGGGGGAGGTGTAGGGAAGAGGTCATTGTTAGCCAGGAAGAGTTTCTTAGACACACTGGGATGGGAAGATGGAGGGGGTTTGGGAGTGGAGGAAGAGGTAGTGGTTGTAGGAGGTGTACGTCTGCTGAATTTGGGTGAAGGTGCATGGGCCGGAGGCTGTTGTGATGTGGATGGCTGTTGGGTGGGTGTGTGCCTGCGTTTGTGTAGTTTGGGAGGAGGGCTCACAGATACACTGGGAGAGGACACAGGGGACGTGTGCATGGTAGTCGCAGTGGTGATTGCACGTGAGCGGTGTGTGGTGATGGGTGTGCTGGTAATGGAGGTAGTGGTTGAGGATGTAGTGCACGCAGGTGTGAGTGGAGACGAGACAGGGAGGGAGGATGTGGAGGAGGGGGACACAGTGGAGGCAGTGGATGTTGGTGTGTCTGCATGGGTATGGTGCTTGTGTGAGTGCCTGTGGGATGTGTGGTGCTTATGTTTGCCATGTCCACTCTTGTGTGTTGATGAGTGTGCATGCTGGTCTGATGGTGTGCTTGGGATAGGCTGAGGTAGAGGGGATTGGCTCTGGGTAGAGGAAGTTGGAGGGGGGAGGCTGGACACAGGGAAAATGGCTGCCATCAGTGCTGATGCCAGAGCCTGAAATGCTCTCTGTTGGGCCGCCACGCCTGAATGAATGCCCTCCAGGTATGCATTTGTTTGCTGCAAATGCCTCTTGACACCCTGGATGGCATTCAAAATGGTTGATTGCCCAACAGTGAGGGATCTCAAGAGGTCAATGGCCTCCTCACTGAGGGCAGCAGTGCTGACTGGGGCGGGGCCTGAGGTGCCTGGGGCGAAGGAGATGCCCACCCTGCTGGGTGAGCGGGCACAGAAAACTCAATGAGGGGCTGTTGGGAGGGCGGTGCTGGTAGGGGGGGTGGCGGCTGTACTGGTTGTTGCGGTGGGCACAGAGGTGCCTGCCACCGCAAGGGAGCTCCCATCAGAGGAGGAGTCGCTAGTGTCTGCTCCTGTCCCCGTTGTGGAGCTCCCCTCGCTCTCCGTCCCACTGGTGCCTTCAGACTCCGTAAATTCACCCTCCAGGGCCATGTGGGTTGCAGCTCCCTCCTGCTCCAGTGCCAATGCTCCTCCACCAGATGATGCTAATGCACACAAGGACAGGGTGACAAAAAAAAAAAAGGGGGGGAGAGACACAAGAGACACATGGTCAATGCCTGCAACACCACTACAGTTGGCGGACACAGCACACAGGGAGCAGCCCTATGCACTGGCGCATGCACTAACAGTGCAGGGGAAAAGCACATGCCATGTCTAGACCCATTTCATGCAACACAAAAGGATGATGGACGGAGTGCTAAACAATGCAAACACTCACCCCCAGTCACAGATCTGGGTTTAATCCATCGTTCTTTTGCTCACCATGCCACCCCAGTTTGGACCCAACCATATACAAATCAGTCTTGACCCTGTTCCTCATGGGAACAGTCCAACCTGAACTGCCAAGCCAGGTCCTCCCTGGACCGGAAACAAGCATCCTGGGACCGGTTTCAGGGTATCACCCTTCATCAGCCAGGCTAGCTTGAATCCAGTTGCACAGTGAGCAAGGGACCAACGTCTGGGCATACCCTTCCCACTTAGGGCAACTTTAGCAACACAAAAGGATGATGGACGGAGTGCTGAACAATGCAAACACTCACCCCCAGTCACAGATCTGGGCTTAATCCATCGTTCTTTTGCTCACCATGCCACCCAAGTTTGGACCCAGCCATATGCAAATTAGCCTTGATCCTGTTCCTCATGGGAACAGTCCAACCTGAACTGCCAAGCCAGGTCCTCCCTGGACCGGAAACAAGCATCCTGGGACCGGTTTCAGGGTAACACCCTTCATCAGCCAGGCTAGCTTGACTCCAGTGGCATAGTGACCAAGGGACCCACGTCTGGGCATACCCTTCCCACTTAGGGCAACTTTAGCAACACAAAAGGATGGTGGACGGAGTGCTGAACAATGCAAACACTCACCCCCAGTCACAGATCTGGGTTTAATCCATCGTTCTTTTGCTCACCATGCCACCCCAGTTTGGACCAAGTCATATAAAAATCAGTCTTGACCCTGTTCCTCATGGGAACAGTCCAACCTGAACTGCCGAGCCAGGTCCTCCTTGGACTGGAAACAAGCATCCTGGGACCGGTTTCAGGGTATCAAACTTCATCAGCCAGGCTAGCTTGAATCCAGTTACACAGTGAGCAAGGGACCCACATCTGGGCATACCCTTCCCACTTAGGGCAACTTTAGCAACACAAAAGGATGATGGACGGAGTGCTGAACAATGCAAACACTCACCCCCAGTCACAGATCTGCGTTTAATCCATTGTTCTTTTGCTCACCATGCCACCCCAGTTTGGACCCAGCCATACACAAATCTGTCTTGACCCTGTTCCTCATGGGAACAGTACAACCTGAACTGCCAATCTAGGTCCTCCCTGGACCGGAAACAAGCTTCCTGGGACCGGTTTCAGGGTATCACCCTTCATCAGCCAGGCTAGCTTGAACCCAGTTGCACAGTGAGCAAGGGACCAACGTCTGGGCATACCCTTCCCACTTAGGGCAACTTTAGCAACACAAAAGGATGATGGACGCAGTGCTGAACAATGCAAACACTCACCCCCAGTCACAGATCTGGGTTTAATCCATCGTTCTTTTGCTCACCATGCCACCCACGTTTGGACCCAGCCATATGAAAATCAGTCTTGACCCTGTTCCTCATGGGAACAGTCCAGCCTGAACTGCCAAGCCAGGTCCTCCCTGGACCGGAAACAAGCATCCTGGGACCGGTTTCAGGGTATCACCCTTCTTCAGCCAGGCTAGGTTGAATCCAGTGACACAGTGAGCAAGGGACCCACGTCTGGGCATACGCTTCCCACCCGTCCTGTTGGAGTGTAAATGCATAGTTTTAGTATCTGTGTGTGTCATCTTGTGCATTGGGTGAGTTACCCTCTACTCCTGTGCTTGCCTTGTTGTGTTTGCCATTGTGTGATTAGTGTTTTGGGGTCTGTGTGGGTGTCTGTACTGGACATGCTTTGGCAATGGGTGTCCATGCTTTGGTGTTGCACGCAGGGCTTGGTATGGGGATGGGCGGGTTGTGATAGTGGGGCATATGTGAGGTGTTGGAGTGATGGGGTGAGGGGGAGGGCGGGGTATGTGATGGCATGCAGGTAGGGTGGGGGGATATGGTAATTAAGATTTGACCTACCAGAGTCCAGTCCTCCTGCTACTCCTGAGAGGCCCTCAGGATGCAGTATTGCCAAGACTTGCTCATCCCATGTTGTTAGTTGTCGGGGAGGAGGTGGGGGTCCACCACCAGTCCTTTGTACAGCAATCTGGTGTCTGGATACCACAGAACGCACCTTCCCCAGTAGGTCGTTCCACCTCTACCTAATGTCATCCCATGTTCTTGGATGCTGTCCCAGTGCGTTGACCCTGTTGACGATTCTCTGCTATAGCTCCATCTTCCTAGCAATGGAGGTGTGCTGCACCTGTGATCCGAAAAGCTGTGGCTCTACCAAGATGATTTCCTCCACCATTACCCTGAGCTCCTCCTCAGAAAACCTGGGGTGTCTTTGAGGTGCCATGATGTGGTGTGGGTGATGTGTGAGGTGATGTTTGTTGAGCTGTGTGAAATGCTGTGTTGGTGTGTGTTGTTTGAGGTGCGTGGATGTTGTATGAGTGATGGTGTGGTGTGCTTGTGGATGCTGGTGTAGTGTTGGCTATTCTCTCTCTGTGCTTCTTCACAAAAATGTTGTTGTAAGGGGTTGTGGCTAATGTAGGTGTGTGTTTTATAGTGGTGTAGGTGTGTGGGTGTAGTGTGTGTATGTGTATCAGGTGTGTGTATTTCAAATTGTCCAATGTGGTTGTGTTCTGTAAATGTGTGTCTATTTTGAGCACGGCGGTGTGTACCGCCAATGGTTTACCGCGGTTAAAGACCGCCACGTTGATTCGTGGGTCGTGATAGTGTGGGTGTATTCTTGTTGGCGTGACGGTGCAGGTTTTGGTATCGCCAGTTTATCGCTGACCTTGGGTACTTGTGTGGGTATCTGTATTGGGGCTGATTACGAGATGTGGGTTGTAATACCTGTAGCGGATTTCCACCGCGGCCACGGTATGTTGGCGGCCTTCAGCACGGCGATAAGCAGGATTTACCGCCAGGGTTGTAATGATGGCCTATATCTCATTTTGATATAGTATATACAGAGCAGGCTTCCTACAGTATGCCATTGTTTCAGGATGATCAACATCACTAACAGTGTATCTCCTATCTTCCAACACATGAATCAGCATTCATACTGTCCACACATGCACAGTGCAGGCCATGGGATGGAGCTCAGCTACTAAGCAAATGTGTCCCTTAGCACAGTGCATGTAAGGTCAGTGGTGTCCTATTTACTCCTACAGGGTCCCACTATAGCATCCATGATTTGCACTGTCTAACAGAGGCTCTGCCCCATGGTGGGCCATTTATTTTGTACAGTACAGACATGATAGTGTTGTGGGTCAGTAAGTGGTGCATGTGAGGTGGCACTACAGTAGGTGTGGTGCCACTTCTCACAAATCTGCCACTTTGTATTGATGGCCATTGATGTTGTATTCCTATGTGTGTGACCCAATGCATCAGGCAGTTATATATGCACACCACAGTTAAGTCAGGTATGTGTTTATGAGATGTAGTTGGAATTGGCACCAATTGTTTGGAATGTGATGTTTGTTCTGGAAGAGACTTGGAAGGCATGATTTGAGTGATCTGTGCCTATGTGTGGCTTACGTTACATGAGCATGGTGTAAGCCATTGACATCGCAAGGTGGTTTCACACATCCAAAAAATGACGTTAACTCCAATATTTAGAGGGTAGATGGGTCTAGCATCAAAATATAAATATGGAGTTAAGTTTGCGCTGAATTAGTGAAAAAAATTAACAATGCTAATTCAGCGCACAGGAACTATAAATCTGGGCCAAAGTGTCCCCGAAAGATATTGATTGGCCAAAAATTGACAGGACAGCACAGGATACTAAAGAGTCTATTAATGCTTATTATTAGAGATTGCTGCAAGCTTTCAATCAGCATAGTGGTACAGAGAACATAGAGTTGAAAGATATGCATCATTTTGTGTTTAGGTTTGTGCAGGGATTGAAGCCAGACATTAGTGCAATGACTCAGCAGCATTTGATTTGCTGGCAGAACAAACCCATTGATGAGACACTGTGATATGGAAGGTACTGCATAGATGAAATTGAACTGAAGCAGAAAAAGTTGAACTGAAGGCTGCACATAGAGGAAGTCTTAGCTCACTGATGATGGTGAATACAAGAGGACTGCAAGGTGCGCAACTACAGGTTAGTAATGTGGTTCAGCCTAGAGGTAGAGGACATGGTGTTCATGTAGATCAGAATGAAAATCTGGTCGACGTTCAGTGATTGAAGAAAACAAAGCCATGTCATGCTTGCATATGTTTTGAGGAGGGATTGTCCTTATAACAATGTGAATAATTTGGTACAGAATGCTGGAGTTGCTCAGACTCAAGGTAATAAACAGGTTCAAATTCAGAAAATCTGAAGACCCCAAATTACGAATGTACAAATGTCCCCAGTACAACAGATGCAGGTACCATAAATCCAGATGACACAGCAGCAGGTGATTGTTCAACAGCAAAACATGAATCAGATAACAAATGTAAATAGAAATCAATTGGCTAGTGTAAATGTGAACCAGATAGCAACAAAATTTCCCTTAATTGATTTGAGTGATGAGGAATTCCTAGAAACATTTCACAGTGATAGTTTTGATTATGAGAATTGCGTGTTAGCTGCATCCTTAGAGTTAGAACAACATGGTCCCTATGTAAAAGCCAACATTATGGGACACGATGTGTCATTCCTGGCTGACACTGGAGCTACACGTTCCATTGTCAGAACAGCAGAAGTGCCAGAATTGCCCCTATTAGGAAAGAGAATACAGATTATAGGAGATGCAAATAAGCAGTTGACAAATCCTGTTACAGAACATGTTCCAGTACAAATACGTTGATTTGAAGATAAGGACCAATTTGTAGTTTGCGATTCATGTCCAGTAAATCTGGATGTGACCTGGTGTGTAAACTAAACTGTTCCATTAGCTGCACACCTATGGAATAGAAATAAAAACAAACGAGGTAAAAGATGTCCATTGTAAAATTGTAGAACAGTACCCACTTGTCTTGCTTTATCCAGTGATGACATACAATGACTTGCCTGAAGAATTGCAGGAGACAGTTCTCCCTGAGATCAGGGGTTTTTCAGGAAAGGGTATAAGTCTCATTAAAGGAGTTGAGCCAGTCAAAATAACAGTGAAGCCAAATGCAGTATATCCAGTATTGTGGAAGCCCAGTGGAAAATACCGCATAGTTCCGGATTTGAGAAAAGTGAAGGAGATTTTCATTCCATGTTGTCCTGTGGTACCAAATCCAGCAGTGATTTGTTTTCAGATTCTCTGTGAAGCTTTTAAATTTGGTATTCATATCTTAACATAGTGTTGTACTCCACATGGGTATACGGAATAACCATCAATTTTTAATTAGATTTTAAAGAAGAACTTGGAGTCCCCTAAAATGCCCTATCATTCAGTCTCAGTTTAGTATATTGATGATCTTTTGTTTGTGTCAAATGCTCGACAAGCATGCAGGAGAGATACCATAGCACTCTTGAATCATTTAGGAGAAAAAATGACAGAAAGTTTCCCCAGCAAAATTGCAGAACTGTAAAAAGGAAGTCCATTATTAGTGCCATCACATTGGGAAAGGTGTAAGGAAAGTTTCCCAAGAGAGAATTTTAGCAATCATGCAGATGAATTCCCTGGTTACTCCAAGAAAAGTCAGCGGGGCAGATTTAAGAGCCCTTTGCTCCATCTAATGACACATTATCTTTTTTTGGTGCTAATGCAGTGTTAGATGGCCTAAAATGCCGTACTAGATTTACAAGGTGGTGCAATACATGCATTGTGCCACTTTGTAACCCTTTGTGCTACATCATGGATGCACCTTGCATAATGTATGCAAAAGGGGCGTTCCCCTGTTAAGGGGGCCAAAAATGGAGCAAAAAAATTTAACAGATTTCTTTGCATTATTTTTTTCGCCACTTTTAATGCCTGCTCAGAGCAGGCATTAAAAGGAGGCACACCATTATTCATAATGGGCCTCATTGGGCTTTGCAAAATTAGTGTCAACATTTTTTACGCTAATCCTGCAAAGCTCCAAACTAGCATAAAAAAGTTTGAGGCTACTTCCCTAACTACTGCCATGGTGCGCTTTATCTTAGATATGGCGCACACATGGTGGCATTAGGGGTGCTAAGGGGTGCGAGAAAAGTGACTCTGCACTGGGTGCAGCGCCACTTTTCTTAAATCTGGCCCAGAATGTTTCTGGGAATGGTTGGCTACTGCTGCCAATGGATTCCGAATTGTTCCCTTTTTTGTTGAGGCCCTTTCAGAGGCTGACACACAAGGACGTGTCTGATCCGGTACCATTTGATGACAAATGCATGCGTGCCTTCACCGAGCTAAGAGGAAGCATGTGCCCAGCGCCAGCTCTGGGAAAGCCAGATTACAACAAATGTTTTTCTCTGTTTTGCTGTGAGAGGCATGGATGTGCTCTCTCTTTTTTTGACACAGTTACATTGAAATGCAAACAAGTCTGTGGCATATTTTTCAGCCATACTTGATGTTGTAGCTGCAGTATTGCTCTGTTGTCTAAGAGCCGTGACAGCCTTGAGCGTCAGCATCAAACAGTGCGAAAGCATTGTTAAGGGCCATCCACTGAAAGTTTTTATTCCCCATTCAGTGGAGATTTTGTTAACCTGTACCAAAACTCATTACCTGACCAATGCACATTTGACCCGCTGTGAGGAGATTATTTTGGGTTCTTCAAATGTCAGTATAAAGAGATGCAATGTTTTAAATGTGGCTACTCTTTTACCAAATCCTGTGGAAGATGCAAGTGACCGCGAATATGATGTAGAACATGGCTGTCTTGATGTGACTGAACTGTACACCAAACCAAGACCTGATATTCAAGGTGTCCCCTTGGACGAAAATGACTATGTCATGTTCGTTGATGGCTCCTGTTTAAAAGACCCTGATGGTCCCCTGAGAGTAGGTTATGCAGTTTGCACAGTCTCAGGTGTGATAGAAGTCTCTTGGCTTTGAGGATTCTTTTCTACCCAGGTTGCCGAATTGATTGCTCTTACCAGAGCATGCTGTGTTTCTGAACAGCTCAAAGTTACCATATTCACTGATAGCCAATATGAGTTTGGTGTTGTTCATGACTTTAGACAGTTGTGGTCTCAGAGGGGTTTCATAACCTCTTCTGGATCATCTATCCGAAATGGTAACAAAGTGTATCAATTACTGAAAGCATTACAGTTGTCTGTGAAAACTGCGGTTATAAAATGTGCTGCTCAGAAATCAAGTGTTTTATATCCTTGGCAATACATATGTAGATGAAGTAGGGTGGTATGTAAATGACAATAAGACAAGTCAGAAATTCTTTATAACAGCCATTAATACTGCGGAAAACATTGAAAGATTACAGGATGAAGTGATAGAAGACATGATGCAGGGTTGGATTAGAGCAGGATGTGTCCAGAGGAATGAGGATGATGTTTGAGTGTCGAGTGATGGTAAAGAGCAGCGATAACCCCCCCTTTCCCCCCTAGCGCCTTGAGACCCGCACGGGTGAGTAGCGCGCTTTATAAATGTTAATGATTTGATTTGATTTAAAGCAGTGTTGCCAAATAGCTTATTGACCTCGATGGCAAGATAATACCATGGACAAGCTCATATTGGTAAAGATGCATTGATCAGCACATTCAGACAATATGACACAACCCCAGTTTTAGATTGGTTGCAGAAGCAGTTTGTCACAGATGTGTAACGTGTCAGCAGATTAATGTAGGGAAACGCACAGTTGTTACATTGAGTCACATAGGCAGATCAGGAAGAAGGTTCAACCGAATGCAGCTTGATTTATTTGAATTGCCAGTGTGCAATGGGCTGAGGTATATTTTGTTGGTGGTGTGTGTATTCTCCCATTAGGTAGAGGTTACCCTACTTGAAGGAATGATAGCCTCGCAGCTGCAAAACTGTTATTGAGGGAGTTGATACCTCAATTTGGTTTTCCTACTTCTCTGGAATCAGACTGAGGAACTCATTTCAATAGTGAGATCCTTACATTCCTGTGTGCAGCATTAAAAGTTGAGCAAAGATTGCTTTGCAGTTTTAGACCAGAAACTTCGGGCTGGTAGAGCAGATAAATGGAACGCCGAAGTCTCGACTGGTAAAAGTATGAGCATCTACAACCCTGAAATGGTCAGGTGCATTGCCTCTTGTCCTGGTGAGTATGCACAGCACACCTGACAGAAAGACAGGCTTGTCGACACATGAGATCATCATGGGGTATTATTAGATTGTCAGCAGTCCCTGCACATTCCCCTGGGAACAATGCAGATGACTTGGTACTGGATTATTTCAAAGAACTAGCTGGTGTGGTTCATTCTTTGTCTCCCCTTGTTGGAGATGCAACTGCACAACTGCAAAAAGAACTTTGTCATGACCTGACTCCTGGTGACTGGGTATTAGTGAAAAGCATGTAAGAAAGACATGCTTGGAGCCACGTTGGAAAGGGCCAAACTAGGTTGTTCTAGTCACAATGACAGCTGTGAAGTGTGCTGGTCCTCTTGCTGAAGCAGCACCTGTTCCCGAAGGGTTGGTTACAGTGAGAGAAAGGGTCCAGGTTAGCCAAGCTGTGGTGGCTGTACAAGTGGTTAATGCAGAGCATGCACTGCATGGTGAAAATCTAAGTGAGTCAACAGTAGTCACTTGACTCCTGCTAGCTCAGATCATGTTGAAACCCCAGTCGTGCCAGAGAAAAGAGTTGTAACCGGAGATCAGTGGCCCAAGAAAAGCCCAGAGCCAGTGATGAAAGTGCCTTCTATTGTAGCTGAAGTAACTGAAGAATCAGATCAAAGTGACAGTGAAACTGAAGGACATGTAAGAAGGAGGTCAAAGAGTAAAAGAGTGCCAAGTCGAAGAAACTCTGCTCTCAAATTGACTTAGTTCACAACTGATGACTGGGAGAAGGAGTTTATTTCCTTTTCTGTTAACAATTTGACTCCAGCTGAACATTTTGGAACACAAAATTGATTTGGAACTGAACTTTGACATTTCATTGCTGCTTGATGAACACAGACATTATTTGTTGGAGGTGTAAATTAGTGATTATCAGATGGTTTATTATTAGAGACATTTGAACTTTTAGTAGGAACTTTTTGAATTTATATAAATAAGAGAGACTCCTGATTAACGTTTAGAATTTTTGGTTTTGAAGAAAGTGTTTTTGAATTTGCCTTGCTCAAACAAAGAAAAGCCTGAAAGAGACAGTGAAATCATTGAAAGCCACTTTTGCATTTCCACTTTTTTTAAAATTAGAAGTATAATGTGGTCTGAATCTAGAGAAGCTGTAAAGCCTGATCGAAGTAAGAGGAGTAAATGGAAGTAGGTGTGTGTAGGTTTAGCAATAGTATGTATGATTGTGATCCATTTTGGTGATTATTGGATTGAGTTTGCCTGTTAAGAACAAGAGTGTGAGTGAGGAAACGTCAGTCACAAGTGCCCCAAATTTAGAGGATTAATTCATAGATCAAGATCCCCTGTATGAAGATGAGAGAAATTTACATACTGACAGTTCTAAGGGAGATTTGACATCAAATGTGTATTACAAATTATTGTATGAGTACATTATAACTATAGAGGTTTGTGTTTGCTATGCGTGCATATAAATCCCTCATCAGTGCATGAAGGAATCACTTATCACAGTTTGCCCCTACATATGGAATTTCTTGTAGTCTGTTACTAACGCTATTGTGTGAGCAGGAGTATTACCAGTACTTCTATTCTAATAATGATCAGATATTTCTTTCATGCTTATCATGAAGCACCTGCGTAGTACTGCTAGAGTGAAAAACATTGGCACTGTGGGTTGATTCTTTGAACTTACCCTGACATTTGGAAAAGTATATGCCCACAAAAATAATTTGACATGCAAACATAGCTCGGTAGAAAAGGAGTTCACTGGATAGGCTGAGGAAAGAAGAAGGGCAATGAAAGTCAAATTGGAAAAAGGAGTTGTAATATTTGGGATAAAGACCCCACACATGCCACAGTGAAGAATAGTTGAGGATTCTCAGCTTTAGATTGGCAACATGTAGAGAAATTATGTGTACATAGACCAAATTCAAACACTGATAAACATTATGTAGGTACCAGTGAATGTAGACATGTTTTTGTTTTCAAAAGCACAGGGACCTTTATTTTAAATGGATAGAGTCCCGCCATACCGGGTGTTTATTTTATATGTGGGAAAAAGGCTTATTACAAGGTGTTGAAATGCTGGTATGGAAAATGTTACCTGGGAGTAGTTTTTCTGAAGATGGATCATATAGACAACATTAATGATCCAATCTGGGATGAAAAATCAAACTTCAGAGTTAAAAGAAGAGCAAGAGCCTCAGAACTAGTAGGAGATTTTCTGGTGCCATAATTCCATCAGTGGGAGCAATCTTGAATGATCTCAAGATTAGGAAGTTATCAATAATAGTAGACAAACTATCTACTAACACTGCAGTTGCTATATTAATAATGGACCGGCGAAGGTTGCTGTGAGATCATTGGTTTTGCAAAATAGTCTTACTTTAGACATCTTGCTCAGAAAGGAGGGTAGAGTCTGTAAGATGTTACATGGGCAGCATTGTTGCACTTACATACCTGACAATAGTAAGGAGATAGGAAAGTACATTGCATACATGACTGACTTGAAAAGAGGCCACAAAGGCTGACAGCCACCGGTGCATGGGAAGCTTTTGGAAATGTTTTTTCAGCCATTGATTTGGGAACATGAGAAAAGGAATAGTAGGAACCTTCTCAAGACCTCTGTTGATTGTGGCTTTGTGTGCCATAGTTACACTTAGATTTTAAAAACTATACAAGATACTGAAGGAGAAAAGAGCTAAGACTAGGCAGAAGAGAGAGAAGATAGAAATGGAGACTAGGAGAAGCATTTATTATTGTAACCTCAAGAGGATGGAGGATTACAGTGGACCTTATCAAAATAAGTCAACGAAATTCTGAATTGTCTCAATGAAATGAGAATTTGCCCTTTTATGATGGCGGATTTCACCATCAAAGGAGGGACTGATGGAGAGTAAATTTTAGTACTGTCCCTCTTGTCACAAAAGACATCACACTGTGACAAGTTTCAGTTTATGAAAGTAAATGAGTAGAAAAACTAAAGCAGAAAGCTGCATTGACATGCACTTTAAATGTGCAATTGCTTATATTTCAAAGTTTGACTTAGGTGCCTTTTGAGTTAAATCACGATAGAAGGTTAAAATTGATGTTAAAATATAATGTAGACTCTAAACTAACAGTGCACATACAAATAATATTGAATTTCTTGTGATTAAATGAAAGATTAATGGGTTTAAAAATATATCGACAATGAGAGAAATGTGATTCTCTAACATATTCAATGGAATGTAATAAAGTGTTTTCATTTAAAATGAAATGTTATTAATGTTGAATTTATAAGTGTGCATATTATGTGCGTTTTACTGAAATATATACACTGAACACATTTTATATTTTTCCCCTGTGTGAGCATAAGTGTGGCCTGTGGAGCTTGCATTTTGCCGTCCTGTAAGAGTATTGAATTATTTTTTCATAATGTAAAGTCTTCTTTCAGATTTCATTCCCATGAGAAGCAAAGTCCCATTTGTAATACGTTTATTGTTTAAACATGGATACCTTGATCGTCTGACCTTGGTGGGGCCAAAAACGAAATAAATAAATTTGTAGCTTCGCTGTGTGGTTCAGCTAAAGCTATGATACAGCAAGACTCTGCAAGCTTTAGCAAGTGAAGCTTTGCACAATCTTGTAAAACTGCAGGCGCTTCAGTGGCAGTAGCATGGTACTGAACAAAAAAGTGAAATAAAATAGACAAGGGAAGGTGGGGTATGAGTCTTTGAGGGTTTGTCATCTGATGAGGGATTGGGTGGATTTGTGGCCAACCCCACGCAGTGTATGGCCAAACCTGTTGCTTGTTGGGTTTAATGCTCAGTTGGAGTGTTGGATGAATATGATGAAAACCCAAGAAATTCACTGGCAAAAAAGTTGAAATTCGGTTATAGTTAGGTGCTGTTAGAAATGGGGTCTTTGGTTGTCATTCAGGTTACCCCCTGTCCAAGCAAGGACCCTCACTCTAGTCAGGGTAAGTCACACACAATCTAAATTATACTGTACTCACCCTCTGGTAGCTTGGCATTGAGCAGTCAGGCTTAACTTAGAAGGCAATGTGTAAAATATTTGTGCAATAAATCATGCAATAACACAGTAGAACACCACACAAATACACCACACAGTGTTTAGAAAAATATATAATATTTATCTGATAAGATGCAGGTCAAAACGGTCAAGATGCAATAAGTATACGTTGAAATATCACTGTAAAAATGATATAAAGTGTCTTTAGTCTCTTAAAAAGCAACAAAAGGTCTCTTGAAGGCACAAAGTACCTGGTTGGCATTCAAATTCTGCGCAAGGGACCACAGAGGAGGAGATGCGTGGAAAACGGGGAGGTGTGCATGGATTTCTGTGGCCGCACACAGACAATGTGTTGTTTATTTTTCATGCAGGGAAGACTTTGCGTTAATTTCTGATGCGCGGACTTGGATCCTCTTCGGGTTGCAGGGTTTTCGGACGCCCTGGGGATGATGCGTTGAAATACGGCACTTGCAGGACAAAGTCATAGGGGCTGCATCGATCCGGGGGGCCGTCGTTCTGTCTCGGCTTTTCATCGATCCAGTGGGTCGTGCATCGAATTTCCAGTCGCACCGCTGGTGCTGCATCGATCTTCTCCTTGCGAAGTCAGGCTGCATCATTTCGGTTCAGCGTGCAGCGATTTTCTCACTGTGACGCAGGCTGTGCATCGTTTCCTGCAGATTTTCTCCGCATAAGAAGTTCTTTTGCAGGAATAAAGTATTTTTGGTCCTGAGACTTCAGGGAACAGGAGGCAAGCTCTATCCAAGCCCTTGGAGAGCACTTGTCACAGCCAGAGAGCAGCAAGGCAGCAGGGCAACAGCAGGGCAGCAGTCCTTTGCAGAAAAGCAGTCAGGTGAGTCCTTTGGGCAGCCAGTAAGTGTCTTGATGAAGTAGAGTGTCTACCTCAGAAGTGTCTGAGTTGGTAGGGTCAGAGACCCTGCTTAAATACCCAAATGTGCCTTTGAAGTGGTGGAGACTTCAAAGTGTGGCTTAGAAGTGCACAAGGTCCCCTTTCTGTTCCATTCTGTCTGCCAGGGTCCCTGTAGGGGTGTGTGGCAGTCCTTTGTGTGAGGGCAGGCTACCGTCCTTTGACATGTAAGTGTTAGACCCTCCCAGCCCAGGAAGACCCATTCAATATGCAGATGTATGCAAGTGTGACTGAGCATCCTGTGTTTGGGATTGTCTGAGTGAATGCACAAGGGAGCTGTCAACTAAACCTAGCCAGACGTGGATTGGAAGGCACAGAAGGATTTAAATGTGGAGAAATGCTCACTTTCTAAAAGTAGCATTTCTAAAATAGTAATATAAAATCCAACTTCACCAATAAGCAGTACTTGCTATTACCATTCTGGCCATACTAAATATGACCTGGCTACTCCTTTCAGATCAGGATCAACCACTCAAACTCATATGGGGGTAGCCCTAATGCTATCTTTTGAAAGGAGCAGGCCTCACAGCAGTGTAAAAACGAAATTAAGAGTTTTACACTACCAGGACATATAGAACAAACATGTTCATGTCCTGCCTTTTACCTACATAGCACCCTGCCCTATGGGCTACCTAGGGCCTACTTTAGGTGTGGCTTGTAGGTAGAAAAAGGAGAGTTTAAGGCTTGGCAATTACTTTTGAATGCCAAGTCAAAGCAAAGTGACAGTGACAGTGAAACTGCACACACAGGCACTTCAATGGCAGGCCTGAGACATGGTTAGGGGGCTACTTATGTGGGTGGTACAACCAGTGCTGCAGCTCTCTAGTAGCATTTAATTTACAGGCCCTGGGCACATGTAGTACACTTGACTAGGGACTTACAAGTACTTTTAATAATCCAATTGGGCTTGAGCCAATGTCACCATCTTTTTAAGGAGAGAGCATATGAGAAGAGAAAGAGGAAGGCAAAAGGTTTTTGGGGAGACCCCGCAGAAAGGCCATTTCCAACAGGTGCTATAATATTATAAAAATGTTTAAAAAACAAACTTCACTGAAATTTACTAGTTATAGCTTACTGAACTAACTATACCTTGCACCTCTGCTATGCATTGCTTATAATCTCACATATTACATCATTCATGACATGTTAAATCACAGCATAGGTGACATCACTGATGACATCTCAAAATACATCATAGATTACATCACAGAAATTCAACACACTACAGTTATGGATAATTTTCCATTCACTTTAATGGGATTACCCTTTTAAAGACTCCACATGACTCTAATATTAAGTCAGGAGGTTCACAATCATACATATGCCACTGTAAATGCACCTTCTGTTAGACCCTATTGGCAACTCAGTAGTTTCATAGAATATACTTTGCATATCCCGAATATGGGCATAATGGCATACAGCCTTAGACCCATGCTCATTACACAAGCATGAGATAAATCACCTCTAAATGGAACACCACTACATTCTACATTATTCAAGTAATCTAAAATGCCTGAACATCTTTAGTGAAGTTCTGGAAAACAAACATGCAAAGCTTATAAAATGTGTCTGTTGCTCAGTATTACAACTACTTAACACAGACACTTACCTAGATTTCAACTGGTGGTTAATGCATTGTCAAGAGCAGCTTTAGCCTTTCTTGTAGATTTTTTAGAGCAAGATTTAGCTGTTACGTTGGAACATACCTCTGCAACCCAGATTAGGTGTGCTTAGCCTTTAACATGGAGTATTTCATCCACCCACAAACGTTAGTGATTTGTGAACAGTGTGGATTATAACTTTTAATATTCACAATCATGCCTCTCTCCAGGGTGTGCACTACTTCTCAAGTTCTCTGCCCAAACATGTACAATCAGTAGCTCTATGCTGAATATGATTATTGTGTTATCAGCGATGTCATCAGTGATGCCATAAACAATGCTAATGATGGCAGGCAATGATCGCAATGATCATGGATGCATGTCTGATCAATGTATTATGAAATGTTGCATTAAAACTTGACATATTTATTGTGAAAACTGTATGCCAACATCAGTCCCTTTAAAGGTGAATTCTTATTACTCTTTCTGAAAGCCTGCGGAGAAGGATTTTGTTACATGGAATCTCATGAATTATGGTAGTATGCAAGAGGTTTGGTGTTGGTTTCTGTAGGACCTGTCACAATCAAGAAAGCGTCAAACTCGAGTCATCTAGGGTGGGCCCATTCGATATATAGGGGAAAGATCTTTTTCTTAAAGAAACTTTCACTCACTGAATGTTATCCAGTGACATGCTCCATCATAGAGTTCTTCGTGACCCCCTAGGGACGAGGCAGGCTGCGACCTCTTTCCTTATATGGCAGCACTTTTTAAGGAATAAAGAGTGTGGGATCTATATGAAGTAATCTTTAAAAGCGCCTAGGCGGTGCCCAAATCAGCATTCATGGATCAGCATTCATGGGCCCGCATGACAAGATTAAAAACTGGGGAAAATGGACTAGTTAGAATTACTATTACTTCTTGGTCCTTAAGTGTGTTCAACTAAGTTCTGCTACATACCCCCAATTCAGTAGCTTTTTCAGGATCAGTATGTCTCTATTAATATTCTTTTGGGGAATGGTGGCTGGATATTTATTTAATCATTCATACCATGCCACACACATACTAGGTACACTACTGTAATAACCTTTCTTAGAAGAGGGTCTACTTATTTAGTGGATGCTTGTGCCCCATAGGGAATTCCGGAGGGTAGTATGTCCAGTCATCATGGGTCTCCACTTGCCCCATGACCTTTTCACATCCTCCTGAGTCTGCATGTAGCACCGGACCCTCTCTCCAGGGTCACCCCAAAAGCTTTTTCCTTCAACACTCCTGTTTTCCGAACCCTTTTTTGTTGACTTTAGGACTCAGCACACTTAACTACTATTAACCAGTGCTAAAGTGCTTATGCTCGCTCCTATAAACATGGTGGAAGTACTCCTAAATGGTAATTTAATTTACTCGTAAGTCCCCAGAAGAGTGCTACTTTATGTTCAGAGCCTATAAATTAAAAGCTGCTAGTGAGCCTGCATCACTTGTTGTGCCACTCACTGAAGTAGCTTTTTTAAACAGGGCTGGGAGCAGGTGGGAATGTTATGTTTGGTGTCTGAGGAACTGTAATTTAAAACTCTCTTTAATGGTAAAGTTGGATTTAATTTACAATTCTGAAAATGCCACTTTTAGAAAGTTGGCATTTTCTTGTCATAACCATTTGGTGCCTGCAGCCTGTTCCTGGGCCACATTACTAAGTGTAGTTGGCAGTTGGCCTTTGTGTATTTATCTCATACAGCTACACAAAGGAGAGCCTACTGTTGGTAGGATTGGCCGTCCTCTCTTGATGAGCAGAGCGGTGCTGTCACCAGCCCGTTACACTTCAAATGATATTACTGCAGCTAACACACTAGCCCATTGTGTCTGCAGACAGAATGGGGCCAGGGTCGGGCAGGCAGTAAATACTATACACTTCTGTAGGGGGTAAAACACTGGGAGGATTTTTTCACTTCATAGGGGCTCTCATGTCTAAAATGGGATTTTCAGACCCACTCTTCAGTACACTCCTGGACCTGAGGATTCTACAGAAGAAGGACTGTTCTGCTGCTTGAGGCCTGCCCTGCTGTCTGAGAAGAAAGTGTGTACTTGCAGCCATAATTCCCAGACTGAAGTGAGTCTAAGGGTCAGCTGACTGACCTCCTGTGTCAAGTTACAAGGACACAACCAACTCCAGAGGCCTCCCTGCAACTGTCCAGCGGACCTGCTATAATGGATCTGTTGGGACCAGCAAATGAACCTGAGTGGGGCCTGCTGGCTTCTGCTGGAACACATTCCTGATCTACAAGAGCTGTCCCTCGGTCCTTGACCCTTGATGTGGCACCAGTGGAACTCCTCCTAGAAGAAACGGGAGAAATCCAGCAGTTTTTGGGCTCTGTGCGACCACGAACGGACTTGCTCATGCCAAGATCTTGCTGTCCTCACCAACCACCAATGCGAAGATCTGGTGAACCCAATACTATGCGTTACAGTCACCACCAGCAATGAGCAGCATAACATGATCTGCAATTCACACTACTAGAACAGTAGCCTGCGATGATATCAAAGTCAAATCTTGAGCAAGAACCCTCCGTGGCACCCGACAAGCTCTTCGTGCTCCAGCAATGACCATCCACAATGCCTTCCATGCTCCTTGATTGCAAAAGGAACTTTTTGTGATAGACTTAGACAGTATTTTTTAAGCTGGACTACCTGTATCCTGCCCGCTCTTCATCGAGGTACGTCTGAACTTGTGAGTTTTACTTGGTCTTGCACGACCAGATAATAACTTGGAAGGCCCTTGGAAGGTCTGACAGGCCTAGCTGTCAGCTGGAATCTTGCAAACACAAATAAATACTACATACACTCATATATATAAATATGTTTTCATAAGAATACATTGAGAACCTTTGGGTGAGCTCTGCCACTGGCCTGTCTAAGTATCATTTACAATCTGCTTTCCTCTATGGCAGTATACTGCATGCATGATGGTTCAGTCCACATCAGTCATTGTCTCTCTAGCCCTGAGAATGGTGGCATTATTTTTACCATGTGCACATCCACCTGAAAATGAATGTGCTTCAGTATCAGGGCCAGTGGCCAGTCTTTTAGCTTTCAATCTTCTACTTCTATACTTTTTCTTTCATTTCATTGCTTCTCCTCTTTTTATTTACATTTTTCTTTAGGGGATATTACATCTCGCCAGGCAGGGCTAAGGGAATGCTTGCTTGTGGTAATTTCATCTGCAGTGCACCACATCCCTATGGCTACTTCTTCTGAATGAAGCAATCATTATGGGATATAGTTGTCCCTAGTGTATCATTGTTTCAAAACTTGGCAGCCATGCTGTAGCTTTAAAATGATAGACTATATAGAGTACCACAGGAAGACAGACGCCGGCTGCTATGTTTGGTCTTGTTAGTGCAAGCATATTCCCTCTGTGTTTATATGGTAGCATATTTTCTTTTTTATTTGTATTCTTTTACTTTATCTTGCACAGGATTCTAGCTATGGTGTGAGTTTCCTTCTGAGTGCACCAGAGGTTGAATGCATGAGTCAATGATAGATAAAAACAGTCATCAGTGTACCGATGACTATTAAAGTGCATGTGAGATGACTTATTGAGTGCCTAAAACCTCAATGACACAAAAGGCACTTCCATTCATGAGCCAGACCTTTTGGGGCTGAATGTGCCTGTTGACAAATAAACTACACATAGATAGGTCTGAGTTTCCGTAGAAGGGGTACTTTTCTTTTTCTAGCAACTGTGGTGCTGTTTGACAAATCTGCACATAACTTTTCAAAATAAATGTTCGTGCACCTTTGTTCTTTCATCTCCTTCGCTGATCTGTCAAATGGGAGCCATGAAAAGAGGGATTCCTAAAATGTTGATCTCCCATGTTAATTACCATACAAAACTTGATGTCTGATAAATAAAAAATGAGTATATAGGATGATACCACATTTGGTAGAATGTTTCAACTGTACTCAGAAAGTGTCCTCATGTTTTTTTTATACTGTGGTACTAGGGCCGGCAGTAGGGTACCAATCATTCTGATTGGTTAGCCGCAAGTGGGAACAAAATTTTGTAGCTACCATTACAGGACTCAGGGACTCAGTCCCAGTGCCCTGAAAACATTTTGTAAAAAAGGCATAAGAAAACAGGCTTAGGCACCCCCAGATATTAAGATAAATAACAATTTGGGTCACGAATACCATAGCACTCTTTCAGGACCCAGCGTGACCCTTCCATTAGGCACACCCGTACTCCAGTTGGTGCCTGCATTGCGCCACTCTGTAACCCTTTGTGCTACATTATGCCTGCACCAGGCATAATGTATGCAAAGGGGGCGTTACCCAGTTGGGGGAGCTGGGAAAATGGTGCAAGGAAATCTATGAGATTTCCCTGCGTCATTTTTTACGGCACTTTTAATGCCTGCTCAAGAGCAGGTGTTAAAAGGGGGCTTCCATTCTTTAGAATGGGCCCCTGTGTACTCTGCAGGAGTAGCACCAGAATATTGGCGCTACTCATGCAGAGCACATCAATAGTGTCATGAAAAATGACGCTGTTACCCCTTACCCTGCGCCATGGTGTGCCGTATTTTAAATACAGCACACACCTAGTGGTGGTAGGGAGGTGCTGAGGGGCACAGGGAAAGTGGCGCTGCACTCGGTTCATTATCCTATCTACAGTATGATTAGTGGTAGAAAATTGTCCTCAGGTATATTATGTCGAATTACTTCAAGTCCACAAACCGTATATGATGCTGTTGAAATGTCTGGATGATGTCATCAGTAATGTCATCAATGATACCATTTGTGATGACGTCAGTGATATCACCAACGTTGTGATTTAACAAGTCATGAGTGATGTAATATGTGTTGTTAAAAGCAGTGCCTGGAGGTGGTGCAAGTTATAGCTAGCTTGGTAAACTAAAACTTGTGAATGTGAGTGTTTTATTGTCTTTTAAATGTTATTTTGTATTTTTTTTTAACATCGAGCAAGCCTTTTTTTATTCAGTGAATTTCTGTTCTTTTAACATAAGCTAAGATCTTATCACCACACCTAACTATAACCTCACTTTAACTTTTTGTTTTTTTCAGGTGAAAAAACTGAATATATCTGTATGGATATATATATATATATATATATATATATATATATATATATATATATATATATATATATGTTTATATATCTATACATAAACATATATATATATATACACACCCACGCGCACACACACACACGCCTATCTATATATATTTTCACGGAAAACATCAAAGATTATAGAGACGTTATGTTGACATTTTACCCATACAAAACCACAGAAATTCAACAGTTATAGTTATAGTTATACTTAGATGAATAAACTATAACTCGTGCCGGAAGGTAACTTTAGACAACGAGGTATAGTTTCTTATCATAAGTATAACTATAACTGCTGAATTTCTATGTGTGTGGTGTGGGGCTTGCAGTCTGCTGGGGGTTGGCTGCCTACAGCTGGGTAGGACACAGGGTTCTGCCTCAGAACAGACCTTATGGCCAGCGCCCTGCTGTACACAGCTTAAGACAGCGTGGGGTTGGCTGCCTGTAGGGGTGGGGTTGGCCACAGGGACTGGTTGCCAAACCCCTGCTTCCCAGAGCTTACAGTGAGGAGTTTGCTACCTGGGGGGAGGTGGGAAGCAGGGCCTGGCCCAAAGCCAGGCCCTCTGGCCAAACCCCCACTGGGGGTTAACTTTAAGTACAGTAACAAGTTGTGCTTTACAACAAAAACCCCTAGAAAATCACTACTAATTACAGCACATACTACATCCCTTATGACATCTTTTACGGCATCATTGATAATATCACAACAGAAAACTGTGCATGGTTGGGGCGCAAGTTCTAATTACCTTAGGGTACAAGTTATAGTTACTTGAGATAACTATAACTGGTGAATTTCTGTGGTTGAGTTTAAAGTGTTAAGTTGTTACTGAACATTTCACCTAATTATAACACTACTATAACAGTTGCTCTGAGTAGTTATAGTTCGGTCAGTGTTTCCATAGGAAATTAATTTTTTGTGCAGCTAATAGCTTTGGCACCGTTTGATGAATCTCCACAAAACATTCCAAAAAAGTGCTCTTTATTGCCTCGTTTGTGCATGGAAAGTTTTGGGGTGATCTGTCTAGCAAGAGCTGATAAAAAGTAGGGTCCCCAACTGCAAAATCCCCATGCATTTATCATAAACTGCTTTAGAAGTGCTACGGCAAACACTGCTAGAGTAAATTACACCAAATTTAGCAGCAAGCTAGATCTTGGTCCGGCTGATTGTGCTTTTTGTGAATTAGTATAAATCAGTTCAGTAGTTTATGAGAAATTAAGGTTTCAAAGTCTTTGATTATCGGGACAGTTGGGTCAGAGGGACTCCGGTGAGAGCCTCATTGGAGCGCCAGTTCAAAATAGAGCATTCTGTTTGGCCCAGAGAGCTTTTTCCCCTTAGGCAATCTCGCTCCAGTGGGAGTCAGAATCCACGGGAGTGAGCACTCTGACTGACTACCTGCAACATGAGAACAATGTTGATTGCAGCCATTACAGGACTTGGGGACTTAAGTGATCATTCCTTGAAGTCCGCCAAAGCCGCAGGTGCCAGAAAACCACCAGTGCTGGCAGCCCACCATATTATGGGTACTGCTGGATTTCCGCCACACTTTGGGTGGAAATCCAGCAGTAGTCGTGCTGGTGTGTGGAGGCGCATGGGCAGTTCCACCACCGGCCTCACCCCGCTAGAAGGCCATGCCCACCGTATTATGTGCAATAATATGGCCTGGCAGTGTCCTGATGGCGGGCGCTGCCAGCTGTGGAAAGCGCCCCTTCCCGTTCCCTGACAGAGAACCTCCTTCCCCGACCAGGTAAGATGATCATCCAACAGGGGAGGGTGGTGGGGGTGTTGTGTGTGCATGTGTGAGTAGGTGTTTGTTGTCTGTGTGTGAGTATGCGTGTATGAATAGGTGTGTGAATGCGTGTTTGTATGGGTGTTTGCATGAGTGTATGAATGGGTGTGAGTATGCATGTTTGGATGGATGTGTGCATGCGTGATTGAATGCGTGTATGAGTGCTGAGGTGAATATGAATATGGATGCGTTGGAGTGAATGCATGTATGTAAGTGTAGGTGAATGAGTGTATGTGTGGTGTGTGTGGGTGTCTGTGTGCGTATGCAGGGAGGGGAGCGTTGTACCTGGAGGGGGGTGGGGGTGCTGTACCTGGGGGCAGTTGGGGGGAGGAGGTGGGGATGGGTGGGTTTTGTGCTTGCTGGGGAGGTGAGCTAGTCATCTACGGGTGACAGGGAAGAAATTCCGTCACCAGTAGCCTTTCCGCCAGGGTATTCGTGGAGGTCCTACCACCGCGGAAACCCTAGTGGAAAGGCAGCTCTTAATACCTCCGGCGGTCTTCTGTGGAACTCTGGGTTGGAGATGCTCATCTCCCGCCCGGGGGTTCCGACGGCCCTGGAGGTATGAGTGGACATATGGCAGGTTGGCAGAGGCCAACCTGCCACACTCATAATGTGGCGGTCTTCACCACCAGCCTGTTGGCGGTTAAACCTCCACCTTTGCCCTGGCGGTCAGGAGACCTCCATGGTCATAATGGCCACCTTAGTCTCCTGTCCTGAATTTAAAAGACAAAATGATATATGAGTCATTTCACCATTTTCTCCCTATCTGACCGATGCATAATAGTCTGTATATAGTTGTCTCATTATATGCAGTAGATTTTCTGGCACTCCTTTTAATTGTAAAAAAAATGCAGATTGTCTATAAGACTTGTAGGCCTGTAGTTCCTAGGTTCATTCCTACTTCGCTTTTTATAATTGAATGTAATTTGTGCACCCCCTCCAGGTTTCAAGAATGCCAGCTCCAGCTATAATAGCATTTGATGAAAAGTTAATAATGTAGAGAACCCATATATGAGGTTTGTAAAAATCACCAGAGATTTTGTTGAACCAAGTGCCATCCCACCTTTGAAGCTTTCAATTGCCTTACTAGTAAAATACAATTAGGAGAAGGATTTTTAGCTTCGATGAAGTGCCAGATTGTGGACACATAGAAGGTAATTAATTATGATCTAGATGTAATTTAGTAAACAGATGTACCCAAAATTGAGGTTGGATAACAATTCATACTGTATTATTCTCACTTTTATTACCATGTGATATTGTGTGCCAAAAAGACATGGGGTCCTATTACACATAGGGTGCACTTTCCCTGATTGAACCACAGCATGCCTTAAAACAGCTGTGCTGGGCACAAACAGGAAATGTATGCCCCATTATGGAAATGCACTGCCCTCAGGGCAGCCACGAACTTATGCTTCCTTGGGGGCAGCTCATTCAAGTGAAATATGGAAAGGCTCCTTCAAAGCTGCTCTTTGTCTCACTGTGAAGGTGGCAACCCACTTGCAGTTTTAAGAGAGGAAAGAGATCCCCTTGCGAGTCGGTGCAGTGAGTGACTACAGCCGCCTGCAGTGGGATGTCTGGGGGGGTCCATGGGAGCTCCTTTCTCCCCTCGAGATGGCTGCCTTTAGGAGGCGCACTGAAAGTGCTCCACTTTTTGTGCTTCTCCTAAAGGCATGTTTGCCTCTATGCCCAGGTCCATAATACGGCGTGGGCACAGAGGGAAGTGATTTCCACATTTGCATGGGGACAGATACCCATTCAAATGAGGGACCGCTCACTGATGATAGCACTGGCATTATATGTGTGGAGCGCTATGAATGGGCCTCACAAATGATTACGGCCACTTCTGTAATACTAAAGTGCCCCTCGGGGTAAACAGAGCTGGTGCACATACCCATTGCCAATTCATATTTATACTCTGCTCTTGTATCTCTAATCAATTTCTTGAAGTGGCCTTTTACTGCCATCAAGAATTTAGATTTGACCTCCTATAGCCCTTATTACACCAAGATTAGGTTTCTACTTGCATAGTAATTTTAGTGATTCTTCATAAAAGAAATCCCTCAATATACTAAAAAGCCTGCTATATCATGCATTAATGGATATTTCTTCCAATTTGTAAGGCTCTGGAGTTGCTATATCAACCCCATAAATGCTGGCCAGCTATTCAGGCCATTGGATATGAAGCCATTTACTGTGCCTCCAATCATTACTAACCAACTAACCAATGGGGGAGAATCAGCAATTTTTTAAGTTGCATATTGATTGATCAGTAATAAAACTTTCAATGACAAGGAGAATCCATTATGATCACTATATATGTTCTCTACCACTTCCATATCATGGAGTGTAGACAATAAAGATAGGTCTAACATGATGTAATCAATTCTAGAGCAGCTATTATCTCTCTTGAACAAATATGTCCCCTTTCTGTTCAGCCATGGCAAGATCTCAGGGCATTGGGAAAAGTCATTGATACTAGTTGTATGGGAGTGGTTAACCAATTTTGTATTGGTTATAGATGGAATTCCCCACTCTTCATCCTCCCACTCAGAGATGATGTTTGTAAATCCCATTGTTTTATTTGTAGTATTGAAGACACCCACAACTAAAACCAAATCTTCCTTTTAGTTGTTCTAGGGTTCCTTCCAGCAAATGCAGAGTAGGAGATTTTGCATTCTTGGGAGTATTGCAGTTATAAATATTAATCACATTTATTGTAGACCAATTTGAACGATTTGATGGATAGAACCATTTTGCCATGAGTATAAAAATCCAAAGCTTCAATACAACCATTTATGGATATTCTAACTCAAATGGTAAAGCCTCCAGGAGGACAACCAATGCCACAGGAAATTGCCTCTTTGTTAAAATTTTAATATCCAGGTCTAGAGACAGGAGTAGTAGTCCAAGTTTCCTGGAAGATGCAACTTTGATATCCATCTGTAAAGTCACCCCAATTTGGATCATTAAGGCCCTCATTACGAGTTTGGTGGTCTCAGAACCGCCATGTTGGCAGCGGCGGTCCTCTGCCAACAGCTTGGCGGTGAAGACCTCCAAATTATAACCATGGAGGTGTTCCCAACAGAACACAGCCAAACTACCGCCAGTACCACCAGTGCGGACAGGCTATCTCGGATGGGGGTAGGCACCTTCAGACCAGTGGGGAGCATGTTACCGCTGGACACATTACGAGGTTGCACACTGCCAGGCTTTCCACCCCGGTTACACCACCACCAAAACCCTGGCAGAATCGAACTCTATAAAAGGAAACACTTCAGTAACACATACCTGAGTGGAGCTGCCATGGAACCAGAACTCGAAGTCCTCCTACTGCTCCTGCTGGCACAACTCCGAAATCAGCAACAAAGACAACAACGGTAAGTACACACACTTAGTACACACTGGAGGGAAAGGCATTAGTATACATGCACACACAACACACACATCCGGGAGGGGATGTGATGGACACATACACACAAAACCACACACCCATACAAACACACACACACCTACATACACACACATGCATCCAAACTACACACACCACAGCCAACACACATGTGCCATACACACACCAACCCGCACACAAAGAACCGCCACTGTCTAACACAATCATACAGAACACCACCAATTCACACAGTGACATAACAACCGCAACTACACAAACACTTTGCTAAGCACTCTGACTCTACACCGCCACATGACAACACACACATACAACAATAGGTAACAACACCACACAACCAATCAACACTATCACACTGCCATACAACAAACCATTTTTTCACACCACACCCACACCACACACAACACATATGACATGGCCAACACCACACACACAGGCACACACAACAACCACACAAGGGCACACAACACCACCATTACACATGCCAACACAAACTTTGCACAATTTGGCTACCCAAATGCATCTACCAAACACAAACATATCGAACAGACAAAACACAGCAATGTCAGCTGGACTAATGGCAGGGCCACACACATACACATGCATCCCAGGTACAACAGCTAACATAACCAACACACACACACACATATCATACACACACAAACCAAAGCCCACAAACACTAAAAAGCCATGTAGAAAGAAAGGCAAGAGAAAATGTTACCATTGAATCTAACACCATGTTGGCCCAGATGTATTAAAATATTGAGCAAATAAAAAAACTATATACAAATAGAAGGCCATTGACCAGTCCAAAGTCTCAGGTGCCTAAGCCACAAATGACACCTCACTGCACCCCTACCGCCCATACTTGACTCCTGACTGCCAAATGACCTCCACACGGTAGGGGCACCAAGGGGGCAGGCAGGCACCTCAGGGAATGGGGGGTAGAGGGTGGGGTTTGGGCTTGGGATTGGGATCCTTGGTCTTGGTCTTGGAAGGGGGGTCCATTGGCCGGTGCTTGGGATGGGTAGATTTGTTGGCAGGGGGACAGGCATGGGCACTAGCAAGGGGGCAGGGGAGGACTTGGAGGTGGAGGTGGAGGTGCTGGACTTGGGCAGGGACACATAGTGCTTGGGGGTCTCACGGGGTAGGAGAGGGGTAGGGAACAGGGAAAACTTCAAAAGGAAATGCTTCTTAGACACACAAGGGTGGTGGTGGCAAAAGGGTTTGGAGTGGAGGGAGTGGTGAAGGTGTGGCTGTTCTTGGGTGCAGGGTCATGCGTGGAATGCTTATGGGTGTGAGGTGTCTGTTGGATGGGTGAGTGCGGGTGTTTAGATGTTTTGGGAGGAGGAAGAAGAGATGCTGGGAGATGTCATGGTCATTGGGTGACTGTCTGTTGGGGTGGTGTCTACAGGTATGGTACATGTGCTGCATGTGGGGGTGTCGGTGGTTGTGATGGTTGTGGATGTGGTGACTGGGGTGGATGTCTGTGGGTCTGCTATTGTGCTGACTGTGGGTAAGATGGGACTGGTGGTTGGATCTGTGCATGATGGTGTGGTGGTTGCAGGTTTGTCTGGTGTAGTGTCTGTGAGGAAGGATGTGGCAGAGGACTCAGTGCACGGAGTGGATGTTGGTGTGCATGTCAGTGGTGGGTCTTGTGGTGCTTGTCTGAGCTACCCTTGTCTGTTGAGGTGGATACATGCCTGTGTGTACGTGTGCTTTGGATGGATATGGGAGAGGGGTCTGGGATTGGAAAGAGGTATTTAGAGGACGGAGGGGAGACAAAGGGACACTGGCTGCCATCAGAGTGGAGGCCAGAGCCTGAAAGCATCTCTGTAGGCCAGCCATGGCACTGTGAATGTCCCCCAGGAATACACTGCTCTGTTGGACTTGAGCTGCCAGTTCCTGGATGGCATTCACTATGGTCGATTGACCCACAGAGATGGACCTCAGGAGGTCACTAGCTTCCTCACTGAAGGCAGCAGGACTGACTGGGGCAGGGGTAGAGGTGCCTGCAGCTGAGAAGACTCTCACCCTCCTGGGTGAGATGGCACGGACAACTGGGTGGGGAGCTACAGGGAGGGAGGTGTTAGTAAGGAGGGTGGTGGACGAAGATAGAGCTGGGGTGGTCCCAGATGGGTCCGCTACCGCCAGGGAGTGAGGAGGATTCTGAGTGTTCAATCCAGTCTCCCCATTGGCACTCCCCTCACCCTCGGTCCCACTGGGTCCCTCGATATCGCTGGTGCCACCTTCCTGGGTCCCGTGGGCTGCTGCTTTTCCACTTGCCTGTGCCCCTTCTCATTCACCAGATGATGCTGATGCACACAATGAGAGAGAGAGAGAGAGAGAGACAGAGAGACAGAGGGGGCAAAATGGTTAACATATACCTCCCATTGAAACAGCTACCCATGTACATCTGTCACAATACATATCATGGCTAGGCCATCACATTTGTGAAGACACATTACCTACATCATGTCATGAAATGTTACTACTATCCACACCTGACTGCCAACCCTCACACCTACAGCAATACCTAAGTTGGACTGCATTACTAGGCCCATCCCCAAGATGCCAACCAAAGCCTTTTAGCTGGCATAGCATGGCCCTGGATGCAGTAGCAATAGTATTCCTGACTACACATCTTACCTCTCCATACCCCTTTCACCCATTGGATGTGCAACTGAGTAGACACAACATATCAAACCTTTACAGTCACTACACCTGATTAGTCCATGTCCTCTGTAACATGTCCATCACAGTGACTACAACTCCGCTCACAGACCACACAGTACCTACCTGTCATTTGACACGGCTGCCCACTCAGTATACTGATGCCATCATGGAGGAGACCTAAGATTTAGCCAATACTAGTTGGACACCCAAACAGTTCACAGCTGATGTGTACTGTGTGAATCTGTGGTATAGGCATGTGAGTAGTCAAACCCTATCGCAGAGCTAGAGCAGGTGACACACAACACATTTACCACTACTCAGCAAACTGCTAAGTGCATCTGCAATTGGCCATGTATCACATGTAAAACATCCAAACACATCCACTGAGTGCACTGTCATAACAGATGTACCTCTGGAACACACATACCACATCTTAGACCACTTCCAGGGCCACCACACATGCAGGTACCCCAGTTGGACTAAGCACCATGACAACTACACCCTTACAAACACCATTCCCCAATTGGCAAAACCTGTCACTGAGCCCAAGCAACACAAATCTCAGGGGGTATTTATTAGCATGCATTAGGCACACATGGACAAACACCACTGCCAGTACACCAAATACACATCCCACAACCACAGCTGAAATAGTCACAGGCCATCAGATGTCCCCCCAACTATCCATGACAACATGATGTAGGCAGTCAGTCACCAATGCAGCGTAGGACTTGCTAGGACTTTGTCATACATGCCATGTACACACCATTGTGACAAATAAGTGATCTCCAAGGGTAATTACCACCTCCAGTACCAACCCATAGGTTGGAAGGCCATATCTCCACAAGTATAGGTCTTAGGAATGCATTATCTGTGCCATGCCATCAGACCTCATCAATTTGACATGTTACAGTATCCCAGGTTGGCTACCTACACATACCCTAAGGTCAGCAGATCATCAATATATTTGCCTAGTCTGCTTTCAGGCCAATACTCATGTCCCATGAAGGCCTGTTCAGTGTTGGAACTGTAATGTCAGCCCCACAGTTTGTCAATACAATTACCAGTACATGATTAAAATAGTCCCAATGATATCAGGAGTGTGACACAGTTGCATATAAGGATAGGCCACACAGATGGGAGTGGACTGACACCTCAGAGCCACTAATGTAGTTGTCTGGAACTGCTCATACACAATGCTTAGGGTGATAGAAACACTCACATCCCTTGTATGGCCAGGATGGAGTCACACATGCTCCTATGACATTAATGCATCTCCACATTGGAGAGGTTTGGAAATGGGAGATGTACGTCCACTGACAGTAAAGCATGGAGACACATCTACAAAATATACTTTGCCAGGGTGCCTAGTACCCATTTCCTATTGCTGATACACATGTAGCATTAACGTCTATGTTACTTTGCCTGCAGTGAGGCACCCAATCCCACTTAAGGTCAGTGAAGTCCCAGGATGCAGTCAGTACGCCCCCCCTTGCGGCTGCTGTGCTGCCCTCAAATGCAAATCCATCTCAGGGTCCAACGGGCACCCCTCCCTCATTGGGAGGACATCCCCAGCTGGACCGCCGCAGTCTTCTGGGCCTATCGGCTCAGGTCCTCCCACCACTTTCAACAATGGGTGCTCAGCCAGGCATGGATCCCCAGGGTCCGCACTTGCTTGGCGATGGCACGCCTGATCCCCTTCTTCTGATGGCCTTTGACCTGCATGGGTGGCACAGACAGAAGGAGAAAGTTATGTAGACTGGCACCATACCAACAGGAGTGGACCATAAACAGCTAATGCCAACACATACCCATTCTTACGGTTCACACACCTAAACACCATGTACTCCCTGACCGGAACACGCACGCTATTCACCCTCACACACACCCCTCACACACATGACTATGGCATTCGGCTCACCTGTTCCTCTGGTGCCCCATACATTTGTCCATACAGAGGTAGGACCCCTTCCACCATCTTCTTCAGCTATTCCTGGGAGAAGGCTGGGGCCCTTCACCTGCAGGATGTGGCATGGTGGCTCCCAGAGATAGTACACACAGCTTATCTTGTGGAGGTCTTGCTTGCAAAAGTGTCAGGAGTCAAGTGATCAAGGCTGCAGAAAATGGCGGTCACGGCCTCCGCGTACAGGACCGTCATTGCCGGCGGTGATCGCCATTTGCATTTGCATTTGCTCCAGTCACCCATAGGCAGCAATGTCACCCAATTAGAAGTTCACTACCTACTACCATGACGACAGATGCCGGCAGACTTAGGTCACTTCCATCTGTCCGGTGCTGCAGGACAGGCAGCTGCCATTTTATGCTCATATCATGCCTTGATGCATGAAAATAAGTATGCCATATACTTTTTACACATGAATGCGGAGTAGTTCTATGTTGTGGCATTATGGTTTGGCTTAAACATGTGACATGCATGTCACAGTGGCTTTATATAGTTGGTTGTCACATGACGTGCATGTCCAGATACACATTGACTCAGAGCCTGTGTAAACATATAGGTAATTAGCATGACTACATACATGCTCAGTACAGGACATCTCCGTGTACCACATATGGAACCCGACACATGTGATGCATGTCAGAAACTATTGATCACGGGCAGCAATGTGTAGCATGGATGGGGTCCATGCCGCTTTTGCATGCCCAATATAGTATATGTCAGCAGTGTGCAGCATGTCAAAATCAAACAAAACTTTATTCGGCTTTCAACGAGCCATAAAAGTGTCAGGTGATAGCACATTAGTAATAAATAAATATAAAGACGGTGGTAAAAAAAATAAGTAAGATTATAAGACACATCCTTAATTCATTCAAGAACAGGTATATATAAAACTTAATAAATTTGCATCAGTGCAAAAACGAGTTCAATTACAGTATTTTTTAGGGAGTGAGGAGTTTACCAGAAATTGCAGATTTTCAAGTAAAGTTAGTTCAGTACACCCATAGACTTCCTTACAGAGAGTCTTGGTATGTCATAAAATTTACAAAAGAGGACCACATGCATTGTAGATTGGGGGGCTTTCGCATCACATGGGCATACTCTTAAGACTGTACTCCAGTCACACATAGTCGGAAAAGTTACTAGCCGATGGAAGATATTTAAGCGGAATCTTGTAAGAACAAATCGGTGTCGGGATTTACCACGCTTACTAAGTAGGGCTGGACTGCGTCCGTCGACAGAATTAGTTGGTTAGACATTACTGTTGATTTTTTTGATTCCACTTCCCATCTCTGTTCATCCAAATGCTTCAAAGTCAGAGCCCTCAAGTCTCTCCTGGTTATTTTTTCCAGTGATTGTGGGTTTTGATAATACACTTCGCAGCCCATATTTTTAAAAAAGGTCATGATATATTTTAACCAGGGAACTCTATGCGAGTGTGTTAGATTCATACAGTCGGATAGTATGGCCTGGTTTAATCCGGTATGCTCAGAGGTCCACACTTTATGCCATAATAATAGAGGCTGTATCTTAATTAAATCAGTTACAAAGTGGACCCCAAGTTCCGAATGGCTAATATATGATGACGTGCTATTTGGTGCCATTAGTAGGTATCTCAGAAAGTCATTTTCCACCAACTGAATGTGCAGCATGTCTAAAGTGCTAGGTGTGTGTGATAATGATATGTACTGTTAACATGTGTGGAGTGCATATCACATTGTACATTCTCAACTCTCTATCATAGATACCCTGTCATAAGGATATTGAGATATGCACCAGTGTACCGTCAGCTAGTGGACCTTGCAACCGCGGAGGAGAGGCATATCATTCAGACCTATTGTCTGAATCATCAGACCATCATGGATCCATTTACCCAGTTGAAGCCAGATGTATTGCCTGCTATACATAATCCCTATGCCTTCCTTTCCACAGTTCAAGTTCTGTCAGTGCTACACTTTCTTGCCACAGGCTCCCTTCAGATTACAGTGGGCTTGGCAGCAGCCCATGTTCAGTCTTGTGTTGAAGGATGTACTGTGTGCTTTATTGAAACACATGGACAGGTACATCAGGTTCCCCCAACAAGGGGATTTGGCCTATGTGAAGGCAGACTTCTATGATGTGTGACACATCCCTCATGTGATAGGGGCCATAGATGGTGCCCGTATAGCCTTGGTCCCTCCCAGTGCCAATGAACAGGTGTATAGGAATAGGAAAAAATACCACTCCATCAATGTTAAGGTGTGTGTGGCAGACCAATACATCTCCCAAGTGACAGCCCTTTTCTGGATCTGTGCTTGACTCCACCATTCTGAGGAACAGCAATGTCTCCCACATGATGGCGCGACTACAGAGAGAGAGGGCTTGACTCATTGGTATGTATGCATTTGGATGCGTGTCTTTGTCATGGCACCTGTCATCACATTATTCCCTGTGGCTGTACCTGTATTGTAGCAGGTCCTACCTCTGTGCACACAGATGACTCTAGACATCCTAACCTTCGCTGGCTGTTGACAACAGTGAGGCACCCTGCACTGAAGAGGAACTCCATTTCAATGAATCCCACAGCAGAGCAAGGTGTGTAATAGAAAGGACATTTGGCCTCCTGAAGGACAGATTCATGTGCCTGCACGTCTCCTGAGGTACCCCCCTCTACACTCCCCAAAAGGTATGCCAGATCATAATTGCCTGCTGCATGCTCCACAATCTGGCCCTGAGACGTCAGATGCCCTTACTGGCTCATGATGTGGAGGCAGCTGGACCAGTGGCTGGTGATGCAGAAGTGGAAAGTGATGAGGAGGCAGATGAGGAGGGTGAAGCTGACTCTGGGGCTGAGCTCATCAATCAGTACTTCCAGTAACATACAGGTATGCTGTCTGTGTAGTTGCATGTGTACTATTTCAACATAGTTTGCTGTCAATGGTCCTCCTGATTTGGATTATCAGTGGTGGTGTAAAGTGTTCCTATCCCTATGTATGTTTTGTGGGAGGTGACTGAATGCATGTAAGGTGCTGACTGAAAATGTATCATCTCCACCATGTGTATTCTCTGCAGGTTGCAAGATTCACATCTCCAATGGACAGGGATGTATTGTGCTATGTTTCCTGCATTCTCCTGTTCTCATGTCATTCCAGTGAGTGACTGTGTACTGTTAATCTTTGGCTCTCCTTCCTAGTGCTTGAGCCATTCATGTTTATTAGCCTTTGGTTACTGTTCACAGAGTCAAATTTAGTGAATGACAGATGCCAGCTATAGTGTTTTGTGATGTATTACCTGAGACTGGTGATGCAAAAGTGATATCTGTTGTGGCCTGTTTGGATGGCTATCTACACTGGACTCAACAACTATGAACTGCATATGTGCTTTGTGTGGTACCTTGCCTACTATCCTGATGGTAGTCTCTGTCATGGTCTTTTTGCAGGTTAGATAAGTGTATATACTGTGGTGGTTGGCTGTACTAGTGACTCCCTTACATCTACCCTGGGACATATCTGTTGTACTGTGTCTCCTGCAGAGTATGCCTCCTTCTGCAGTCCACTACAATGCCTGTTGGATTAGGGGGCCATACCCACATAACATTTTGCAGACCAAACATTTGTACATGTACAAATAAATACACAACTGCAATAGCTGTGATCTATAGTGTTTATTGTACATACAGTGGCAAACAGGTGATGAATGGGGGCATGGTAGATGGAATCTTAGCAGTAGGTGGCACAGCTGTATGGAGCACAGGTCCAGTGTCCAAGGGCCATTTGAAAATGGAGGAATGTAATTGAACAGTCAACAGGGTGTCTCGGTGGCACACAAGGGAGAGTAATCAGGAGAGGGTCACTTCCTGACAGTGGGTTTTGTCTTGGCATCTGCTGCAGCCAGATGTCTGGATGGACATCCACATTTGCAGGGGGGTTCTTTAGCTACAGAAAGAGGAGTGCCTGAGGCCTGTTGTTCCCTTGGCAGGGCCTGCTGGTAGGTAGAGGAAGCACACAGGGTGGTGTTAATGTCCTTCAGCACCCCTGCATTGGAGGCCATAGTGGCATTGTGGGCCTGCCACTGCTGCATGACCTCCTGGTGGTATTCCCTCTGCAGCCTCTGTTTTGTCCCTAACATGGTTATGATCTGGCCCATCCTGTCTGGGCATTGTTGATATGCAACAAGGACTAGGGAGATGGCTTCCTGGTCAGATGACTCCATTCGTTGCCCTGTCCTCTGGCCCACAGGTCTCCTACTACGCCCCTGCACTCATGTGCCTGTGCCCCTGGCACGGTGTGCCCTCTCCCAGAGTCAGAAGGACCTCATTGTCTTGGGTGTGAGGAGGTTACTCAGGTCCCCATACTGTGAGGGACACAATTGATTAAACAGTCCTTTGGGCACAGGTTTGTGGATGAAGGGTTGGCTGAGATGGTGTTGCCACAGGGTGGGGGGTGTTTGATGTGGGCAGGGTGAGGCAGGGAGTGGTAAACTGACCAGGGGTCCCAGATGGGCCATGTAGGTCATCACTGTCTAGACATCCAGCAGTGTTGTCCTTACTGGGGCCTTCATCCTGAGGAGGGCTGGCTGTCTCTGGTATCCTCTCTGTGGTGGCAGGGGTAACTGTGGATGGGGTGAGAGAGGGTTAAATGGTGGACGTGTGATTGGTTGTCTTTTTGTTTGATGCATACAGTGGCTTGACTTGATTCCAGCAATGGCAATGACAGGTACATCAGTGCTCACACAGTTTGTGGATAGTGGATTGTGACATGTGTACCATGCTCTATAGGGGATGTTGCGTTTCAGGCTTGGTAACTTTAGCTCGTTGGGTGTGTTCTGTTCCTGTGTGATGGTTCATATGAATGACAGGTGTGGCCTGGTAGCTGGTGGCCATTCTGGCTTGCTAGATGTGAGTGGGAATGGCTGTACATTGCAGCATGGTGTCCATGTGGGGGGAGAGCATGTGTGAAGGCAAGGTAGCTCATCCAGTGCTGTGTCTGTGTTTGGCATTGTTTGGCATTGTGTTGTGCCATTGCATTGCTGTCATTGACATATAGTGGTCCTCAGTCGAAGCATCCAGTTGTTGTAGCTAGTGCAATAGTCATAAATGCAAGAGATGTGATGTGAAGTGCACATTGCAGGTTTTGATGTAGATGGGCTGTGCTATCTGTGCACTTGGCAGGGAGTGTGTGGGCTTTGAAGCAGGCTGGTGGTGTGGCATGTAGGAGAGGGTCATTAGGTGAATGGGTGGGAGGTGTAGTGGGAGATGGGTTGAATTGTGGAGTGTTTGGGTGGTAAGGAAGCATGCTGGACAGGTCAAATTAGTGCCAGGGGAATGGTAGTTACTCACCAGAGTCTATTTCTCTGGGTATTCCAGTCAGGCCCTCCGGATGCAGGATGTCCAGGACCATCTCCTCCCACGATGTGAGCTCTGGGGGAGGGGGTGGAGGCCCACCACCATTCTTCTGCACGACTATCTGGTGTCATGAAGCCATGGAACGCACCTTCCCCGTAGGCCGTTCCACTTCTTCCTGATGTCCTCCCTTGTGCATGGATGGTTGCCCAATGAGTTGACCCTGTCGACTAGTCTCTGCCATAACTCCATTTTCCTGGCTATGGAGGTTTGCTGTACCTGTGCTTCTAAGAGTTGTGGCTCTGCCCTGTTGATTTCATCGACCATCACCATCAACTTATCGTAACTGAAGCGTGGGTGCTTTTTATGTGACATGGTGGTTGTGTTGTGGGTGGGGGTGGGGTTTGTGTGTGTAGGGTGCAGTGTAAGGTGCTTGTTGGGGGTGTTTGGTTGTGAGTGCTGGTAGGTTGTGGTGTTTGTGTGTAGTGTTCTTCATGCAGTTGTGTGGTGTGTGGTGAGTGTGAAGTGTAAATGTGCCTATGGTGTATGAATGTTAAGTAAGGAGATTATGGCTTCTGGGTGTATGTGGTGGTCATTTTTGTCACAAAGGATTGAGTTCTGAGCACAGTAGTTCGGACCGCCAGTGGTTTTCCACCATGGAAGAATCGCTGTGGTGATTTGCAGGTCGTAATTTGGTGGGTGGAAGGTTGTCGACGTGGCGGCACTGGTGGTGGGACCGCCTCATTCCCTCCCTCTTGAGTCCTGGCGGTGTTGGATTTGTGGCTGTTTTTTGGCAGTCTTCATACGGTGGATGGATTACTGTCAACATACCAATCTTTTGGAGGCTGCCACTGCAGAGGTCTTGCGAAAAGACTGCCAAAGTCGTACTGAAGACCTAAGTTTGCATTTAGTCCTGCACATTCCATGGTAGCACATAAATTAGAGGATTATTCTAGCTGACATCTTTAACCTTGCTCATTTTTATTGTATAACAACCATGCCTAAATTAATGAGGAAAAATATAATGAATAACAAGCATTTACAATGCAACGGGTCTCGCATTTGCTTGAGTTAGAGCTATTAGCGTTGTAAACTCCTAACCGGACTTTTCTTGCCACACAAATTGAAAGAAAAAAAACAAGCACAATTGCGCTATGTAAAACGCAGTGTGATCGCACTGAAATTGAAAACCATTGCGATCATGCTGCGTGGAAAATCAAAAGATGAAGTAGTCCGGAAACCATGCTGAAAACATGGAGCCTCATATGTTTTCAGTAGTTGGCCGGTTGGGCTCGTGGACGGTTAAACACCGGAAAAGGCATGGCGTATGCATGCCTTTCACTAATGAAATCAAGTGGATTTTAAAAGGCAAGCCCAGGAACCAATGAAAGTAACAGGCATGACATGGGCGTAGTTAAAAGCCCAAAGAGAGATTACAACAGGGATGGAGTGCTTGAGCGCTTGACCCTAAAAAATAGGCCAGAAGGAAAGTTGTGCATTTTAGAAATGCACCCAAAAGCCTTTGTTTATGTGCAAGGGTTACTTGTACCACTCAGAATTTTGGACTACCTATAAGCCCAGGTGATTCTCAGGCTGTTTTCTCAAAATATCGTATTTTGTTCACACTGACATACAATTGACAACCAGAACATGTGTAGAAATTCAATAAATAATAACAAATGTCCTACCATTCAGCATTTCTATGCTTCTCTTGATAAACCAGGTGTCCCACATGTGTGAATGGGCCTATCTCAAGAAAGAGAAAAGGGTGAAAATGGGACCTCTTGAAGAGAGGAAATGACCCTATGCTGCCAGAACCCCAAACTCTACAAGCCCAAGATAGTTCAGAAAACTAGAAACATGGGTGTGTCAATAATGGTGATGCTAATGAAGACTCCACCACTTTTTGTTACTCAGAATGTTGTACCAATGAATGCTCTCATATTTCTGTGACAAAAAGTTCTGAAATCCTTCCACACAGCATTTCCGGACTTCTCCTGATAAAAATGGTACACTACATATGTGGACTGCCCTAATGCCTGTGACAGGAAAGGTCCACAAAAAGGCCTTCAAACATCCTTTCCAAAAAGCATTAATTTGAGATGCGGATAGCTGGTGTATTTGGGACCAGGATTGTATGGCATCCAGAGAAACTTGCCAATCCCAGAAATTCCCGAAAACTAGACAGCTGGGGAACTCCAAGGTGGCGTGGCTTCCACGGATTCCATTAATGCCCAGAATGCCCTACAACTACTAAACTGGGGGTGAAATCACAGAATTATGTCACATATCAGTGGGAAAATATGTAGAATCTTTGAGAAACTGTAAAAGTAAAAAAGTCATACTACCCACCGTTTCCACACTTTCCGAATAAAAACAGTACCCCACTCATGTGAGTGGATCTATCCACAGCACAGGAAAGGCCCAAAATACACTGTAGAAACTTTTAAGATTTTTGATTTTAATTGGCTTTGGTTCTTCAGATACGGCTAGATGTGGGATTTAGAGGGTACCTATGGAAAACTACCATTCCCAGGTATTTCTAAAAAATAGACATTTGAATGAGTGCAGGGTGATGTGGCTTGCAAGGGTCCCAAGATTTTCCTACTCTGTAAATGTCAAACATTGGGTAAAATCACAAAAGTTCCTAACATTTCTGTGAGGGAATGTTTTGGGATCTGTGAGGAATGACAAACACCCTTCCACCTAGGGTTTCTACTCTTTCCCTGACAAAAGAGCACCCACGAGTGGAAATGTCAAGAATTTTATTTTGAATCTACATCTGTCCCAGAGCCATGGGCTCCTGTAGTAATTAGGTCCTGTGAAAGCTGGCACAGAATTCTCCCAACCTGAGCCATTTTTTAAAATGAGCATCCTAAGTGAATCCAGGATTAAGTGGCTTGCATAGATCTCACCACATTTTCCTACCCAGAATGGCATGCAGATGTGAAATTGTGGGTAAAAAATCAATTTCCTCATATTCATTAGATTAAAAAACTCCAAAACTTTCAGCCAACAGCAAAGGTCCTACCATCCATCATTCACACTTTCTCCTTATGAAAACAATACCATACGTGATTGGGTGGGACTATCATTACACACAGGAACAGGTCAAATCTAAGACCTTGTTAAGTCAATGTGTTCTTCGTGTGGGTACAGTTGTCATGTGTTTCTGTAGTCTGTATTTGGAGCACCATTGTATGTGGGTACTGTTTTTTAAGAAAACACATGAGAAAGCAGGGTGGTAGACTTTTTTTCATTGGTTGGAATTTCCTGAGATTTCTGTCACCAAATGTTGTCACATGTGTTTTGATATTTACAGGCCATTCTGAGTAAGAAAGTGTGCTGAAATCCATGCAAGCCTCAACACTCCGGATTGCCTTGGGTCTTTAGTTTCCAGAAATGCTGAAGGTTAGTAAAGTATCTTAAGTGCCAGACAACCCTGAACCTGAGTACGGCAGCTATTCCCCATGGGAAGTGATAGGAAATAGTTTTTGGGCATAGTGCTGACATTTTAAGAGCATTCCGAATAGTAAAATGTGCAGGGATCTATGCAGGTCACACCGCTCTAGACCACCTGGGCCTTTAGTTGTTAGAAATCTACAGGGTTGGTTCTCTAGGTGCTGGTCCACTCCAGGGCCAAATATCTCTTTCTCCCTCCTGGAAAATGAGAGAAAATGTAATATAGTTTCAATATATGGGCTAGAAAATATTGGGAAAACTCAGAGTCTGCATCCCCAGGGAGGTAGAAAGACTGTGTGGGGGTTGGGATGGGCCTTGATGCAAGGGTGGACCAGAACAGTGTTTGTGATCTAACATAAATGTAGACAAATAATGAAGTAAACCCTTTCCATGATGCAATTAATCCTTCAGTAGCTGAAAAGTCTACAGTCTATGTTCCAATGTAGTCCTGTTGAGAAAGGATTATGAGGCATACATTCTCACCTAGAAAACAGCTAGGGGTTTCACCTCAGTAAAATCTCATATCCATACCCCTGAAACTGGGTTTCAGATCACATCTGTGAGATTCTTTTGAATCCTTAGCTGGTGGGGTTACTGCAGTTCATTGGAAGGGGGGAGTCTTTGCACGTTTGGTGCAATCTAAAAGATTTTAGGAGGCTATTGAGATTATGTTACACATTCTTTAGGAGATCTGCTACACCATGATTGCTACAATATAGAAATTAGGAGGATGACTGCTCATCTAACTCAGGCCCTAATACCTCTTGAAAGAGAACATGATTCTTTTTTTAATTGGTCATCTGGATCAGGCCCAAGGAGCCTCTTAAAAAAGGTGTTGTGTTTACTCTGGAACGATTGCTGATAACCATCACAATGGTACCTTATTAGTTGTGATTTAATGACATTCAGAACTTGCTGCTTACAGAATAATGAGCTTTTAGCAGCAGAAGATCCCCTCCTATATGTCTGATATTTGGGCATCTCTCTGGCAGCAAGATTTGTTTTTGTTTCAACTATTTCTCTTCTCTTTATGTTATGTATTTGTAGAATTTCACAACTCACCTGGGGGGGGGGAGGGGGTAGAGTGCTTTTGGCACTGAAAAGCAGGAGTGAATTGGAACAAGCCAGGGCTGACACTAGGTGAAGAGCCATGTCTTAGGTTTCTTGTGAAATTCAAGAACTGAGGAGGCAGCTCTGATATGCAGAGGTAGGTCTGATATGCAGAGGTAGGTCATTGTAGGTGCTTTGGTAGGAAGGTAGAATGCTTGGCATCTGATCTGACATGTGGGGATGCGTGCGAGTATGATTCTGGGTGAGTGGAGGTATCAGGTAGGTATGTGGAAGCTAAAGCAACTGTTGAGGAAGTTGTAGTGGATGTGTGTGTGCATTATAATATTGAAGAGTACCTGCTTGTGGGTGGAGATCCAGTAGAGGTATTTGAGATGCACGGTGATATGGGTGCAGCGTGGTAATCTTAGTGTAAGTCTGACAGCTAAATTCTGTTTGGTCTGAAGTCTTCTGGTCAGCTGTGCATGATTCCTATGTAGAGTGGTTTGTCAGAGTCCAACGTCCTGGTAATAAGGGCCTAGGTGATGGTTCTCTGGGTTGAAGGGAAATTATTTGAAGTTCTTCTTGAGCATCTTCAGTGTGTGGAAACAGGTGGCAGAGACTGCGTTCACTTGGCCTATCATAGAAAAATGGTTGTTGACTATTATTTAGACGTCCTTTATCTGTGTGGTTGGGTTAGATTGGGGTTTTGGAAGTTGTCTGCATAGGATGTTAAGTTGATTCCTTAGTGCAAATGATGCTGGAAGTGGAGCAAGGCAGGGATTTCTTCAAGATGTTGGGATAACATATGATCACATCCAGGGCTGGCTTTTGGGTGGTGTGACGTGCACAGGCACCTGCTGCAGAGTTTCCTGTGTGCCCAGCAGATTTCAGTCAGCAATAAAAATGTCAAGAAATTTCTGGTGATTAATGTTCTTGCTGGAGAGAGATTGGAGTCTTGCATAGTGGCATTTTGACTCACCATAAAGAAGTGGAGAAAGAATGTGTAGAATTAAGATCACAGAAATGTATTTAATGTGGATACCTCAGTGGGATACTGCTTTTGTCACAGACATCTTTTTGTTACTTACAGTTCATAACTTACAATCCTAATATATCACAGTGATATATGAATTGTCATCAAAGAGCTGCATGCAAACTTCATAATATAGGTTAGGATGTTATGTGTTTCCCCAGTCTTTCATTATCTATTCCTAATGTTGCTAAAAAAAGGTTTTGTTTGGGTAGGAATACATTCTTTAAGGTAAAGTCAACCACAACATGCGCTTTGAAACAAATGAAAGGTATCTGAGAGAGGGGCTATGGAGAGATGAGGGGCACTGGTGGAGGAGGGTTGTAGTGAAGGGATACTTAGAGAAGGAAGTCATTGGGGGCACCAACAAAAATTGTTGCACTGGGTGCCACCAGCGCTAAAACCATCCCTGATCACAGCAGAATGTGAAACTTATATGGATGTATGAGGAGAAAAGTCAGAGTCTAGTAGAGTAATGGATATGATGTGCTCAAGTTATTATTTGTTTTTTCAGAAATTAAGAGCATTTCTTCAGGGTACACATTTAAACTGCCATCGCATGCAGTAAGGTACTCTAAATACTAATATCAACCATGTCAAAGATGGGTAAAACAGTTTCAGAGTAGTTAAGCATTTAATACTGTGTGACTGCACTCATTTGTGGTGATAAGATACGCCTTGTATACAGTGAAGTTTAGGGAATTCTGACTTAGGCACAGTCATCATGATGACATCATCCTTTATGACAATACCTTGCCATTCAGCAAGTGCAAGAGGAGGTATCCAATTGGCTAGCTCTTTGGTTAGTCTTCTATGAACAACCAATTCACACTGCACATAACATTTGGCAAGGTGCAGTACATTTTAGTCACTGGGGCCCTGATTTTGGGTTTGGACAAGAGGTTACTCTATTGCAACGGTGATAGAGTACCCTCTCAGCCAAACTGTTGGTCACCCTGCCTCATTTATCATAATATGGCCCAAAGTATGTTGACAACATAGTCTGCCTTCATCACCACCAAAGACCCAACAGAGGACATGATGTCAGAATTTAGCCAATCAACTACCCCCTATTTATTCTATTCATAGGGATGTACAGAGCTTATAGCTCCCCAAGAAGGGCCTCCCAGTGCTAATTTAGCAATAGATGAGGATGAAGGAAGACATTAGTTAAAAAGGTGGATTTTAAGCAGTTTCCGGAATTTGAGTTCAGGCTCCATTTTCCTGATGTATTGGGGAAGTGTATTCCAAAGATTGGGATTTAGAAAAGCAAACAAACTTCCTCCCCTTCTATTTCTTTTTACTCTGAGCACAGCAAATAACTGATAGTTGTTACAGTACATTGTTCTTGAGGTGTTATGCAGGGTAGGAGATTTTTGAATTAGCATTGGGCCTCTTTTGTACATGGCTCGATGTGCTAAGCACATAGCCTTGAACTGAATTCTTTTGGTCAATGGCAGTCAGTGAGAGTGAAATTTAGGGATTTTGAGTAGTATGTGTGCAGCGGCATTTTGGACTACTTGTAGTCTTTTTATGACAGTTTTTGAACTGCCCAAATAAAGGGAGTTTCCGTAGTCCAGGCGCAAGAGGATTAACCCTTGTACCACGATTCTGTGTGATGATTCAAATAGCTATTTCAGAAGCTTTCACAGTGTTCTGAATAGCCCAAAGCAGACTGCTACCAGTTTGTTTTGCTTGTGTTGTCAATGAAGGCTTATCATCGAGCCAAAAACACAGACTCTTGACTTCTGGTTTTGGCACTGGAAGATCACCCAGACATTTAGGCCAATTGACTTCCATCCATCTACTTGGGTTTTTTTCTACTACCATTTAATTTTAGACTGCTAGCTGTCATCCACTAACCACATGTTTTGAGACATTGATTGAGATGAATGAACGTCCCTTCTGATTGGGAGGAGTGCGAGATGATGATCTGCGTATCATCCACATGGAATATGGAGGATAAACCATTAGCTTTTACGATCTCTGTTAATGTGGTTACATACATGTTAAACAGAGTTGGACTTAGCGAGGAACCCTGACGGACCCTGCAGTTTAGGGAATATATTTCTGATTTTGCAGCTCCCTCACAAACGTGAAACATTCTATTTTGGAGGAACGAGATCAATCATTTGAGTGCTGGTCCAACTATTCCTACTTCGTAAATCTTCTTACTAGCAAAGTGTGAGAGAATGTATCAAATGCAGTGCTCAGATACAACAGGATCAGAGCTGCAGTTCCTCCTGGGTGACTTTTAGTTCCTCCGTGGCTGCTCATGGGGCCATTTGAGTGCTACTCTTGGGTCTGAAACCTGTCTGAGAGCAGTGAAGAATGTCATTGGATGGCCACTGGAGTGTTTTTGCTGTCTATCACTACCAGGTGAAACCTGGTGGTGAAGAACAGTTAATACAAATTAATAATGACCCCCACACCTTCAGAGAAAACTCCCATGCTATGGGGGCCATTAGTTTACATTTTTCAGTGTTTCTGAAAATTTGTAAACTTTATACCAGTTTACTGAGAGAGTTTTACAGCATTGTCATGCAACACTGTACTGGCAGTTCCTGCCAATGCTAAGAGTTGGTTGCAGGGCTTATGGACAACTATTGATTTAGTAGGCTGTGGTCCCTCTGTATGGTTAGGGCAATGTCCTACGCTATCCATAAAGAATACTCTCTCTCCACTCACCTGAAAATCAGCCCCTGAGTTTGTGCCTTTAGCCAGGCCCTGTGGATAGCCTCAGCATTTAGTTAGCACAACCTACATGCAGTCCTTAGCTGTGCGACCTAAGGACCATGGTTACATAATTACCCTGAGCTATATCATCTCTGCGAGGCTCATTCCTACAGTGAATATCCTTGAGCCATGTGCAATGAAGTATAGTCTTCACCAAGATCCTGAACCCCACTGTCCACAACTAATAAACCCTTCCTTTACACAGTTCTGTCCATAGCACTTGGTTCTGACTACATAGCATGGCAATGCATCTAACTACCCACAGGCAGATTATCCCTGGTGAATGCAACCTTTGACTTAACTAAGAGGTGCTTTGCAAAATCGTTTGGCTTTGAACCAGAACCTGCATTGAAATGTCTCCCAGCAGCCAACCCAAGCCCATGGTCTTTACCCTGCACAGAGGACACTGCTGCTTGAGCCCAAATCTTTCTGGGTAGCCAATCTCTGCAGCACATGGTTTTCAACATGCTCAGCAAGAGCTGACTCCATGGACTAGTCTATGTCAAATCCATGCATCCATCCCTGTACCAATATTAATCCTATACTATGTAAGAGCATACCTCCCTTTTTCTCAAATTTCTTTTTTTCTATTTTCCTAGGGTTCATGGAGTAATATGAAGAGCAGTATCATAAAATATATCATCAGTGTGTCATCAGTAATTTGAGATGTCATCAGTGATGTCATTAATTATGTCATTTAATACGTCTCGAGTGATGCAATATGTGAAGTCATAAGTAATACATGATGTGGATGATGAAATTATGATTAGTTTACTAAACCATAACTGACAAATTTCATGGTTTTTAGATTTTGTTTTGTGAAGATAACTGCACTTTAACTGTGTTTTGTTGGAGATTTTTTTAAACAAATATTAGTCTGATGAGCAAACCTACTCATAACTTCACTTTACCCTTTTTTTTATCAATGATTCTCTATTTAATTAGATGTAGTATAATTCATGGACACTAAGAGGCATGTGTATACTTTTTGCATCAAAAATATTAGCACCTGCTAGAGCTATTCCTGAGCGCAAGCCAGGGCGCCATATATATGGAATGGCGTAAGCTGCCGCAAAGGAATGGCTAGCGTCTAAGAAAAAGACGCCAGCCGTGGGGGAGGGGGGTATGGCGGTAGGGAAAAAGGCGTTAGTGGGCCAGAAATTACGCAAGGCTGGTTAGCTGTAATAAATATGCGGCTAACCAGCCTAGCGCCATTTTCTGATGCACTTCCACCCAAAAATGACTCCTGTCTTAGTGAAGATGGTTAGCCCAGGGGACCAGTGTCACCTGGGCTAGGTCATAAAACCCAGTGCCAGGCAGGTGACCCCATGTAAGGGGCCCCCAATGGCACAGAAAAAAAATTATACTTACCTCTACTTACCTAGGATGGGGTCCTCCATCCTACACTGTTCCTTTGGTGTGGGTATTCCTGAGGCTTGCGGTGGACATCTGTGGGCCCATTCCATAATGTTTAGCCATGGAAATGGGTCCACAGGTCCTCTAACGCCAGGTCAGACCCAGGCATTAAGTAACGGCGCTAAGCAGGCTTAGCACCATTATTTGGGTCCACCTACTTGTGCGCATTATTTTTGCGCTGGAGTATAAATAACGCGGAAGGGGGTTAGCATGATATTGTGGACCGGAGTGCCTACCTTGCATCTAATTAGCGCAAGGTAGTTTACCGCATCCACAATATGACGATAACAATTACATTTTGACACTAGAAGGGTCTAGTGTCAAAATATAAATATGGAGTTAGCTATGCGCCGTTTCAGTGTCAAAATGTTTGACGCTAAAACGGCACAAGCAGAGTATAAATATACCCCTTGTTGTCTTAATTTTGTACCTATTGAAGTCCATGCACAGTGGAAGTCATGTTCCAGAGGTGTGATCTCCAGTGTCTCTATTTTCTCTCACTTATCCCATATTCCTTTCCCCTGGTCTACTGCCGAATCTAGGCCCAAATTTATACTTTTTGGGGCAAAACTGCAGGAATGCAGAAGTGCACCAAAAAGTATAGCGCCGGCTTGTGTCATTTTACAACGCCAGCCGGGTGCTGTATTAATGGAATGGCACAAGCCAGCGCTACACTTGGGCTAGCGTCTTAAAGAAAAGACGCCAGCCGGGTGGGGGTGGCAGTAGGGAAGGAAGGGGCTGTGCTTCAAAAAATGATGCTAGCCTGGTAAGAAGCAAAAGAAAATGCCTCTATCCAGACTAGCACAATTTCCTGGCTCACAACCACCAAAAAGATGACTCCTGTCTTAGGAAAGACAGGAGTCATGCCCAGCACCCCAATGGCAAGCACAGGGGACATGGCCACTGAACCCTGTGCCATGTAGGGGGCCCCAAGTTAGGGCCCCCAAAGACAATTTTTTTTCTTTTAAATACTTACCTGGACGTACCTGGGATGGGGTCCCCCATCCTCCGGTGTCCCTCTTGTGGGATTGGGGCTGTTCCTGGGGCTTAGGAGGGCACCTGTGGAGCCATTCCATGGTATTTAACCATGGAAATGGGTCCACAGGTCCCCTAACGCCTGGTCTGACCCAGGTGTTAAATAATGGTACTAAGCAAGCTTGGCACCATTATTTAGCCCCTCCTCCCACCCATGCAACATTTTAGCATGGGGTATAAATAAGGGGCTATGGGGATAGCACCATTTTTTGAATGGGAACGTCTACCTTGCATCTCATTGATGCAAGGTAGGTTCACTCATCGAAAAAATGGTGCAAACTCACATATTTTGATGTTAGACGCGTTTAACGTCAACATATAAATATGAAGTTAGTTTTGCGCTGAATTTGCATTAAAAAAAAGAATGCAAATTCAGCACAAAAGGAGTATAAATATGGGCCATAATATTTCAACTGCGCTGGATGGCAGTGGATATGGTGAATTGTGGAAGCATAGCTTGCTCCTGTTTAACGCAGGCTAGAAGGTTACTGATTTCTTTCAATAAAAACCTGCAATAAGTGCTTTAAATCAGATGATTTAGGATTATAACATTCAAAAACAGGTTCAATTCTTTCCTAATGCTCTGGGGGTTTGGAGGCGTTGTCTAGTAATTTTCTTGGGCTCATATGTAGAGCAAAGGGTGTGTATGGTGATTCTGCCCTCTTTTCTGGGAGCTGGAAACCATCATAAAGATAAGGGTAAGATGGTATCAGGTTGGATACACGAAAGGACGGTGGAGGCATTGCTGTCATCATTACTAGTGGGGATGAGCTTTGCCTCATGGGTTGGTTATATGTTCTTTGTCTTGAACCACTCCTTCATCAGTCATTCATGGACTATCCTAGATAATAGTCTGATGATGCACTGGACCACTTGGAGCTAGCAGTTGAAATGGTTGGGTGCCAATCATGGCCCTGGTAGTGGTATCAAATGAGATGATGGTATGTCAACCCACTGTCTAGTTCTTGCACTTGTCACTCTAACGTCAGTTTCTCAATTAGAACTTCACCTACTTGCACACCATCAGTTCGTCCATCAGCTGCCACTGCACAATTCATGTCTGCAATCTCTGGTGCACACTGGTACCTTCCACTGGATTTGGAAACCTCAGCACATCTATCAGATCCTCCTTCCTCTCTTCTGTTCCGTTTTGGATAGCATTAGTCACCTGGGCAAAACAGTATGTAGGATTTGATGCAGTGAAGCACAAGATTGGATTCCATCTCATTCATGACTAATTTGGTATCTCAGCTTCTGTTGAGGGTCTTTAACATGCCTAACCTGAGATTCTTGCCAGTGTTTCATAGCTTCCTCTAGCCAGTTCAGGAATGCCAACCATTGCACAGGAGTGGTTTTATTTTTGAGGTCCACTGGACCTCTTATAGAAGTAATGAAAGATGCTTTTTTGAATAGAAGACTTGCTTTTATAAACATAGTGCACTTAATCCAACTCTCTATAAACCTGCATGTGAAGCTACCATACTGGTTGCACATGATATGGGCAGGTGTCCCATTAGGTGGGGTCTTATTCTGTTTCAATTATTAAAACTCCTATTTGCCTTACTACACACTCACACCCATTGAAAATGTCTTAGTCTGATGCCTTCCGCCATAGCTCATGTTCTGACCTGAGCATAAACCATGTGAGGCTATTGAAGCCAGTTCCTCTTTCTCTCCATAAGAAACCATTCACATTTGTAACGATTTTAGGAGTTGTGAAGAGGACTTCGGGTTGCTTATTGGATATGCTGACCTGGATAATTTGTGGCACAACATTGTTAGCAAATATTCAAGATTTTGCAATCTTGCCCATCTCTGGAAAAAAAGGACCAGTGGGTTAAGGTATGACTTAACCTGTGCTGCATGGAGGCATAATGTAACTAACCCCCAGACAAACATGGAATCCTGCTGAAAGCAGAAGTACAATGGAGTGTAATTTCAGCACAGGTAAGGAGGACAACTGTGAGTAGGGAAACACGGCTAACAAACATGAACCAGGCTGAAATAACAAGAAGGTAAGGACAAGGGAACCAAGCAAAGGAAGAAGGGGGAAAACAACAAAGGTAATCAAATGGGTATGTCACTTTTGAATTCAAGCAAAGAAGTGGCACTGGTTTTGCTAAACAGTTTGCTTATATTCATGATGGACATTTATATTAACTTTAGCTCAATTGGCCTGCTGTGGCTGGCTATAGTGTGGCTGGTGTAGCACAACTTGTCTAGCCCTGGAAACAGTTGCCCTTTCTATGCGTCTGTATCTTTCGTTGAGTTGTCCTTCACCTTTACCAAGTCTGATGTCTTTGTAGTCTTTTTGTGTTCTACCATATCTAGTCACCTACTAGTATCTACTGTTCAAAAGACACCGTTTCCCTACCGGGGTTGGGCTTAGATAATACCTCTTATGAAAAGCAGAAAAAAATCAGGGAGCATGAACAAAAGAAGATGTCTCCCAGGAGTTGTGCGACAGATCATACCCCTTTCATGCAGCCACATAAGGCAACAATTACCATAAAGTATGTATGTCATGAAACAATATGCACTTATGGTGATGACACAGGTCCTATTTAACAAAGAGGAAGAAAATAAGGAGAAGGAAATAAGGGGCAGATTTATACTCTGTTTGCGCTGAATTTGCATCATTATTTTTACGCAAATTGGTGCAAACCTAACTCTATATTTATATTTTTACTTTAGACTTGTCTAACATCAAAATATAGGAGTTTGCACCATTTATTGGGTGCGTGCACCTACCTTGTGTCAATGAGATGGAAGGCAGGTGTTCCCAGATAAAAAATGGTGCTATCCCCATAGCCCCATATTTATCCCCCGGAGGGGGGCCAAATAATGGTGTAAAACTTGCTTTGCACCATTATGTAACGCCTGGGTCAGACCAGGGGTTAGGGGACCTGTGAACCCATTTCCATGGTTAAACACCATGGAATGGGTCCACAGGTGCCCTCCCCAAGCCCCAGGAACACCCCCACCCCTACCAGAGGGAACCAGAGGATGGGGGCCCCATCCTTGGTAAGTCTGGGCAATACTTTGTATTTTATTTTTTTTGGCATCTGGGATCCTAACTTGGGGCCCCGTGCATGGCACAGGGTGCAATGGCCATGGCCAGGGGACACTTGTACCCTGTGCTGGCCATTGGGGTGGTGGGCATGACTCCTGTCTTTACTAAGACAGAAGTCATGTTTTTGGTGGTTGTGCATCAGGAAATGGCATTAGTCGGGTTAGAGGCATTTTTTTTGCCTCTAACCAGGCTAACATCATTTTTGACACACAACCCTCTGCCTTCCCTACCGCCACCACCACCCGTGCAACGTCTTTTTTTAAGACACTAGCCCAAGTTTAGCGCAGGCTTGCTCCATTCCTTTAATATGGTGCCCGCCTGGCACTGTGGAATGGCGCAAGCCGGCGCCATACTTTTTGCTGCAAAACAGCATTTGTGCAGACTTGCGGCAAAAAGTAAAAATCAGGTCCTAAGAATTTAGCGTTGTCAGCAGTTCAAATAAAGTGCACTTTTTCTCTACAGGCTTTGAATACAAATCATATTTAAAAGCTGTGTTGAGTCGAGGCCTATGAAGAAGTTTTTGTGCAGGTTAATAATGTAATATTTAAGATTTGTAAAATGCCCTACCAACCTCCCCCTGTCCTCATGGTTTGGAGGCATCACAACATTTTTATTCACAGATGTATTCAGAGTTCACTCTCGCATCAGTTGATTCCTTTCTTTTTTGTTCCACATGTTCTCTTTCTTTTGGCTTATTGTATTCTTTCTTTCTTTATACTCTCACTTAACTCTAAATCTTTCCTCATATTTTTATTCACTTCTCTGTTTTTCTTCTTTTCTACTGATGGTTTTATAGCTTTATAAAATGCTAGTGTAAATAAAACGTAGATGATAGCTATTAGTAAAGGCACTAACATTGCTTTGAGGATTCCTCCTCCTACGGCCTTAATCCAATTACCTACTGTAGAAATTCCATTAGTTATGTGTTGCACTAATCTAGGAGTCTCTAAAGATTCTAGGTCATGTTTTAGATCAGAAATATTCTTAGTATAATCCATAATCTTCTTACTCTTATACGGGATATAAGTGCAACAATTATCAATTTTCAGCATCTTGCAGACTCCACTCTTTTCTGTGAGTGACATATCTAGTGCATACCTGTTCTGCAAAATCATTGATCTAATCACTATTAGTTCAGTGTTTTCTACTAATAATGCTCAGGAGTATTGGTTTCTAACTTCTCTATTATTGTTTCTAATCTTTTTATCATTTAGAACCACTTCTGTTGCTGATCTAATAGCACTAAATATGCCTTCAGCTATCTGCGTTCCCTCATTTACACGGCATGAATATCTTTGAGCAGATGTCATTGTTAGTGCATCTAAACTCTGTGTATGATACAGTTTTGGAAAAAACTATCCTAAGTAGCAAATTACCTCCGAACTTTATGCAGTGGTATTCTCAAGCTGAAAGGTTTGTGAAGTTTTGCACAGTGTTTTGGACTGATTTGAATACATTCTTTGACATTGAGGTTCCAAATCATTTGTGGTTAGAGTGTAAAATTGCTGTTCAGGGGCCAGATGCAGAACGACTGAGAATTTCTCGTACTGGTGCAATATCACCGACTGTACTGGAAAAGCACAATGAGGTGATTACTTTCCAGGAAGGCAGATTACCTCATAAGGACATAGACTATGTAAAATTGAACAGGATCCAGCAAGAGGTGGAATAATCTGTTCATGAGTAGCAAGAGAGGTTGCCTACCCTGCTCTAAGTTACATGGATATATCATACAGCTGGTATTTCTCTTATCATACAGCTGGTATTTCTCTTAAAGGGAAAGCCAACGTTTCTCCTACTTACTGATTTTCTGATGGTGTCTTTCTTTTTATTTCTTTCCCCATTTACTTTCTAATTTTTCAAAATCTCCCCATCTATGGACACATTTCATCAGCTCTGTAATGTGCAGTTGCATTCCTGAAGAAAACATCATTTTAATGGTACATCATCCATCTGTGTTCCAAAACCTTTCTGTAGTGGGATGCTTCTTGACATATCAATATGAAATGTATTTGCCAAATCAGTTAATCTCCCATTAATACTAGCAGCCCTTCTTATGATTTCTTTGCATAAGTAAATTAAGTATTTCTCCTGATATTTATTAATATGTTCTAGATACAGACACCCTTTAAGTATCTGCTCCAATTCTATTTTTTGTCTTTGTACATTTATGGGTCTTTCTTTTTCTGCCTTTCAACTAGTACTCAGACTTTCTGTTTTTTCAGTATTAACATTTGCTCTGGCAAATCATGGAGGAACAATCCCATCCTCAGGCACATTTCTTTCACCTTGAGATGTTTGTGTTCCTTCTCTCTTCCAGCGATGTCTATCTATTTTGTGGTGGTGTTCACACAACGATCTGTGAATTCTGTGAAGTCAGAATGAATCTCATTACTGCAGCTCCCTCAGTAACTCCTGGAGTGACTGTATTTGGGACAACAGATGCACAGACACCTATTGGTTGTGCAGTTACAACCCTAGTAGCAGGTGCTGGTACAGTTACAATAGTTGTAGTCCCATTAGCAGGTATTACTGCTGGTATAGTGTCAACTTGAACAGGAATTGTCACGTTATTTGGTACAGTAGAGCAACAGATGGTGTCATGATGTTGTTTTACAGGGATCGAGCTACAACAGGCTGTGCTAATTTTACTTGACTCTCAACCTGATATGTATTTAGATCAACAGGAGCTGTAGCTAAAGTCACATTACCAATTGTCACTCCACTAATGCTTGTTCTAGCTTCATCCACTCTAGATTCCACATAAGGTGGTGGACGGTTTGCCAACAGTTCATCTTAAAATATCATCTCCCGAATCAGAATTAGAGTCTGATTTTGTTACATCTTTAGTTTCTTTTTCTCCCTTCGGGCTGTATTTATAGGCCCCTGGCACCAGAGGAGTGTCACTCTTTGTGATGATCCTGTGGCGCTAAGCACAGCGCCGTATTTACAATGTGGCATTAAGCCACTTTTTGTGGCTCAACACCACCTTGTAAATACGGCCCCTTCCCACGCAGCATTGTGCGTGGAAGGGGCGTTCAATGGGTGTTGCTGTGGGCGTGCCACAGCAACACCCATTGCATTTTGATGCTACCTCAGATTTATGAAATTTCGTAAACCTGAGGCAGCACCAAAATCTAACGCCACCCCCAGGGATGGCGTTAGTAGGGAGCAACGAGGAGGAACACTTTTATTTCTCCTCGTTTTTTGCTTTTTCTATGTGTGCTGCATTCTGCCGCACACATGGAAAAAGCAAAATGCCAGAAATACTTGTTAATATGCAGGAAGGTGTCCCTTTCTGCACATACACAATCATTTGAAAATTACACTTTGGCACTTCTGTGTGTGCTGCATTGTGCAGCACACACAGAAGTGGCAAAGCGCCATTAGTGATTGTTTATGTGCAGGAAGGGACACCTTCCCGCACGTAAACAGTCACACCACTCAACACAGACATCCTTGAACGATGGTGCAAGGATGCCTGCATTGGCACTGGCACCTAATTTTGCGCCAGTGCAGGAGGAAATGCGAGGGTGTGCAATATTCCCTTAAATATACAGCGCATCCCTGCGTTTCTAAAGTGACACAGCATGGCGTGGCAAATTTTGGTGCAGCACCGCGCTGCACCACTTTTCTTTAAATCTGCCGATTGATCTTTTGCTTCCTAGTTTATTCCAATTCATCAGACAACTCATTTTTCTCATTTGTAATTGCTGGATATAATCTTACTCCCTCTGCAATATTTTTTTACCATTTTTTCCTGATTATCCCAAATGGCATTTACATAGTTTCTCATTGCTCCTTTCATCCATTATTGATATCTCCATATCTCCTTATTGTGAGCCATTCTCCCCCATGCACTTAGGGGCATATTTATACTCTGTTTGCCCCAAATTTGCATCATTTTTTTGATGCAATTTTGGCACAAACTTAACTCCATATTTATATTTTGACATTAGACACGTCTAGCATCAAAATATAAGAATTAGCACCATTTTGTGGATGCGTGAACCTCCCTTGCATCACTGAGATAAAAGGTAGGTGTTCCTATCCAAAAAATCGTGCTAACCCCAAAGCCCCATATTTATCCCCCATACTAAAATGAGGCACGGGTGGGAGAAGGGGCCAAATAATGATGTAAAGCTTGCTTTGCACCATTATTTAATGTCTGGGCCAGCCTAGGCATTAGGGGACCTGTGGACCCATTTCCATGGTAAAAAACCATGGAATGGGTCCACATGTGCCCTTCCCATGCCCCAGAAACACCCCCACCCACACCAGAGGGACACCAGAGGATGGGGAACCCTATCCCAGGTAAGTAGGGTAAGTATGGATAAGTATTATTATTATTTTTTATGTGCTATCGGGGGCCCTGACTTGGGGTCCCCCTGCATGGCAGAGTGCAATGGCCATGACCAGGGGACACTTGTCCCCTGTGCTGGCCGTTCGGGTGGTGGACATGTCTTTCCTAAGACAGGAGACTTGTTTTTGGAAGTTGTGCTCCAGGACATGGCGTTAGTCTGGTTAGAGGCATTTTTTTTTTTTGCCTCTAACCAGGCTAGCGTAATTTTCGGACACACAACCCCCTCCTTCCCTACCGCCACCCCCACCGACTAGCGTCTTCTACTAAGACACTAGCTCAGGTTTAGCGCCGGCTTGTGAGATTCAATAAATGAGCCACTAGGCTGGCATTTTCAATTGACGTAAGCCGGCGCTTAACCTTTTGCTGCAAAACTGCGTTTGCGCAGTTTTGCGACAAAAATTATAGATATGCCCCTTAGTGCTCCAAATTGAGTTTGTCAAAGAGGTGGCTTAAATTCACACAGTGTTTCTCATAATGTGTTTCTCATTAAACGCATGGGTCAGACCAGGCGTTAGGGGACCTGTGGACCCTTCCATTGGTCATACACTAAGGAATGGGTCCACAGGTGCCCACCCCAAGCCCCAGGAACACCCTCACCCACACCAGAGGGAAACCAGAGGATGGGGGACCCCATCCCAGGTGAGTAGGGTAAGTATACGTAAGTATTTTAAACATTTTTTACAAAATGTAAAAGTGCCATTGGGGGCCCTAACTTGGGGCCCCCTGCATGGCACAGGGTGCAATGGCCAATGCCCAGGGGACACTTGTCCCTGTGCTGGCCATTGGGGTGGTGGGCATGACTCCTGTCTTTCCTAAGACAGGAGTCATGTTTTTAGTGGTTGTGTGCCAGGAAATGGAGCTATTCTGGTTAGAGGCATTTTTTTTTTGCCTCTAATCAGGGTAGGGTCATTTTTTGCCACACAACACCCCTCCTTCCCTACTGCCACCCCCACCCAGCTAGCGTCTTATTTGAGGACGCCAGGCCACGTTTAGGGCCGGCTTGCGCCATTCATTTAATATAGTGCCTGGCTGGCGCTGTGGAATGGCGCAATTTGGCGCTATACTTTTTGCTGCAAAACTGCGTTGGCCCAGTTTTGTGGCAAAAAGTATAAATCTGGCCCTAAATGTACCCCATCTAGGAAGGCTCAATAAACCCTATTTCTCAGTGATCTCAAAATTACTGACTGCTCAATCATCATGTGGTAAGCTTGTGTACCCTCAGGAGGTGCCTCTTCACCCTTCCGAACAAAAAATGTCACCTCTTATTCAACTTCTGATTTAAAAAATTGAATGATTTAAAATGTAATTCAACAAGCAACAATCAATTAAATACAAAGCTTCAATGTTTTGATCTTGCTCTGTGTATGTCAAATTTCAGAAAGCCCTTCTCTTAATCACAGCATGGTTCAGTAAACCAATTAACTAATCACTGCACAGCTCACCACACAACTTGACCCAATCTTAGCGTGGCATTTCACCAACCGGCCAATATCAATGTGGCACAATATGACGTATCACCCTGCTCCTTGCAGTGGCTCACCCTTCTTTACAATTTCTCGTATTCATGCAGAGCATCAATTCTTCTAAACTATGCAACATAAAGTAACAATCTTTGTCTGCCTTTTCTAAAGAAAACAAAAGATCACATCAACAACTGAAAGTTTTAGGTTTTTACACCTTCAGACTTTTTGCAATCAAAAAGAGTTCAATGCACACCAATGAAATTTCAACCAGCGGCAAATCACCTGATTTATGTAGTGTCACCTTTGCGCATCAGGTTCCACTAGCACTAACCATTATTAGTACAATCACAACAAATTGTTACTGTCCTTTCTTAAAGTAGTATCAATGACGTATCATGACATGCAACACAAAAGTATGATGAACGAGTGTTGCAAGTGTTCGACCACTTACTCCCAGTCACAGATCTGGATTTAATCCATCCTTCTTTTGTTCACCATGCCATAGCCAGTTTGGTCCCAGCCCTACGCAAATCAGATGTGACCCTGTTCCACAGGGGAACTGTCCAGCTCAAGCTGCCAGACCAGATCCTCGCTGGACCAAAAACAAGCATTCTGGGGCCAGTTTGAGGATATCGCCCTTCATCAGGCAGGCTATTTTGAACCCAGTGGTACGATGAGCAAGGGACCCACATCTGTGCCTGCCCTTTCCACTTTGGGCAACTTTAGCAACACAAAAGTATGATGGTCAGAGTGCTGAAACTTTTCAATCACTCACCCCCCAGTCACAGATCTGGGTTTAATCCATCATTCTTTTTCTCACCATGCCACCCCAGTTTGGACACATAGATATGCAAATCAGTCTTGGCCATGTTCCCCATGGGATCAATCCAGCCCGAACTGCCAGGCCAGGTTCTCCCTGGACTGGAAACAAGCATCCTGGGACCAGTTTCAGAGTATCACCCTTCATCGGGCCAGGCAAGCTTAAATCCAGTGGCACAGTGAGCAAAGGACCCACGTCTGGGCATAACCTACCACTTAGAGCAACTTTAGCAACACAAAAGTATGATGGATGGAGTGCTGAAACTTTTCAACCACTCATCCCCAATCACAGATCTGTGTTTAATCCATTGTTCTTTTGCTCACCATGCCATCCCAGTTTGGACCCAGCCATATGCAAATCAGTTTTGACTCTGTTCCCAATGGGAACAGTCCAGCCCACACTGGCAGGCCAAGTTCTTCCTGGACTGGAAACAAACATCTTGGAACCAGTTTCGTAATATCACCTTTCATCAGCTAGAGCTAGCTTGAATCCAGTGGCATAGTGAGCAAGGAACCCACATCTTGATATACCCTTCTCACTTAGAGCAACTTTAGCAACACAAAAATATGATGGACGGAATGCTGAAACTTTTCAACCACACACCCACAGTCACAGATCTGGGTTTAATCCAGCATTCATTTGAGCACCATGTCACCCCAGTGTGGACCCAGCAATATGCAAATCAGTCTTGGCCCCGTTCCCCATGGGAGCAGTCCAGCCCGAACTGTCTCTCATCCCACTAAAGTTCACCCCTTTGCACTCTGGTAAATGCAGTAAATGTATTTCACTTTGCTGAAAAACTACAGCAGCTTTGAACTGAGTGTACTGCATTTACCAGAATCCAATGGCGTGAACTGTGGTAGGGTGAGAAGCAGTGCACCACCTGTGAGAAATAAAAATTACTTAGGGTATTGAGACAAAGAATGTTGTGGTATTTTTAAGGAGATCATTGCTAGAGAGGGGGTGCCTGATTCCATTTTGACAGACAATGAAGTGCAATTGGTTTCCTAAGAAATTGATATTTTCCTCTTCATGGGAGCTAGTGCTCATAAGAAATGTGCTCTATACCACCCAGAGTCTAATGGAGTGGTTGAAAGGTTTAATAAAGTCCTTAAAGCAGCAAGACAAATATTCAAACAGGAAGCAAAAGTTTGGAGAGAGGAGATTCAGACAAGAGTGTAAGTGGATCGCCTCACTCCACATTGGGTCACAGGCAAAACGTGCCTTTTGAGTTATTTAAGGGAAGATATCCCAACTCAAAGATGTGCTCACCTTGCATTAATCATTTCAAGGTAAAAGGAAAAGAACTGGAGGGGGACATTAATTGGAAAAAGACACATGTAGGAAAAGGCAATATGATTTCAGACATTCGGTAAAGCTTACAGTAGTTTCAGTGGGTGATTTGGTCAGGATACACCTGTCAATGTCTGGGTCCAAATTAACAAAATATAGTAAGCCACAAAAAGTAGTTAAACTCTTTAAAGCGCAGTCAAACTATAAGATAACCAAATTTGGAATCTGGACACAGTGGTGGTGGTTAAAAACCAAAGAGGGAGCGTCACATACAGGGGATGTCACAAAGATTACCCAGGTAGACACAGGTATTAATCAGGAAGGAAACAGACTGGTTCAGGGAAAACAAACAATGTATGATGGAATGAGTGTACTGCACAGTAGCAGGAGAGGAAGGCCACCTGGTTGGTTTCATGATTATTTGTTAAAGTAGTTTCAAGATTATGGGCCCGATTATGAGTTTGGTGAGCAGGAAGACCCGTTCGCCGAACTTCCAACAGGGCAGGGGGAATCCATCCTCCTCCAGTGGACACTCCCTGGAGGTGGCAGACCCTTCTGGGACCAGCCCAGCACCATGTTTGTCTGCCACCCCCCTTACTACGCCCTCCCTCTCTTTAGCTCCCGACTCAGTTGACAGTGCCCACTCACCCAAGAGGGTGTGCATCTCCTTCGCCGCAGGCACTTCTGCCCCAGTCAGCCCTGCTGCCCTCAGTGAGGAGGCTATTGATTTCCTTCTCTGTGGGTCAGTCGACCACCGTGAATGCCATCCAGGGACTGGCAGCTCAGGTCCAGAAGAGCAATGCATTTGTGGAGGGCATTCACAGTGAACTGGCTGGCGTACAGAGATCCTTTCAGGCTCTGGCCTCCATACTGACGGCAGCCAGTCATCCATTGTCTATCAACCCCCCTCCACCTACCTCTTCCCAATCCCAAACTCCTCTTCCCAAACACAGCAAAAGCACACAGACAGACAAGCATGCATGCACCTCAACATCCAAGGGTAGGGCAGACAAACACAAGCACTACAAGACCCACCACCGGCATACACACAAACAACACCCACCTGTAGACACACCAACACTCATTACCTGCACAAACTCCCCCACCACCCCCACCTTCACAGACACTACACCAGTCACACCTGCAGCCACCACACCAGCATTCACTGATCCAGCCATAACTCCTATCTTATCCACAGTCAGCACAATAACAGACCCGGAGACATTCACCCCGTTCACCACATCCGCAGACACAACAACCACCGACACACCCATATGCAGCACATCTTCCATACCTGCAGACAACACCCCAACAGACAGTCAACCATCCAGCATGGCATCTCCCAGCACCTCCTCCTCCCTCCTCCCAAGACACATAAACGCCCACACTCACCCACCCAACAGACACCCAGCACCCACAAGTATTCCTTGCATGCACTTGCACCCAAGACATCCACCAAGACACCTCCTACAACCACTCTCTCTACTTCCACCCCCAAACCTTTATGCCATGACCACCCCTGTGTGTCTAAGAAGCATTTCCCCTCTGAGTTTTCCCTGTTCCCTACTCCTCTCCCACCCCATAATACCCTTAAACAGACTGTGTCCCTCCCCAAGTCCAGCCCTTCCACCTCCAATTCCTCTCCTGCCCCCCTGCTAGTACCCATTCACCTGTCCCTGCCAAGAAGTCGACCCCCTCCAAGCCCAAATATCACCCTCCCTGGCCCCCCTGCACCTGTTCTCTGCCTGGCTGAAAAGGCTGGTAGAGAGCCAGGTCGTAATCAGCAGGGCAATGCTGACTTCAGCGCCGCCCTCGCTGATTATGACCTGCACTACTGTCAGCCCTTTGGGAACATTGTTCCTGGTGGAGATAGCGGTCCTTTGGCAGCCCAACCACCAAACTCTTAATTTGGTGGTCGGACCGACAAACCGGCAGTGGACATGACCGCAACCATAAGTCTGGCAGTCTGATGACCGCCAAACTCGTAATGAAGGCCTATGTCTTAAGTTAAACAAAACGTGTTTACTTATGTTTTGGATACTTTTTGACATGGTACATAATATGTATGGTTTTATTTCTTAGGTTTCATTTCATAAAGAATGTATGGGGTCTCCATCCTTTTTTGTAGTAAAACCTACTTATGCTGATGAAAATCATCCAGACCTACAAATATTATTAGAATTTTAAGACTGACCACATCAGACAAGTTTACATGTTTGCTTTAAATATAAAGTTTTCAATTTTTGTAGGCTGGGCGATACACAGGAGAGCTACTTATGGGTAGCTCGAGAGCTACTAGCACCTCACAAGCTACTCGTCGGAGACCCTGTAACTATCTTAGTAATAATACCTCATTTGTACCTTATCCTTATTTAAATTCAGATGTCATCTATATCTCATGTGTAACTTTTGCATCTAAATTGTTGTCAAGCATAACTTTCATTTGATGTAAAGAAGGTAGGTGTGCAGTATCCTTGGTATTCAGGTTTCCAAGTATACCGAAATGTGGTTGATTGGAATGTTAAAGAGAACGGTTCTGTTAATGGTGGTTCGGAGCGTGCTGTGAAAGTGGGTGGATGCGGCATTGTGATTATGGTTTTGAATACACCCATTTAATCACTTAAAGTAGTCTTCTGACTTATTTATGATACAATTATCCAAAGAACTTCCATAAAGAGATGTTCACAAGTTCTATAAAATCTCTTAGCTGCAGTAAAAGCAAAAGTAAAATAGGTCTCAGAATAAAGCTGAAATGTGTTCGCATAGAGTCTAAGTCAGAATGTGTCAGAATGAGGGTGCTTTCTCAGTGGAGGGGGTCTCTCTGTTTAGTCTAAAACCACACTTTTATAACATTGTATACTGCAACAAATTATAAAACTTTGGAAGATAATCCTTGACTCTGTCCAATAGGAGCCTAATGTTCTAATGAGAAGAGGGCAGCTTTCATGGACTTTGCAATTTTCATTGAAGAACATTCTAGAGTGAAACCGTCTGATTTCATCTCACCATTGTCTACAAGACAGAAAACAAGTCAAGGTAAGTTCAATACATGCAAAGTGACGACACGCCTATTCACAAAGAAATAACTTTTAGGTTTCTTAGTTGTAACACTCTCTGTTCATTTTAGTTGTTACCATACAGTATGTGAATCATGAAAAAATATACAATTATGACCATGGCACATGTCAAATTTAACAAAGAGGAAGAAAAGGAAGAGAAGGAAGAGAAGGAAATAAGAATTTATCCTTGTCAGCAATTCAAATAAAGTGCACATTTTCAAGGCAGGCTTAAAAGCTGTGTTTAGTCAGGCCTACAAAGAACCTTTCACGCATGTTAATAAAATTATATTTAAGATTAGTAAAACTCCCTAGCAACCTAAAGGCACAGAGGGAACTTCAACAATGAAGACGTTTATTCCCAAATCCAGGGCTAGATTTAACAGTTTGTCACAGTGCAGTACAGCAGCCACAAATCATGTGCTGCCCTGTGTGAGGAGAGAGCAGGAGATATGACACGCCTCACCGCCCCCCCCCCCCCAACGTCCGCGCAGAAATGTGTGGCTGTGAGCACGACACACCTTTGCACCATAGTGCAAGGGTGTCTCCATGAGTCTAGCATAGGTTTTGTACTGGAAGGATACCCTTACAATACAAAACACTATGCTTAAACTAACTTTAAACATTTTCCCACTTTGTATGTGTGCTGTACAGTGCAGCTCACATGTAAAGTCGGAAAATAAAGGAGAAAAAAAGCATTTCTCCTTCATAGCACCTATTTGATATGGACGCTATTTTCGGACCCTAAACCTTGTCTACTTTTTTAAGTAAATAAGGCTTAGTGCCAGAACCCTTGAGTGGTTGCATGGGAATGCCCATGCATCACCCATGGTACGCCTCCTTGGCACTAAGGAATGCAAGGCAGCGCTAGCACTACTTTCGATTGAATTTCTAGTTTAGCGCTTTAAAGTACATTAGTGAAAAAAGATTTAGCGTCGGTTTGGGTCACTTTGGTGACACAAACACGGCGCTAAAGCTTAGTAAATAGACCTCCGTCAGAATATTCTCAGTAGAACAGTATATTCGTTTATAGCCAATATCTACCTATCTGTGTAACCGACAGAGAAGTTAAAAGAAAATATAGAAACAGGAATTAATAGGAGGCCGTGAGAACCCATAGAGGAAATGCATTTGTAAAATCGAAGAAGAATATTTAGTAATAAGCTAATGCATCAATGTGAGGTGCCCTTTAACTGCGACCTATCTGTCATGGATGGCCACCTTAACAACCTGCAGGCGAGACGCTCTGTGATTATGATGTAATTCACTTTAGATTATCCATTTATAAATTGCAGCTCTCTCATTATCCCTAATTCATTATGACTAGACTACTGACTTTCATTATAAATGTCCATCGAGGCAGAGAAAGCCATCTCAGATTCTAATAGCGCGACTGGTTTCTGACACAATTCATTTTGTTAGGGATCAGAACAGATGTCCCTTGTGCAGCCCGGCACCATTACATGACATTTCCTTGTAATGGCATTAGGTTGAAAGACGTTTTAAGGCATGGGCAAAATGGGCAATTGCTAGGACACCCACCTTCCATGCCCCTCCCCCGCCCCTCGCCAAAAAAGAAAAGAAAATGGCTAGTCAGCGTAAATTGAATATATATATATTATTGTAAGGGCAGCACAGCTTATTACTCTGCTTATGCTGAAGTATATTTTCGGTGGTACATGTTTGCTAATCTGTTTATACAGCTCACAGCTTCTGATACAAAAAGCAGCACACCTATCCATCTATATTAGTGTTCAAAAGCACTTATTGGTGCACTTAAGCTTTGAATACGGTGTTTATGTGATTATGTGAACCCAATTGTCTGTGTGTTTGCTATTGTAATGTTCTTATTGTGCCCACAGGGCAATACTGTATGTCGTACGTAAGGATGTCATGCATTTGAAATTTCAGATGAGCGTACCTCAGAGTCATTACTGTTTAATAGGGCGTGGCAGGTTAAATTGGGTAACAATGATGAGTTATTGAATCTATTTAGAAACAATACATGTGTGGTACGTACTGCTGGACCAATCATAGGTTTGTATTATTATGTCTATTATTGTATTGGAGTGGTTCACTGTGAGCGTGTACCTAGTGTCTGAAGGTATAGGGTGTTAGTTATAACGTCTGCATCAGGCATGAATTAAAGTTCGCACAATAATGTGCCTATATGAACTGGTGTCAGTCACTGGTAGAGTCCTGCTATTATTGTAGCCCGTTTATTTTAAAAATTTGGTGTTTCCCACTTTCTTTGCTACTTGGCTACTTTGTTGATAGCATGCACTAAGAACTATAAACCTTTAGAAGTACATGTAATTAAATTACTGCCTTCGCAAAAGGTTCCAGCCGTCTCCACTCTTTACTAATGGACAAAAGCACACTGTCCACACCAAGAGGTAGAAAAGGTATATTCCGTCACTTTTGTAGCAAATCAACACCACACCAAATTCAGTCTGTATTTCTTTCGAACAAAACAGGTCTCTTACATTGGTGGCATATGAGATAACAGATTCTGGCCAGTTCCTACTACCCCAGCTGAAAGAACTGCTGGGCCTTCAACCATATTCCACGACTGATGTTGAAACTTATTCAAGGCCTTGAATTCGACAAACCAACTCTAGAACTAAGGGCCAGATGTAGGTAGTTCCGATTTTGCGAATCGGAAATTGCGAGGCAGTGTGACTCGCAATTTCCGATTCGCAAAATCGGATGCAGAACGGTGTCTCAGACACCGTCTGCGATTCGCTATGGGGTCGCAAAAACCCACCTCATTAATATCAATGAGGTGGGTCGCATTTTGCGACCCCATAGCGAGTCCCTGCACTCACAGGGATGGTGGCCTGCTGAAGACAGCAGACCTCCATGTCTGTAACTGCTTTTTAAATAAAGCAGATTTTTATTTTATTTTGCAGCACGTTTTCCTTAAAGGAAAACGAGTTGCAAAATAAAAAAAATACTGAAACCATTTGGTTTCGTTTTTTCAGAGTAGGCAGTGGTCCATTGGACCACTGCCTGCTCTGAAAAAACATTTTGGGCAACATTCACAAAGGGGAAGGGGTCCCACGGGGACCCCTTCCCTTTTGCGAATGGGTTACCACCAGTGTGACACTGGTGGTAACTGCGAATTGCTTTGCGACCGCATTCGCGGTCACAAAGCAATTTAGCATAGCAATGCGAGTCACAAATAGGAAGGGGACACCCCTTCCTATATGCGAGTCGCATTCACAATTTGCGAGTCGGTACCGACTCGCAAATTGTGAATGTGCATCGCGATGGGCATTTTGCATGGCGCAAACTGCGATTTTCGCAGTTAGCACCATGCAAAATGCTTGCTACATCTGACCCTAAGGGCTTCATTTACAAGCCCCCTGTGTCACCACTGCCTCATTTTGTTTATGCATCGGTGGCGCTAGCAGTGCACTACACTGCTCCATATTTACAAACTCATACACTGGGCACAATGCGTCTGTTTGTAAAGCCCGGTATCTCATCATACCTGCACCAGGTATAATGTATGCAGGGTAAAAGCTGAGTAGAACTGACGCAGTGAAAAAGGCAACTTTTCACTGTGTCACTCTACAGCCTTACTGTGTCAAAATTTTACCACCTGCTCAGACCAGGTGTAGAATTGATTAAGGGCTTTTTCCAATGGGACTCTCCTTGCATTGCTGGAAGTGCATCAGTTTAATGATGCAACTCCAGCAATGCATTACTTTAGTGGCAACAGTTGAGACAGAATTTATGACACATCTGTAAAAACATGAGCTATGGAGCTCTGTATTGTAAATAATGCGCATCCATGGCGTCATTAGGGGATGTGCGGTAAACGCAAGAAATCTGACTCATTCATGATGATGCATCAGTTTCTTGTAAATGAGGACCTACATTTTGAAAATCTACTGGTATTGAGGTTCTCTTCATAGAGTTGTGGGATCAGCATGTGGCCTTTTATGGAGGTCATTCATAAAAAGTGCTTAGTCCTGTCCCCCAGGTCCCCTGTACCAAGTGCCATAGACAGACATCAACCTTTTTTGAGAGCAGTAAGATAATGCCTTTTTGTGAAGCGCATGGAGGTCTGGTAAGAGGGACACTCTAGTGCCTCAAAGCAGTTCTTTCTTTCCTTTCTATAACTTTTCTGGGAATATATTAACACTTAGCTCTTTGTACAGAGGTCTTTGAGTTTGAACAGAGAGTGACTTGATGCTGCTTCCACCCCCTGTACAGAGATTATAGAACAGACTGCATCATAAAATTCAGGCAAGGTTTGAGGCTGTAGGCTTTCGTTAAGATTGTCTTCTATTTTTTCATATGACTTCACTCTCCTAGCCTGTCCTAAGAACCCAAGCAACTCATCTGTCTCTCCATCTTAGTTTTTTTGCAAAGTGCTCATCACTGCTAAACTGCCTCAAAGCACTTTGTGGGGATTGGAAGCAAGGAAGTTGTGTACTTGCCTAAGTCCAGATAGATTATGTAGAATCAACGTTTCCAGGGCATTGTTCCAAACAACCATTTCAGTGTACAGAGATAATCGTGGAGTCTCAGTTGTAGATGAGTTTGGAAACACACTGAAGAGCCGCTGGTGCCTTCTGGAGAGCAGGAGCCTAGGCCTAACACAGGCATTTGAACTAGTGAGGAGGATAGTCCAATAATATACAGAGATAAAATACTAAGGGCATGATTTAAGGAAAGTGGCGCTGCACCCAGTGCAGTGCCTTTTTCCTTGCATCCCTTAGCGCCCCCCCAACACCACCATGTATGCACCGTATCTAAGATACAGCGCACCATGGCGGTAGTTAGGGGAACTAGTGTCAAATTTTTTTACTCTAGTTCAGAGCTTTGCAGGATTAGCGTAAAAAATGTTGACGCTAATCCTGCAAGACCATTGAGGCCCATTGAAAACAATGGCATGCCTCCTTTCAACACTTGCTCTGAGCAGGTGTTAAAAGTGCCGAAATAAATGATGCTAAGAAATCCTTTAGATTTCTTTGCACCATTTTTTGGCCCCCTAACAAGGGGACGCCCCCTTTGCATACATTATGCCTGACGCAGGCCTCGTTGGGCTACAATAGCGTAAACAAAAATGTACGTTAATGTGGCGCAAGGAGACACTAGGGGCTCTTATATCAGCCCCTAAGTTGTGTGGAGGCAGAGTGGCTGGTCTCTCTCCTGGTCACAGTGGAAAAGAAACATCTACAGTCAACTGTGAAATTAGAGTCATCCCATCGAGTCAGCCATTTCTATCGGAGAGGTGAAAGGTGCCTTGGTAGCATAAACAGATCTGTGTTCTGCTATTAAGGCACACTTGACTCTTTCACCATCCAGTCTTGCCCTCTCCCAGTCAGGGTATCACTTTGTGTCCAACTTCACATTCCTTCAGGTAGATCTAGGTGTCATCTGCAGACCCCTGGTATGTAATGTTGGGGCATCCTAGAAACCAACCAGTGTCACCTTGTAGATGTTGAAGACGCCCGTCCAAAATTTGTTCCTTGTGGGTCTCCATACATAGCTAGTCCACTAAGCAATCATTCTAGTAACTGAAAATCTCCCTTTAATGCTGTGTGTGGGATTGTTGCTTCAGGGATGCAAACAGGGACGTAGGACTTTTACTGAGGCCTTCGTGTTTCTTCAGAGAATGTGCCTCACCAGTCACCTGTCTGTTGAAACCACAGAAATATCCCATTCTGTGCTGTCCCAATTGCACACAGTGATGAATTGAATCAAACATCAGACTCCATGGTGGTGGGGTATTGATGGGCCCAATATCACTTTATTTGGCCTGTCAGGGATGGCAGAGCTACACTCTACCTAGTAAAATATATACTTTGCAAGATACAACAGTAACGTTGCACAGTGTGATACCTACCATGGCCCTAAAGGGCATCATTTGACCTTAGTGGGCTAGGTGGAAGAAATTGGGGGAGGAGTTTGGGGGGGGTTAAACATTCTAAAGGCCATTTTAACGAGGGCCCAGTTGGAGGTAGATGTGAATATTTGTGTTGTCCTACATATGCAACACATACATGGAAGACCTTTAAAAAAAGCTGTATTTTGAAACAATTGCCAAATAAAGATATCAGTTGTAAATATCTAGTGTACCCATAAGTGAGATACAGTGTAGCCACCTTCAAGATTCATACTTGGAGGCACAACTACTGATGCTGGAACAAGAGCTTCCTGTTCTGATCATCATGGAATGACGCCTAATTGCAGCATTTTACCGCAGGCGTCACTGGCAACATGTAGTTGAGTGTTACCAACAATGAAATTATCAACATGTAAGAGATTGTCAATAAAAGTATGGTATTTGGGTAGTGCTACACAGCAAATCTTAGCTTGTTTCTAAGCACACAGTACTGACAGAGCTGAGACATGGAGAGGCAACGTCCCATATCAATGCTAACCAGCATCCAGCCAGGGCCTTCGGCAGCTTGTAGCTCTATGCCGAAGAAACTGCTGGGTGGGGCTGAGATGGGCTATGCTGGGCTCTAGGCTGAAGCAGACTGTAGGTCTATGTCACTGAAGTTGAGTGAAGGCTATGGTTTGGAATTAAATGGAACTATGGCAACTTGGTTGATCTCTGTCCTGGGAGTGGGCCAGACTGGACTCTGTATTTGGCCAGCCTCTAGAATTGCAAATGGTTGGGCTGGAAATGGAAGACAGCTGGTGTTCAAGGTGGCCTGTAGACATGGCAATGCAAATTGATGTGTTTAGCATCACAGCAAATCTTTGCAAGTCAAACACAGGTAATACAGCCTGGGCGACTCTTTCACAATGGCGAAGGAGCGTCGCATCCCTGGATAAGCCAGGAATTGAAAGATAAAACAATATTTCATTATCATCATGGGAGGTGGGAGGGAGGAGGAGGAGAGAGTGCACCTAAGTGCGAATGTGTGTTTGGCCGGCCGTCTCAGGCCGGACAAACACACATGCGCACTTAGGCTTCCCCAGCCCGGCTGTGTTGAACAGCCGGGCTGGAGAATCTATACAGACCCTAGGGTTGTGTCTGAGCGGCCGTTGAAGCAGTTCAGACTAATCCTGAAGCTGCTTTCATGTTATGTTTAAATGAAAGCAGTGCCAGAATTTGCTGCAGAGCCTGTGCTGGTGTCCCAGTGAATGCTGGGACACTACATCAAGGGAAGGAAGGGGAGCAATGAGGCAGGAGGCGGTGGCGACAGCAAAAGGTAAGTTTAATTTTGTTTTATTCACACCTGTCCTTCCCCATCCCGCCCCTCCCATTGAGATGTGGGGCGGCCCCAGTTGAATACAGCTTAGGTTGTTTGCCTTTAGAGAGGTGGGGTTACAACTTAGAAAGGCAAGGTGTCCACTTAGACATTCACCCTTCTAAAGTTAAAACAATTAGCTCAACTGAGTTATACCATATCGACCATTATTTGAGCTCTGGGAGGCTATTTTTGTTTTTTCTCTATGCTAAATGGTTGGTTTTTGTACCACTACCAAAGTATATTAAGTACCTAAGACAGTACATTTTGTAGGATATCTATGCCAAATACTAGTTGAAGCACAAACCCCATGCTGACTAATGTGAATTTGGACAATGAAGGCATCATATTTATGAGGCGAGTAACATGGTACTGGATTACCTGCTAACAGTTATGTACTCTGTATACTTGTCCTGCATTGTCAAAATGAGATTATTAATGAAAATCCCACTCAGCCTTTCAGGAGAACAGGTTTTTTAGGAATTCTCCTGTGGTCTCTATGGCTTGCCAGTCCCTGTCCCCATGATAGCATCTCACAAACAACATTCATGGAGACATTGTGTGCCTCCTTTAAATGCCTAGCTTAAGTTTGGACTGTTTGGAAACCGACACCTCAACCATTTCGACAAAGGCAAGCTAGACCTATCCGTCCATTTATTAGCATGTGCACTTCCCCAAACATCCCTTTTATCTGATTTGAACAATAATGTTAGTTTTTTTTATACAAATGGGTTGTGTCTGACTTTGTATTTTAAGTGATGTACTAATCAGAGATATTAATGGCCTACTATCTAGGGATCCTAAGGCACTGAACATAGGGAAGCTGCATTTTGACACAAGAGCTCTCTGGTGAGCAGTACCTAAGAATAGCAAAAAAGGGTCAGAAGAGAAAGAGCAAGAAAAACCAGATGATGCAGGACAAAAGACAAATAGGGCTTTCAGAAGAATAAGTGCACCTTGAGTGCACCTCTAGGGATGAGGCAATCTGAGTTCCCTGAACAAACAATTCCAGGGCTTGGATGTAAGAAAAGGGAAACATTGGCCTGCCTCTGATCTTACCTTATGACGAGAAACATAGAGTCGATAATCCTCTCAACTCATAAGAGTACGATGGGGGTGTAGCATTCCTCTTTATTCTTTTAATGCTTCTGAATTTTTTATGTATAATTCATCATTGTTTGTCATCAAGAGTGCTTCAAATAAAACCATGTTGAATCTATTTAAAGTTTTCTGAACCAGGTGTCCAAAAATATGTTTTGCCTGTAAAACCATTAAGACATCTCCCCAGTGCAGACCAAACTGTTAGGCTGTAATCTAATACAAGCAAATACAGATCCTTCTTGAGACTCATCATCAGCAAAGGGCCGCCTTAGTACCACTTAGAAAAAGTTGTTGAGAAAAACATGATCTAATGAAAAAGCTTCAATTCATCATAGCCATTGACATGGACAGGTGTGGGTCCTGTCACTTGCTCTAAAACAGGGCTCATGCTGTACCTCCCTAATGAAGCTGAATAAGAGAGAAACCAGGTTGGCTTTGCTTGTTTTACATTCATGTGGAAAGTGGTCTTGCAGTTTGAGCTGAACTGTCCCTTCCTGGATGGGGCCAATACTGATTTGCTTGTGCTGGGCCCCTCTAATAATTGTCACATTGGGATAAAAGCACCCTACAAAATTACCCCTGCATTGCTGTCATGCTATTTGTGAGAAATTGTGTTGTTGGTTAACTGGGGTGTGAGCTCTCGGTCAAGCAGCAACCACAATCCTTGTCATGGTAAGGTGCAAGCAAACACTAAATTAACCTGTGCTCACTCTCTGGTAGTTTGGCACAGAGCAGTCAGGCTTAACTTGAAAACAATGTCTAAAGCATTTGTTCAACACCTCAAACAGTAGAGCAGTGAAAACACCCCATAAAAAGGATCTCACACCAGGCTAAATAAATAGCGCAGATTTTAATGAATAAATAAAACAAGAGCAAAACGACAAAAATCCAAAGAGTAGAACTTGTGTTATGATTGTTTAAAGAATAAACTACAATATAGTGCTTAGAAGCCAAATGTGTCAACTGCGAATATATGGTTGCACCGGACCGGTCAAATGTTCCGGTAAACTGCGATGGAGTCCCAGTTAGGCCTGCAGCACAAAGTACCTTAAATCCTGGTTGTGGAGTGCTGCGTGGATCCGAGGTGAACATGCGTCGCACAGCTGATGCAATGTGTTGATTCCAAGATGCGGCAACGCCGCGCTGCAAGGTCCTATTGCATCAACATCAAGGATCCAGAGGACAGAGCTTGTGATGCGAAGGCAATGCTTTAAGCAGCTGAGGCGATGCACCATTTCTGATGAGTGATGAAGTTGCGATTCGGTCCTTTTGGCATTGTCATTGAGGATGACATCGATGAGGGATGCATGGACCTGCTCCAGGTAAGCATTGAACCCAAGAAGTGGGATGCAGCAGCAATGTGAGTTTTTTACGTCGGTTCTAATCTATCCAGCAGCAGTGATGCAACGGTTATGCTTGAGGTTGCCTTGCTCAGCTGAGGAGATGGGTCGGTTCTAGTCAGGGATGCTACGCTCAGCATGGAAGATGCATTGGTTCTATTGGGAAACACTTTAGGCCCACTTCGAATGGTCAAGGACGGGGTGGCACCACTTGGCAGGGTAGACTCACATATGGCATAGTCCAGGTGCAGATGCAGGGTAGCTGGAAGTCTTTTGTATCCCTAAGAGTTCAGATCAGGAGGTTATCTAACTAGCCCTTGGAGTCACTCTGGGCTAGACAGTCTAGACCTTCACACTCTCAGGTAAGTGGGCAGCAGGCATAGGTCAGCACAGCAAAGAATGAGTCCAGCAGAGTGCCAGTCCTTCAGCAGCACAACAGTCCTTCTTCCTGGCAGAGTATGTGGTGGTCCAGAAGTGCACTAAAGTGGTGGGGTCTGAGGTACAGTTCTTATACCCAGTGGTGCCTTAGATATGGGGGAGACTTCAAAGACATGCCTTTGAAGTGCACAGTTGTCCTGTACTCCCTGCCCTGGCTCCAGACTAATTATAGGGGTAAGCAACTCTCTGTGTTGGGACAGGACACAGCCTATTCAGGTGTAAATGAGGCTGTGTCCATCTCCTCCCTCCCATCCTGCCCAGGATGGCCCATCAAGTCACACCTAAGCTTCCATTGTGTGTGGCTGTCTAGGCAGAATACACAAAGCCCAACTGCCAACTATATCCAGTCATGTGACCAGAGACACGCTGCAGGAACCAAATGGCTACAGAAAGAAAATGGCAGCTTCCTAAAAGTGGCATTTTTAGAATTCCAATTTAAAATCCAACCTCATTATAAGTCAGGATTTTAATTTGTGATTCCAGAGGCACCAAACCTGGTGGAGATATCTCTTCCCATTTGGGAATTGTGCTTATAAAATATAATAATAAGATAACTTCAAAGAGTTTAAAAAAAAACCTAAAAGGTACATGTCCTCCATTTTAAACACATTGCCACCTGCCTTGTGGAATGTCCGGGGCCTAACCTAGGTGTGACTTGTATGTATTAAACAGGAAGATTTGGGCCTGGTAAAAGGTTTACTTTGTCAGGGCGAAATAGCAGGTTAAAATGCTGATGCAAGCCCTGCAAGAGCTGTCCTGAGACATGCTAAAAGGGCTACTTAAGTGAATGGCACAATCAGTCCTACAGGCCCACTAGTAAAATGGTCACATTTCGTGCACTTTACTACAGACTTATAATTAAATTAAATATGCCACTTGGTTATATGGCAATGTTATCATGTTTTAAGGGAAGCACACAAGCATTTTAGCACTGGTTAGCAGCAGTAAAGTGCACAGGATCCTAGGGCCAATAAAAACAAATTCAGCAAAAATTGGAGTGAAAGCAAAAAGGTTTGGGGATGACCCTGCAGGAAAGGCCATTTCCAACACTAGGCATGCAGAAAGAGATCTGGCACCCATGACCTATCCGAGGCTGTCTATCCCTTCCACACTATTAGATGTTGCAAGAGACCCTTTTTCATCAGAAATCCACAAGTGTTCCTAACTCAAATTCGTATTGGCATTGTGCAACAATAAATGGAGGTCATCTGGTCGTTTGATTTCCATGAGGTGGGTTAATCTGGAAATATGAAATAAGGATGATTATTCAACTGTGTAGTCTCACTGAAGAAGGACTTGCTAACTTCACTATGGGGAAAGGTACTACAAAATGAGAAACAAACTTGGGATATAATCCTGGAATTACTAGAAAGTCTATTGACAACTACATCAGCTGTCTTTCTGCACAATTGTGTGCTGGAACTCTATACCAGCACATTTCTCTTAGTTTTAGCATGGTTTTGCCCTTAACCAATTGCAAACTGCAGATTCATGTGTTAATGAAAATTATTTTTATAATGCCTGTACAGAAGGTGCATTATCTGCTGTAAAGCTGGAGGGCCATACTTCAAGGTGTAAACTAAAGATGCAACAGAATAGAGAAAACCCAAGGGATGCAAGGAATTATTGCATGGAAAATCTGCCAGGGGTGTCCAACAGAGTCAATGTTCCTGACATTCAGCTTCAAAGGATATTCCTCTATGGTATGAACGAGCCAATGTAGTCTGCCTATCAGTTTCAGGACGATGACTAGGGGATATGAAGTTTACAGTATGTAATTGTTTCAAAACAGTGTTCCAAAAAAGGACATAAATTAAGTTATGCTGACCCTGGGTAAGTCACGAAGCCTAATTACCTCGTGTTTAGCCAATTCAGTTGCCTGAGGTAGTTTAGATAAGGGAACAAAATGTGACAGTTTTGGCCATATTACAGTATTTCCTGGGAATTTGGAAGTTTCACTACAGAATCCATAGATTTGTGAGACCTGGTTTTCCGAGATTTAGGAAGTGGATATAGTGACTCCATTATTCTTATTTGAGGCTGCCATTTTCTTTCAGGAGGCTACACAATGCTTGCCAAAACATACATTTCTGCTGTCCTCCTTATTCTGGACCACCAAAACCTTCTTGAGACCATGCCTTGGGCCTTTCTAATTATAGGGCAACCTGACCAAGAACTATCATGGGGCATACTGATTATCTGAGTTTAATGTTCTTTCCCAGCACAAAGAGTCTATTCTCATGAAATAAACATTCTTAGACTCTTCTGGCAATATTATTTTCTTCTAACCATTGTTCCTGTTGTACTTCCTGTATTTTTCTATTTAATCTTTTTTAGTAGCTGAGTTTTCATCAATACTTTTGTACTTGGTAAGGTTAGAAAAATCAGATCTTCAATAGGGGGATCTTCCTCATGTCCTTAATGTGAAAGAGCAGAAGTATTTTCTTGCGCCTGGTGTGTCTGTGATGCTATAACAGAAAAAGGAAAAGAGAGGGATCATTGGGCATGCCTGGCATTAGCACACTTCTTGCTGTTTAAGAAACTTAAGGGCTATATATGTTGGTGTACAGCCCGTTGATCCGCTGTGGGGGGGAGTAAGTTACCACCCACCAAATCTATAAATGACTGCCAACCGAGTCTTTAAAACGTCTACATAAGGGGATAACAATGCAGGCACAATACAAAACAAATACACACAATAACAGAGGAGCGGCCAAGAGAAAATAAAATGATCTGCAGAGTCTGGAAGGCCTGCTGATCTACAGCGAGTGGGGGTGCTGGCTCAAGGACCTGTCGAGGCCATTAGGTCATAAATGGCATAGCTTTCCTCAGGGGCAGATAAGGAATGAGAAATATAGATATCTGGGTGGATTTCTGGGGTCTCAGGATACTTTTTAGACAGTTTGGCTTCAATAGTGGAGGAGGAGGCATCTGTTTCCACAAAAGAAGCTGAGAACACACTGGATGTCTTAAAATGGGTATTGTAGTAAAAGCAGTTTTAAAGGCATGGAAAGCCCTTCTGTGATGTTCTCCCCATCTATATGGATGATTCTTTTTGGTCAATTTGGTTATTTGCTTAATAATTTGTGAAAATATTTTAATGAATTATGCATAGAAGTTAGCAAATTCCAATAACTTCTGGGTCTGTTTCAGAGTCTTTGGAGTGTGCCATTCAACCACAGGTTTTACTTTGACTGGGTCCATCTGAATTCCCTTGTCTGAAATTACAAACCCAAAAATGATAACTGATTGATCTTGAATATGCACTTTGTAGCCTTAGCACCTAATAAATGTTCTTGCAATTGCTGAAGAACTTAGGGCCAGATGTAGGAACCGGTTTGCATGTCGCAAACTGCAAAAAACGCAGTTTGCGCCATGCAAAACGGCCATCGTGGTGCTTATTCATATTTTGCGAGTCGGTAGAGACTCTCAAAATGTGAATCCGACTCGCAAATAGGAAGGGGTGTTCCCTTCCTATTTGCGACTCGCACCGCAATGCAGAATTGCTTTGTGACCGCGAAAGCGTTCACAAAGCAATTCGCAGTTAACACCCACATGGAGTGGGTGGTAACTCATTCGCAAACGGGAAGGGGTCCCCATGGGACCCCTTCTCGTTTGCGAATGACGCTAAAAATAATTTTTCAGAGCAGGCAGTGGTCCAATGGACCACTGCCTGCTCTGAAAAAATGAAACCAAATGGTTTCATTATTGTTTTGTATTGCAACTCGTTTTCCTTTAAGGAAAACGGGCTGCAATAAAAATAAAAAAACTGCTTTATTAAAAAAGCAGTCACAGACATAGAGGTCTGCTGTCTTCAGCAGGCCACCATCCCTGTGAATGCATGGACTCGCTATGGGGTCGCAAAATGCGACCCACCTCATTAATATTCATGAGGTGGGTCTTTGCGACCCCATAGCGAGTCGCAGAAGGTGTCTGAGACACCTTTCTGCATACAATTTTGCGAGTTGCAAATTGCGAGTCGGTCTGACTCGCAATTTGCAACCCGCAAAATGTTCTTTTGCTACATCTGGCCCTTAGTGAGGTATTTGTGACGTTCTTCAAAGGTTTGGGAAAAATTAATATTTTGACCAGATATATTACCGTAAAGATATCCAGTCTGTATCTAAACACATCATTACCAAAGTGTTGAAATGCGGCAAAAGTGTTGCAGAAGCCATATGGCATAATCAGGGATTCACAGTACTCATATACAGTGTTTGGTATTGAATGTGGTTTTATAAATCCCCCCTTTTTAGTAAGGACCAAATTGAAGGATCATTTAAGATCTATTTTGGAAAAAGAGTTGGCCATTTTGACATGGTCAAGTATTAAAGACATAAGGTGAGAGGATGTTTATTGAGTATGGTAAATGCATTCAATTGTCAATGAGCAGTACATGGTCTATTCTCATTCTCATTCTCACCAATTTGTTTGAGGAAGATTAATAAACCTCTTAGCTAAGTTCTCTTCCAAGTATTGCTTCAGTTCTATGTCTTTCTTAAAGGTTAAAGGATAGATTATTCAACGAGGAGTCAGAGATCCTGCCTGAATGTTAATGGCACAGTCATATTCCCGATAGGATGGCAAAGTATTAGCTTCCATCTTCCTAAATACATCTTTGAATATCTTTGAGATTCGCATAAGGCAAATCAGAACAACTGTTGTTTAATCTGTGTTGTAGGCCTTAGCCAACATTTACAATATTTAGGATTCATCACACTACTCTCTTCTTGCCCACTGATTTTGGGGCTATGTTATCTTAATCATTTGATTCCTAACACATGTGAAACATAGGAGTTAAGATTACATCTAAGGTTAAATATGTGAAAGTCCACTTTTCATGTCCGTGAACAAGGATTCAGTTTCTGATGGTACGTCCCCTGAAGACAAAGGAGTGCCATCAATTCCCTGTTTGGCTTTGGCGAAGATTTTCTGAATTAAAGAATATTGAATTTTTTCATATATGTTTTTTTTCTAAATGAAATAGATGGAAGGTTCACAGTTATTCAATGATGCTGCCCGTACTGGTTCTGCAGTGTAGTCAGGCTGAATATAAAATGGAAATGCATTCTGTTGATAGCAAACACTTTTTGGGTTGGAAGGCTTGTACCGAGATTGCTCCAAATAGAAAACCAAGTTAGTTACACTTAGTTTCATGTGAAATGTCCACAATTTAATCAGCGACTGGTACATAATTGGGCAACATCCCGGTCCATTGTTATTTTTCACACCATGCCCCCTCAGTTTCGAACCAGTCACATGCAAATCAGTGTTGACCTTGCCTGACAAAGAGCAGTCCAGCCCAAACTCAGGAGGCATAGGGGCCGATTATGAGTTCGGCAGACGTGAAGACTCGTCTGCTGAACTTCCAACAGGGAGGTTGCTGCCTTCCTGGAGACCTCCCCGCCGGACCTATTATGTCTTTGCCACTGGGCTGACAGGTGGAAACCAAGGTGTCCACCTGTCAGCCCATTGGGAAAGTGGCAGCGGCATTGTTTCCGGCTTGTAATAGAGCCGGTAAGGTAACAATATTGTTGCAGCTTATAACCCAGTCAGTGTCTCTATTGTTCTCCTCCTGAGAAAGTCAGTCTTACACACATTACACTTATATTGTTACATTTAGCAAGAACAGCGTCTTCTGACAAGCGGGTCTCATGAGAAAGACTTTTAGCTATGAGCACCTTTGGACAGTATAGTGGAAAATTACAATTATAATTCTCTAAGCAGACATTTTATTAACGTCTAAGAAATACAGCTTGACATGAGGCCGTACAACTAGGCAATGACCTCCACTAAGTTAAGGCCTACAATTAATAAAGCTAAGATATAATGCATAATCCTTATTATGATTTAGTACTACATTAATCAAACATAAACTCCATATTTCATATTAATAAGCCATTAATAAGTATACTTTGTGAACATTGGTGGCCACGCACGTGGACAAATTTACAAATGTGTGCATTATTTTTCTCTATATTATTACATTTTCTACGCAAATCCATTACTCAGAATACATGAATATTCATTAATATTTTTATTAAAACACCTGCATCAGCTAAAATTCTGTCATTTCAACCCCTTCAAATCTTTGTTCCCTTTTCCAATTTTCCCTGAACAATTTTTCCCTTTTCTTTTCTTCCCTCCTCTGATTATTCTTTAACCTTTTCAATTGTATTCTTTTGCACAATTTACACATTCCCCATATTCCAATTAGGCAAACCATGATAATTAACACTCCCTATATCATTTTCAATAAGATCCCTTTCCCAATGTTGCTGAACCAATTTCCCACTGAAGCAAAACTTTTACCAACTTTCTCCCAAACACCTGGTTCTTTCAATTCTTTCAAATCAGCACTTTCATTAGTCAGATTAGTAAAGAAGCTTCTAATGTCTTTACTATTATCAGGAATGAATGAACAACAATACCTCGAATTAAGCATTCTACAAACTCTGCCATCCTTTGCTAAAAGAATGTCTAAAGCAAGGCGAATTTGAAGAGTCATAGCTCTTTCAGCAGCTAATTCAGTATCTATCAGGAGTGTGGCTTCTGAAAAAAAATTCAGCATGTTATCCACAATAGTAGACAACTTTCGAATCCTTATCAAATGCAGAACAACTCCCACTGAAGAAATGATTGCTCCAAATATATCTCCCACTATACCAGAAGGAGACTGTCTCCTCTGTCTCATATGGTGTAATTCTGTCACTTTTGGAAACTTCTTCAAGTCATCCATTTGAAAAATCTTTGGAAAAACTATTCCCAAATAACATGTCCCATACTATCCTCTTGGAAGATGGTAATACGCATTAGGACCACAGATGTAATATATCCCAGGAATCGCTGGATCCTGTCCATTCAACATAAACGTCCATTTACTCTGAAACAAAAACAAAAACACAAATAAAGTGTCAGTGCATGATTTAGGCCTATATATACAAAGTTTCCCTACGTATTGTGCCTCTAGAGCTAATTTCCCTTGTGTTTTAATTGCACTATAAGCATAATCATTCGTGAAAGTCCTTTTCTCTAAGCCTTTTACTAACTTCTCCTTCTATGCCTTTCTCCTGTCATTTGTTTGATCTAAGAAGCTCTTCTCTAAAGGTGTAAGCAAGCATGTTAGATTATTCCTGTGAGCATAAGCTGTTCCAAAGGTTAATGTAGGTTCAAATAAACTTTTAACTAATACTATGTCATTAGCCTTAGCTACTGTACTCAAATATCTAATTATAGGGACAAACTAAAACACCACATTGTGGTTAGAGTAAAAGTACTGGATGAACTCTTGGTTATAGAATTTTGTTAGTAACAGACTACAACTTATCCCATAAGTGAGAGGAAAACTGTGATAAGTAACTCCTTTTCTGACTGATGAAGGAATCTGTATACATACATAACAATTCCTCACATCCATTGTGTCAACATACTCACTCAGCAAGTGAGAGAAGACATTAGAAGAAAGTTTGCCTTGGGCATTAGTACCCTTATGCACATACTTCTAACTTAAACTTCTCTATTGCTGTTAGTTCAGTAGCTATTTCGGAAGCAGAAGTATGGTTGGCTTTGCTCTTGTCAAAAACAGTCACTCCCGCAATCAATACCACTTACAATATCTCACATACAATTGCCAAACCAATACTCATATATTTACAGCACCTAATTTTCCTACCGTGCTGGCTAATGATCTGTAAAGAATCAGAAAGCAGAAGGGAAATTTAGAAAAAGGGCAGCAAAATCAAAACAAAAATCTTCTTTCAGCAGTTATTTACAGCTTCAGTCTTTCTTGCAGGATCCCTTGTCAAAATTTGTAATCAGCTTGTCAAAATCAGGGTTTCAAAAAGTCAAATCAGGTTATCAAAATCTTCTTCGGTTACTTTCAACAGTCTCTTTCTTAAAAATGTTCTCAAATTGTTTCAACAGTTCAGTTCATCAGTTTCCTTCAAGTGCCAAAATATTGACCTGGAATGTCTCTATCAAAACAAAAAGACGAAAATACTTTCTGCCATTCACTTGTAGTTGCTTATGCCCAATCCGGGCCTGCGTATCTTTGACTTGCTATTCTCTTTCTTTTCAACTTTTGATCACCATTCAATTCTCCTTCACTTAGATCTGCTCTCCTTGTTGTATCTACTTCTTCGATTGTTGTTTCAACACCTAATTCCTTTCTCTTTGATTGTGACTCCGGCCATTTATCTCTTTTCAGTGGACCCTTGGTCAATGTTCTTTTCAGTGTTGAACTTGAAACTTCTCCTTGTTCTATGGTGTCTTCTCTTGACGGACCTGCAACTGGTTCAGGAGGAGTCAGATCACAGTGACTTTGATCCGCCTCAGCAATTGCTCTGCTTGTCTCTCAAAATCGTCTGCTTCTGTGAAAGCCCTCCTTTGACTAGGCTCTCCTGCTGCCTCAATTAAGATAGGCTCACCGTCACCCTGGAGGTCTTCTGCTTCACCTCTCACAGGAGTGACTGAACTGTCCTCAACAAGCTCAGATACAGTCTCAGTTCCCCTTTGTTCTCCTTCCGGCCCTGAGACTTGTTTTGCTGTTGTTGGTACTTTCAACAACTCTGCTTCTTCATCAGTCGGGCATATCACTTTCTTCATGTGACTGGCATTGACCCAGTTTGAAACTCCAGCGCACTTCACAGCTGTGGTAGTTGTCAGAACTACCTGGAAAGAACCCTTCCAATGAGGCTCCAAACATGTTTTCCTCACGTGTTTCTAGACCACAACCCAGTCACCGGCCCTCAGATTGTGCCCTTGGTCATGGATCGGTGGCAGTGTGGTGGCTTCCACCTGTTGAGAGAAAGAGCAAACTGTGTCAGCCAGACCTTTGCAGTAGTTGAACATCATCACCATCATCTGTGATATTGAGAAGTGTATTTGCAGGCACTGCTGGCAACCTCATGGCTTGGCCCATAAGGATCTCATGCGGAGACAATCCTGTCTTCTTGTCTGGTGTGTTTCTCCTTGTCATCAGAACATTGTGCAACGGGCCACTTCAGATTCATGGACGCACACATCTTTGCAACTCTTGACTTCAAGGTACCATTAATTTGTTCCACTAGCCTTGATGGTTCAGGGCGATAACTACAATGCAACTTCTGCTCAATGTTCAATGCTGCACACAGTAATTTAATTACTTCATTTTTGAAGTGACTTCCTCTATCCAATTCTAAAGAGATTGGAAACCCGAAACATGGTTCCCTAAGCAGTAGTTTCTACTGAGACTGTCATTTCTTCGTGTAGGGTAAGCTTCAATCCAGTGACTAAAGATGCAAACAATCTCCAACACATATCTCAAACCTCCACACACAGACATCTCAATAAAATCCATCTGCATTCTACTGAATGGACCTCCTGCTCTTCCATGGTGGCTCAAATTAACCACTGTCCCTTTCCCTGTGTTAATTTGTTGACAAATGAAACAATGATGGCAAAGTGCTTCAGCAACTTGTCTAAATCTTGGGTTGAACCAACCATGCTTGAACAAACGAATCATGGCATCCCTCCCAAAATGTGCTTGACCATGATAATACCTAGCCCTTTAAGACAACAGACTGTTAGGCAAAACTAATTGACCTCCTTCTGAAACCCACAATTCATCTTGCTCCATGAGCATTTTTCCTCTCTGTCAACATTATTCTGCAACATTTTCAATTCCTCCAATGTCTCAATTACTTCCAATGCAAATCTTTGACATGTTTTTTCTTCTTCAGGTAACAATTCCCACTTATCTTTGAACGATATACAGTTCAATGCTGTTAGAAATGGGGTCTTTGGTTGGCAGTCAGGTTATCCCCTGTCCAAGCAAGGACCCTCACTCTAGTCAGGGTAAGTCACACACAATATAAATTATCCTGTGCCCACCCTCTGGTAGCTTGGCACTGAGTAGTCAGGCTTAACTTAAAAGGCAATGTGTAAAGTATTTGTGCAATAAATCATAACATACCACAATATAGCACCACAAAAATACACCACACTGTTTAGAAAAATATATAATATTTATCTGGGTATTTGCCGGTCAAAATGATCAAAGATGCAGTAAGTAAATGTTATCACTGAAAAGTGATATAAAGGCCCTCATTACAACCCTGGCGGTAAATCCCGCTTACCGCCGTGCTGACGGCCGCCAACATACCGTGGCCACGGCGGAAATCAGCTACAGGCATTACGACCCACATCTCTTAATCTGCCACAATACAGACACCCACACAAGTTCACCACACCAAAGGTCAGTGATAAACTGGCGATAGCAAAACCCACACCGTCACGCCAACAGGATTACGCCCACACTATCACAACCCACAAATCAACACGGTGGTCATTCAACCGCGGTAATCCATTGGCGGTACACACCGCTGCACTCAAAATACACACACACTTACAAAACACAACCACATTGGACAATTCAAAATACACCCACCTGATACACATACACACACCACACCCACACACCTACACCACTATAAAACACACACCCACATTACCCACAACCCCTTACAACAACTTTTTTTGAAGAAGCAGGGATAGAGACAATAACAACCACAACACCAGCATCCACAGGCACACAACACCATCACTCTTACAACATTCACGTACCTCAAAGAACACACCCCAACACAACACATCACACAGCACAACAAACATCACCTCACACTTCACCCACACCACATCATGGCACCTCAAAGACACCCCAGGTTTTCTGGGAGGAGCTCAGGGTCATGGTGGAGGAAATCATCCGGGTAGAGCCACAGCTATTCAGATCACAGGTGCAGCAGACGTCCATTGCAAGGAAGATGGAGCTATGGCGGAGAATTGTCGACAGGGTCAACGCAGTAGGACAGTATCCAAGAACACGGGATGACATGAAGAAGAGGTGGAACGACCTATGGAGGAAGGTGCGTTCTGTGGTATCCAGACACCGTACAGAGGACTGGCAGTGGACCCCCACCTCCTCCCCCACAACTAACAACATGGGAGGAGCAAGTCTTGGCAATAATGCATCCTGAGGGCCTCGCAGGAGTAGCAGGAGGACTGGACTCTGGTAAGGCAAATCTTTACTACTATATCCCCCACCCTACCTGCATGCCATCACAAACTCCGACCCCTACCCCTACCCTCAGACCCATCACCCCAACACCTCACAGATACCCCACTAGCACAACCCACACATCCCTATACCAAGCCCTGCATGTAACACCAATGCATGGACCCCCATTACAGACCTGCATGGACACCCATCTCCAAAGCATGTCCAGTAGAGAGACACACCCAGGCCACAAAATCACCACTCACACAAGGGCCCAGGCAATAATGCTAGCAGAGGAGTAGAGGGAAACTCACACATTGCACAAGATGGCACACACAGATACAATAACCATGCATTTACACCCCAACAGGACCCCTACCCAATGTCACCGGACAGGAGGTGCCAGCCATATCCAGCCCCCCCACAGAAGAGGCCCACAGTGACGACAGAAACTCTGCATGCCTGGATCAAGATGACCAGCCTGGCCCATCAGGGACCTCTGGACAGTCGGTTCCCCTGCCACAGTCCCAAGCCACCACAGAACCTCCCCCCTCAGGAAACACCACCACAGCACCCACCCAGCGGGCCCATGCCACTGTCCCCAGGATACGTCAATCAGCAGTGTGTCCACCACTAGAGGGACCCCATGCAAACCCACCAACCCAAGACAATCAGGGACCTGGGGCCAGTGGCAGAGGGCACACGGTTCAGGGGACAGAGGCACAGGACAACAGAGAAGCTGGGAGGACTGCTGTGTGACAGGGGGAGGACAGGCCCAGGGAACACACTCTCCACGAGGCACTCTCCAACATTATGGGAGCATACCACCATTCCCAGGCAACCATGGGCACGGTACTGGCCAAGTTTAAGGAGACCCAGCGGCTGCAGGAGGAACAATACCTGGGGATCAGGGAGGACTTGAAGTCCATTAACACCACCCTGGTCACCATTGCAGGGGTGCTGACAGACATGGCCAACACCATGAGGGAGACTATGGCACACCACCGGACCCCTGACACTAGCCCGAAAGATGAACAGCCCACCACGTCCGCTGGTGATAGTGGACAGGAGGCCCCACCACAGGACCAACAGACCACCAGCACCCCACCCCCTGCAGAAGGAGAACCACCCTGCAAACGCTCCCTGCGATCCAGGCACAAGACAGAGAACATTGCCAAGACCCCCGCTAGGAAATAAGACTCTCCTGATTGTCACCCCTCTGTCCCACTATGTCATCCTGTCCTAATTGTACTGCCATTACTCCACTTCCTATGCCTCCTTGGACAATGCACCTGTGATACCAATAGACTGGAATCTACCATGGACATTCCTCCACCCTCACCCCAGCCCATTGCACATACCCCTCCACTGATTAGCACTTAAATAAACACCCTTGAATCACAAAACAATCTGGAGTCAGTCTGTACTTTCACAAATGTGTAATTACAACCTCTCTGACAAATATCAATGGCAATGTTCATTTGCACATACCAAAGTATGACAGTTGTTGGGCAGCAGTAAACATAGCAGAAGGCAGATTGTGGTACACAAATCTGTGAAAAGGAAAGCCAAAGTGAACTGTCAGGGTCCATACATAGAGGTAAATAGGCAGCTTTATGCAATGTCATTCAGCAGTCTGATATGAGAGGAGCAGTGGCAGTCTCTTACCTGTGTCTCACTGGAAGTATTGCATGATGATGTTGTTTCTGTTGTCTATATCTTCTTCTTCTGCCTCCTCTTCTTCACTGTCCACAGGCTTCACAGCTGCCACAAGACCAACATCAGGCCCATCCTCCTCCAGAAAAGGAACCTAGCGTCGCAAAGCCAGGTTGTGCAACATACAGCATGCCACGATGATCTGGCACACCTTCTTCAGTGAGTAGTATAGGGAGCCACCTGTCAGATGGAGGCACCAGAACCTGGCATTCAGGAGGCCGAAAGTCCGCTCTATAATCCTCCTAGTTCGCCCATGCGCCTCTTTGTAGCGTTCCTCTGCCGTTCCTCTGCCCTTGTCCTGGGATTCCTCACTGGGGTCAGTAGCCGTGACAGGTTGGTGTAACCAGAGTCACCTGCAAATATCGAGGGGCATCTGTTAGACATACACAAACCCTTAGGGACTACCCCATACCCAGACAGCTATTTAAACTGTGTGGGGACCATGGCCTCACCTATTAGCCACACCCGGTGCCTCTGGAGTTAGCCCATCACAGAAGGGATGCTGCTATTACTCAAAATTTAAGCATCATGCACTGAGCCAGGATACTGGGCATTCACATGGGAGATGTACTGGTCTGCCAAACACACCATCTGCACATTCATGGAATGGTAGCTTTTGCGGTTTCTGCACACCTGTTCACTCCTGCGGGGTGGGACAAATGCTACATGTGTTCCATCAATGGCACCAATGATGTTGGGGATATGTCCCAGGGCATAGAAGTCACCTTTCACTGTGGGCAAATCCTCCACCTGGGGGAAAACGATGTAGCTGTGCATGTGCTTTAGCAGGGCAGACAACACTCTGGACAACACATTAGAGAACATTGGCTGAGATATCCCTGATGCCATGGCCACTGTTTGAAAGGAACCACTGGCCAGGAAATGGAGCACTGACAGGACCTGCACTAGAGGGGGGATTCCTGTGGGATGGCAGAGAGCTGACATCAGGTCTGGCTCCAACTGGGCACACAGTTCATGGATTGTGGCATGATCAAGTCTGTAGGTGATAATGATGTGTCTATCTTCCATTGTCGACAGGTCCACCAGTGGTCTGTACACCGGAGGATGACGCCATCTCATCATCTGCCCCAGCGGATGTTCCCTATGGAGAAGAAGGGTGAGCAGAGGGTCACATACCACATAGGGTATTTTGCACTATTGTGATTTTGTCTGTGTATGGCGCTGTCTGTCCGTATTCCTGCTCAAAAGTGCTGTGACGCAGTTAGGTGCCTTGCCATGTGTCCCCCTGAAATGGTGGCTGCCTGACCTGTAACGAGGGACAAGGGGAAATGAGGTAACTGCACTAGCGTTGTTCAGCGTCGCAGTAGGCAGACGAAGACCGCGGAGCAAATCAGCATTTGTTATCATTGGGCCCTATGGGCTCCAGGAGGCAATGACGATGTACGCCGGCGGTGACGGTACGCACCGCCGCGGACGTGACTGCCATTTTCTAACACTTCACTCACTTGATACCTGATCTTCACCAGGAGAGGACCTACACTGCAAGTGCTGCTGTGACCTGAGTCTGGAAGCGACAATGGCTACAGTGCCTGGGGAAAGGGCCCCTGCCTTCACAGTGGAGGAGTTCGACAACCTGGTGGATGGGGTCCTCCCCCAGTACACGCAACTCTACGGTCCTCCAGACAAACAGGTGAGTACACTGTGAGCATGATGTGTGGGCCATGAATGTATGGAGTGGTGTGGATGGAAGATAAATGGGGGGTGGTGGGGTGGCTGTGGCCTGCATGTGAGGATGGTCAGTGTATCTGTTTCTGGGCACGGTTGGGAAGTTGTGGACAATGAGTAAGATTGACCAGATGGGGGAGTAAAAAACATTCTTACTTTACCTTTCCTGTAGGTCAGTGCCCACCAGAAGAAGGGTATTTGGCGTGCCATAGCCAAGGAAGTGCAGACCCAGGGGGTCTATCATAGACGGAGCACCCACTGCCGCAAGAGATGGGAGGACCTGTGCCGCTGGAGCAAGAAGACGGCGGAGGCCCAGCTGGGGATGGCCTCCCAACGTGGAAGGGGTGCCCGTCGCACCATGACCCCCCTGATGTTCCGGATCCTGGCGGTGGCATATCCGGAGTTGGATGGGCGCTTGAGGGCATCACAGCAGCCACAAGAGGGTGAGTACAGTCTCATTCAGCTGACTCTGCGCGCTTTACGAGGTGTCTGGGTGGGGGAAGTGGGATGTGGGTTCCCCTAGGCCAGGGCGAACTTGGTAGGGTAGGTCCCTTGTTAGGCAGGCTCTGTGGCACTCCAACCCCAATAGTGGTAGTGGCCATCTACAACTTGTCAGCCTCCTGTGGGTTCCAGGTGTGCAGCAAATGGGCTTAAGCATAATCCCCCATGGGCAGGTGATTTTCCTAAGAACTGTTAGTGCATGGCCTAGTGCATAGGGCTGCTCCCTGTGTGTTGTGTCCGCAAACGGTAGTGGTGTTGCTGGCATTGACCATGTGTCTCCTCTGTTTTTCCCCCCCTTTTTGTTTTGTCACCCTGTCCTTGTATGCATTAGCATAATCTGGTGGCGGAGCAGTGGCACCGGAGCAGGAGGGAGCTGCAACCCACATGGCCCAGGAGGGTAAATGTACGGAGTTTGAAGGCACCAGTGGGACGGAGGGCGAGGGGAGCTCCACGACAGGGACAGGAGGGGACACCAGCGACAGGAGGGGACACCAGCGACAGCGACTCCTCCTCTGATGGGATGGGCGCTTGAGGGCATCACAGCAGCCACAAGAGGGTGAGTACAGTCTCATTCAGCTGACTCTGCACGCTTTACGAGGTGTCTGGGTGGGGGAAGTGGGATGTGGGTTCCCCTAGGCCAGGGCGAACTTGGTAGGGTAGGTCCCTTGTTAGGCAGGCTCTGTGGCACTCCAACCCCAATAGTGGTAGTGGCCATCTACAACTGGTCAGCCTCCTGTGGGTTCCAGTTGTGCAGCAAATGTACTTAGGCATAATCCCCCATGGGCAGGTGATTTTCCTAAGAACTGTTAGTGCATTGCCTAGTGCATAGGGCTGCTCTCTGTGTGTTGTGTCCGCCAACGGTAGTGGTGTTGCTGGCATTGACCATGTGTCTCCTCTGTCTTTCCCCCCCTTTTTGTTTTGTCACCCTGTCCTTGTATGCATTAGCATAATCTGGCGGCGGAGCAGTGGCACCGGAGCAGGAGGGAGCTGCAACCCACATGGCCCAGGAGGGTGAATGTACAGAGTTTGAAGGCACCAGTGGGACGGAGGGTGAGGGGAGCTCCACGACAGGGACAGGAGGGGACACCAGCGATATCGACTCCTCCTTTGATGGGAACTCCCTTGCGGTGGCGGGCACCTCTGTGCCCACCGCAACAACAGGCACAGCCGCCACCCCCCCTACCAGCACCGCACTCCCAGTAGCCCCTCATCATGTTTACCGTGCCCGCTCACCCAAGAGGGTGGGCATCTCCTTCGCCCCAGGCACCTCAGGCCCTGCCCCAGTGAGCCCTGCTGCCCTCATTGAGGAGGTTATTGACCTCCTGAGATCCCTCACTGTTGGGCAGTCAACCATTTTGAATGCCATCCAGGGTGTCGAGAGGCATTTGCAACAAACAAATGCATACCTTGAGGGCATTCACTCTGGTGTGGTGGCCCAACAGAGAGCATTTCAGGCTCTGGCCTCAGCACTGATGGCAGCCATTGTCCCTGTGTCCAGCCTCCCCCCTCCAACTTCCACTGCCCAGACCCAATCCCCTCTACCTCAGCCTATCCCAAGCACACTATCAGACCAGCATTCACCCAAATCAGCACACAAAAGTAGCTCAGGCAAACATAAGCACCACACATCCCACAGGCACTCACACAAGCACCATACCCATGCAGACACACCAGCATCCACTGCCTCCACTGTATCCCCCTCCTCCAAGTCCTCCACCTCTCTCCCAGTCTCATCTCCACTCACACCTGCATGCACTACATCCTCAGCCACTACCTCCATTACCAACACGCCCATCACCACACACTGCTCACGTGCAATCACCACCCCCACTACCATGCACATGTCCTCTGTGTCCGCTTCCAGTGTGTCTGTGAGCCCTCCTCCCAAAGTACACAAACGCAGACATACACCCACTCAACAGCTATCCACCTCACAACAGCCTCCAGCCCATGCACGTTCACCCAAACTCAGCAGACGTACACCTCCTACAACCACTACCTCTTCCCCCCCTCCCAAACCCCCTCCATCTTCCCGTCCCAGTGTGTCTAAGAAACTTTTCCTAGCTGCCATTGACCTCTTCCCTACACCTCCCCCCTCCGTCCTTCCCCTAGGGCCAGGATGTCCGGATCCCAGCCCAGCACCTCAGCCACAAAATCATTGTCCAGTGTGGTCCCTGCAAATCCGGGAACATCGAAGCCGCCACCCATCAGTGCTGCCAGTGTGCCACCCAGTGAGGCCAAGGACCACCCTATTCCGCCACCTGCCTAGGTTAAGAAGGGGCCTGCATGCCGAAAAGAGAAGCCTCAACAACCACCCAGCAAGGCCTCCTCCAGAACCAAACAGGACAATGGCAAGGTCCCAGCAGCGACTTCCAAGGTGGTGAAGGGACATAAGGGTAAAGGGACATAAGGGTAAAAGGAAGTCATCTCAGGGTACGGAGCCTCCGATTGGTGTCACCCCTTCTGCAAGACAGACCAGCAACCTGTACGGCCACCTGTACCGCCACCTGCATGTCTGCTGCCTCTACTATAGCCTCCAGCATCATCCCCAGTGAGCACCCTCCCAAGACTGCAGGAGACAGCCTGGTGTCTCCCTCCACAAGTGACGATGGTGATAGCCAGGATCTAGACAATCTACGGCCAATAGCTCTTCTTCCTTTCTTGGCAAAGATTCTGGAGAAAGTCATGAATAAGGAACTAGTAGAATTTTTAGCGGAAGTGGGAGGCTTAGACTCCTCTCAACATGGTTTCAGAAAAGCGCATAGTACGGAGACCGCCCTCATTTCATCCTCTGACGCCATTTGGAGATTGGCAGACGAAGGACAAGGTTTTTTTTTAGTCTTATTGGATCTATCGGTGGCATTTGAAACCATCTCTCCGCATTCTCTGCTGACCCGCCTTTATCAAGTAGGAGCGAGCCCTCAAGCTTTTGGAATCTCTCTTGACTAACAGATCGACCACAGTTAGTTGTGGTAATTTCAGATCTACACCTTATTTACTACCCTGCGGGACTTCGCAGGGATCTTCATTGAGCCCTACCTTGTTTAATGTGTATGTTGCCCCGCTGGCAAATTTGATTCGATTCTTTGGATTTATCCCCACCTCCTATGCGGATGATACTCAGTTAATCATCCCAGTTACTAAGAACTGGGAGGAGGTGGCGGATCGGTTCAACAATTGCATGCAAGCAGTTAGCAATTGGATGAGGACCAACCGGCTTAAACTGAATGCTGCCAAAACTGAAAATCTTTGTTTCAGGTCGGGCAACGAAAATGGAGCAAAGGCCTACAGATTGTGGTACCCTCCCAATCCCTACTACTGTTAGCAATAATTTGGGAATCATTTTTGATGATCATTTATCCTTTAAAAGTCAGGTGAATCATGCTTTAAAGACATGCCTATGGCTTATTAAAATGCTAAGGAAAGTGTTTTCCTTATCTTCAACACGAATGGAGAGTCTCTGCTACTTTAGCTCTGGTTATGTCTAAAGTAGACTATTGCAATGCCCTTTTTCTTAACCTGGACAAAGCTTCAATGAACAAATTACAATTGGTCCAGAATTCGGCTGCTAGAGTTGTCCTTAACCTCTCTCGCTGGGTTTCAGTTAGCAGGAGCCTTAGAAAACTACATTGGCTCCCGGTGGCTCAGCATATTATTTTTAAATCGCTCTGCCTGACTTATAAAGCAGCTCACAGGATTGGTCCTCGATACCTTACCACTAGGCTCTGTTGGTATGTCCCCAAGAGATATCTTAGGTCATCCAAGGCCTATAGAATTCAGGTCCCTCGTACCAACAAAGCCAAATGAGGTGATAAAGCTTTTACCGTGGCTGCAGCAAAATGCTGGAATTTGCTTCCTCTGAATATTAGGAAAGAACCCAGCTACCTAAGGTTTAGGAAACTGGTCAAAACATGGCTCTTTCCTCGTTAGCCTCCATTTGTGGGAATCTCCCTTTTTTTCTCTCTTTTTCTCCTCCTTTTTCTCCTCTTGTCCGTTTCTCTTGACGGTTTCTCGGCGTTTCCTTACCTTCTATGCTAGCGCTTCGATGCTCTTGGTTAGCCGGAATGCGCTTTATCAATCTAACATACATACATACATACACAAGTACAGACACCTTCACCACCGGCAGCATCTCCGCCGCTGACACCGCCGCAGCCACCGCCATCTGCCCTGTGACGTGCCCAGCCAGTGCCACAATGGCGGACATCAGCAGCATCCCCAGTGTGCAGCCATCCGAGGCTGCTGGAGACTTCCTGGACCCTGCCACACTACATGAGCCACCACCGCCAGCACTGGCACTACCAGCTCCTTCACTGTGAATACTGGAAAAAATTCAGTCAGAAGGTATTCCTCATTTATTGTCTTACATTCTGCCTCTAGGGCCTCGTCATCTTCATCATCGCTATTCGTCTGAATCTCAATTCCATCATTTGCACAAGTAATCGAGCATCTTGTTTTACACAGCAAGTCTCTTCCTGGTAGGGATATTGGACTTGAATCACAGACTACAAATTTGTGCAATCCCTGGAAGTTGTCAATTTTAACCTGAACTGGTTCTGTAATCGGGTTGGCCAAATACTGATTTGCTACCCCTACAATCTGAACTGTTTTACCTGAAAGGGGCAGGTTTGGACCCTCAACTGATCTCACTGTAGAATGTGTAGCTCCTGTGACAGCCAAGAATGAAACTCTGTGACCCATGACTTTTCCCTTCACATAGGGAACTCTCTGATCTACTTCTAAGAAGGTTGCAGGCACACATGGCTCCTCATCTGAACTTTCGCTCACCCATTTATTGTTTATTCCATTCTCACTGTGTAATGGGAATTGGTGTACTGTGTTGTTACTTTGGTTAAACTTCTGACCTGTGACCTGTTGAGAAAGCTTCATTTGCTACTGTTCCATTGGGGCTTGAGGTATTTGAATTTGCTGTCTAGGTACCATGGGAACCTGCTGTTGCATTGGCTTCAACTGTGTCATTTGTACACATGGCATTTGCATCTGCTGCATGGGTTGAAAATTCTGCATTTGATTCACATTATTTTGAAATTTTGGATTAGGACCTCTCATTTCCAATGTCCAACGGCTCTGCAACGTGACAAGGCAGCACTTTCTTCATCCCCTGCACGTCATTCTGAACTACTACAGTACCCAAGTCTGGTCTGCGATTTATATTACCTTCACGACTCTCTACCTCTCATCTGGGGATGAAATACCATGTTTCCCTGCTGCTGCTCTGGTAGCTGTTGTGGAAAATTCCCTTGCATGCCTGTCTGCGCAGCTTTAATCTGCATCACCTTCACCTTCTCCTTCAGGTTTTTCTGCTTCAGCTCTATTTCATCACTACAATACTTTGCATACTGCAACACCTCATCAATTGGCTTTGCTTGCCAGCAAATCAAATGACTCTTAATCATCTGGCTAGTTTCAGGTTTCAATCCTTCCACAAATCTGAACATAAAATGAATCATGTCCTTCGCCTCAATTGTCTTTGTACCACTGTAATGCTTGAACCCCTGTAACAATCTCTCATAATACGCATGTATTGATTATTTTGCTTCCTGAGCTGTCCTGTCAATTCTCTGCCAATCAATGTTCTTGGGAGAAATTCTCGCTTTCAAAAATTCACTCTCCTTATAGTAACATTTCATTACCTCGGGGGACAGTGCACCTGTAATTTTATCTCTCTCTGGTTCTCTTGTTGGCCAATCTACACTCCTCTTACACTCTATCCACAGATCAGCTAAGACCACTATCTCTAATAAGGTGTTCAAACCCTCCCACAGGCACTTTGCAAGTTTTACAAATCTATCTGTTTTCTGGTACCATTCGACTGGCTTCTCTCTCAATTTTGGATAATTATTTGTAAATGATAGAATATCACTCCTGCTCCAATGGACATGAACAACATTCCCTCCTGGAATCTCTCTCATTGGTTAAATTTTCACTGGATCTTGGTCTTGCTGCACATTTGCAGTCAGCTCCACAGAATCCCTATTTCTCTTGTCTCTTTTCTTTACTCATCTGCCTTCCCATTTGTTTAATGCTTCCCAAGTCTGGGCGCTTTGAAGTAATTCCCTAAGCTGTGCCTTCATTTCGACAGATCTCATGTGTTCAAAGTCTTTATTTTCAAAATCTAATCTGTAACTCCTTTTCAAATGCTTTATTTTATCTATTTCCATGCCGTACTTTCTATGCCAGGTCTGCTAGCTTCTGATGCACATTGCTCACTTCCCTCGTAATCTTCGGGCACAGATGTCTCAACTCTGCTTCTGTGAAGGATTCTAACCTGTTCACACCCATAGTTCCCTCAATGAGCTCATCCGCTTTCATACTTAGCCTAGTGTAATCCAAATACTCCTTTCCCTTTGGAGCACTCTGCGGGGTATTCAGCTTGTCAAACCATTCAGTCAACTGCTGAGCATTCAAACCCCGCAATGAGATGTTGCTAGCTTAGACAGGTGATACCTGCTGCGCAACTGAATTTGGGGTCTGCAGTGTCAGTAATTTCAAGCTCTGAATAATGTTTGACCCTACCATAGTATCTGGAGAACTCTGAATGGACTAAGGTCTAACAGCGATCTCGATCTGCCAAAGGTCTGTCCCACAGGAGAAACTACTTGAGTGTTTTCATTATGTCCTCCCCCCATTGCATTCTGTGTCCTGACACCCTATTCACATACACTGGGTTTCTTTTGTGCAAGTAAGGGTACGGCTGGACCAACAGTAATAAGTAGAGATGTAGCATCTGGGGTTGGTCTGGTACTTAAGTTCTGTGGGAGAGCAACTCCCACATTCTGATTCATCATTGAAGACATCTCTCACTGTGGCACTATTACAGTGAATTTCGGCATGGCTTGTGGCTGCGCTTGGGGCAGTAAAAGTGGAGTTGGCTCTGTCTGAACCAACACTTGTCTCGGAAAAACGTGTTCTGTAGGCACAATTAAGTTTGTAGCTGTTTCCAAGATGGGTATATCAGGGTAAATTCTCTGTGGCGGTTGCACCTGATTTTGGACCACCGGACTAGAATGCATGTTAAGACTACTCTGCATCAGACTCTGTGTCAGGCTAGTATCAACCTGCACCGGACTCACTGTCCCATTAACCTGCGTTGGAGCTAAAGGATCAGCCCTGGTGCTCGGACCACTCTCATTGGCTGCATATGGTGGTGGACGATTTCTCTGTAACTGTGTAAGAAACTCATCATCGTCTAGCTCTTCCTCTGCTGTTGAGGATTTTATAGCCATCCTACTCTCAGAAGGGGTTCTGTTAGTCTTTCTAGTAGCTTTCCTTCCTTCTTTCTCAGACTCTTGTGTAATTGCTGGAAACAACTTAATTCCATGCAAAGTCTTGTTTCTCCAAATTCTCTGAGCACTGTCCCACCTAGCCACAGTTAAAGTATTTTCTGCCTTTCTCATCCTCCTCTCAAATTTCAGTTGCTGTTGCTATCTGGCTACTAGCTCCCAGATCGCTAATGCCTCAAACTGTGCTGGTCTCGGAAGACGCTTCAATTGATATAGCACCATCCTTAAATGCTGTAAAACTCTCAAACTGAACAATCCATTTGTAGGAAATGCTAAGCTTCCATCTTTCTCTGTCACTTTGCACCATTGCTTTAGCCAAAGACATGGCGCGACACCCTTCTCTTCTATTACAATGTAAGCTGGTGTACCTTCTGGCGGTGTAGCCTCGCCTATACTCGTAATGTATGTATCCCCCTTAAAGCACTCTTTAAAGCTTTGAAATATTTCATTTTTTCGATCATTTTGTTATTCAAAATTGTTAGACTTTTCATCCTTGGTGTGGTCTCCCTTAACTTTTTGCCTCTGTTTCCCAGGTTGTTGAGGTGTGCTGGACTCTACTTTTGCTGTTTTTGTTACTCTGGGCACTTTACCACTGCTAACCAGTGCTAAAGTGCAAGTGCTCCTATACACAATGTGTATGTAATTGGTTCATCCATGATTGGCATATTTGATTTATTAGTAAGTCCCTAGTATAGTGTACTAGAGGTGCCCAGGGCCTGTACATCAAATGCTACTAGTGGGCCTGCAGCACTGGTTGTGCCACCCACATTAGTAGCTCTGTAAATATGTCTCAGACCTGCCACTGCAGTGTCTGTGTTTGCAGTTTTTAACTGTAAATTAGACTTAGCAAGTTTACCCACTTACCAGGCCTAAATCTTTCCTTTTATCACATATAAGACACCTCTAAGGTAGGCCCTAGGTAGCCCCAAGGGAAGGCTGCAGTGTATGGTTAAGGTAGGACATATAGTGATGTGTTGTATATGTCCTGACAGTGAAATACTGCTAAATTTGTTTTTCACTGTTGCAAGGCCTGTCCCTCTCATAGGTTAACGTGGGGGCTACCTTTAAATATGATTAAAGTGTAGATTCCCTTTGGGAGCGGATAGACGTGTGGAGTTTGGGGTCTCTGAACACAAAATTTAAAAACCCATCTTTTAGTAAAGTTGATTTTGAGATTGTGTGTTTGAAAATGGCACTTTTAGAAAGTGGCTCTGCCTGTTTGTAGATTCCCTGTTGGGCTGGTTGCACCTCTCACTAGACAGTGACGCTGGAGTGTAGTTTGCATTTCCTGATGGGCCATCTGTGCTAGGAGGGAATGGAGGAGTGGTCACTCACACCTGAAAGGGCTGTGCCAGCCCTCACACAATACAGTTTCCAACCCCCTGGTGTGTGTCTGGGGCCTGGCCTGGGCAAAGCAGGATTTCACAAACAAGAGAGACTTTCCTTTGAAGTAAGTCTACTTCAAAGGGCAAAATGGATATTAGAAGGGTACCCAAAACCACAGACTTTAGAACACTTCTGGAAACCAAGAGGAACCTCTGCCTGGAGAAGAGCTGAAGAGCTGAGGAAGAGAGCTGCCATGCCTGTGACTGTGCTTTGTGGAGCTATCCTGCAGTTGCTGCTTCTGCCTGTGCTAGAGGACTAAGGCTGGACTTTGTGTTGCCTTCCTTCTTGTGAAGAACTCTCCAAGGGCTTGATTTAGAGCTTGCCTCCTGTTGTTTGAAGTCTCAGGGACAGCAAAGACTTCTCTCTGCCAGCACCTGAAGGCTCTGCTGAGACTCCTACCCTGCCAAGTGGTGCCCATCCAGTTCCTGGGACCCTGAAAGGAGAAGCTGGCAGGCTAAGAGTGAGAAGTCCACGCACCAATTGCCATGCAGGGAAAAGATCAACGCAACTCTGATCTGCGGTTGAAAAATTGACGCGCCACCGGCTGGAGAAATGATGCGCAGTATCGCTGAGGAGGCTGGTGAGATCGCAACCCGTGCTACGTGGTTTTGGGATCATCGTGCGGCAGGGTTTCCGATGCAAACATCGTTGGGGTGCAAAAACGACGCAAGGCCTGCCTGGACCCGAGAGTGTGGTTCGAATCGATGCATCGCTGTCCTGCGGAGAGAATAAACAACGCACGCCGACTCGACTGAAGAAGAAACGACGCACTGTCTTGCTCATGAGTGATAATGACGCATCGCAAGCCCTTTTTGACACACACTAGCCTGTGCGGGGTTATTTTTGACACACCCAGGTACATTTCCACGCTAACAGAATTAGCGTTGTGTTTAAAATTACATGAAGTCTCTTTTTGTTTTTTAATTGATAACTTGACTTGTGTATTGTGGATTTTTATCGTTTTGGTCTTGTTTTGTTTAGATAAATATTCTCTATTTTTCTAAACATGTCTTGTGTCATTTTGTAGTTGTTTCATTAAGTTACTGTGTACAAATACCTAACACCCAGCACTCAGAAGTTAAGCCTTCCTGCTTGTGCCAAGCTACCAAGAGGGTGCACGGGAGATAGCTGAAGGTGATTTTCTCTTACCCTGACTAGAGTGAGGGTCCTTACTTGGACAGGGGGGTAACCTGACTGCCAACCAAAGACCTCATTTCTAATATTGGTGATCAGCGGTTGGGATTGGACTTGTATTTGTACTTGACATACAGTGATTAAGTGCACACTACTGTTTTGAGTTCAGACCACTACGTGACCATGTACTACTTGTCTTATGATTTTTTGCTTTTCTCTGGGATTTCTTTTTTTGTTCTACTTCTTGCTGATCCCTTGATTGACTTTTTTTAAACTTCATTTGGGAACTTGTTTTCTGCCTTTGGAACTTTACACTTGATTATAACTCTTCATCATGTCTCAATCTGGAGATGCATCAGCTAGAGCTGCTTTTGACATAGAGAAATTGGAGAGCTATGCAGTGGCTCAGCTGACGCAGCTCTGTAAGGATTTTACCTGTCCCATTAAGAGCTCATCCAAGAAGGAGGAGTTGCAAAAGGTGCTGAGGGCCTGGGTGACAGTGAAAGAAGCTGAGGGGGACAGAGAGGAGGAAGAGGAGGATGAGGAGGAGGTGCAGTCCATCCATAATGGTATAGTGGGTGGGCCTGTTATGTCCAGAGAGAGAGCCTCTAGGGCAGGTACCAGTGTGTCATCCAAGGGTCTGTCTCCTGAGGAGTTACAGGACAGAAAGGCAGAGAGAGACTACCAGTTGGAGTTGAAGAAGCTCAGACTAGAGATGGAAGAGAGAAGGATGGCCATTGAGGAAAGGAAGATACTGCTGGCTCATAAGCTTAAAGAGTTAGATCAGAGAAGCCAGTCTAGAAGTGATGGTGGCAGCAACAGCACAGTGCGGCCTGAGAGGAAGGTGCACATTCCTAAAGACGTTCTGAGGGATTACAAAAGGGAGGATGACATATACTTGTGGTTCAAGGGGTATGAGTCTGCTCTCCACATGAATCTGGTCCCTGAAGCTCATTGGGAGGCGGGTCTGTGGAAGCACTCTGAGGTAGAGGGGAGGGATACACTGACAGCCTTAGGGGATGCTCAGAATCTCACCTACACTATCATGAAGGATGCCCTACTCACAAGGTATGGTCTCAACCCTGAGCAATATAAGGATAAGTTTAGGTCCTATAAGAAGAAGGAATCCCAAACATGGTTGGAATGTGTTGATTCTTTTTTGCAAGTCACTGGATGGTTGGGTGAAGGGCAGTAAGGTAACAACGTATGAGGGGCTTTACAATCTGATTGCTTTGGAGCATTTGTACAGTTTATGTTTTCCAGAGCTGCACCAGCACCTGATTGACAGCAAGCTGACTGATTCCAGGAAGGCTATGCAGGAAGTGGACCACTGGGAGAGCACCAGGGTCCAGAAGAGGTATGGGGGGGACCATGCCAAGGGTGGGCAGGGTCCCTCTCAGAAGAGAGGTTGGGGTAAGGGTAAACAGAGGGAGTTATCTAAAGGGCCCCAAACTGATTCCCAGGGTAAAGATTTCCACCCCCCCAGTGAGAAGAAGCCATGGTTCTCCAAAGGGAAGCCAGTGGCAGGGGACCCCCACATAAATGTTATGCATGTGACCAAGTGGGTCATGTGAGGGGGGATCCCAAATGCCCCAAGAGTACACCGGCACCCACTGGTGCACAGCCCCATGGTTTGGCTAGTGTAGCGCTTGGAGAGGAGTTTGTTCCAGGTGGGTGGGAGCCAGCTGAGGTGACCCTTGTCTCACTAGGAGACAGTGAGATGGTCCAGAGATCCCTCGTGCCTGAGAACACTAAAAAGTACAGGCAGTGGGTGACCATCAATGGACAGAGGGTGGAGGCTCTGAGAGACACAGGAGCCAGTGTGACTACAGTGAGGAGTAACCTGGTGTCTGAATAGCAGATTGATTCCCGGGTACTTCACCAAGTAGTTGCAGTGGACAACTCAGAGTGCCTGTGCAGAGTGGCGCAGGTTCTCTTTGTATGGGGGGGTCTCAGGTTCCTTGAAGGTAGTTGTGAGTCCAACCATGCCTGTAGATTGTTTGCTAGGCAATGACCCGGAGGATTCCCCTTGGAAGGAGCTGGAGCACAGGTCCCACTTGGAGATGTTGGGTATGCATATCCACCCAGTCACTGGCAGCGCGTCAGGGTGGTCAAGAGCCCCTGGAGCCTGAAACAGTGGCCCAGGGGACCATCAAGAAGAGGAAGGCAGGGGGCACGGGAAACCGGCCCCAGAAGTTCCCATGGTCTGGGAGGAGGCGGAGCCTGAGGGTGACACCCCGAAACCTACAGGGGAACAGGTGGCTGAACTGGGGGAGGTCCCTGAGCTGTTGCAGTGGCAGCAGGAAGGGGGACCAACCAGGGAGGCATTCTGTGAGGCACAGAAAACTTGCCCTACTCTAGATGGACTGTGGCAGCAGGCTGCAGCCTAGGTGGCTGGCGAGGAGCAAAGTACTCACCGGATCTATTGGAAGGACGGCCTCCTGTATAGTGAGTCTAAGGTTCCTGAGTCTGGGTCAGCTCGTATGCCAGTGGTACCCCAGTGCTTCAGGGCTTTCCTACTGGGGTTGGCTCATCATGTGCCTTTGGCAGGACATCTGGGGCAGGAAACATGTATAAGCGGCTTGTCTCCCATTTCTATTGTTCCCAGATGCACAAGCATTCTGCTGCACATTGTAGGTCTTGCCCATCTTGTCAGGCAAGTGGCAAGAGTGGGGGGAATATAAGGCTCCCCTCCAACCTTTACCTAGTGTTAGTACTCCCTTTGAGAGGGTAGGTATTGACTTTGTGGGGTCACTGGATCCCAATACAGCCATGGGCAACAGGTTCATCCTGGTTTTTGGTGACCATGCCACCCGGTACCCAGAAGCCATTCCCCTATGGTGGATCGTGCACTGATGGGGGTTTTTACCCGCATGGGGTTCTCCAAGGAAATGGTATCTGATAGGGGTACCAACTTCATATCAAAGTATATGAAGTCTCTGTGGAAGGTGTGTGGGGTAACCTACAAGTTCACCACCCCTTACCACCCCCAACGTAATGGTCTGGTTGAGGTATTCAATCGAATCTTGAAAAGCATGATCCAGGATCTGTCAGAGCCATTGGGGCGAAAGAGGGATGTCCTCTTGCCAAGCCCTCTGTTCACTTACAGGGAGGTGCCTCAAAATGGACTTGGGTTTAGTCCCTTTGAGCTGATCTATGGCCACCCTGTGAGGGTACATTTAAGTCTGGGAAAGGAGGCTTTGGAGAATGCTTCTAGGAAATTCCCCCAGGATGTATTTAGCTACATGCTGGCTTTGAGAAACCAGACTGCCCGCTTTAGGAGACTCACACAGGAGAACCTAGAAACAAGCCAGGAGGATAAGAAATGGTGGTATGACCGGAATGCCACTCTGATCGAGTTTCAACCTGGTCAAAAACTGTGGGTGATGGCGCCAGTGGAGCCTAGGGCGCTCCAGGATAAGTGGACTGGGCCATTTGAGGTGGTGGAGCGCAAGAGTGAAGTCACCTACCTGGTGGACTTACAGTCTCCAAGGAACCCTTTAAGGGCCCTGCATGTCAACCGCCTCAAGCCGCACTTTGAGCGGACTGAACTGGCCATTCTCCTTGCAACAGATGATGGGGTGGAGGAGAAGAGTGAGCCTCTTCAGGACCTCCTGTCTGCAAGAGAAAAAGATGGGTCTGTGGAGGGAGTGATCCTCTCCCTCTTCCTGACTGAAGAGCAGCAGAGGGACTGTCGACAGGTGTTGGGACATTTTGCCTCACTGTTTTCCCTGATCCCAGGGGTCACACACTTGTGCACACATGATGTGGACACTGGGGACAGTCCACCCATTAAACAGAAAGTTTACAGGGTGACTGACAGGGTCAGGGCTAGCATTACGGATGAAGTATCCAAAATGCTAACTCTAGGGGTTATTGAGCATTCCAGCAGTCCTTGGACCAGACTAGTGGTGTTGGTCCCAAAGGCTGCTGCACCTGGTGTCACTCCATAACTCAGGTTCTATGTGGACTACTGGAGACACAATGCGGTCAGCAAGACTGGAGCACACCCCATCCCTCGAGCTGATGAGCTCATAGACCGATTGGGAGCTGCCAAGTACCTCTGCAAGTTTTACTTAATGTCTGGGTACTGGCAGATTGTCTTAACTGAGGGGGCCAAGGAGAGGTCAGCATTTTCTACCCCAGATGGACACCTTCAATTTAAAGTGATGCCATTTGGGATGAAGAATGCCCCTGCCACCTTTCAGAGGTTAGTCAACCAGGTATTGGCTGGGCTGGATGAGTTCAGTGCCACCTACCTGGATGACATTGCTGTGTTTAGTTCCACATGGGAGGAGCATCTGCAACACCTCTGGAAAGTGTTAGAGGCCCTGCAGAAGGCAGGCCTCACTATTAAGGCAAGCAAGTGCCAAATAGGGCAGGGTTGGGTGGTGTACTTGGGACAAAGTCTTGTGGCTTGTCCTCCCAAACTTCAATTCTCTCAAAACTGATGCAAAAACTGTGAGCATTAACCCAAAATCAAAAAACAAATCTGCTGGTTTACTACAGAAAAGGTAACACAATCGCTTCAGAAACGTTACAGATTTGTCACTGACGGCTCTTCCTGCTCTTACAGCTAGTCCATCTTTCTCAGCTTCCCTGATTCCTAAGCAAAATTTGACCCGCAAAGTTTACTCTTAACTGATCAGTGGGTCTGTCCTGGTGCACATAGGACTCACCAGATCTCAGTTGAAATTTTCTTTCACTCACTTTGACTCACACTCTAACTTGTCGACCACGCCCGATCGACCTACTAAACCAAACAAATTACAAAAGAAAACCAAGTGTCTCATACGCTTTTCAAAATACTCTGGAGTCTTAGACCACACAGGGTCCGTACATCAACAACCATGTGGACAATTTTTATGCACAAAGCACCACACACATGTGAAGTTCGATGACTTCCCTACTCTCACGCTGCAGAGTACTCACATTTCTTCTACAACTTTATTTGGAGTCCGCAAACTCCCTAAACCCTCACAAACATCACAATTCACCTGCAATTTGCACAAGCTGTGCAAACGCAAAACCTACTCCATTCACACTATCACTAGAATGCTGAGAACATCTGCAAACAACCATTGGCAAAATCCAAGATTCTGGGAAAGTCATTTCAGGACTTAAGGGAACATTTTCCCTCCAATTTGTATCATTGAAAAAATAAATCCAAAACCTATATCGGGCATCCATATAGGGGCTCTTAAGGAGACAAACCATCAGTCTGCTACAACGTCTGTTAGGGCGTTGGACCTTAATAAGTTAACTTACAAGGGGACGTGAATAGGTCGATGAACCTTTTGACTCGCATTTAAGATGTTCCCACAATAGATTCAGTACATTTAGATCAATAATCAATAATTAATCAATAACATCAATAATCAATGATAATCAATAGCTTTAGTAATCAACTGGAGTCAGTAATTATCACACACCTAGTCCTTTCAGTCATGAATAACCACATCTTTTAGTAAAAGTTAGAATGTATATTTCCCTATATTACCAGTGCTAATGTCACGTAAGATAATGTCAAAATCAAATGATAAACATGCAGAAACATCACTGGCTGCCCAAAGCGGCAAAAGAGATGTAATCTAATGAAAGCTTGAACAATTACACATTCTAAGGTTACGGTGCAAATTAAGAAAAAGAACGATTGCGCAAACAATATTACATACATTTATTCAGCAAAGGAAAGATATTGACTATTACCTCCTATAGCAGACTTTCATGAGTGAGGATCCTTATCTAACACCAGATCAGCATTAGCATGTTGGGCTTCATGCAAAACAATTATAGTCAACACAAATTTAGAAAACATCTAACTATGGCTCTATCAAAATAGTGCGTTTGGTACCTAGGAAGAAAATGCAAATAGGCATACCAAAACACATGCGTAAGAGTATACCTCTCCTCAATTGGATTTGCAAGCTAAGACAGTCTTCATCATCAGGACATCAGTTTGGTCAGCAAGGCATCAGGATTCAGCATCAAAGTTCAGAAAATGCTAAGTCTTTAAGCATGAAAGTAAATCATGTCTCTAGACACTCAGTAAAGTAATGGCCTTTTGGCAAGAAGAAAATGGGCAAATGCGCTGTCTTCCATCAGTGCAGTCCGGCTAAGTTAGATTTCCTAAAACTACTTCCCACGTCCCTATTGGTCAAGGGATTGCATGTTCACACTTTGTCCAATAAAACTAAAACTTCAAATCTATAATTTCTACTAGTACTCGGTTCACATGTTGCTGATTGGCTTCTCTTGTAATGTCCTCATTGTCTTGCTTGTCAGGTAACAATTGTTGCAACTTATATGCTAGTCAGTGTCTCCATTGTTCTCCTCCTGAGAAAGTCAGTCTTACACACATTACACTTATATTGTTACATTTAGCAAGAACAACGTCTTCTAACAAGTGGTTCTCATGAGAAAGACTTTTAGCTATTAGCACATTTGGAAAATTACAATTATAATTCTCAAAGCAGACATTTTCTTAACGCCTAAGAAATACAGCTTGACACGAGGCCGTGCAACTAGGCCATGACATCCGCTAAGTTAAGGCCTACAATTAATAAAGCTTAGACAGAATGCATAATCCTTAATATGATGTACTACTACATTAATCAAACATAAGCTCCATATTTCACATTAATAAGCCATTAATAAGTATACTTCGTGAACATTGACGGCCACTCACGTTTTCAAATGCGTGCATTATTTTTCTCTATATTATTACATTTTCTATACAAATCCATTATTCACAATACATGAATATTCATTAATATTTTTTATTAAAACACCTGCTCTCCAGTAACATGTCATAAAGTAGAGCATTTCAGTTCATTTAAAATGCACATTTTTAGGTCCAGCTCACAGCGTAACTGTCTGCCCCAACTTTTGTCTCTAGTCTCCTAAGAAATATCCAAACTGAAAGTAAATCTCAAAACACCATTTTGGTGAGGCAAACGTAGCACAAGGTGATAGTAAGGCACATATTTATACTTCTTTAGCGCCGCATTTGCGTCATTTTGTGACGCAAAAGCGGATCAACTGCGGCTCTAAAAAAGTAGAAATATGGGTCTAAATGTCCTCCAGCATTTCTGTATGCCGGTCATTGCATGGCTGTCATTGTGTGTATCAGCGCATTTACGCCAGATTTTTTATTAATTTTGACTAGCCTTCCAACAATTTCAATCTTTTCTTTAAAGCAGTCTCATCTGGTCTGATGCATCATGACATGACAAACAGTTAAGGAGAAAAGATTAAATGAAAGAATCAAGAGAAAGTTTTAAACAAATATTAGAGTCATATTTAAAATAATATTTGTCATTCACCACTTGGTCTCCTCATTCTTTTTTATGTTTTTGATTAAACAGATTTGCGTGAAGGAGACTCACATCTGCCAAAGAAGTTGAAAAGGGTGTAAATGTGAGCCTTAGAAGTAATAAATGGAAATTAATTAAACGCTAAAGATCTCTCGCTTTACATCAAGGGAGTAAGAACTGAAGTTGTTTGTAAATGGGTATTTTTCACTTGAATTTATGTCATCTATTAGAATTATTATAACTCAATGTGGTTAATATTTCATCTTCGTAGGTTATGTTATTTGAACAGATTATGCATAGTCTGTCATGGGAATCGAAAGTCAAACACATTTCTTTAAAGCAACTTGTTGGATTGCTCACTCATAAAAGGTGGTTTTGCAATGTATTATGTTACTTTACAGGACTTTTATGTGGATTCAGCATGCACAGCAGAACACATTTTAAATTAACCAAAAAATGACGTTCATAACTAAGGAGCATCTGGAAGCACGTGGATGGCAACAGGGTGGATGTGTCAAAAGGACACTGCTTGCTATTGTGTGCAAAAGTGCATGAGTTATGGAATTGTATCTTTAATTACATAACAGGAGCAGTAAAAGCAATTAATTTAGAATGCTGTTGGGCGAGCTAGAATCAAAACGATGTGCACCATTACTCAAACATCATATATGATAAGTAGACTTCAGATAAGTGCCGTTATTTTTTATGATGCCTGCGCAAATGCATGTCTGCGCAGAGGCCATAATTAGTGGAAAGTGGATTATTGGTAAGGGAGGGTAGGTACCTACACTTAGCAATAAGCCACAAAACCTTACTAGGACCTGTCAAGGTCTCAGTAAATTAGCGCTTTTTCAACCCTTGTTAGCTTGGCCCACGAGCAATTAAGCTTAATTTAGGAGACACGTGTGTAAAGCATTTAATATCATCAAAAGAGTCACTACGTAAAACACAACACTGAATAAAAATCCAACACCAATTTATAAAAACAGGTAATATTTTTATCTTTAAAATGACACCGAAACAACAAAAATCCAATGTAGGAAACCTAGAGATATGAATGTTTAAAGATTAAAAGTCAAATTAGAATTTAGAAGCAAATGGCCCTCAAAGGGTTAAAAAAAGGTTGCACTGAACAAGGACAAAGTCTGGAATTCAGGCCACCCATGATGTAACACTATTACACTTGCTTTCAGAAGTGTTTCTTGATTCAGGAATGTGGCCAGAGCAGCAGCCAAGGGTTCAGAGGCTCTGGTTTGTCTCTTGGGTTCTGGGACTACAACTCTCACAATACACCTCTTCAACTTATGGAGCTTTGTTCAACAGTTGCGCCAACCTTCTGGATCTTCTTCCAGAAGGTTTTTGGGTCCTTGAAGTGTCCAAAAATGTAATCCAGGGATCCAGAAGCTCTGAGTTTCTCCTTGGAAGTTGGGACTACAGTTCCCAGAACGCACCTGGTCAGAATCCTTAAATAGCCACTGCATGCTGATAAGCTGGACTCCTTGCAAGATTTGATGCAGGGGACTCTGGTCATCTCCTTTGGACCTGTAGCGTACAGGGAGTCCACTCCAGGAGATGCAGAAGAAAGGCAAAGTCCTTTTTTTGGTGAAGCACAAAGTGTGCAGCTGGTACAGTCCTTGTGCGTGCAGTTCTTTAGGTGCAGGCCAGGGGTCCAAAGGGGCAGTCCTCCTTCTCCAGTATTTTCCTCCAGCAGGGATCTGAATTGTGGGGTAGCTCTGTGATATTTATCCTTGCTCCTGGGGTAGGAAGCAAGGGGTGCTCCTGTCCAGTGGTGTGCAGGCTACCACCCTCTGTTGTGACCAGCTCCTGTCAAAAGTGGCAAAAATCAATCCCAGAAAGCAACATTCTCAAAAATTCCAATCTGGTAAAAATGCATCCTGGGAGGTTAGGTCTGGCTGAGTTCACCCACTGATGTGGCTAATTCTCCCCTTCCAGCCCCTCTCCTAACTAATCAGTGGGGCTCCCATCTGTCTTGGGGAGCAAGAAATGGGGAAGGTCCAGCTTCTGTCCCAACTGGCTTACCCTCCTTTGAAGACCATTTTGGCTACTCTTCTCCCATCCTGCTCTGCCTCCTGCTGTGGCAGTTCTCTGCCCACCAGATGCATCCTTTGTCTCAGCCCAGACCACTTCACATCTCATAAAGGTCGCTTGGCTCAGGCGGCCAGAGGCTGACCAATCAGGAAAGGGCACTACAAGTGTGAACTTAGTAACTTTCAGAAAAAGTCCTAAATCTCTTTCCCTGTGCCAGTTATAATAAAGTCAACATTGGCAAGTTGTTGGATTTATTATAACATTTCATTTGGTACCAAACGTGATATGTTTAGTTCACGTTTATTGGAAATAAGACTTTATTATTTTAAAAGAAAGTTTCCCAATGTTAACCTATGAAGCCTGTTGACTACAACGGGGAAAATGAATTTGGCTGTTTTCCCTCACCAGGGCGTATAAAACTTCTTTTATAAAGTCCCTACTTATGTTTACACTGCACCCGACCCTGGTGCAACCTATATGTAGATATAAGGTAGTTTGAGACTTGGGAATTACTTTTAGTTCCAAAGTCGAATTTGAGGTTTATTTGAACTTAAAAGCAGCCAGCAAGGCAAGCCTGCTTTCTCAATGACACCGGGGACCACAGCAGTGCACCCTGGGGTGCCCTATCTGCCTTGCAGTCCCTAAACCTACATGCCCTACCATATACTAGGGACATATAGGTAGGTTTTCAGGTTCTCAGAGCCAATTATAATTATGACTAATTTGCACATACCATTTTAAACAGAGCACTGGCCCTCGGACTGGTTAGCAATGCCCAGGGGACAGGAAAAGTAAAAAAACATAAGAATCAGCTAAAAATGGGGACAAAAAGTGAGGGGGCTTCTGCAGTCAGCCCAGTTTTCCCACAGTGGTTCAGAGTTTAACACACCTAGTAGTTATCATGTGCAAGGCAAGTCTTCTGTCTCATGACTAATTACAGCAAGGCAAGCACACCAAAATCCAAAGTTATTCCCTATTTGAAAAGGGAAACCTGTAATTAGAGATAATTGTAACACCTAAAAAATGCAGAGCTCTGGAATATCTGTTTTTCATTAGTGCAATATTTATCATATATCCCAGCACTCATAATGCTGGCCTCAGTAACTTAGGATTCAATTCACTGGAATTTATGTAGTAGTGGTACAAGTTCAGATCGGAAATCTTTGAATTTGCATTCTAAATTTATAGATCCTGATTCATAGAATTAGTATTTTTCCAACATCAAACTCCACTTATCAATGACGAAAAACTATTTTGGCTTTTACATGGTTGTAAATGTGGTGTTAGGCCATGGGAATGTAGTGAATACTTATAAATACTTATAAAATCGCAGAATTGTCCAAAGGTTTTCACCTCCAATTTTCACACTTAAATCAGTGCAATAATTATTGGAGTAAGTGGCCAAACAGTACACACCACAATAAATGCTCTCACATGTTTAGGGCTCTCCACGTAGAAAATGTTAACCATGTAGGAGCATACATGCAAATCCCAATTCATGTAAAGGACTATAGGAGCCTCTGCAGGGACCACTTTTGGTCCCCACGTTATTTAGAGATAGTTAAGAGTTACAAAGTACTCAGGCCTAGAAGACAGATTGAAAGACTATCCTCTGTACACAAAAAGTCCAGCATAGTGGATATATAGGAATTGTGTTCCTTTAAAAAAACAAAGGCATAATTCAACTTTTTGCTCACAGTACATTTGATAAACGAATTGAGCACTCTAAACTGGCCCCAACTGTTTATGTTTCTATATTTAGAAAGTGAGAACTATAAAAGCCAATTTGAGTTTTGGCACTACAACACTGACCAAATCTTGATCATAGTGATATTTTGAGGTTTTACACAGTTACTTAGTAGTGTGTTAAACCTATAAATACTACACATGAATATATAGGGGGTAAACTACTTCCTGCTGTTCATTTTAAGGATGTTGAAAGTCACTGAGGAGTATATGCATCTATTATAGTTCATACATGCACAGATGGATGCTGACAGACCGTAACAGTGGATGTTACAGTAAGAGCATTTTTAGAGCTGGTATTTATTAACAGAAGGGGTTTTTAGTAATACTTGTGGTCAACACAGATGTCTAAGCTCTGACCTTTAAAAATAGAGCAGTCACCGAGGTTGTACAAACAATACTAATATACACTGTAGACAGTGGAGCACTCTCCAGCTTCATGCTAGAGAACTATGGCCCTCATTATGACCGCCACATTATGAGGGTGACAGGTTGGCCTCTGCAAACCTGCCGCATCACCACTTGTACAGCCAAGAAAGCCCTGGCAGAATGGCTACTGGTGACAGGAAATTTCTTTCTTGTCACCGGCAGACGACTCCCCCACCCCTGAAAGCCCATCACCCCCACACACCCTCTATACCAGAACCCTCCACCCTCCTTTTGAACCTATGAGTAGTACTGTTATCAACACATGAGCCTGTAGTCTATGCAAAGATGTTTTTTTTTCTGCTTCATAGGTGTCAGGCTTTAAGATTTGAGTAACATTTTTTGATTCTTTTGATTCTTTCCTCTTGTGGGCAAGGCCATTAACAAGGTGTAATATTGATAAATAGTGGGTTATTTTAGGGCACATTTACAGAGCAATAATGTGTCTGAAGCCTGCTGAATACCAGTATTAGTTTACTCTAAGGGATTAATTCACTTAGGGAGCACAAGAAAGTTATTTAACATTGTTATTGCCCTTTAGAAGGGAGCCATAACTGACTTAGGTGACCTTGTGACAGGATCCTAAGGTAGGCATATCTGATTTAATGGATGATAATTTGTATATTGGGGGATAAGTTAGAACATTTCCATAGTTAACTTGGAGAGAGAACGTGCCTGTGGTAATGATCCTGGCTTCCTTGTCATGATGAATATTTTGAGTTTGTATATCAATACAGTTGGAATGTGTTTGCTTTTCCTGTAATATTAGTGTAGAGGTCTATGGTGAGCTTTGTAATGAGCATACACATCAGGGATTAAGTTTATGTAATTTACTTGGAAGAGATTTCATTTTCTTCTATGGCTACTGTCCTGTTATGAGTGTTAAGTAGGGTGATGGTTAGTAGCTCTCTACTTTTTAGTGGTTTGATTTCAGATTGTGCTACAATAGTTTGGCTCCATTTCAATTATGCATTTTTTAACTGTGATATGTTTGTGCTCATGTCACATATGAGTACCATGAAGCCTAGGTTCAATGTGCCTGTCCAAAAGCCTGAGAGATAAATATGGAATTTCTTTAGGGCACTCCATTGGGTTTTGAGAAAAGGTTAGTTTTAGAGTTCAGTTTTAGAGTAACTGAGAGCATTATTAAAGGAAGCATGAGAACCAATCAAGGAATTTGCTGCTATTGCCTGTGTCAGCCTTTTTGGTCATATTTTTTTCATTCATTGTCTCATGTGCTGCAGAGATTTTGAGCAGTATTAATATATAACCCCTCCACTGTATATTGAATGTGCCATCAACAATGTGTAGATAAGCTGTGTAAGTGCTGGACCTCTGACAGATCATTTATAACTTGATTAAGTAGTTAAGGAAGGTTTGATATTGCGCCAAAGATGGTTACTTTATAGGGGTTGCACTGATTTTTAAGGAGTGGAGCTTCATGGGGTGCTTTATTTTGAAAGTTTCTTGAAAGAGTAAAGCATTCAACTCGCCAGTCAAAATTGAGACATTGAGGCTGAAGGATGTTCAGAAGTTTAAAAACAATAGCTATTTGGTTCAAAAGGGGTGAAGTCGAGCTACAGTCATGGCATGCTTGTGACATTAGATCCTATTGTGCAAGTGCAGGGTTATTTTTCTGCTATTAGTTTAGCAAAACATAGGCCCATATTTATACTTTTTTAGCGCCGCATTTGCATCATTTTTTTACGCAAAATCGGTGCAAACTTACAAGATACAATCGTATTTTGTAAGTTTGCGCTGCTTTTGCGTAAAAAAAGACGCAAATGCGGCACTAAAAAAGTATAAATATGGACCTTAGTTGGTTTATTTTTTGAGTTAAGACATTCTATTTTGTGATCACTGATTTTTTATTTTAATAAGTACGCGCATACCCTAATGTACCTTGCACTAGTGAAACATAGGGAAAGAAATTCACAGTGAAAACAGATGAGTTTTGAGCAGCTTAAGGCTCATAAGCAAACGGGTTCTGAACGAATCAAAAGAAGAAGGTTTTTCCAAGTTTGAGTGGTACTGTAAAGAGAGCCCAGCCCCCTATCAAGATTTTTTAAAACGAGGAATTGTTACTCGGAAAAGAATTAGAGGAGCGTAAGGGATGGACAGGCTTAGAGCATTAAAAAAGTTCAGATGTTGAGGGCCTGATTAATAAAGGTAATTTACACTATTGAGTAAATTTACACTTTTGAATTAGTTTCTGACTTTTCAGTCTTCACAAACTGCACTTTAGTAGTATCTCAGACTTGTGTAGTAGACTTGCACTTTTGTAGTAAGACCAGCAATCAACATGGTAAAAGACTGGTACTAAAACACCCTCCCACAGAAAATTATGGACGTAGTGACTTACTACAAAAGTGTAGGTTACTACAAAAGTGCAGTTTGTGAATAGCACTTTGTACTAAGTTTTGTAGTACTACTGTACTATGACAAAACATACTACAAAGTGCAGTTTGGGAATCAGGCCTGGTATTTAGGATAAGAACAGAAAGAGCCTTGAGGAAGAGGCATAGATCCTTGAAAATAGCACATTTCTTGAATAGGGCGCCAGTGCAAGGAATGGAGAATAGGGGATGTCCTACAGAATGTAATAGATCCTGTAATGAGGAATACAGCAGCATTTTGGCTAAGTTGTCATTTATGGATAGAAGAATAAGGTAAACCGACATAAAAGGAATTACAATAGTCCAGGTTACTCAGAATTAGCGACAGGACTATAGTCTGTTTCTAAGATGAAGAAAGAAATTCATTTTTTAAAATATAACTTTAGGCATGTATAAACGAGTAGCTGTTAGCTTGAAACCATTGTGACTAACAGAGAGGTTGAACTAAACAGTGACTCCCAGATTATGAGCCAATGACACTCGAATACACATGTGCCAAAGCTGTGGTGCTGAGACTATTTTTGGGGTGGGCGTGCTGCCATCAATGTTACGTCACTGAAGTGATGGGCTTTGTGGAAAATTCAAGTGCCACACTAAGATCAAGTGTTGGAAATGAGCTACGCTGGTTTAGCAGGAGAGTCGTGACAGTGTGGTACATAGCTGGTGGAGCACTTTGGAGCACATTCTTACATATATTACTACATCTTGGTGTGGTAACACACAGCCATTTACAGACAGCACATTTTCTATTGAAATGGCCATTAAATCTTCACAGACATGCAATTTTACTCATAAAATTATAATTCACACAAATAATAATATGCAGATTCATTTGTGCCTTATCAAGTAAAGTACTTTGATTTGTTTTGATTGTATTCAAATCTATGTTTCCATCAAACTTCGGAATTGCATAAAGTGGCTTCATCTCTGCTTTCTTAACTGCTGAAATGTTTTGAATCATTTCTATACAAGTATTTACATTTTCTTTTCTGTTAACAAAATTGTCATCCTTTCCTTGCACACTCTCTGTACCCCAGCAAGACTGTTACATAGTTCTCTTTACAAAATACTCTCACTATGCTATCAGAGAAAGAAAACACAAATCTTCATGTTAAGTCAATTAGCAACAATTTGATAGAATACATAACCTTACACTGGAACTCTGTTTTTGAAAGCATAGCCAATGTGACAAAATGAAAACACATTTTAAAGATATCTTTATTACTCATTCACATTCTGAACTCCAGCATGATTATTTTGGGGTGTTGCAGCACCTATGTACCGAAATGGTTAGGCCACCAATAAGAAGAACAAATTTATGGATTTCCAAAAATCAGAACCTCTGTTTTTTCAGTGTTAAGGCATAATGAGTTGCCTTTCATCCAAGTGGCAAGAGAATGAAGGCAAGTTTTGGCACTCTGTCTGAAGACTATTTAAAGGACCTTTGGCTTTCAAAATAATCTGGGTATAATCAGCATAACCCTAGAAAGTAGGGTCTAACGATAGAATGAGATTGGTCAGGTGAGCCACAAAGAGATTAAAAAGGGTGGGACTCAGAGAGAACCCTAGTGGAATTCCACATAACATGGGTTTAGAAGCTGAGCAAAAATTGGCCAAGAGACTGCTTGAGAGTGGCCCTTCAAAAAACCTAAGCACCATTCCCTAACTTCTCTCATTCTGGTTAGCAAGATGTTATAGGAGATCACATCGAATGCCATAGAAATGCCAAGAAGGACAAGTAACAGAGCCATCCTCATCCAATGTGCGCCGGATGTCAATAGTGGAAACAGTGAGTCCCCGTGGCGGTAGGCGGTCGTGAACCACTGTGCAATTCCTCGTTGGATAATATTGGGCCCTATGGGGTACAGTGGCCAATGGGTATGTACGCCGGTGGTGACGGTGTACACCACCACGGAGGTAACCGTCATTTTCTATCTCAATCACCACTTGTTTCCTGACCTTCCACAGGAGAAGACCTACACTGCATGTGCGGCTGTGACCTGTGTCTGGAACCTACCATGGCCTGTGTGACCGGGGAAAGAGCCCCAGCCTTCACTTCTGAGGAGCTGGAGCGACTGGTGTATGGGGTCCTACCCCAGAACAGACTACTGTATGGGCCTCGAGACAGATGAGTACACTGTGGGCACGATGCATGTGGCATGAATGCATGGAGATGTGTGTGAAGGAATTGTGTAAGGGTGGGTGGGGGTATTTTCTCTTGGCGGTGTACATGTTGTGAGCTGGCCTATGTGTGTTGCAATGGTGATGGGACCAGGTATGGTGGGACATGTGTGTGACAGGCTGGACTGTTCGTTTAATGGAGTTCTCTTGTATGTATTACCTCTGCAGGTCAGCGCCCATCAAAATAAGGGATTATGGCATGTCATCGCCAAGGACGTGCGGACCCTGGGGGTCTATGGCAGATGGAGCACCCATTGTTGCAAACAGTGGGAGGACCTGAGACGCTGGGCACTGAAGACCGTGACGGCCCAGCTGGGGATGGCCTCCCAATGAGGAAGGGGTGTCTGTTGGACCCTGACCCCCCTTATGGCCTGCATACTGGTGGTGGCTTTCCCTGAGCTGGATGGGTGCTTGAGGGAATCACAGCAGCCACAAGGGGGTGAGTACAGTGGCTATAATTACAAATTATGGCTGGTGGGGTGGCATCTGGAGTGAGTGCCCTAAGGCCAGGCCAGACATAGCAGCATAGGTCCTCTGAAGGGTAATGGTTGCAGGGCAAATACAGGTAACCTAGCTTGTTAGTATTCACTTCTAGGCAGGGCTGTGTGGGTCCCAGGTGTGATGCAGTTGGCGGTGTATGCTCCTCCTCATGCCTTGGTGAACAGCCATTTCACTGGTAGTGCAGTGCATATTGCGTAGGCCTGTTCCCTGTGTTAGGGTGCTATGTACGCCAATGGTGGTGCTGTTGCAGTCATTGACCCCATTTATTCTCTGTCTCCCCCCCTTTCATGTTTTGTCATCCTGTCCTTATGTGCATTAGCATCATCTGGCGGAGGAGCAGAGGCACTGGTGACAGAGGGAGCTGCATCCCACTGGACCCTGGAGCAAAGTCCACCAACGCCGAGGGAACCAGTGGGATGGAGGGTGAAGGGAGCACCATGGCGGACACTGGAGGGGACAACACAGACACTGATACCTCCTCCGTTGGGAGCTCCCTGGTGGTGGTGGACACCACTATGACAACCCAAGCTGCAGGTACAGCCGCTACCCCGCATACCAGCACTGCCCTCCCAGTAGCCTCTCAGCAAGTTGCACGTGCCTTTGCCCCAGGCACCTCCGGCCCTGCCTCAGTGAGCCCTGCTGCCCTGAATGAGGAGGCTATTGACCTCCTGAGAGCCATCTCTGTAGTGCAGTCAACCATTGTGAATGCCATCCAGGGGCTGGCATCCCAGATGCAACAATGCAATGCATTCCTGGAGGGCATTCACGGTGGATTGGCGGCCCAACAGAGATCGATTTAGGTTCTGTCCTCCTCTCTGATGGCAGCCATTGTCCCTGTTTCTACAGTCGCCCCTCCAACTTCCACTTCCCAGTACCATTCTCTTCAACCCCAACCCATCCCAAGCACACAAACAGACGAGTGTGCACACAAGGCAACACCCAAGAGGGGCACAGGCAAACACAAGCACCACACTTCATCCAACAGGCACTCACACAAACACCATACCATTGCAGACACAACAACATCCACAGCCTCCACTGTCTCCCCCTCCTCCGCCTTCTCCACCTCCCTCCCAGCTACGTCCACACTCAAACCTTCATGCGCTACATCAACATCCGCTACAGAAGAAGCCTGCACCACCAGGCAGAGAGGGGAAGAGCACATCCACCCCTGCCAGGAAAGGTAAGGAATCCCCAACCCATGGACAGGAGGAGATAAGGCACTCTATGCCAGAGGAAGCTGTCAGGCTAACACCGCCACCACCACCACCACCAGCTGTCACGGGTCCCCCACCGCCAGCTGTGGATGTGCAGCCACCAGTGAGTGCAGGGGCTGCCCAGGAGCCTCCTCCAACCACCACCACCACCATGCAGCCATCAGTGAGTGCAGGAGCTGCCCAGGAGCCTCCTCCAACCACCATGCAGCCATCACCGCCAGCAGACGCCATGTAGTCCACCCTCCAGGGGCTACTGTGCAGGCTGCCACCTCCAGAACCAGTGGGAAAGACACCCACTCGAGAGACTGTGGCCTTGCACTCCCCAGGACAAAGCAATGGGCATGTTTCCCCCTCCAGAACCAGTGGGCTTGTTCATGCATCAGGCTGAGGTGCCCCTCCATCTCCCTGAGGTGCCTGCCTAGTTGCAAACTGATGCCCCTACAGTGTCCTATGCGGGTGTGCTCAGTATTTGAGTTGGGCCTTAGACTGTACCATGTGGGCCCTTTGAACTTTGGACTGGGTAGTGTCCCTTTGTGTACATTTGTACATATCTGTTTCATTGCCAAATCAAATTATACATTTTGATGTTGATCTGATTACAATTACTTTAGTCAATTCCTGTTGTCCTTGCATTATTCTGTCATTTTTCGGGGACAAATTGTTTTTCTTGTGCAGCTGGTTGTTTGTATGGTGTGTGTATGTGGAGTGTGTGCTGTGCATGTGTGTGTCACTCTCGTTTTTCTCCCACCCTCTCTTGTCGTCTTCGTCGGCGTTGGTGTTCCAGGTGGAGCATAACATAGAAGATCATCGGGAAAATATGCAGTTCGGGTTCCTTGGCGGCGTGGTTCTTCCCTGTGTCTCCAATGTTGAGTCCTTTCACTTCTGAGTTCTGTTTCCGCCAGGCTTTTGTTGGCGTTGGAACCGTCCCGTAAAAGGTGGTGGTTTGCAGTGTCTTAATATGGTGGGCGGTACTTTGTCTTCCGCCTCGCTGGTGCCAGCTACCGCCGTGGTGGCTGTTTTTTCCACCCTGGCGGTTGGTGTGGTACATTGGCTGTCTATGGGAGTTATCACTGCCATGGTCATAATTTGGCAGAACTTACCGCCAGCCTGTTGGTGGTATTATCGCCACTATATCACTCATCTCCAGGGTTGTAACGAGGGCGAATGTCTTTTCGCAGTGCTAAGTTCATCATTATACCAAGGCTCCAAAAGAGTAAGCATGTGAGAACCTATAGGCTTAAGTGGAAAAATAGGTTCAAGTGCATTCAAAGTCAATTAATTACATTTATCAAGGTGTGAATTAACATGTCCTAAGATTTCTAGTCTAGAGAAATCTAAGAACTCAATCAAGTTAAATAGATTATGGGCCTGATTACAACTTTGGAGGAGATGTTAATCCGTCCCAAATGTGACGGATATACCACCAGCCGTATTACGGGTTCCATAGGATATAATGGACTCGTAATACGGCTGGTGGTATATCCGTCACTTTACCGTCACTTTTGGGACAGATTAACACCTCCTCCAAAGTTGTAATCAGGCCCTATGTCTGGCCAGCATTTGTGAAAGAGTAGAAATTGGGGGGGAGGCAAGCACCTTCTCACAAGGGTTTGATGTTACAAATACACTTTATGATCAGTCCAGGGAAAATCAGACAAATGGGCAATGCAAACTATTAGACCAGGCCCTCTCTGCAGGGTCACCCTCAAGCGTTTTGCCTTTATATTCCACTTTTTTGCTGAATCTGTTTTTTATGGTCTTAGGAATTGGGTGTACCTTACCACTGCTAACCCTCATTGATGGCAGTCTCCATGACAACACCATACTCCGCATCGCAGCCTCACAGCTCCTTGGAACTGACTCACAGACTTGGCATTGCTAGCCCTTGTAAACAGGATCCTCAACGACAATGCAGGACCTTACATCGCAGCCTCATTGCAGCCTGGCACTGATGCACTGCTTCGGTGGCACAACGCATCCTTGACACAGATCCTCGCAATGCTCCGCAAACCAGGCTTGGAGGCACCTTGTTCAGTGTGCCTAACTGGTTCCTTGTAGTTAGCCCGTGCTCCAGTGCAGTCAGTCTGAACTTGTGACTTTGTCTTGTTCTGGCACCACCAGACATCCACAATTGATGCTTTGTGCTTTTTGGTGCTATTTTCTCAAAAATCTTTAAAGCTGCATATCTCCGGTTCTTTTGATTGAATTTCTTTCATTTAGGTCTTTTTTATTTTGTAGAAAATGCTCTATTTTTCTAAACTGGTGTGGGATCCTTGTGTTGTGTATTTTCACTGTATTACTGTTTGAGGTGTTGCACAAATACTTTATACATTGCCTCAGATTTTATGTCTCACTGCTCTGCCAAGCTAACTGAGGGTTGAGCACAGGTTGACTTAGTGTTGCTTGTGAATTTTGCCTGTGGTTGCTGCTTAGGAGGTGTTTCACCTTCCTCAACCATTAGCTCAATTTCTTAAACAGGTCAAAGGAGGAGGGAAGAAAACATTATGGAGTGTATGACCTCCTCAATGCCTGGGCCAATAAACCAATTGAAAAAGATTTACTTACTCACATATATTATTAAATAAATTCCTTAACCTGCAAATCAGTAGAAATGTTAGCATGCAAATTAAAATTACTCAAAATAATTAAATTATGAGTTTCAGCAAAATGTGGGAATGGGTTTCCTGAAGAGAGGAGGGACCTATTTTATTTTGTTGACCCAGGAGTCCGTAGGCCATAATGAATTAATGAGAAAACTGCTGACTAATGGATAATGCTAGAACAAAGGATTTACAATCCAGAGGAAGTGAGATCTTCCAGATTAACACAGTAGTAGAAGATTTATAAAGATGTGTGCATTACCACCTCCAGGGAGGTTGTTATGAATGGTATGATGGACAAGATAGCTTGAAGGGACAGACAAAGCAATATAACAAGCAGAGTGGTATTTTAAATATGTTTCTGCGACACTCCCAATGTCAAGTTTAAGATCAACATGCACATTTCTAAACTCACATGCATTTTAAAGAAAGAGCATACATTTATCAAAAGGTACAACAAAGTATGGGTTTTTTTCCTGAGAAGGGGAAAAGTTTGTAACAAAGTAGTCTGAACAGGTTCATCTGCTAACACGGAAAGGAAACAGATGAGAGAAATTCCATAGACTGTGGAAAACTTTTTAAACTAGTAGGGTGAAGAAGGCTATCAGGTGAGTAGCACAATTCAAGGATAGAATTACCCTTTACATGGAAAGCATTTTGGGCAGCATCCCATGCCCCCTTCTTAGATCAGGCGTTAAAGTATTGCTGAGCTTTTTAACAATGGACCTCCCTCGAATTGCTGAAGTAGGGTCATTTTTTTGACTCTAGTGCAGCAATGCGTCAGTTTAGCACCACAGGTGCATCAGAATATTCAAGATTTCACTGCACCATTCTTTTCATCATTTTTAAAGCCTGCTCAAAGCAGGCGTAAACGTGACGCACCCATAATAATCTATGGTCCTACCTGTGCTTTGCTGCACTAGTGCCAAAATGTTTCACGCTAGTGCAGCAGAGCATAACAACAGCATCAAAAATGTTGATGCTGTTGTGGTAACGACATATTGTAAATACAGCACATCCATGGTGCCATTAGAGGGGGTAAGGTGGGCGCAAGAAAAGCGGTGCATCGGGACCGATGCACCACTTTCTCGTAAATATGCCCCTAAATGTCTCAAGCACTTTTATATAGCGAAGGGTATAGAATTTGCTTCACAGGCCAATTAAAATTCAGGTTTGGCAGTGTCAAATTTGTTATTTTATTGAGAGTATACATGGGATGCTAGCAATCATAAATAAGGAAGAATTAGTACATGCATGTGAGACAGATGTTAAAGGATTATCAGTTGATACTTTGACAGAAACTGAAATCATGAAAAGACACTAATCACCCACTGTGATACAAGATGTGAGGAATGACACCTGACACCTGTATGAATATGAGCCACTAATGTTGGCTTGTGAAGTATGAAGAATAGGCTGGATTGGAAGTTTTATTGTTGGAACACCATCTATCAGGGTGGCAGAGGATATTACCTACCCCATCCTGACAGACTGCTAATCATCAAATTGACTGATAAGCACTGGCCCAGGGGTCATCTCTATACACTGAAAGAAATCACCATCACAGTTTCCTTCCAAAGCACAAATACATGAAAGGTTTAGTAGACATCCACCTTCAGGTATGATTGAAGAGTCCCACAAAGGAACTCAGAGAGAGCTCCTCCAGAAGTAAAATTTAAAAAGAAATTGTGTTGTGAGTGCCTCCTCAGTGGCCCACTGCCACCCTCCTGTGAGGTACCACAGTCTTATCACAGGAGCCACAGTCCAACCTTCCACTCCCTGTTACCACAGTAGTATGCAGGCTTCCCTCAGAGAAGCCTAGCCAAAGCATGTGCACAGCAGGGACCTTGGGAATAGGTTGCCTGAGGATGTTGGGTGTCTGCTCATGTTTGAATATGTCCAAAAACACTATAGAAATTCACTGAAAAAAAGAAAGGTTGAAGTGACGTTATAGTTAGGTATTATAATTTGATCTTAGCTTATGTTAAAAAACAGGAATTCACTGAAAAACAAAGCTTCTAGAGATATTATAGATGGTGGGTATAGTAGAAATATCTTAACAGAAACAGAAATTCACTGAAGAAACAAAGGTTAACACTAGGTGGTGAAATGAGACACAAACTAATGTTTCAAATCCAAACAAAAGATGAAATTTGCCAGTTATAGTTGACTGAGCTGACTATAAATTCACTCCCACTAAACACTGCTCTTGACCTCTCATATTACATTACTCATGATAAGTTAAATTACATCATTGATGACATCACTGATGACATCTTAATGGTATAGTTGATTTATTCTATAAATTATATGATTCTACAGGCACTTACCTTGAAAATAATGTGCTAGAACAACTTTGTCCTTTGGCTTTTACACCCAAGTTACTGTTGCTTGGATCTGACTTGTCTCTTCCTATGAATAATCTCACTTTCCTACCTCTAGAAACCACACAATAGCAACAATAAACAGGCAAGACACTGTTCTACTACAATCTAAACAAAAAAATAGGGCCTCATTTACGAGGTTTTGGTGCAGGGAAATATCACAAGGAATTTTTTCTGCTGCCCTGAGTCAAAAGAAACAGGCAGAAATGTGCTGTCCAAGGGTGTCTGTGTTACAGGTATGATAGCTTTTGTGCATTAAGGGACACCTTCCTGCCCCAAAACAATCACAAGAGGTGTTTTCCTTTTTTCTATGTAGGATGCAGTATGGAAAAATTAGGAAAAATAAAGGTATTTATCCTCGCTGCAGCTCCCCTATGGCTTCCAGGGGGAGGAGGGGGGAAGGTGTAGGCTTTTGACGCATTCTCAAGTTTACAAAACCTTCTAAATCTGAAATGTGTCAAATTCAATGGATGTTACAAGGGAACACCCATGTAACACCCACGGCATGCCTCCCTGCTGCAGGATGAGTCAACTGAGCGACTTGTGCTGCATTGACTGTTCATATTTACAAGGCCATTAAAAGACACGTAGTGTGCCTTTACGTGGCCTTGCAAATATGCCCCTGAAATGTTCACAGCCGGACCGTCACTAAAAGTGACATACTGTGGGCAAAAAGGGGCTTCCTAATATGCCCCGTAGCTGCCAAAAGAAGTGTCCAAGCACATATGCACGGAAGAAAACATGTCTTGATGAAGTTCTAGGTGCTCTACTGCCTTTTGATTGGCAGTTAAGATTGTGCTATGGCACAGGCAAATTTCTTCTAAGAAATCATGGGCCTCATTTAAAAGATCTGACGCATTTGTCCGATACGTCAGATTTCTTGCGCTGCCCAGCGATTCCCTAACAACGCCATGGATATGCTGTATTTACTATACAGAGCTCCATGGTGCATGTTTTCACAGATGCGTTAGAAATTCTGATGCATCTGTGGTGCCAAACTCACGCATTGCTGGACTAGCGTAAAAATGATGCTACTCCAGCAATGCAAGGAGGCCCTCATAGGGAAAAGCCCTGTGTCAATTTTACGCCTATGTGAGCAAGCAGTAAAATTTTCAGAATGAGGCAGTGAAATGTTGTACACTTCACTGCATCTGTTCTGTGTGGCTTTTCCTGTGTGAACGTCTACCTTGCACAGATTGTACCTGGCAGTTATAATGTGATGCAAGGGTTTACAAACTGACGCATTCAGCATAATGCATCAGTTTGTAAATGTGGAACAGCGTAAAGCACTGCTTAGCACCACCGATGCGTCAAAAAAATGCTACAATGGTGAAGCAACGGCCTTGTAAATGAGGCCCCATGAGTTATTTGTTTCCTGTTGCTTCTTAAAGATAGAAAATATTAAGCATAAAAAGGGCCTCCGGTCTTGCCGTAGGATTCTATCTGATAAAGATAACTTAATTTACATTAGATATTTTTGTAAATATTTTGTTGAGCTTCTATTTGAATCTCAGCTACATTCCATGCAGATAATATAAACTTTGCACTGGTGCAAAAATGGAACAAATATATTTTACATTGTTTAGGGGCTATAATTGGATACGGTACAAACGAATTTTGCACTCTTTGCCCGTTCAGATTTAGGCCCATATTTATACTTTTATGCATTTGTATTTTGTAAGTTTGCGCCGCTAAAAAAGTATAAATATGGCCTTAGAGAGTAACATGCAATGCGCACCTGCTCTAATTTTACGCTGCCTGAAATCGATGCAACAATACTACGTGCAGAAAAAAAGTGAATTGGCTCATAAAATGGTTACCATTTGTAAGAAAGTTTCGCGGCGCCATCTTGTGGTTACAAAACATTATGACTGCCTTATGAAACAAGGAAAAACTAGAAGGTTCAGGTCAAGTTCAATTTAAGAATTGTACATTTAAAGTAGGAAATCTAAATCACAGTGAGAGAAGAAACACAAAGGGTACAAAAATTAGGCCCATTGTTTTTAAAAATGCAATACTGAACTGAAACATTATTAGCATTGCATGATAATGAAAAGCAGCTAAACTAGACAGACACCTAATAAGTGGCAAAACCAATGTGTGTTGAAACATGCAGTGGAAAACAAGTTAAAGTGCCTGCCGACACGAGCAAACAGTGCATATTTTCCTAAGTACTGTGAAGGAAGTCATGAATTTTTTAAAGACAAGGGGGAAAAGAATATCCTTTCTGCTTCCTTATATTAATAAATAGCAACGCAAGAATAAGCCACGCTTTCAATGAATCCATTAGAAGAAAATGCAACCAATGTAATACGGCTGAAACAATCAATCATCTGTCAGCTTAGCGCATATAATTAATCTACTCCGCAGGTAGCAAATTCCCTTTTCGCCTGATGGGTTTTTTCAAATATGCAATCCAATAATGAAACACCAGTAAACTTAGAAGAATTAACTATATTAGTCCCGAATGTTGTTGACAGACCTTGCAGAGACGTCTCATTTATATTTGGCCCTGTCTATGCAATAAAGAAATGAAGTGCATTAATAGGTATAGGAAGGCAGCCACCACAAACACACAGCAGCGGCAAATTCTTTGCGTGCCTGCCTTTAATAAAATGAAGACTTTAATGCAGCTTTATTTTATGACCATCATTGAGGCTAATGTAACGCAAGACGTTCTTGAACCACAAGTTTGCATTAAAATATTGCTATCATATTACCAGCAAAATACCCAAATCTACAAAATGACCAAATGTGGAGGGGTCAATTGAACCACAGCCTCGGCGGCTCCTTATCACATTATCGTGCAAGCTACAACTCACCATTTGACAAATGTCGGGAAATATAATGCATGGCCATATCAAACCTTAATTTGTAATAAATAAATAAACAAATGATTAAAAAATGCAGATATCAAACACTTTTGTAGAAGTCTGTCAGGAATGCTAGAGATGCATAAAGGAATGCTTCCTAGTCTTGATTTTGCCTCATGTTTTTTCCTTTCACCACTCTTCTATTTTTGTCTCTTTATCCTGCTCTGGCTGGTCCAGTTTCATCCCTGTTTTTCCATTGTTACTGTTTTCATATCCCACTCTTACTCTTTCCTTCTTCCTTTTCTGCCTCTCTGTCTCTTGTTTTGGGTAAAAGTCTTAGGGACATATGTACAAAAAAGTGACACATCGTCCCGATGCAGCATTTTTCTTGCGTAGCCCCTGCCCCACCTAACGACACCATGGATGCCCTGTATGTACAGTGGTGCACCATGGTGGTCATTAGGTCAATGAAGTCAAGATTTGATGCTTTTGTGGCACTTTGCTGCACTAGCCTAAAATATGTTGACGCTAGTGCAGCAAAGGACAGAGAGGTCCATTGATTAAAATTTGTGCCTCATTTTCATGCCTGCTCTGAGAAGTGTAAATTTCACTGTGCCATTTCAATGTGCCATTTTTCAGGCCTCCCTGCGTCAGAACAACCCCCCCTTGCATAAATCGCACCACTTTGTAACTATGACACGGGGGAAGAGCCACCATAGCGTAAAAAAATGATGCCATGGCAGAGCAAAATGGCACCAGCGGCTTCTAAAAATGTCCCTAATTTAGGTACTTGGTCAGATTATGGGAACAGACACTGCACTACACTGCATCATACAAAAGAACACTGGAATAGCAGTTGCATAATCTATAAATCCTTTTCCCACCCTATATACTAATAGCATGGAAGTAAATACAGGAAAAAAATACATCTAGCTTAAAGGGCCCAAAAGTTCAATGTCTAACCTTCTGGTCCGAGGAGTCATATATGACCAATAAACAGGCACTGATGCAACAGCCATGAATCAGGATATCGTAATGAACCATTGCGCATACGTGTTATCAGCATGCAAAGGATATTGAAGAGATAACAACATTCTGTGACTTGGTCCTGTTAGATCAGCTAAATGAACTTACAAGTGCTCACAAACTACATGTGCCACCTATTCATCAAGCTGCCTTACTGGCCCAAATCTAGTCTTAGAAAAGGGATAGCCACATTAATGTCGAAGCAGAAACACACATAAAGGACACTGGAAATTTTCACTGAATAAAAATGGTCTCAGTAGCGAATCAAACAAGATGAGAGGAAAGTCTCGGAAAATCAATACGATTTATAAGTGGCCAGTGATGAGCATAAAGACCACTTCTTTTCAGATCCTCTGACAGACAAAGCCATTTCCATTATCTACAGGAAGTTGATGTGTAATTTCCCAGATCCGATAGCAATTTAGGTAATTTTAACAAGTTGTTCCTGACCAATCACCTGGAATCATGGAGCTACAGATTCAAAAAGTGAAACCGGAGTGAAGATCCCAAAATTAATATGTTTAACACATTCCAGAATACAATGGAGACACAATGGAACTATTTCACCTGTATTGAGGGTATCCAGTGAAACAGTTTTGCATCTCTGCCACCTTCCAAGGACTTACCTGGTTGTACTCTACAATATTGAGAACAAAAAATAACAACATGCACAAATGTTGACTCTACCATATTGACTATTAGCTGCTACTACATCACCGACATAGCATATAGTGAAGTGTAGATTTAATAGTCTTCATTCCAGTACCTTGAATATATTAACAATGATTAAACAGCCTGTTTTTACTGAAAATCCCCATTATGGAACCCCAAACCTGGTCATCTACGGACCAGTCACATACAAACAATCATGGCTAACATAATCAAAAGAAAATCACCACTATATTCCAGGAACAATAAAGAACAACAACCTCATCCAGGACTACCAGTCTAGATTCAAACTCCAATGCATCACCAACACAGTCACTACCTGAGTGGATCATGACACTCTCCTCATCACCAACAATGGTGAACTGTGTTTTTGCATTTTGCTGGATTCATTTGAAGCCTTCTAAACCATCAATTATCAAGCCCCACTTAACACACTCTCCCCTAGAATAGACTTCATTTGGATTACCTTTCAATGCTCCATATCCTACTAAAACAATAAATCTTAAACCTTCAAGGAGAGTTTCTCTGGTTCCAATTACATCTCTGTGACCTGTGTAGTTTTGCAAGGCTTTCTATTAATCTTCATACTGTGTCTGAGTGACAAGAATGTGAATGTCTATTAGTCTGCGGATAACACCCAACTACACCTAAAACGGCTCTCTGCAATGAAACGTGATAGCATCATTCCATAGCTCAAGTGGTGCAAATCCCTAATATTTCACATTAAAACCATACAAACTTCCCAGCACGCAAATTAAATAAGATGCAAATACCTGGCACTAACTCATTTTGATTTTCAAAGCAATAACCTTTTTCTCTGAAACAAACTTCAACACATCTGGACAATACTGATGCTATTTGATATGGATGGAGGCAATGTTATGCTATCCTGTGTCCTCATCTGCCTCCTCTTGAGAGCATCCTTTATGCCACTGCCAAGTTTCACAGGACAATTGACGGAATATCATCCATTTTCATAGTTCTCCATTGGCTCCCTCTATCAGGTCACATTAACATTATAGTCTTCCATTTCTCCTGTAAAATGGAACGAATCTACCATATATGGGAAGCAAGATCAAGATGCTAGATTGGATACATAATGTTTGCAGCAGCAGCCACATCAGGCTATGACAAAAGTGGACAGGAATGTGAAGTATGTCACGCTTTCTATTCTTAAAGTCCTAAGAGTGTACTTGTCTACCTATATAAATCTTGGAAGCCCCAACACTCCTACGCTTCAGGAATGATCTTAAGACCCTCTCCTCTAAGCAACATGTCATTCAGGTGTGAACATTGTAGATGAGTAGCCCTAACTGCTAATCTCTCCAGTTCAGTCTGTATCAACTCTGTCATCCCATCAACACCTCTGTGCTCCTCCAAATCACCCCCACCTTTGTACAGTTGCTTTGTAGCTAGTTCTATCCTACATTCACACATACTCAAGCATATAAAATCATAAAACAACAACTGCCGAGTTTTTGCATGAGTAGCTCATCCACTCTAGGTTTTCAATTTACTTTCTGGACTTTTCAGTCCTTATTTTATAATAGTATAAACCATGAGAATCTGCAATCCCTGTAAAATCCCCCATCTCTAATTTCTATATAACTAATGGGATTATGTAATCTCTAAATGAATGGCAGATTCAAATTTCTTTATAATCAGCTACTTGTGATGCATCCAGTCACCACTTATAATGAGAAGACATCAGACTTGGACTATTATAAGTTATTACAGTTCAGTTCTAATGTCACAATGTTTCTGGCAGAACCCGCAGCCGAGGTGAATGGGAAGGCCAGGTCACAGCGCATAATTGAAGCACCTGCTTAAAGCAACAAAAACAGAACTTTGATTTTCTTTTTTGTTCAGCTCTATTTTTCTAATTTACAATGATGAGCAGACAAACCTTAGATAGTTGGAGAAAAGCTAGAATCTTTCTGTATGTTTCTACACATTCCGAGCTACTGCAGTTTATATATATATTTTTTTAAACTGCCTTGTATTGAAATTTTTCTAATATATGATTGCAAGAAATTCTTAACAGGTTTTTGATGTGCTTAATTTAATTTTGCAGCAGAGGTTTTATATTTTTTCTTCATGTGTGTAAATATGCTGTCTCTTTCATGTGAAAGAGCTATGCACCAACGTTTTAAGTGGTGTTTGGGAAAGATGATGGAAAGATGATGGTGTGAACATGTATTATATGTGATAAAATACCCCATGGCATACATGATAAGGACATTGCAAGTCACCTCGGGGTTCATTAACCCCATAAAGAAACTCAGCCTTTGGCCTCATTCCTTAACATGCTTATGGAACTCCTCGTGACTTGCAATATCCTTATAATGTGAGACACAGGGTATTTTATCACATATTTAATCAGCGACCTGTGGCACACTCAGTTGCTGATTATAAAGAAACAATGGCAGAACTTCACTGAAATAAGGTATTGTAGTTGAGTTCTGATGTCACAATGCCTGCTGCCAGCAGCTGAGGTGAAAGGTAGGTTAGGTCACAGAGCAGCTGTTTAAAGCAATGGAAATCAAATGTTGGTTTTCATTCTGCTCTATTTTTCTGGCTTACAGTAGCTAGCAGAAAGAACATGCTAATTTTTTGCATTCCTTATATAATTGAAGAAAAGTTCAACATTTTTGCATGTTTCTACACATTCTGAGCCACTGCAGCTTTTTATTAAAGAAATAACTCTGCCTTGTGTTAAACTGTTTCTAATATCTTTTTGCAACAAATATCTGACAGGTATTTGATGTGTTTAATTTTGCACTAGAGTTTCTATTTTTATTCTTCATGTTTGCAAACATGCTCTCTCTTTCATGTAAAAGAGTTATGCACCAAGGTTTTAAGTGGTTTGTGGGAAAGATGATGGTGTGACCATGTACTGTATAATTTCGAATAAAGTATCCCCTGGTGTACAAGATAAGGATATTGCAAGCTACCTCGGAGTTCCATAATCTTATTAAGGAACTCAGACTTCGGCCTCAATCCTGTATATGGTTATTGAACTCCTTGGTGACTTGCAATATCCTTATAATGTAGACTAGGGGCCACTTTTTTACTTATTTAGAAAGGACTGCAGGCTCCAGAATACAAAGAAAAACCTGGACGGAGGAACAACTCATGCCTGGACTTGGAAGACCTCAGGGCTCTAGTACTGTCAGTCCAAACTATCGAGCACCTGTAGCTCTGTCCTAGAGGCTTAGGAGTGTAAACCCATCAGCTCTTGGTAAATGTTGCCTGTGTAATGTATTCTCTTCTTTTTCAGGTAATGCACCCCCTTCAGTGAAACGTTAATGCAACGAGTCATGTAGATAGCTATACAATACTTGATTTGTCTATTGATAAATTGGGACTCCCTTTCATAGAGTCTAATGGCCATGTAGCAGTCACGTAAGGCAACAGACAGACTGAAATGATGAAGACGAAATTAATAGTATCCCTTGTAGTCTTATTACCTTCCCGACAGGGATGTAATAAAGCAGACACTATTAAGGGGAAATAAATATCTTGAATCCAAAATTCATTTAGGCTTTTAGGTGACTGCACACATTGATGTTTTAATGCAACCTGTCAATAGGCATACCCTATGTTAAAATGCAGAGTTCATCAACGAGTAGATGTGATAGAGAGAACCATTAATTATATTACTGATGTGGCTTACATCTCTTGGTTGATAAACCCTCCTGGTCGTATCTCTTTCACCTTTCCCACATCTCTCATTTCACATTATTAGGAAAGTATTGTAATCCATAATCCTGATTCTCAATAAACCTAAAGTCTATACGAGTAGTGTTCCTTCCACGCTTGGATGACAATCAGAACTTCCCAGGAGTTCTCCTATTAAACTTTTTTGAATTTGCGATTCATGTTCACACATGTACATTGTAAACAATTGTAAACATGAAAATGGCTACACAATAGGGCATTTGCAAATGTATTTTTTAGCAGGAAAAACACTTCACCCACACATCACCAATTTTGTGAATGTGTCTAATGCATTTCTACCCTGGAAAGGTGTTCACTTCTACCCTCGAGAGAAGTAAAATATCTGATCTTTTTTCAGGGCAGTACAGTAGATTGTGAAGTCCCATAAATGGGGAGTTCATAAACTTTCCATGACATCCCCGCCCGGGATATTCCGCTTGACGCCCAAGTAGAAGATTTACTATCACTTATTAATATGCTATCCTGGGGCAATATTACAGGTTGGTAAATTTTTGAGAGTCAGACATTATTTTGTGGAAAGCCAAATTGTTTTCATACTTCTGAAATAGACTATTTGTGTGTGCAGCTTACAGCAATTAGCTTTGTGATTCAGACCCTGTGTGTGCTCTGGACCAATTGGTCGGCAAAATTCTAGTAGAGTTCAGGTCCTAAAAAAGTTTCCCGCCATGAAGTATTGTCCCGATGGCTGCAAATAGTGAAACAATGCACAGAATTTGAGAAATCACATATGTAAAAAAAAATACTCATGACGTAGCCCATGATTTTAAATTAGACCTGCATGATGGCAGGTCTGGACTTGGCAACTGCAAGCAACCCTGGCAAACATGCTCAAACCAGCCTGCTCCCTTTGTCTCCTCAGGCAACCTCTATTTTGATCAATCCATTCTCTTTCTTTCTCCTTATCTCCTCTCTCTTTTCCCACTCTAACCACTTTCTCTTTAAAGTGCTCTCTCTTCTTCTCGCTCTCTCTCTCTTGAAGACTCCCCATTCCAGCTGTAATGAATGTTGAGAAGCTGGAAAAAGTGAGAGGCCTCAGGAGCTGCTCTTTCAAAACCAGCCTCCAAGGGCTCCTGCCCGTGGGGGTGGGGGGGAAAGGAAATGCCCAGTGGACTAAAAGGCCTCTCGAGCCCTGCACATGGTAAGCTAACAATACATTGTACTACAGCTATCAAGGCTTGGTACATTATAGCCAGGGCTACTGAAATTGTGTGATTTTGGAGACTCAGTGATTTTCGCATAATTATAGACTTGCCGCTTTTGCCATGTAATCCATCATCTGCTGCATAATCTTCAGATTTTAACAAGAAAAAATTCTAGCTCAAACCATTCAAATATTTGTGAAAACTCTTCAACACATGTTGCATCACAGTGGAAGGCCCTTTGCAGAGGTTGACTGGTCACCTTTCTGTAGTTCATTGCTATTTATGGGTGTTAAACTGGTACTAAGGAGGTACAACTAATACCCAGACAGTGTTAACAGGTTTAAAAATGACTAAATAATGAAGTATTACTGTCACAAAAAAGTGCCACATAGTTTGCCTTTTCATGCTGCATAATTTAGTCAACCCTTGTGGCATGATTTGACCCTGACCTGCCGCATAATTGTGTCCCTGATTATAGCTGATCTGTTCTTGCACAGGAAGTACTCACCGAATCTCCGAAAAAATGTCATGATGAGCTTTACTTCATCAGTTTGTAAAATCAATGGAAAACATTTTGTTCTCCGACACTGTAGACAAGAATTGCCTGTGAACTGAATTAATACAGCCACCAGAGAATCTGTGACGGCAAGGCGATCAATGACTGCATTTTTTTAATAAAAATTACAAATCACTTTACATTAGCTTATTTGCTAATCGTTGTACTTATATTAGCCTCGCTATTTTTTAAAGCTTACCTCTTGTGCATGCGGCCAGCAAAACAACTAACCTGTGCTCAAAAACATGGTATTCCATTTAATGGCCGTCCTCTGGTCAGAACAAAATCTTGCGTTGAGACATTTTACCCTTTTAACGAATCAAGGCCTGAACAGACGGGTGACCAGAATTTAAGAATAACTAGCAGCAAGCCTGAGGAGTTCACCGGTTTTGCCACATTCTGTACTGAGCTGGAGTCATGTCTGTCAGTTCAAAGCGAACTGTAGAAATCTGATGTTTGTTCGACAGAACAGATGTGAAACATTTCTGGAAACTCTCAGGTAATTCCAGGCACTTGAGTGAGATTTTGAAACACATCAGAGCTGACAAGCAGCACCGATGCACCTCATTATAGCTACAGTGCTCACAATTCAGACTAAGGGGTTTACACTTTTTTAAGCCTCTCTCTGGCCTTATATAAGTCAAACGTCATATGTACCTTGCAAGGCCCGATTGAATAATGTTCAGAAGTAATACTGTATACACATGTTTTCCTATCTGTAGCTTGGTCAGTGAGATTGGTGGCGGGGAGAGGGGGAGAAAGAGGGATGAGCTTCATATTTCCCGACAATCATGTTATGTTAAAATACATTATATGACAAACAGGGTGCATGAGAGGGACCTAAGAGGCAGTGGAAAGGGAGAGGTATGCGGACTGGTAGGAGTACTCAATGAAAGAAACATTATGGGCCAGATTTGCAAAGCCCTAGCGCCTCTTAATTTTTTTACGCTAATGTGACGTTAAGGAGGCCATTCTCCTTCATCATATTTAAAAAATGACAGTTGCCCTACATTACTCTTTCTTTAGTTGTGAAGAGCAGTATGTATTGGTACTCACCACTTTTGCTCAAGCTCAAAACGTTCTCAACCCTTTGTAGTCAGGCTTTACGGCAGGACACAGTACCAAATCTGCCCTCCTAGAAGTCACAGAACACCTAAGATGACTACTGGAAGAGGGCAGCACATCTGTGCTGATTTTATTAGATCTCAGGGCCGCAATTGATACTGTGTCCCATTTCATCCTTCTGGAAAGGCTGATGAAACTGGGTCTCCAGAGAACAGCCTTCGCCTGGATGGCCTAATTTCTGGAAAATAGCTCATTCCAGGTCTTCTCAGCCAGTGCCAGATCAGAGCCCTGTGCTATTACGTGTGGTGTCCACCAGGGCTCAGCCCTAAGCCCAGTGCTTTTTAACATATATGTATGCCCTCTCACGGACGTCGTAGAATGTTGTGGATTAATAATGTTCTCATATGCAGATGACGCGCAAATCATCTTTTCCCTGTCATCTATAGAGGGACACTGTACCATAGCCCTGAATGTGTGCTTGAGCAAGATTTCTAACTGGATGAGTAACAATGGCCTCAAGCTTTAGAAGACTGAGTTTATGGCCTTGAGCAAGAACCCTCAACTATGTGGCCTTCAGCACTGGCCGGAGGCTCTCAGCACCCTTCCAGAGTTGACCCCCAAGGTAAAGGACCTTTTCTTTAGGTTGGAAGAGAGTTTATCAGAGAAGCAGCAGGGAGCCAAGGTGGCCTCAACATACTTTGTAGTGCTGAAGTGTATTGGAAAGATTATTGACTTGATTCCTCCGTCTGCCCAAATGGCAGTGATTTAAGCCCTGATTCCTTCGATAATTGAGAATGGGAACATCTTATAACTGGGAGCAGACAAGGCAGCCATTCAGTATCTACAAGTAGTTCAAAATGCTGCAGTCAGTCTTATCTGCTGCCTTATGAAGTCTGCTTCGATGTTAAATCTTCTCTGCCAGCTGAACTGGCTGGCCATGGATAAACAAATTCACTTCAAAGCCTTGTGCTACATGTACAAGGCCAGATCCAGCATAGGCCTGCCCTACATTCAAAATCTGGTGGTGCCTCATCAGCCTGCTCGCAATCTTTGACCACTCAACCAGTCCCTCTGTAAAGTGTCTAGAATCCACTTGGCACACATGGGAGGCTGGTCCTTTGTGTACTTAGGCCCAGAGTTGTGGAATGCCCTTCCGAACTTTCTGCGTAGCTGTATCTCACTTGCTGTGTTCCATAAGAACCTGAATCCCTGGCTCTTTTAATGTGTAGACATGTCTCACCCTACTAGGTGCAGCACTGGGAAACACTTAGGTGTAGCTGCACTCTCTACAAGACATATGTCCTCATTACGAGTTTGGTGGGTGGCGGACTGCCACAGGACCGCCAGGGCGGCCAGAGCACCGCCGGCCCTATTTTGAGTCTCCAGCCGGCCCAGCGTGACACAGGGCCTCAACATTGATGCTGGCTCGTAATTGAGCTGGAGGCAATGTGGTGGTGTGGCGGGTGCAGCAGCACCTGCTGCGCTTTCCACTGCCCGTAATTTAGGCAGTGGAAAGCGCGACGGGGCTGTCCATGGGGACTGCTGCGCTGCTCATGACAAGTGCATGGGCAGTACCAGGGCCCCTAGGGTGCCCCCGATGCCCCCATTCCACCAGCCTTTCCATGGCAGTCCAAGCGCCATGAAAAGGATTGCAGATTGGGGAGTCATAGTCCCCAGTGCGGCGCTGCATTATTCGTAATGAGGGCCATAATAATAATAGTAATAGTAATAATAATAATAATAATAATAGTATTTGATGGTCTTAAGTCTACTTTTTGTCACATCAAAGGAATGCCTCTACTTTTGTACTAGCAGAATGCAATCTCGAAGAGCTGTACAGTGACATTCTCAAACATTGATAGACCTACTCCTCCTAGCAGCTTGCATGCTATGAGGAACCAAATGGGAGGTTGGCTCTCTTGTCAGCCACTATAACAATTTACCAGAATTGTTCCCTCATTGATATACTCTTCTTATTGAGACCATCTAACATTGCTGAGCCTCCTCTAAGGAGAGCTGTGTAAGGAAGCCCTTGCGATATCCAGGAGACATGACACCTGTTGGTTTGTTGTTCCTGGTTTACAAATTCTTGGGCCTGTTATTCTTCAAAATAGTTAGCTGACTGTATTTCTCCCTTTCTCTACCTTTCCAATATGACCTGCCTACCCCCTGCAAAGTGGCTTACCAGCTGCCCACAATATAAGCGGGAATCTACTTTTCCTTCATTCAGCTCAAAATAGGCCTTCAGCTCCAGAGCAAGAGTTTGTGCTAATTATTTATCCATTAAGCATCGGGCATTAAGCCACCAGATAGGACGGACCCTTTTCTAGGGTAACAAAGCACAACATAACTAAGGCATGGTCTGACATACCAAGGGATTAAATGTGGGAGCCAGCTGTGTCGATAAAATCATTAACAGGAAACAGTGATAGATTGATACAGTCCAAATGATATCCACCCTCCGGCACCTCATGAGTACCTGTCAACTTTAGTCTGCGCACAGAGGGAGTGTGATTGTCTCACCCCATTGTTTAGATTCACAGGTCACCACAAAGCCCCTTCAATCATCAATGATCCATGGGAGTGGTGTCTAGGCATGTAGAATGTTGAAGGGTATTGATGAGATGTCACAGAGAATTCATGAAGAGGAAGAGGGAAAGGTATCCAACCAGCTGATATGCTTCATTGACCACACAGTTATGTCACGGCATCTGGTGACTCCCACCCAGCTTGCCCCATGGATGTCCCAAGTATGGGCTGCATGAGCAGGTAGACATTTCTGCAGATCTCTTAAGCCAGTGCAGGCAGACAGAGCAAGGATAGGACTTTAATTTCAAAATACATCTTTCACGTGTATCTATTGTTCCCTAGTGTTGAGTGTGTCTATCATGAAAGAGAGTTTGGATTCTGTTAATCATCCCTGTGATATTTCATAGAATTGATTGTTAGCTGAAACACATATCACTCAAATACTGCTCAGTGGTTGTAATATGTTTGCAGTTCATCTGGCTTCATGCCTCTGGTTGGCACATGGGCGTGGAATCCTTAGTGCTGGGGTGAAAAAAGCCTATTTTCTGGGCCATATTGTAGAGGATCTAGAACATACCCCAGTTTCTGTTCATATGTATATATCTGTGTGAGAGCAGAAACACTCAGAGTTCCAGAAAATGTAGACCCACTAGCACCCTCAAGAGAGAAGGAATAGGGGAAGAGGAACTGACAACAAAAAAGGCAGCCAAACAAGCAAATAGTTAATGGCTCTTAGAGTGGTCTAATATTTCTAGAGTGCAACACCATCTCCTGCCTTCAGGGAGTGGGGATGAAGAAAAACAATTATCATAATTCACTGGGTGCACCTGCAGTCAGTTTCTCGCAAAGGTACACAAATCGCATGTCATAGATATGGCACCAATGGTCTTCACTCTTACAGTTCTTCACTAAGCTTTACTGAGATCAGATCAGCCGCCATCTTTTGTAGTCATTCGGAGAGATATTGAAGTCTCCACACAATCTCAGACATAGCTTTGATCAGTCCCCAATCCTGGGGAGGGATGCAGTTATCTCCAGGCAAAAGATCAAAATAGTTCTTAGCAGATGGCTTGCAGCCCATTGTACATCTGCACAAGTATTATACTCCACAGTGCTTTGTCTCTGTCAATCTGACAGGCCCATTTGATTCATGATCTCAGGACTGCTTATTTCAGGTGTACTATAGAAACAGAAATACACAACAAAATGTTTCCTAAAAAATTGTTACAGCAGGACAGCATCACTCTGCTGAATTGCAAACATAGAAAGAATGACTGCAACACTTCAACAACTGCTAAACACATTATAGTAAGTTTGACACCAAATGAAAGGCATCAAAACTTTAAAATAACTAAAAATATATTAAAATAACACATATTTAAATCTAAGCTACAGCTAATATCTCTAAATTACAGGCATATCCTTTAAAAGCAGGCAAAGAAAATAAGAAAATAAAGACACATACACCGTCTTGCTTGACATTCAAATAAACACATTTAATGTAAGTATTGCAACCAAAGCCCAAAACTAAAATTTGAACTGACAAGACACCTTAACATATTTAAACATTAGTAATAAACAAATCCTTAAATAAGCCAAAACAACTAACACACTTGCTTCTCAACTGACTAAAAACAAAAGAAAACAGTGTGAAAACAACACCAAACAGACCAGCAAAGACAACTCCAACTACAATGACGCAAAGCCAACATCCAGATCAGAACTTAAAATGTGCACCTGCAATGTGAAAGTGTTCGAATACATCTAATGTTTTGTTTTGTTTGAACAAAATAATGTATCTTTTCTATACTCTAAAACCCACAGATAACATTTTGAAAATAGCTAAATATATCAAATCCCACAGGGGGAGATGTTGTTAAATTATATTATTATTGTAAGGAGAGAACCACCAGTGAGTAGCCACAAAAGCAATCCACCAATTGATATTCAAATGCATGCTATAGTAGGGCTACCACTAAAAATGAAATAGATGAAAACATTAGGGAACATCTCCATTCTCCTAATTTTACTAAAATAGAACTCAGAATTATTTTACAGAACCTAAAAGAGGTCAGTATGAGCTCACAAGAGCCAACAGGAACAGTACTTAAAAATATACAAATTTTCCTGAAGAAGCAACATGCAAACTGGAGATTAATTGTTAGAACACATGGAATAGGCAGGGAAACACTAGTAGCCCTTAAAAATATGACAGTATAGATATACCACAACACACATCTGTTTACTATAGAACTACCAATAAAAATGTCCTAACCTTAAGGTAATGCAATATATGGATGATGGATGACACTTTTATTAGGTGCTCTCCAGATTCAGTCAAATATACACAATAAATAGTCAATATCGAAATATAAAAATTCCCTTGATGTATGCACTGTTACCTAACAAACAAAGTGCAGAATACAATGAAATTGTAAGAGGTATAAAACAATAAACTAACAGCCATAACCCGCAAAACATATTCATGGATTTTGGAAAGGCAATGACTTGATCATACTTAAAAGAATCTCCCCACACCCTGCAGTTCAGGGGTGCTACTATCACTTTAACCAGATCACATACAAAAATCCACCCTGATCATAGGATATGTAAAGAACCTGGTATTTGCTCATGGAATAAGAAAACTAATAGCTTTTATACGTGCCTGTAACAGAACTCACTAAATAGTATGATATGCTAATTGAAACATCTATTTGAACAATATCAATCAAAACTAGCTGCAAGTGTGGATTATTTGGGTTGGGTGCCTGCACTGATCATACCACAGAGTGTAACTCAAGTATCACATTCCACGGTGGTACATATATAACAAGAAGAAGCAAAGACAGATAACACAGTGGAAGGGTGGCACTATTCCTGCTAAGGATCACAAGAAAGAAGCCACTCTACACTCAATTACTACATAATTACTAGAAATACATAAAAAGAGCACAGCTACCAGGTGCTCAGAGCAGAACAATCCCTAACACAACTCAATCCAAAACTTAAAAAACACCAGATCATTTAACTTCCTTAAAACATAAAAACGTTATTATTATTATTATTATTATTATTATTATTTCATAAAATCTTTTAAAGCACATTTAAAATGGCAACCTGAATCAAAAATAATTCATATGGCAAAAATGCAGAGTGCTAATTAAAGTTATCTGAAGTTAACTATAATGAATATTTAAAAATAAATACACATACAATGCAAATCAGCGCCCCCAATTTTAAATAAGATTTTTTTTCTGTCATCTATAAAAACATGCTAACACCATAAATATCATATAAAGATAATAATAAAGAAACATAAGATTAAAAATTGACATTGCCCACCTAATAGCGTCACTAAGACAACATATTTTAACAGCTGAAACTCTGGTTGGTGAGATTATGATAAAAAATGACAGTCCCAAAAATATTGATAAGAAAGAACCTAAAAACATACAATGATAAACCAGAGAAATATTGAACATCCAATATGAGTCCAATAATGCAAGGAACCCATCCAAAACCAGAAAAAATAGAAACATAAATCAATGCCTCAGTATAACCAAAAATCAAGGAAAATAAAAAAGAAAATCAATTTAGGTTAAAAAATAACAAACCCGTTTTTCTTGAAGTAATAATTTGAAAAACTAGATGAAATTCGTCCAGTTTACTAATAATTTCCAACATCTGAAAACAAAAACCTGTACAACCCTAGTATAAAACAAACTATATTAAAATGTGTTTACATCAATGTTAAACAGCAAGGTAATGAAAAATACTAATAAAGATTAAATTTCCCAATACATCCTTCTGCAGTACCATGAACTAACATACACTACATTAAAAATACTCTAAAACAACATTCAATTATAAAGACTAGCATAACAAAATCTAAATACTGCCCAGCTAACACTAAACCCTTAAAATATATATTTAGGACAACCCTAACTAAACAAGGGACCAGCAAAGGGAACCCAAACTCTAAACAACATGAACAGACCAAAATGATGAAGAAGGCTTGCAAAAGCAAGGAACTTGGAAGAAAAAGGCGTGAAAAAGGAAAACTGAAACAAAAGACTTCTGTCCCATAAAATAAAATGTTAACAAAATGTATTTTATTCATTAATGTTTATGAATCATAACAAAATAAACATGTTAAACATGTTTAAAAAAGTTAATGTGCTTGAAGAAGCTAAAAAATGATTTATGCATAAAGAAATATATATTAAAATGTTGATAAAAATATAAAACCAAATATTGCAGTAATTTCAAGTATATCACAATGTAAAAAATTATGTTTGTTAAAATGTATTCTACATGTTATAAACATTGTACTCTAAATTAAAAATACATGTGCACTACAACGAGTTTCATTTGAATGATACTCCATTGAAAAAGTATTTTTTATTAGGAAAAAAATAAAAAAAAGTGTGGTAGTTATTGAAAATTAATGCACAGTAAAATGGTTTATAATAAAAGAGATGTTTTCAAATATATAAAGGAATAAAATGTAAAAAATGTACTCCATAAAATATATATGCTTATCTTATGCTGAAAGAAAGCAACGTGAGGGACCGTTACACTTGAGCATTTGACACAGCGCAAGTACATATCTGGTATCTTTGGAACAGAGTTTAAAAAGTCAAATCAACATTTTTTATCGCACTTTCGACAGACAACTTCAATGGACATCAACATTTGGACATATGGTGTATAACCATTTTTCTCCAGTTCTTTACCCCCACCTTGGCCCTAAGAAATATCCTGGGCATCAGTCAATACCCATAGTCCGTAATGCGTCCTCCACCAGCCCCATATTTTGTCAAACTTACGGGGGCAGCCCCGGTTGTGGTAGACCACTTTTTGTGCAGACATGTACATATCCATTCCTGTTTGCCACTCCTGTATGTTTGGCACCTCTGTCGCTCCCCAGCATCTAGCTAGATCCCCCTTTGCCACCACAAGTCCCAGTGCACAGAACAGGAGTTTAAACCATGGGATGTCTACATCGATCAGGATTCCCAGTAGAACAAATTTCAGTTCTAGTGGGATCTGTACTTCTACGCCCAGATTTAAGAGGGCCTAGTGCCATTCTAATGACACATTAGGTCATTTTCTTATGCAAACGTGGCGTTAGATGGCCAAAAACACAGCACCATATTTACAAACTGGAGCAATGCATGCATAAAAACAATAGACATAACACTAGAACAAATACATTAAAGAAATCCATCTAATTATCCCAAAAACATTAACCACACAACATAAAAAAGTAGCCTGAGAGTGCTACCAAAAAATAAAAATATTCCCAAATAGTTACTCTTCAAATAATAAATATATTTAATTAAAAAAATCTATAATGAAATTAATTAAACTACATTCAAGAATCCAAAGGGGAAAACAGTAATTACAGAAACTCTTCTAACTAAAACCAATAAATGTAATGAAATTAATTGAGGCTAAATATTTTTATTAGAAAAAATAATTATCAAGGAACAAAAACATTTTAATAAAAGTCTATATAAAAATAATAATTAGTTATGAAAAGACATAAGAATGATATAACGAAATTTAAAAAACGTATAAAATATTACATATAACATTTTTACTTTTACATAAATAAAAAGGAAACGTACAAATGAATAAAAACTGTTATAAAACAATTAAAATGAAAAATTAACACAATAACATTTTTAAACATATCAAACTTAATAATAAAAAAATTCAAATTACTCTTCACCTTTTCCCAATAAATCCAACATTCCACTCCTAAAATTATTTAACAAAAAACAAACATCGTAGCATAAATACAATATATGAAAACAGAAAATACACAAAATTCGCTTAAAATTATATAAATTACAGCAATTTGTCACACAACGATATTTTAGCACCTATAAAAACCATAATCTTGCCTGTGGTATTCAAACCTACAATATTTTTGATATTATGATATTTAAAACACAATATCCATTTTTCATTATATTCTTTCCACAACAGTTTATTGGAGGACCACCCTGCACACTGACAATGGACTTTGGTCATGCATAGTGGGTTCTGGGAGCAAGGCATGGCTTTCAGTTATGCCAGGTGCCCTGTTGCCCTGCCTGCACAGCTGAATGGGCATAGTATTTGTCTAGTCCGCTGCTTGGCTTTAGGTAGTGCCCTGCAAGACTCTGGCAGCAAGACATGGCATATAATAATATCCAGTGCCAGGTCTGCCTGCCCCAGTTGCTGCTGGGCACAGCACTTGGCTCTGTCCAGTAAGCTCTAAGCACTGGACTTGTCCTTCAGTGATACCCTACACCATGTCCTTAGTTTCTGCTGGACATGGTATTCTGCATAGTTCAATAGGCTACAAGAATAGCTTCTCACCTCTGACCACATCTTAGAACCAGTGAGTGTGGCCTTTTTTTTTTTATTGTCCTCATTGTGAGTTCGCATCGGCTAAGAGTGCAGCTAGGCCAGATCTCAGACCAATACCACCGGGTCAAAAAGGTCCACCAGAGACTGCCTCCTCTGTGTCCAAGCCAAACAAGGCAAAGATATATCCAGTTCCTCAAATCCTCTAAAAGAGGTCTGGTAGCCACCTAACTCAGCATACCTCCTGAGGAATGCCTTGTAGAACTCTTATCCTTTTTCTTTAAGGAAGTACTTTGTTCAAGATGGCACAAGTTCGTAACGTATCTCGTCCAGTCATGTCCTGTCGGGGCCAAGCGGAGTTTCCATTTTAGGCAAATCTCCTGTTGTGCCAAGAGAATTAACACGGATAACAAAGACTTTTGATAGTGCTGTAACCTTCGACTCGACTCTACTCCACCAACCACCCCAAATATTACCAGTGGCAGGCTTACCTTAACCTCTGTACTTATTGTCTGTGTGATTTCCTTACACATCCTGCCAAATCTGATGAAGCATTGGGCACTGCCAAAACATATGGATGTCATCTGCTCCCTCCTCAGAGGCAATTCTTCTTAAGTCTAATGAAAGCAGTCAACTTCTTTGGCGTTCAGTACACCCTGTGCAAGGTAAACAAATGATGTTTCTTTAAAGAGGTAGATTTCACCAATCCCCAAAGCGTAGACAATGATACTTGCCAGAAAATAGTAACATCCTGTGATGCCAAGTCCTTTCCCCACTCTGGCAAAGGGGGGGATTCCTCCCCAGCTTCTATCAGCATCCAATGCCATAAAGCGACCTCCTTACGAAGGATATGTCTCTGTACCAATCTCTCTTCCCAGATGTTCTCCTCTTGCCCACTCCCTTCCTTTGGTAGCGCACTTGCCCAACTTGCCATTTGATAATATGTGAATTTTGAAAAGGCCCCTCTCAATTGCTCACTAAATACTATCCAAGGCAGCAAAGCATGGTTCTCCAGAAATTGACCCCACTTCACCAGACCCTTCTCCTTTAAGTGGGAGAGATAGTTTGTCTTGTATACATTGTGGGGTACCCAGTGACCCCCATACAGGGGCCGGATTACTATAGTAGGGTTTCCCTAATACCTTCCGAACCTGAAACCATACCTTGCAAGCCACCCCAGACGCTTCAGCTTTATCTTCTTAAAGTACTTCAGTGGCCAAATTTAAATAGAAAATTCTCTCCCTGCTTCCTGGAAATAGCTGGTCATAGCCCAAAACATATGGGTAAAACTAGAGCTTTCATTCAGTAATCTTCTCAGGTTTTTCACCTGAAAAGCTAAATAATACTTATAAAGGTCAGGACTCACTATCCCTCCATATGTCTTCCTCTTACATAATTTCTTCCATGCAATGCGAGCCCCTCTAGATGCCCAAACAAATTAAGTTAGTTCCCCTTGTAGCTTTTGAATCCAGACCTAACAAAATTTTAAGGGGATCATGTTAAACAAATACGTAAACTTGGGTAGAATTATCATCTTCAAAATATTCGACCTCCCAATAAGAGACAGGGGAAGACCCGCCCACACCCTTAAAAGTTTCTTTGTGGCGACAAATGCCTTATTGAAATTAACCCAGGGAACATCATCCAGATTGGAAATAACCTGCACCCGCAAATACCTTATTTCCTTTTAAATCAATGGGCTGCTATAAGTAGTATTCCAGCACATTATCTCAGTTTTATGTTGGCTTACCAGATACCCTGACACCCTTCCGAACCCCTTCAGAGATAGTAAAATGTTTGGTAATGAGACACCCAAGTCCCTTGTATATATCATTAGGTCATCTGCATAGAGTTCAACTTTCTTCTCTCAACCTTTGTATTGGAAATGTAAAATATTTGTATTCTGTCTAATCCCACTTGCCAACGGCTCAATATAAAGATCAAACAAAGGAGGAGAAAGTGGACTGCCTTGGCGAGTGCCCCGTCCAATTCTAACTTTCTGGGGGAGATTACCATTAATCAGCACTTTAGCCACAGGGTTCTTATATAACGACCTAATTGCTCTAGAAAAGGTTTCTCCAAACTTATATCGATCAATAACCATGTATAGAAAAGACCAGCTAACCTGATCAAATGCTTTGGCAGCATCAAAGGTGAGCACCGCCAAAGGTAAATTCTTCTGGGTGACCGAATCAATAGCGCCTAATAAATCATGCGTTAGCTCGAAGAGCTGTCTACCTTTAATAAAACCTTTCTGGTCCTCATGGACCAATGAAGCAACCACTGTCTCTAAGCTTTTAGATAATATGTGTTTGTAGATCTTATAGTCAGAGTTTAATAATTAAATGGGTCTGTAAGACTCACAATAGTGTAGTGTGGTCAGTTTTATGTATCCTTTGCGCATTAGCTTTAGGCTTTAGGCCTTCGTGCACTTTGCCCTGGATGTATTTTATTCCTTTGCTCGCAGCATAGAGCCTCTGTGCACTTTGCTCTAAATGCTTTTTATTCAGCTTCGTACTGTTATTTTTCAAATAGCCAGTTCTACGGTCATGTTTTATTTTTTAGATCACACTGTTTAGCCTACTTCAGCACTGGAGTTTTCAATAACACATTCTTGTTCACTCTGTGCTTCAGTCAAGGATACAGTCTGGTACATTGCTGATGGACGTGGTAGGAGTTTAGTCTTTGGCATTCTTGCGCAGGGACATTTTGTGATCACACTGACATGTTAGTTATAAAAACACTTCCTTGTCCTAATAGAGGCAAGAGGGAGATTCCGATCAGGGAACCACAACTAGACGCTGACTGCCTCGTTGCAGATGCTGAACCAGATCACAGGCCTTTGCTCAGGTATGAGGGTTGATGGCATCCCAGGGAATCTAAAAGGCAAGTTAGAAGCTTACCATGCTGTGCTCGAAATAGAACTAACTGAGAGAGAGTAGAATTTATTAACACCATGATAGCGTTATTCTTATGTTTCACTCTCCTCGTGACTATTTCAATCCTACTGTGTTGTATGGTTCTGGTTATTGCAGCTCACGCCTTAATATCTAAAATATAGTTGTTTTATTAAAACAATCTATAAAACTCAAACTGCCTTTGTCATTTATATATGAGATCATACTGTAAATGAGAGAGCTGGTTTGGATCTGAGTGACCACGACTTCCCTGAGAAGTTCCCAAGATGTCATGCGCTCAGCTGCCCAATCATCCCTTCCCCGTGGGAGAGATGAGGCACTGCTAGTTAGCCGGAGCAAAACCGGATTTAGGGTGACAGAGGTCCTTCTAAGTGGGTCAGACTCAGTCCCCCACACCAGGAATGATCCTGTTACCTAGAAATCCAGTAGTCTCATTTAGGATAATGAGAGCCCACGCGACAATAGGATGGGTTCTTGTCTGGTTTCAAAATTAAAGTAATAATAGCCTTGTCCCAAGACTTTGGCAGATCTCCACCCTCAACAAAAAGATTATTAACTAATTCCAACAAGATTGGGGTTAGTTCATCCTTAAGTATAATATAAAGCTTCTTAGGTAAGCTATCGGGTCCATGTGCCTTACCCCTTTTTAAACTCCTAATAGCCTCATTCAGTTCCCTTATATCTATCTTAACTTCCAGATTGTGTCTTGAATCTTCGTCTAGGCAGGGAATTGAACTTTTATCCAGAAACTCTTCAGTTTGTCCCCTTGTGGCCTTTAAATCTTCTGTGTATAACTCCTGAAAAAATAGGTAAAAGCATGTTCTATTTAATCATCCCTAACATAACTAACATCTGTATCTTTATTCGAGATTGATATAATTCTGTTTCTAGTATGCTCTACTTTTGCTTTCCAGGCCAAAAGCCTACCACACCCTTCCCCGTATTCATACTGTGCATACCTACTACTCTCCCATTTCCTTCTGATCTTTATCTCCAATAAAATATCTAAATGAGATTTATCTCTCCTCATCTGATCATCCAGTATTGATATCTGCAGATCAGCTAGCCTGTGTGCCTTACATTTTTAGGTCTGTATCACTGTCTCCAAATGCTTTACCTGCTTTTTCTCTTCTCTGTACCTGTGAATTTCCATACTAGTCAACCAACCACTTATATAAGCTTTATAAGCATCTCAAACCATGTGGATAGTGGTAGACCCATAGTTCACTGCAAAAAAATTCTTAGTATCCTGTTTTAATTTCTCAATAGTTCACACGGTTCACCGTCCACCTGGAGCTTACAACTGGTTTATCAAGCAAAAGGTGAAGCCTCACCGCCGAGTGATCAGACAAGTGCTCCGGGGCATGTGCTACATAATTCACTTTTCCACATAGACTCCTACCCACTAAAAAGAAATCAATCCTTGAATAATGCCCGTAATTTTTATTGCGAAAAGTGAATCTTGATCCATTACTACCTTTCCATCTCCAAATGTCAAACAGATCCAAACCCTCCATTACCTGCTTCACCAAGCTCTTGTCTTAGGGGTGTTCACTGTATTTCTCATTGTTGATTTATCCAAAATAGGGTCTAAGAGGACGCTAAAGACCCCCCCCCTAGCAAAATTGGGTGCTTAAAATCGAACAACTGGTTATAAATAGCCTAAAAAGGAGCTGGATCATCTATATTGGAGCCATAATACCCTACTACTGTTAACCAAGACCCGCATATGTTTGCTTCTACCACCAACCACCACCCTTTAGAGTTTACAGTAACCTTACCCAACACTGCCTTTAAAGGTTTTTTAAACAAAATCGTAACCCCCTTAACTGTATAGGGCTGGTTAGTACTCACACAATGATCCACCCATGATAACTGCTTTAAAATACTACCCCATTCCTCTAGCATCAGATAAGTCTCCTGGAGGATCACCACCTCATCGTCCGCCAACCTCAAAAATTCTAAAATCTTCTGTCTGCGTCCCCTGACCCTGAGACCGTTCACATTGCAGGATAAAACCTTCAACTGAGTTGAGCCAATTTAAGGCATCTCAAAATCCTGTGCCCTAGCCCCCTACATAGATTTTGTTGAGAACTGAACACAATGAGGACTATTTTTTTCATTTTCTCCCACATACTCCCAAACCCTGTGATACCAAAATCTTACCTCTGTGCCCCAAACCCTCTACCTCCCCGGGGAACCCTCCCTATTCTCATTGGGATAATCCAAAGGATTAGCCCTAGTGATCTCGCTCAACTCTGGGCAGCTAACATCAGAAAAAGAGGGTGATGCTTTCATTTACTCAAAAAAGGCGCGGACTTCGTATGGGTCCCTGATCTTTGCATCTTGTTGCCCCACATAATTCTAAGTGCAGCTGGAAATCGGAGCGGGTTGTGGGTGGGGAACATGGCGGCCGGCTGAATAGTCCAGTCAGGAGCTCACAGAGCCCTGGCGGCTTGAACTAAACGGAATGTGAGGCGAATGACAGAAAAAGTACCTGGTGCGGTCCCGGAGAGGTTCCCGCATATGTGGGTGTCGGGTGAGCGACCGCGCGGTGGTCCGGTCGAGTTTCTGGCACCCTGCGCACATGAGGAGGTGGACAGCTGCTGTGGCGCTGGCGTGTGGGCGGATGCAGTTGGATGCCTGGATCGAGGAAGGTGTTTCCTGGTACAGGTCCATTTCTGGAACGCTGGAGGTGCCGTTGGAGGAAACGTCAGGTTTGGGAGAACGAGGCCTGGACTTCTGGAGGCACCACACGCTGTCTGGTTGGAAGGTGCTTGGTACATGACGCCGGCTCCATCGTGTGCACGGGCCCTTTTGGCCCCCTCGACCTCCTCAGCTCGAGCAGGCAAACAGCTTAAAGGTACAGCGGGGTACCAAAATACTCTGGTGGGGGGATTGTCAAAATGAGGCACCCCTTTGGAACAGCAGGGTGCTGACCTGCAAAGAATACGATTTGAAAGGGGGGAGTAATGTTAGGGGAAAAAACTGCCATAAAGAGCACAGCACGGACAACTCCATTTCTCCCAGGCCAATAAAAACAGTTAGAAGAAACAGGGGGAAAGCAGCTACAGTATAAGTCTTTCCCCAGTTTGCAGAGAGGTCCCTATAAGGGGTTCTAGGACCCCCACATTACATTCTTTTTTTAGGTTTCTCCCCCCGAAGGCCGAAGATTTTGTACATACCTCCTCCCTGGTAGTACCGGGGAGCCCAGCCCACAAAATGCAGGTCTCAGGAACCATAAAGGAAAGCTGTTTGTCGCATCAAAAAGGGGTTATGATGGTATTAGATCCTACTGAACCTGCGACCTCGCTTACTACACAGGCTGGGGAGGAGCAGGTACCTGTGTCCCTGACATCCCAGTCTCTGAGCCAGGAGCTCCAGATGGACATGAAGAGCCTCCTGGTGTAATTAAAAGACGATATTAGGGGGAAATTTGAGATCTCTGAGCGCAACAAGAAAGAAATTAAAGAAACCTGTGAGATAATGGAAAATAAGAGAGGACTATTGATGGAGAGAATGGGCAATATGGAAGTTGCGCTCAAAGAACTTGATAAACAGGTGGTCTCAAATAAACAAGAAATACAGCAATTAAAAACAGGATAGAAGGCCATACAAGAGAAGCTTGAGACTCTGGAGAACAACATGAGGAGGAATAATATCTGGTTGTTAAATGTTCCGGAGGGTTTAAAAGGGGATGACATTAAAGGTTTCGTAGTAGCATTGATAAAGGAGTCAATCCCGGTGGCGGAACGTTTCAATTTGGAGGAAGATATTCAGAGAGTGCATCGGGAACCCTTTAAGAAAAATCCAGCTAGGAAAAATCTGATAAATATTTTGGTTAATTTTGGCTCCTATTCCATTGAGGAGAAGATCTTGCTAGAGGCTCTTAAAGTGAACAGATAATCTAAAGGAGATTAGTCCTTCCGTATCAGATCTGACATCTCTAGGCCAACACACAACAGGCAGTGGGAGTTAGGGAGATACATGCAGGAGCTCAGGTCCATGGGGGCAACTGTAGAGCGTGGCCTTTTTTGCTACCAACCTGGTTCTAAGAGTTGTGTATGTCCTTTTACCACATCTAGTGCATAGTCCCTTAATCCATCAGCCTGAAGGAATGAATGCCATTCCCATCATGTTTTGATTGCAAATTGGGGTATAGCATGGTTGAAATCACTCCCTGAAACCAGTGACCAGTGGACATGGATATAGACCATGTCCAGTATGTTTGACAGCCAGGGAATGTGAGAACAGATGTTCCCGAAGGCCATGTGCAGTGTTCATGCTCAATGAGTTCTCAGGCCAGGGTAGATGCAGTCCTGATTTTATTTTAAGACCAAAGGCCCTGGCCCAAAACCTACTGGGCACGGTCAAAGGCTATTCTCTAAAGGCTCTGAAGAAGGAAGGGTTACACGTGTTATTATCAAAGGCCTAATCTGCACTTAGCAGATTCTGGGGACATGTATGCTGAGTGCGGGATTTAGCTCTCTGCCTAGTCAGCAATGATGTTTAACATACTTTGGTCTCGTTTGCAGAATCTGGTGGACTTGGTCTGCTGCTTCTGCCCAGTGCTTGCAGGCGTCTTTCTTTGGTCATTACCTGGTCTCTTGCTAATAATACCTCTAGGGCATGGCCAAGTATGTATACCTTAAATGTTATCAGAATTAAATATGCTGTTAGTATCACGGACAAAATGATAATGTTTGTTGATCAGTTGGCAGTGGGAACATTTAGTAAATGTTTCCTCTCTTATCAAGATTGTACAGTTAGACCCTGATTACCCGTTTCAGAGTACCTGGGGGATTTAGTACATGGTAAATTTCCATACAAATTCACTGTTGCCATGCATTAAATCCACCTAGTACATTGAAATTATAGAATGGGGAACTACCGTGTCGGGCTGTTTTCTCTGGCTGCAAAACCAATCAGAATTTGCCATTCCATCGGTCTGGTGCGTGGGGTGAGGGGTGAAGGAGGCAGTAATATGGGAAGGAAGACACAGCATTTTTTCTAGCAGGGCTAACATTGCTCTGGGAGCTAAAGTCTCATGCATTTTTTCAGACTGGTTTTACCAGATGACACAACGCAAGTCAGGCTCTTCTACACCCGAAAAACAGATGTGGAAACCCTTAACAACTAGTAATCAGGCAGAACAAAATGAATGCATGAAAGTGTGCTTTAATGCCCATGCGCCTGACTCGTTAAAGGGGCTTTGGTGTGGAAATCAGCACTGAATTCATTCAAAGAAGCAAACAGTTACAACGCGTTGTTAGAATTATACTTTACTTAATTGAAAAAACAATGAAGCACCCACTTACAGAAGTCATTGTAATGACATATTTAAACATGAACAGGCTTTTTCTGGAAACAAACCGAGTTCAAACTAACTTAAAATGACGGGGGACCTCACAGAATGTGATGAGGGGCCCCTGAATCACTCACAGATCTTCCTATGTTTCTGGCACGGTGTGGTGCCCCTTGAAAGGATGGATGGGGCAGGGAGCCGCGGGACTGCAGATACCTGTGCTAATCTCCTGCATGTGGATGTCAAAACATTTTGTACTCGATCTTTTGATTTTGACAATAAATGCAATATTTGGCATGGGATCAGTCATGCTCCAGAGATTCAATGAGAATGTTCAAGGTGCGCCTAGACCGCCCAGCAGCTGACCGCTAACGACAGGCAGTGTAGGCTGAATTAGAAATAATTAGCCTTGCAATTAATTAAATTTGATTTTGGAAAGGCAGCATAAATGAAAGGAAAATGCATCACAAAAAGAGAGAAAATCACAGACATGAAAATGATGTTACTGACAGCTCTAAAGTACACTTAACAAAGGAGAACCAGCCCTATGCCTTGTCGGTGCTGAGCACGTGGCCGCAGTGCTATAATGCATGCAGTGTCCTACCAGACGTGCTGCTAATCAGCTCATATTATTATACGGTAAGCCATGATAGCACACCAAATCTAATTCCACATGGGCAAATTAATTGAAAAAATTATTTATAGATACTACCAGGACTGGACCACACCGATGCAGAAGAGGTCTGCTGCGTCTTTCATATTCCTCCCTATGGCGCTTACTCAAACAATCTCTAAATGAGTTCATGGACTGCAGGCTCCAGAGCTCAGACTCACAGTGCCGTAATTAGCTCTTTGTGGTTCTGCGTTCCGCCATCAATAAAACATGCACTAACGCGGGGATTTTTTAAAAGAATGTGTACGCTGAAGATGTCAAAAACGCAGCGCAGACAACATGATGATGGAACGTCCCCAGGAGAGCAGCTGTCATTGGTGCAGTAGGTGACACTGAACTAGGGCCCACAGCATTGAAGGTATAGCTTTTTTTGACCCCAAAAGGTGAAGTGGGGCCCAATTTCCGTGCTAACACTGTGGCCCATGGCACTATTGTTATGCCAGTATTGACATCTACGCTCCACCCTGTCTATCTTATGTTGAGGCCCACGTCTGCTGGTAAAAGGTTGTCACCTTCGACCATTATCAAACAAAATACAAAAATTCTGTGATTTTTGGCAAAGAATGAACTTAATTTATAATGATGGGTTAAATATGAAAAATATGCGAATACTGTAACAGTTAACCTCTCCCTCACACTAGATCAAAGACTTGAATGTAATATTATAATAACATGTATTTAAATGGCAAGAGGTGAACAACATTTTATGAGAAACTGTTTACCTAGTGAAAAACAATATTATTCAAGGTTTTTCACGCTGAGACCCCGTTTAATATAAAAATTAGCCCGCACCTGCACAAATAGTCATCTAATTGTATCACAATTATGTTACACTTTGAATTTGCTGAGCAAAATGTACCACACTAGTTGGGATCGAGGGCATTTCCTCAAGGGAATTTGTGTTTGTAGTTTATCATAATAAATACAAGCACCTAGTGAGACTGGAAGATTCGTATGAAGTGTCTGAAGGCGTTCTGGCTATTCTTCTAATCAGGCTCTTGCTCCTCTGGATATTATGTTGTTCTCCCTGCTCTCCCTGCCCCGCAGTTTTAGGACAAACGATGGATTTGCTAATGAGTGAGTTTGCCCTATTTGTACTCACTCTTAGCCATGCAAACTGAGCTGAACATGTGAACTACAGGTAAAAGATCAGATATAAAAATAATTTAGAAATATTTTGGTTAAAAGAAAAAAGATTAGCACAAACTTACTCATTAGGTCTTGGCGACAGATGGCTTTAGTTGTCTGTTAGCCATAACTATACAGAGTGAGTTTTGAGACAGCCCCTTTTTCAAGACAGGATGTATTTGTTTATCTCAATTGTCTCCTCTTGATTCAAAGACTTTCCTTTCTATTCTTCTGTAGTATTCTGATTGGTTAATGTGTATCTTTCTTCTTCTGACACTGCTTGCATTCAGGGAACTACTTTTTTATTTTGCCTTCTGTGCTCCATGGGAAGGCATGTGATTTTTGCTCTCTCCTCATGTTCTGCTTTCCGCTTCATTACCCCACACTCTCCATGTTATTTTCTATACCTCCTGTCTCCATTGTTGTGTTCCTTTTAGGCATCACCTCCCCTTCACCTCTCTTCAGCTCATGTGTTTATTTGTTTAATTATGACATCAGTTGCACTGGTGGTGTGTGGCCATTCTAGAATATTGTGCCTTTTTTAACACATCCCATTCAAAGACGGCTTCTGTAGGTATGCACAGATCAATGGTGGCCATCTTTGAACACTTTATAAAACATTGCAAATGCATTTGAAGATGTATTCCATTAACCCCTTCTGTGCCGGGGACGTAATGGTTACGTCCTCGGCCTGGAGCTCGGAGGGACCGCTAGCGCTCTCTCCGTGGGCTTCCCTCCCAGCTCCCCAAGGCAGGGATGGAAGGGGAAGCCCTTCTCCTTCCGACCCCCAAACCCCCCAGTGAGGTCTGATGACATCAGCGCGTGATTGCACACTGACCTCATCAGAGGCCACTTCCCCATTCCAGGGTGAGCATTTCTCTTCCGATCATGCATGGAGGCCTGAGAGGCTTCAAAGGGAAGGAAAGGAATTTCCTTCCCTTTGAAGTCTCTCAGAGCATTTCAGAAGCCGGATCGTGAAGCGATCCAGCTTCTGAAATGCCCACTCGAAACCAGGGATTTATTTTATATTTAGAAATTGGCATAAGGCGAGCGACCCCTTGGGCAAGGGTCGCTCCCCAGGGCGGCAATTTTTTTAAAGGCCATTTCTGCCCCCCCGAGGGCAGATCGGCCTATTGTAATTAGGCCGATCTGTCCCTAGGGGGGGTAGAAACCTCTAGGCGCCAGGGATCATTTTTTATTTTAGGGAGTGACCCCTTAGACAAGGTTCGCTCCCCTAGGTGGCAAATTATATTTAGGCCATTTCTGCCCCCCTTAAGGGCAGATCAGCCTATTATTATGAGGCCAATCTGCCCCCGAAGGTGACAGAAACCACTAGACACCAGGGAGTTTTTTTTAAGGTGAATTCACGGAAGGGGAGCGACCCCTTAGGCAAGGGTCGCTCTGGGGGGGTGGGCAAATTTATTTTAGGCCATTTCTGCCCCCCCCGAGGGCAGATCGGCATATTGTTATTAGCCGCTCTAGGTGCCAGGGATAATTTTTTTTTGTTTTGTTTTTTTAGAGGTGGGGAGCGACCCCTTAGGCAAGGGCCGCTCCCCTGCGTGGCAAATTGTACTTAGACCATTTCTGCCCCCATCGGCTGATTTTTGTTAGGCCAATCTGCCCCCAAAGGGGGCAGAAACCACTAGGCACCGGGGATTTTTTTTTGCGCCAATTTCACGCAAGGGGAGCGACACCTTAGGCAAGGGTCGCTCCCTGCGGGGGCAAATTTATTTTAGGCCATTTCTGCTCCCCCTGGGGGCAGATTGGCGTATTAATATTAGGCCAATCTGCCCCCAAGGGGGGCAGAAACCACAAGGCACCGGGGATTATTTGTTTTTGCGCCAATTTCACGCAAGGGGAGGGACCCCTTAGAGAAGGGTCGCTCCCCTGGGGGGGGGGGTGACAAATTTATTTTAGGCCATTTCTGCTCCCCTTAGGGGCAGATCGGCATATTTCTATTAGGCTGATCTGCTCCCGGGGGTCAGAAACCACTTAGGCACCAGGGATTGGTGTGTATGTGTGTGTTTTCTTTAGGGGTGCAGCCCCTTGGGTAAGGGTCCTTCCCCATGGGGGCACATTACTGTTGGCCATATCTGCCCCCCTTGGGGGCAGATTGGCCTATTTCTGGAAGGCCCATCTGCCCCCAAAGGGGGTCAGAAAGCCCACCAGAGACCAGGGAAGTTTTTTTTTTCAAAAATAAGAGGGTGGGGTATGGCCATAACCCCACCCCAAGTAAATGGGGCCAAAGTTGTTCTGCCCACCAGTGGGCAGATGGGGCAATTACTCCTGATCCACACCCCGGGGGGGCAGAAAGTCTACTAGATGCCATGGAATTAAAAACAAAAAAAAATAGTGGGGTGGTGACTACCAACCAGTATGGGCCTGGTTATGCCCCCACCCCAACTGAAGGGGGTAACAGTCTCTCAGCTCTCCTCGCACACTAAAACATCTTATCCCAAGGCAAGCAAGAGGAAATTTGATTATTTTGGGTTTTGGTTTTACATTTGGGCCATGAGAGCTTGGCTAACTCTCAAAATCGTCCTACTTGAAATGGTGAGGGCTGCACTTTATGGACTTTGGGATGTTGCCATGTAGAAAAATCCACAAGACCTAGACTCATCTGAAAACTAAACATCTGGGTGATTCCAGGGTGGTGTGTTTCTTACCCACAATGCCCTGCAAACCTCCAACTTTGCTGGAAATCACACATTTTTCCCACATTTTTGTGATGGAACCTTCCGGAATCTGCAGAAATCCACAAAATTCCTACCACCCAGCATTGTCACATCTATACTGATAAAAATTCTGCTGCACTTGTCAGCCTACAAATGTTTTTTTTCAAGCTGCCCTTTTGGACCCGCTTTGGTTCCCCCTCAATTTCAACATGTTTTTGGATCTTCCCTGCCACAAGCACTTGGCCCACCTACACAAATGAGGTATAATTTTTACCAGGAGACTGAGGGGAACGCTGGATGATATGAACTTTGTCCCGGTGCGGTGATCCCACACAGAAATGTGGGAAAAATGAGATTTTTTTAGCTAAATTTGAGGTTTGCTGAGGATTCTAGGTACGAAAACATTGGGGGATCCACGCAAGTCACGCCTCCCTGGACTCCCTCGGGTGTCTAGTTTTCACAAATGTCTGGGTTTGGTAGGTTTCCCTAGATGACTGCTGAGCCCATGACCAAAAACGCAGGTGCCCCCCCACAAAAACAGGTAGTTTTGTATTTGATCATTTTGATGTGTCCACGTTGTGTTTTGGGGCATTTCCTGCCACGGGCGCTAGGCCTACACACACAAGTGAGGTACCATTTTTATCGGGCGACATGGGTCAATGCTGGGTATGAGGAAATTTGTGGCTCCTCTCAGATTCCAGAACTTTCTGTCACCGAAATGAGAGGAAGAAGTGTTTTTTTGGCCACATTTTGAGGTTTGCAAAGGATTCTGGGTAACAGAACCTCGTCAAAGCCCCACAAGTCACTGCATCTTGGATTCCCCTTGGTGTCTAGTTTTCAAAAATGCGAAGGTTTGCTAGGTTTCCCTAGGTGCCGGCTGAGCTAGAGGCCAAAATCCACAGCTAGGCACTTTGCAAAAAACAGCTCTGTTTTTCTTTGTGAAAATGTGATGTGTCCACGTTTTGGGGCATTTCCTATCGTGGCGCTGGGCCTACCCCCACAAGTGAGGTACCATTTTTATCGGTAGACTTGAGGGAACGCTGGGTGGAAGGAAATTTGTGGCTCCTCTCAGACTCCAGAACTTCCTGTCACCGAAATGATACGAAAAAGTTCTTTGGGGCCAAATTTTGAGGTTTGCAAAGGATTTTTGGTAACAGAACCTGGTCAGAGCCCCACAAGTCACCCCATTTTGGATTCCCCTAGGAGTCTAGTTTTCAAACTGTGCAGGTTTGCTAGGTTTCCCTAGGTGCTGACTGAACTAGAGGCCAAAGTCTACAGCTAGGCACTTGGCAAAGAACATGTCAGATTTCAATGTAAAAATGTGATGTGTCCATTTTGTGTTTCCTGTCGCGAGCATTAGGGCTACCAACGCAAGTGATGTACCATTTTTATTGGGAGAAGTGGGGGAACACAGAATAGCAAAACAAGTGGTATTGCCCCTTGTCTTTCTCTACATTTTGTCCTTCCAAATGTAAGACGGTGTGTAAAAATACGTCTATTTGAGAAATGCCCTGTAATTCACATGCTAGTATGAGCACCCTGGAATTCAGAGATGTGCAAATAACCACTGCTTCTCAACACCTTATCTTGTGGCCATTTTGGAAATACAAAGGTTTTCTTGATACCTATTTTTCACTTTTTATATTTCAGAAAATGAATTGCTGGATACCCGGTATAGAATGAAAACCCATTGCAAGGTGCAGCTCATTTATTGACTCTGAGCACCTAGGGTTCTTGATGAACCTACAAGCCCTATATATCCCCGCAACCAGAAGAGTCCAGCAGATGTAACTGTATATTGCTTTAAAAAACTGACATCGCAGGAAAAAGTTACAGAGTAAAACGTGTAGAAAAATGGCTTTTTTTTCACCTCAATTTCAATATTCTTTCATTTGAGCTGTTATGTTTTGTAGGAAACACTTGTAGGATCTACACAAATGACCCCTTGCTGATTTCAGAATTTTGTCTACTTTTCTGAAATGTTTAGCTTCCTGGGATCCAGCATTGGTTTCTCAACCATTTCTGTCACTAACTGGAAGGAGGCAGAAAGCACAAAAAATAGTAAAAATGGGGTATGTTCCAGTAAAATGTTAAAATTGTGTTGAAAAATGGGGTTTTCTAATTCACGTCTGCCTGTTCCTGAAAACTGGGAAGATGGTGATTTTACCACCGCAAACCCTTTGTTGATGACATTTTCAGGGAGAAAACCACAAGCCTTCTTCTGCAACCCTTTTTTCCAATTTTTTTTTAAAACTAAATTTTCGCTGTATTTTGGCTAATGTCTTGGTCTCCTTCAGAGAAACCCACAAAGTCTGGGTACCTCTAGAATCCCTAGGATGTTCGAAAAACAAGGACGCAAATTTGGCATGGGTAGCTTATGTGGAGAAAAAATACCTAAGCGCAAACTGCCCAAAATAGTCAAAAAAGGCTCGGCACAGGAGGGGAAAAGGCCTGGCAGCGAAGGGGTTAAGGCTTTTACTACCACTTCTAAAATGGCTGCAGCAGATGCATATATATTTGCAGCTGCTATCATTGAACTTGGTAGGCACATATTTATCTATATACTATTCAATATTAATTTATGGATTCCATTTAAAATAAGTTTAAGAAAGCAACACATGACAGAAAATGCATACCCACGTGATCCCTTGCTGTCTTTCACAAATCTATAGAGGAGCTTATGCACTAAGGACCATATTTATTAGGTGAGTTGTGTCACACTTGCACCATGCAATGAAGCCATGCGAAGCCACCTTGCTTAGCCCTGAGTGGCTTCATAAATCTTGAGTAATTCAACGCAGCACAAATTGCTGGGTTATGTTGTTCTGCTTCAGGGAGGCGTTCCTTGGGTGTTGCGTGGGTGTTCCCACACAACACCCATGGGTTTTGACACATTCCCAGATTTATCTTAAGTAGTAGACCTGGAAATGCACTAAATACAAAAATGCTATGCTTTGCCAGGTGAGACATGATGAGAAACATCTTTCTGCATTATTTAATTCTGCAGCACACATAGAAAGGGGAATATGCCTCAGGGACTGTTTTTGTGGAGGAAGGTGTCCCTTCCTCCACAAAAACACTCCTTCTTAAAATGCATGCACCCTTGCATCATGGCGCAATGGTGCCTGCATTGGCGCTAGGAAGCCAAAAATGCACCAGTGGATGGACAAAGCAGGAATTCACTGTATTATTTTTAACACAGTGCATTCCTGCCGTTTCCCTGTGACGCAGCGCAGCAACGTCACTTTCCATTAAACATGTCCCTAGATTTGGACCCAATGAAGCAATAGAAAGAACTCCTATTGTTGGGCATTTGACTCAAAGTTGTGCACTTTTCTTGGAGAAATATACATGTAGCTTTCAATGTAGGTAAAGGTGTTAATTTACCAAACATTAAACCACAAAGGGAAGCACTTGCAAATACGAACATGGCAGGTGTCACAGTTAAAGCTGTTTTTCTCATAAACACAAAAATTCTGAAAACCTTCATTGCAATAAAGGCATTGTGTTGACTCAAGTAGTTTCAGTAATTTCTGATCTGGACGTCAGGGCAAAGGCAAACTTGCACTTTCAATTATCTTCTCATTCGGAAGGCAGAGCCGAAGGTTCTAACCTTTAATTACTTCAGAAGATTCAAGGATGCCAAATCATCTACAAGCTCCTCCCCCTTTTCCCCTTCCATTTTGTGGCTATTACTTGATTCAAAAACATTAGAAGGAAACATGCACTAAACACAGAAGCACTTACTCATTTAAGAGGAAATACCACCGTCTGGTAGAGATTCAACTTTTTGTAGGCAGGTTGTCTTCTTCATCTGAAGTTTGATATTAGGCCATCAATTTCCAGTTAAGAAAAGTATAATGCAACACAGGTTATGTCAACAGAGTGAATGGCTCAGAGGTATTGCTATTCCAATACTTGTTTTATAATTGAAGCAACTGACTCCTTCAGCCCAGACCACTTTAACACAATTTGTTCCAGTGCTTAATATGTAAAGGAATATGTACCAGGACACAAAGTTTTTCTCAGATGCCTGTGGGCAGCGCTATCGAAAGTGCTGACTATCCAGGCTGCCTAGTCTTGATTCCACTTGACGCCTCTTTAATTCCCCACCAGATACTTACGCCCTCCATATCTCATGCTTACAGGTTTTTCATCCCGACTTTATCCCTATATCACTTTTTTTCCCTTATTCTTTCCTTCCTTCTTTCCCTCTTGTGTTTTTCTCTTTCTGGATCAAAGTCCATTGAGGAAATGTAAGTGCTGGTCTCTCTCACACACACACAAAAAACACACACACACACACACACATATAAATTAAGTTCCACATCTTGGTATTATATTGTCAAACAACAGTAGAACAGACACAATGGCTCAGTGAACTAAGCACTTGTTGACATTGGGCTGACTTGTGAGTCATGAGTCCGAATCATATCACAGTGAACTCAGCATTCCAAAGTTGATAAATTGAGTACCATTAAACTGAGTAATTGTAACTAGTGCTTAATGAGGCACCTGGGACTGACAAGATGTCGAGGAGCACAGAAGTGGGCAGAAGATCAAAATGAGCCAATGATAGAGATGCAGCATCCCGGAGAGGCTACACTGGAAACATTATTAGTGGAGTAGGGGTATGCTTGAAATAAGGTAAATCTTGAAAGAGAAAGTCGGATATAATTGACTGGAAGGGAAAATGGAAGGAGAGTGGCATGAGTGTCAAAAGGGAGCTGAGAAAGATTATTAACTATAAATGAGACATTGAAACAATGTCATTCATTCTCACAATATTATTTGCTAGCAAATGAAAACAAATAGTCTGCTGCTGGTTAGATGTTGCTTTTTCTTGCAGCAACCCTTCCTTTTTAGGGTCGAGGCTGTGAGTGCAAGTGCTAGCCCATGCATCTCGCTTGTGAGACTCTGTTGTGTTCAGTAAAGGGCTTGGAGCCCGCTTGTCTCTCACCATTTGCTTGTTTGCCTGGCACTCTTCTTTACAGCCCCATAATTCAAGGCACGCCTGGCATAATTTCTGTTCCTCTGTATGGAGCAAGGATGAAGCACTAATTGGTTCAACTTAATTAGTGCCCGTTCGCAGCTCCTGATGTGATCGAGGTAATTTTTTGTTCTTTTTAACTTCTAGTGTCCCGCAAGCAGATGGCTTGTGACTGGCAAAAACATGCCCAGCAGGACAAACAAAATTGTAAAATGTTATTTTTTTAAAGCTAGCTTTCTTTTATTTTGCCAAAGCGTCTTTTCTCACTTTCCACTCGTTTTCTTTCATATTTCCTTGTGTGCCCGGTTCTCAAAAGATGACAATTAACTGGAAACAGTGTTTCTTTATTATGTGTAATCTCTGAAATGATGCTTTAACACACAATCATGCAGTACATCCCAATCCACCCACTCAAATCCTCCCCACTCCTACCCACCCCAGTCCAACCCACTCTGCCCCACACCAATCCACCCCACCTCATTTCAGTCCATTCCAACCCACCCCACTTCATTCCTCCAATCCCACCTTAATCTAATCTGCCCCAATCTAGTTCACCCCTCTAATCAAAAGCAATCTGCACCACTCCAGAGTAATCTGCCCCCTCTCCAATCAAAACAATCTGCCCACTCCAATCCAAAACATTATGCCCCACTCCAATCCAAAACAATCAGCCTCACTCCAATCAACACAATCTGCCCCACTCAAATCTTCCCCACTCCAATCTGCCCCACTCCAATCCTAAGCAATCTTCCCCACTCCAATCCAAAGAAATCTTCCCCACCCAATCTGCTCCATTCCGCTCCAAAACAATATGCCACACTCCAATCCAAAACAATCTACTCCCCTTCAATCTGCCCCAATCCAAAACAATCTGCCCCACTACAATCTGCTGCACTCCAATCCAAACAAATCTCCCCTAGTCCAATATGCCCCACTGCAATCCGAAACAATCTGCCCCACTTGAATCCACTCCACTCCCACCTGCCCCACTCCAGTCCAAAACAATCTGCCCACCCCTAATGTGCCACACTCCCGTCTGCCCCACTCCAATCAAAAACAGTCTGCCACACTTGAATATGCACCACTACAATCCAAAACAATATGCCCTATGCCAATCCAATTCATCTCACCCCAATCCAATCTACCCCACTACATCCCAACTCACACCTCTCCACTCCACCCCACTACCATCCAATCAACCCCACAGCAACCCAATCCACCCCAATCCACCCTAATACAATCTGCTCACCCCAATCCAAAACAATCTGTCCCACTCCAATCTGCCCCCTTCCAATCCAAAACAATCTGCCCTACTCCAACCCAAAACCATATGCCCCACTCCAATCCAAAACATTCTGCTCCACTTCAATCTGCTCCACTTCAACCCAAAACAACCTGCCACACTCCAATCCATTTCAACCTTCCCCACTCCAATCTGTGCCATTTTAGTCCAAAACAACCTGCCCCACTCCAACCTGCCCCAATACAATGCCAAATAACCCAAACCAATCCAAAACAATCCGCCCCACTCCAATCCCATCCACCTCACCTCACCCTATTCCAACCCACTCCATCCCAATTTACCACACCCCAATCCACCCCACTACAACCCAGTCCACCCTACCAATCTAGTCCAATCAACCCATACCAATGCAGTCCACCCCGTCCAGCCCAGTCCAATCTACCCTACTCCAATCCAATACATCTCATCCCAGTCCATCCCACCCACCTCCATCCCAATTCACCCCACTCCAATCCACCCCACTACAACCCAGCCCACCCCACCCCACCCCACCAATCCAATCCAATCCACCCACACCAATGCAATTCACCCCCAGTCCAGCCCAATCCAATCTACCCCACTCCAATCCAATACATCTCATCCCAGTCCATCCCACCCACCTCCATTCCAATCCTCCCTACTGCAGTCCGATCCACCCCTTCTCCAATGCAAACACTCTCTCCCCACTCCAATCCAACCCACACCACCCCAATCATACCACCCATTCCAATCATATCATCCACTCCAACCCAACCCACCCCCCAACTCCAATCCACCCCACCCCACTCCACTCCAATCAAGTCCACTGGTACCCAATCCACTTCACTCCAATACAATCCACTTTAATCCACCTCACTCAGTCTAATATAGTCTACATTAATCCACCCTACTCAGTCAAATCCACCCCACTCCAAACTACCTAAATCTACCCTACTTAACTCCAGTACACCACTCTCCAATCAATCCACCCCACTGCATTCCAATCCAATCCACCCCACTCCAATCCACCCACCCCACTCCAGTCCAATCCACCACAATCCACCCCACCACAATCAACCCAATCCAATCCACCACACCCTAATCCAGTCCACCTCACCCATCCAATCCACCCTAATCCATTCCACCACACTCAATCCAATCCACCCCATCACACCCTAATCCATCCCACTGAGTCAATCCACCTCAATCCATTCCACTCCAATGCACCACATTCCAGTCCACCCCACTCCAGTCAAACCTACCCCATGCCAATCCAATCTACCTCACCTCAATGCAATCAACCCAGTCCAGACCATCCAAGTCCAGTCCACCTCACCCCAATCCAATCCACTCTACCTCAAACAAATCCACCTTCTCCAGTCCACCCCACCCCACCCCAATCCACCTCACCCCATTTTAATCCACTCCACCCACTCCAATCTACCTCACTCCAACCCACATCACTCCATTCCAATCCACCACACTCTACCCCAGTCCACCTCACCTCATCCCAGTTCCGTCCACCACACTCCAATCCAATCTACTCCAACACAATCCACTCCAATCCACCCCACTTTAATGCACTCCAATCGGCCTCACCTCCATGCAAACCACCCCAAACCATCCCACTCCAACCCACCCCAATCCACCTCAATCCAATCCAGCACACCCTAATCCAATCCACCCCACCCCAGGCCTATCACTTCAATCCAAACCACCCACCCAATCTAATTCACCCCACTCGAATCAAACCCAATGCCAAACCAACTCACCTCATTTCAATCCACCCCACTCCAGTTCACCCTGCACCAATCCACCTCTCTCCACTCAAGCCACCCCAATCAAAACGACCCCACTAACTCAATCCACTCTAACCCACTCCGTCCTATTCCACCCCACTCCACTCTACAAAACTCTCCGCCACTGAATCCTACTCCCCTCTGCTCAACTCTATGACACTCTAATTCTCCTACTCCACTCTACAACATTCATACTAATCCATTCTACAACACTCTACTCCCCCACTCAACTCTGACACTCCATACCACTAACATTTAGCTATGCTGAACAGGAGCCACACTGGTGTGCAACATGGCAAAACAAAGCTAATAGGTCTTGTAAAGGCGAGACCTATTGGATTTGACAATGCTTGTTTTGCTCGCTGCCCAGTTTCATGGCATTTGAAAGGGTGATTATGTGGACATGGGCCAGTGAGATATTAATAGCAATATTTAAATGCGCCTGTTCTGCAAATGCGTCTGGGATATTGAGACTGGTATTTAACTATTTTGCCCCATTTCTGTGGAGTTTATATGAGATTCTATATGCATACAATAGTGTGGCAAATGCAAATTGTAACACTTGTTTCGAAAGATTTACTAATGACACTAACAATTTTGAGCATCAACCGCTTTGCAAAGACAGAAGACTTTTATGTATATAAATGTGAAGTCATTGTTTCCAGACTACAATGCAATCCCCTAGAATCAACTGTTTTTTCCATTAGACCAATAATTATCGAGGCTTATCCATGATCATGCATTAGAGAGATAGATGGATAGGAGGTAAACTACCTGCCAAAGGCAAGAGCTGCATATACCCACCCTAAAAGGCCTTAAAGCATCAAAGTCCAATATACTGAATGGAAAAGACCATTATACTGGATATATTGAAGGCAAGAAAATGTAAAAAAACACGAAGCTAGAACTCTTCTCCATTTAGACATCCAGGAATAACATCTCAGTATCCACTACCCTAACCCTGCTTCAGTTTCTGTACAAGATGATGACAAATCTCTTTAGGAACGCTAATTCATGACGAAATAACAATACCAAACTTCCCCTTCAATCACTCATTGACTGTCTATTTGCCTTTGACCCTGAACAGTGCTCTGCTGATTTTTGGCTAGGCTCACACTAAAGAAATGTTACATAACACATGCATACATCCTTATGATTGGTACAGTTTATGTATGAAGCTTTTAATCTCAATTTATTTGATCTTAATTCAAAGTAAATTGTGCATTATTAATCTTTACAACAAGTTCTGTTCTTCGGCCTCTAAGGCCATACCATTATGAGTGGAAGTCCTAACCTGTTTTTCACTAAAAGTGAGACTAAAGCCCAGTGAATTCCACCCTGAAGCCTATAATGAATTCGGAAGACATCAAGTGGAACGGTTTTATCCATGACAGTAGGGGTGTCGAGAAACAGACTGAGATTACTGAGAGAAGAAAGAGCAGAACTCAATAGAAAGATTACCATAAACTAATCTGCTTGTTACAATCCTACCACTCTTCTTCATCACAGCCCTTCCTAACATGAGTATGTTCCCAAGCCATCTACAACTTCAACTCACATTGGCCAACCATTCAAAATAATCACAACCGACACATTTCCACTATGCAACATTTGTGAATAGATAATGTATGCTAGCAATTAGAAAACCTCTGCCCTGGCTGTCACTGAAATATAGACTGGGTGAACTCAGCCGCAATTTATTCGATTGCTAGATTCCAACTGGGAGTTTGTAATGTTTGGCCAGTATATGGGGGAAGCTTATTTTGTACATATGTCCATTAATGTCACACCATGTGTCTTCCTTGGGGACTCACAGAGTAACCCTCATCTAATGCTGGTAATTTGATGCCCTTTAATTTTCTGCGGTGTGGCAAGCATGCTCTAACTAAGGTAAACCACAAAGGGTTAAAAAAGTGCATCACCAAAGCAAAGCTCCAACCTGTGGTCCAAGTGTATCTGCAACAACTGCTTTACATCCAGTATTTCCAATAAAATGTACCCTAATGAAAGCACGTTTGAGAATATATCACCAGAATATATCTTGGTTCAATGGGGTTGAACTCAGTGAGTTTTTCCGAAAACTCAAATTACGTTTCTTATTCTACATTTATCAACATTTAAATACCAATGGAACAAGGGATGCAGGTCTTAAATGTAAAGTGCCCTTTGTACACATAAACCATTTTACATGAAATCCGTGTTTCTGAGAAAGCGAACCTCAATGGCCTCTAACCCTTTAGGAGGTACACTAGAAAATGATTTACTAACATCTCTACAGCAGAAAGAGTGGGAATGAAGGCCTTGAGTTACAAACCCTTCACACTAAGGGAGTGCCAATGTTATTCATAAAAAAAAGAATTGTCACTGGGATAAAACAGATAATTGACTGAAAGATCTACCTTCCCTGCCACCCCAATGTTCCGGGCTTCCTTATAGCCACTAGCCCAATGATTTCTTACTTTTATCTCCTCCCTAAAATACATTAAGTTGAATCCACACCACTCTCATCCACCGATTTCTTAGTAGCTACTCAACCTAGGATTCCCTACTTTTATAGTCACCTAAAATACACATCAGGGAGGAGAGTCATCATTGACTTACTCCCCTAGTTTTGCAACTTTGTTTGCATCCAGAAGTATGTAAAATGACTACTTAATACCAGGAAACAAAAGATGCCATCAATCTGCCAGATTCATGATCTCACAAACCTGGGATACACTTCTTTATCAGTCTAGATGTAGAGTCCTTGTTTACATGTATTCCACAACAAGCCACCTTAGACTCTACTGAAGGAATACTACAAGACACAAATTGGTCGTATACCACATATGAATAGCTTTTATTATGAAATGTACTATGTTTGCACTCACAATGACTTTCTTCCAGTATGATGGGAACAACTCTTTGGGACAATAATAATATCCAAAAAAGGACAGAATCACATGCCCCATCACATATATTTAGTTTTCCAATAGAGTAAAAATATCATACTAAAATACTGTCTTTACCTGAAAACGACTAGTAACATTACTGTATAAACCTCTTTGCCTTCAAATGGAATAGCAATGTATGTGCCAAATTGGTTCACACTTTCCCGAAGACCTGCTACAAAAAAGGCCCACTCAGAAAAGAGGACACTATCCTTGTGATAATCGTTCCATGTGCACTAAGACTGAACATTCACAAACAATAGATTTAAGTTTGACATACTCGTGAGAGAAAGGGAAGTACTGCAACATCATGACTGACCATGCAGTATGTACTTTAACGTACTTCTGCAACCTGTGTCATGGGAAGAACGCTGGCAAGTCAAAGCATGCTGGATAATTAGAATAGCATATGATGCAAAAAAGCTCACAACACATTTAATCACACACTTGTCGGAAATATAACCCCAAAGTCTTTAAGTGAACTCTTATTGACCATATAGACCAACAAGGAGATGCTACCATACGCTCCACATTCCTACATTTAAAGAAAAAATGATGGGTGTTCTTTTTTGAAAAAAACATGTTTCTAGCATGGATGTCAATTCATTAAAAAGCCAGGGGTAGTAGAAGTGATATCACGTGCCCTTTGACCTCCACTTTCACTCACAGACACATACTCACACATGCACACAAATTCATACTTACACAACATACACATTCTCTTACATAAATACACTTACACCCGCAAGCACGCATGCACCATACATTAGAAAGCATTTTTACTTTCCTCAGATGCCATGTAAGGGCATATTCAAGCAAATTGTCACTTTTGTATTGCACTAATAGTTAATAATATGCTATTTTCCACTATTAGTGTCATACAAATTGACAGAAAACAAAGCGAGTGAGTCCCAGATGACGTCCATAAGGGCGAGCTGTCACTGAGTTCCTGGCACTGAATTTGCCTCCCCTAAATGACGTCCATGGTTGCTGGTCTGAATGACGAAATTGACTCACGCCAGCTAACGACAGGGGTACTTTCTACACTGAAAAAAACCACAATTGACAATCCTCCCTTTAATCTCATGGAGATTATTTATAACTATCATCTCTCTGCGTGTGTTAATCCCTTGACTGTCCCATGTATCCATAAAAAAGCGTCACCGGGACATGCTTATGATGTATATAACCGTCTTTTTTGCTCCCCACAGCCTGGCACACATTTTTGAAGGACCTGAGAACCTGGGAGGGCTATCTTAGCCTCTCCCAGGTCCTTACAAGGTTAGAAGCAGTTGATCGGTAATGGAAAAGAGCTAAGAGTTGTCTGTCACTCCTTCTCGCTCTTCCCTAGCCATGCTCAATGGCCTGCTTAATGTGGGGATGGAAATGAAACAGAGGGTTGAAGGAGCAGCTTTCATAAACAGAAAGAATAGCCAGTTTCAGTTTCAAACTGCTCCTTTATTTCATAGTGCTTCCCTAAAATGCCATTATAACGGCAGCACAATTTTCAGCAACATAATGCCAGTAATGAATATATCACCATCTTAGTGTGTTCACCTGGTTGTGGTATTCTTTCCACTGGAAGTTGTGCTTGTCCTGCGTGAGTGGATCACTTGTCTTGGCGCTGTGTCCCAAGTCGGGACTTGAAGGGGATGTGGGATGGGTCACTTTCCTTCCTTCTGAAATGACAGCTGTGTTGGCGAATATGGCAGGCTACCTCCCTAGGAGCTCCCAGTCATTTAGGGTCACCAGATGGAGAGCAGAACTGAAAGATGAGAGTTGTTACAGTTGAGTGATAATCAGTAGTAAGAGATGAACACACATAGTACAGTGGGGCAGGAACTGAGTTAACTCGGAAGTTACAAGCTACAAAGATGGTGCTGGAACAATTTCCATAGGAGAAGTGCTGCCATTAATGTTATATCACTGAAGTCATAGGGATTGTGAAAGATACAGGCGTCATTTGAAAAAAACAAGTGAAGCAAATGTGGCATGCCCATTCAGCAAGATAGTGGTGAGGGTGTAGTATGTAGTTGGTTGTGCATTTTGGAGCACTGGTGAGGTAGCAGTCTGTCGTTTACAGACAGCATATTTTCCGTAGATATGGCCATTAAATTTGCATAGACAGCCAGTTTTACTAGTAAAAATATATATATCGCATAAACAAATGTGCGGAAATCAGGTATCACTTGCCATCACCAAGTAAAGTATCTTGATTTCTCTTGATCCTATTAAAATCTTTCTACCACACTTCAGATTTATAAAAAATGCCTCCTTTGTGCTTTCCTAATTGCTGATATATTTTGAAATGTGTTTAGTTATTTTCCCACTATGTAAATGTTATGTGTTAGAAATAAACTGTCATGCCACAGCCTTTTCTTTCTTTCCCTGTACCCCAGAAGAATTGTCATCTGGATCACTTTTACAAAATCCTCTCACTTTGCAGTGAGAAAAATTTGAGTACACTCCAGTTTCTGAAGAAGCAACAATGTGTCAGATGATATATCCCGATATTTGACTTTTGTCTTTGAATGTTCAGCGAATGTGGTAGGATAGGCACAAAATTTAAAGGCATCTTTATTGCTCATTCACCTTCTGAACTCCAGCCGGATTATTAGTGGGGGTGCTGCAGAACCCGCAGCAGGGCTACTCTCAGCGCTTGTGCTGAAAGAAGAAACGGGTAAGTTATTCAAACAGACACATACAGGGAGAGCTCAAACAGCCACAGAGGAAGCTTCACTCAGCTACATAGAGCCTGTACAAAATAGTCAGCAGCTGTTCATGCTTCCTGTCACAGCTGCCAAGTTACCCAGGTCCATGCGTGATGTGCTGCACCAGACCATAGCTTTATCCTTTACATGCTGAAACTTGAATGCCTGTTTTAAAATGGAATATACAAGATATAGAATCATTCCCATTTGGCATAAACCCTGGTAGAAGGGATAGTTCATTGTATTTCTCTTCAGGTATTATGTTTATCGATACAGCACTGTCAATATTGAAAGGTATCGAACAACCATTTATTTTTAATGTAATCTTTGGACTTTTCTTTGACTGACAATTTTCTTCACATGCGGCCAGTCCCACATGCACACATTTCTTGGAGGTAATCATCGTCATGGCACAACCATCTTCCACACTTTCACTTGATACTCCGGCGGCATCGATTTCCCTCAACTGATGTCACCACTTGGCCTTGTGGTTGTGCATCGAGCATTGCTTCTGGATTGTTCTGGTGGCCATTTTGTCTTTGCCCGTGATACACTACCTTTTTCCTTTGCTTTAAAAGCCAGAACAACATGGTTCTCTTTCCCACAGCTTTCATATATCCGTCCAATTGCGGAACATTTACCTTCATGTGAAACAAAAATCCACATCTAAAATATTACTTCTTTTTACGTGTAGACATCACTTTGTGTCCTTCAATTATTTGCTTTTGGCTTACTTCTCACACTCATGACTGATTCACTCTGGGACCCCCCAGCCTCCATGTCAGCAGCTTGTCTTTCAGCAAGCCCTTCAGCTCTGGTAGCCATTAACACTTGCTCCAGGATGAGAGTTTCTTTCAGCATTTGTCGTCTGAACAAATCTGACATCCATCCATCAATAATTCCAATACTCATAGATTCTTCATCATTAAATGTATTGAACTTACAGTATTTGATAAGTGTATTGAGTCTCTCCGCAAATTCCTCAATGGTTTCACCAACGTTTTGACATTCTCGACTGAAAATGTATCTTTCATAATCAACGTTTTGTACCAGATTGAGTTTGAGATTCAACGCTGCTTTCATCTGATGGTATGTGACTTCTTCGTCAGTTCTCTGCATTTTCTTTATGTCTTCTTTCCACCATCACCAGCAAGATTTTTGAGATCACCTTGGGAGGAATCCTGGTGGCCAGCTGAGCTGGGAGTACCCCCTCATCCCCCAACAAACCAGGCCAGAAACCTAGACAATAAACTCAACATGAAGCACCAGGTCAACACAGTCTCCTTCACCTGCTTTCACACCCTCCAAATGCTCTGCAAGATCTTCAAATGGCTCTTCTCAACACCAGATGTACTGCCACAGAATCCCTCGTGACTAGACTACAGCAATGTGCACCATGCCGAACTCATCATTACACCCACAAAAAATCATCCAGAACTCAGCTGTCAGACTCATCCTAGACCTCCCAAAATGAACGCACATCACCTCCCACCTAAGAAACTGACAATGGCTCCCTGTACACAAACTATGTCAATTCAGGCTCCTGACGTTCGTGTACAAATCCCTGCATGACCTAGAACCAGCTTGCATCAACCACTGCATGAACTTCCACCATCCCTCCAGACTTCTTCACTCCGCCTTGCTTTCCCTCGCAATCACACTACAAATTTGCTGCAGTGCCTACGGTGGTCACTCTTTCACAAACCTAGCAGCAAAGGCCTGGAGCAGCCTTCCCCCACCTAAGAGCATCTCCCTCCATTCAGGAGTTCAGAAGAGGTCTTAAATATGGCTTTTCAACTGAGAGAGATGCAGCTGAAACAGTTCCTGGATATCCTAATCAGTGATTAGTGTGCTTTATAAATTTGATGATTGATTGATTGTTTGCACTATTATTTGGAAAGTTATGATTATCTTTGGCTACGCTTAATAAACCTGGTTGTATCCACCTTGTTAGAAATGGGGTCTTTGGTTGGCAGTCAGGTTGCCCCCTGTCCAAGCAAAGACTCTCACTCTAGTCAGAGCAAGGGAGAAACACACCGCTTACCCCCCGCTCACCACCTTGGTAGCTTGGCACGAGCAAGAAGGCTTAACCCAGAGACAATGGCGGTCATTCTGACCCTGGCGGTCTTTGACCGCCAGGGTCGCGAATGACGGAAGCACCGCCAACAGGCTGGCGGTGCTTCCTTTGCCATTCCGACCGCGGCGGTAAAGCAGCGGTCGGAAAACCGGGGCCGGCGGTTTACCGCCGGTTTAGCCCCGGCTGGGAGAATCCACCATGGGGATTCTGACCCCCTTACCGCCAGCCTGTTTCTGGCGGTTGTCACTGTCAGGAAGAGGCCCGCCGAGGTTGGAATGAGGGCCAATGTGTTAAGTATTTCTACCAACACACAAAGTAATACTGTTAAAACACTACAAATGACTCAATGCCAGGTTAGAAAAATAGCCAATATTTATCTGAACAAAACAAAACCAAAACGACAAAAATCCAACGTACACAAGCAAAGTTATGAATTTTTAAAAGATTAAACTTCAATATAGTGCTTAGAAGCACAAATGCTTCAAATTGGTCATATCATGTTATCGTGACAGTCTTTCCCAACAAGCCAACACTAATGGTGCCAGTCATGGAGTCACACAGACCCACAAGTACAGTACCTTATGAAAATGAGGAAACAAGCCGGCGTACTGATTGGGGGACCGCAGCGTTGCTGAATCCAATGCAGTGTCGGTTGGAGGGAAGGAGTGGTGGCATCACAAAGAGGCGTCGGGTCCTTGCTGGAGAGCGGTGGAGGTGAGGCGGCATTGGTGCGAAGCGTTGGATCAGTGCACTTCAGGCAGAGTAGATGTCCGGCGGTCACGGTGTGGTGCAGCAAAGTCCGGTGTCACGGATGTCGGTGACACAGCACTTCAGGACTCACAGAGCTGTGGACTTCGGCGAGGCTCCTGCCGCGTTGGGTCTGTGGGGTTGTTGCACTCCAGCAATGAACATTGCTTCAGTTGCAGGCGGTGTCTTGGGATTCAGCAGCGGCGTCAGTCTGGGGTCGTCTGAAGTTGGTGAAGTTGTTTTTTCTTGGTATTCCACCAGCACAAGGCCCAAAGACTGGATTAGGCACCACTTGGCAGGGTAGGGCAGGAGTCTCACCAGAGAGTCCAGGTGCTGGCAGAGGAAGTCTTTGATGGCCCTGAGACTTCAGAACAGGGGGCAAGCTCAGTCCAAGCCCTTGGAGATTCTTCTCAAGCAGGAATATACCACAAAGTCCAGTCTTTGTCCCCTTTCACAGGAAGAAGCAGCAACTGCAGGATAGCCCAACAAAGCAGAGTCACAGGCAGGGGCAGCACTTCTCCTCAGCTCTTCTCCTTGACAGAGGTTCCTCTTGGTTCGAGAAGCAAATCTTGAAGAAATCTAAAGTCTGGTATTTTGGGTCCACTATTTATACCCCGTTCTGGTTTTGAAGTTGCCCAACTTCAAAGAGAAGTCTCTTTTGTTTACAGGATCCTGCCTTGCCCAGTCCAGGCCCCAGGCACACACCAGGGGGTTGTAGACTGCATTGTGTGAAGACAGACACAGCCCATTCAGGTGTAAGGGACCACTCTTCCCTCCACTCTAGCCCAGATGGTTCATCAGGATATTCAGGCTACACCCTAGTTCCCTTTGTGTCACTGTCTAGAGGAGACTCACAAACAGCCCAGCTGCCAGTCTGACCCAGACACGGAATCCACAAACAGGCAGAGTCACAAAATGGTTTAAGGACGAAAATGCCTACTTTCTAAAAGTGGCATTTTCAGACTAACAATCTGAAAACCAACTTCACTAAAAAGATGTATTTTTAAATTGTGAGTTCCAAACCCCATATTTCTACATGCTCTCAAAGGAAACTGCACTAAAAAGGTATTTAAAGGCAGCCCCATGTTAACCCATGAGAGAGATAGGCCTTGCAACAGTGAAACCGAATTTGGCAGTATTTCACTGTTAGGACATGCAAAACACATCTCTACATGTCCCACCTTTAACGTACACTGCACCTTGCCCATGGGGCTACCTAGGGCCTACCTTAGCGGTGCCTTACATGTATAAAAAGGGAAAGGTTGGGCTTGGCAAGTGGGTACACGTGTCAAGTCGAATTGGCAGTTTCAAAACTTCACACACAGACATTGCAATGGCAGGTCTGAGCCATGTTTACAGGGCTACTTATGTGGGTGGCACAATCAGTGCTGCAGGCCCACTAGTAGCATTTGATTTAAAGGTCCTAGGCACCTCTCATGAACTTTACTCGGGTCTTACTAGTAAATCAAATATGCCAATTATGGAAAAGCCAATTACACATACAATTTCACATAGGGGGCACTTGCAATTTAACACTGGTCAGCAGTGGTAAAGTGCCCAGAGTAATAAAAACAGCAAAAACAGAGTCCAGGACACAACAACAACCTGGAAAGTAGATGTAAAAATTTAGGGGAGACCACGCCAAGGATGCCAGGTCTAACACACCTTCAGCGTTAAGGCTCCATGTAATGTGCAATTTTATCTTGTGTGGCTTCGGAGTGCCTTTATGTATGACCTGACATCAGGTTCTCGACCAACGATGTGTAGATTCTCTACAATGCTTTTGTGATCTTCACCTGCTTCACAGCGGCTAGAGCTGCGCTCTGACTCCACACGCATGAAGCATTGATTCTGTACTTCAACAGCAATACACATGGCATGCATGAGCCGTTTGGTTGGACCACAGCAAACTCTCTGAGAGAGCATGGTCATTCTTCAGGTTACTTATCCCCTATCTCGTTGCCAATTGTAGCATTTTCCCCAGCCTGAATACTTGCCAATGACTACGCCACATACAGAGCTGAGTATTACATGTCATTATTCTTCTGCGTGTAACTGCAAACTCAAGATTCTAAACTAATTTTTCATTGTATTCACTGTAACAACAACAGCACACTTCTACAGACTCCGTTTGGAGCCAAAAGGGTTCCATCATAAACCTAGCAAGACTATGACTACAAGTCCCAGAGCTCGAAGAAAAAAAAATGGAGTGGAGCAGCACATCAGGCTTAGACCTGGAAACTTAGCATTGCCTTTCTCAAAACAGAGACACCAACAGGGGAGGATTCCCTCCTAAACAGACAAGAGGTGTCTTTAGAAGCGAAACTGCAAGCTTTACACACAACCCAGACAGCTACAATGGGTAGCAGCAGGAAAATGTCCCTCACACAGAAGAGAGCACCACAGGAAGCAATAGAACAAGCTTCAGTGAAACATGGCACAGGCCCATCTCTTACACTTGTAGGATTGAACCTTTACACATAGATCAGTTAAAGTGTTGGCAGCAACAATGTAAGGTTCACCCCCTCACATATACACACACACAATCACACACATGTATATTGATCAAGACACTGCCAGTAATAAGGCAGACGCTGTCCACACAGACACACATATGCACTACAAGCTTCCCTTACGGACTGAACAGATACAACTGAGGAAGCAGCAGAGTCAAACTGCCTCCACCCCCAATGAATTGGTGATGTGCTATAGAAAACATAGGGTAGGCACACACTGGCCCAGAGCCCTGCATGCGGTCAGCTAATAATATGCCTAGTGAACTAAGGTTCTGCTTACAGTGAGCTGTTGATGTGCTGACATTAAGCTGGAAAAGGGTTCATTTAACTGATTATATTCTTACTGGTGATGTGTCCTTTGAACTGAAAATGTGTTATCAGTGAACTGGGGATGATCTTAGATTGAGCTGGTTATGGACGAATGTATTTGTAGTGAAGTTGGGATGTAATAAGAGTGAACTGGCAACATTAGTCTGCTGACCTGGAGCAATAGTGAACTCTACTTCTACCCACAATAAGATGGTTATGTGCAAACAATGAAGTGTTAATTTGCATACAGTAAACTGGCACTGTACCCAACGAACTGCTGATGTGTCTACAATGAATTGGTGGTGTGTTTAGTGAAATGGGTATTTTCTAATAGTGAAATGGGTATGTGCTTAGAGTGAATGTGGGAGATTCCCATTGTCAGGTCATATTTCAAAATGCTAAGGGGACATAAAGAGGGCAGTCATAGTATTTTCAAACTCTCATTTAGTTCAGTCTAATTTGAACTGTGGCAAGATGCACATTGGACATTGGTGGTGGCGATATTGGTTGCACTGCAAATGTGCTTGGGACTACATGTCCCGCTAGCTTGGTACCGCAGCTAACTTGGGTGTGTCTTTCCTATAAAGAGGACCACACCAATGATTGAGTTGCTCAGTATTCAACTGCCTTCCTTCAGCAAAACTCTAAAGCGCAAGCACTTGATGGTGGGAGGGTGTTTTAATTAACATAATATTGGGTGAAGAATTAAACATGTAGAAATAACATGTAGGCCTAAAAACAAGAAAGAAATGTATTTATTTTTCATTTCTGCGCATTCTCAGCAGTCGAAAAACTCAAGGCAACAGTATCAGTAGGTTTAGTTGAAGAAATGCACCATTGTGCATATATTTTACTTGGTTGTCATTATTAACCAAGTCAGCAATGGTTAATGAATAACTGTTAATTCTGTTATTAACACTAAATAATACCTCTATCTAAAAAAATATATTCTTTTAAACTGCACATATTCAGAATTTCATGAATTAATAAAATGTTTAGTTTGCAATCACAAAATCAGTTTTTTTATGAGTATGTTGGATAGAAAAAACATATGGAAAAGGAAACATGAGGTGCAAATATGCATTACACAACCATAAACGTTTTCTCTTCCATTTTCTACAACTGGGTGAACCAGCCGTTCAGTAGATAGTTTAGTTGCAATGTTAGAACATGATAAATAAAGTGCTTCAGAGCTGCTTTCTTTAGATAGATTAATCAATAAAAGCTGTCCCTTTCCCATGAAAACATTGATGCCTCATTGGCTGAACAGATGGTGGAGACGAAGAAAGAAGTTACAAGTTATGTTGTTTGTTTATCATAAAATGTGTAGTCAGAGAGTAGGAGAACATACAATCTCTCAGTCTTTTTGAGGATTTTCAGACTGTAGATTTCTGACTAGACATCTCACAAATGCTCCTTGAGATATTTCACAGACTTATTTTGAGATCCTTTAAAGTTGACACTTAAATTCATTCCGAGACTTTTTTCCTAAAACTTGTTTTGCTTTAGAAACTTTACTGAGATTCTTAATGCTTTCACATCTTTGAATTACAAACACTTCTTAGGTTCAAACAAATTGATTATTTTTACATAACCATCCTTTAGTCTTAGACTAGTGAATTTAATTGTATAAAACGTGCTTTATGCATTGTTCTGTTTATTATTAATTCTAATGTTCTTTAATGATTACATTCTGTCAATAAAGATGAGATATTAAAGGCTGATAATTAATATTCTAAACATTCTTCCAACTCTCATCATTGACTCCTGAAAAGAAGTGTAATTGATAGATTAATTATTGTTGATGTTTTTGATTTGCAGCTTCTCCATACTTACCTACCACAAAGGTCCATAACCCACTGTCCAGTGGTAAGTGGAGATTTCTAATGAGACATACTACACTAATGAATTATTCCAAGTTTCCATTCTAGCAATGAAAGGGAGAAGGACCCACTTGAGTCAATTTGAACTCAGGAGTCTGCAAGACTGCAGTACTGAGAAGTTCTAGTGAGTGAGACAAGAGAGGCCAAGATTTATATTTTCTGAGAACCGTTGCCTCTAAAGTGTGTACTATTGGAACTTTATAGGCTTGTTTATTTTCTCTGTCCCCTTTATGAAAATTATTGTAGGCCTAGTGATCCACAAGAGAGCAATGCAACAAAAGGTTTTAATTTGATGTATACGAAATGGAAGAACTGTTCATTACACTATAGATGCCAATTGAGAACAGTATCTGAAAGTGAGGAGTGCAGGAAATCATTAATTGTGGCAGACTTGGTCAAATAATTTACTTTTTAGAGTCCAGGAACTCATCATCTCTTGTCAGGAAACCATTGTCTATACCGAGTGACTATTTAAAGGAACTAATGCTTTTCCAGAAGACTAAACTCTGGTATGCCACTGTTGTAAATTTAAAGAACTCACATTTCCAAAAGAGGTGTTTGAAAAAGAGGGAAAACCACTGAGAATTTAATATCCTGTGCAGGTAGGGAAATTGATTTTTGGTTGATGTGGGGGGGGGGGGGGGTGTTAAAACCCTTCTCAAGCAATAACCACTACGTTGTCAGAGTGAACTACAAAAAGTCACAAAGTTAACCTGTGCTTGACCCTCTGGTAGCTTGGCACAAGAGTCAGGCTTAACTTAGAGGAATTGTGTTATGTATTTATACAGTACACAAGCAGGAATATAGTGAAAATACAACACAAGAAAAATCCCACACCAAAGTAGAAAAATAGAAACAAATATAATCAATAATATGCCACCAAAATGACAAAAATTCAAACAGTAGGACATGATGTATGCATTTTTTAGTTTTTTTTACTAAAAACTAGCTCCTAAAAATCAAAGTGCCAACTGTGGGCATGAGACTAAGGCAAAAGTTATGGCTGGCCACAATGGACCACGGTTCAGATACACACAATGATCTGGGCTAGGTCTCAGCTTACCTTTGGACTTAGAAGATATTTTGAAGAATAATTGTCTGAGAATGTAAAGTTAAGTGCAACAAGTTAGCTGGTGGGGCCTAGGGAGGAGGTGTGATCATTGGCGAGCCACTGGATGAAGTTGTGGTGAAGATTGTACACTTGGACTGACACTTTTTTAGAAGTCAAAAATCTTCAGCAGGAAGAAGCTGCTGGTTGTAGGTGATGAGGGCTCTAAGAGGCAAGATACCCCTTCTGCGAGGAGCCGCTGATCATGATTTGCAGCTGTAGAGAATAACGTAGAGGCAACTTTCGCAAAGTCAGGCCGACTGGTGATATGCCTTGGATGGGTTGGAGAGCAGGTTGGTCCCGGTCTTCTGACCTGTCTCGGGACATTTTTTGGCTTACATTTTTTTAAGTCCCAAGTTTTGTTTTTTAGCTGTTTGGGCATTTTTAGTACCACTTCCAAGTTTCCAGGACTGGGTGGGCACCACTCATTATGCCCTTCTCCACCTGCATCTTATATGGCATTTTGTTTACTGCGAATTGGACCCCATGTGAGTCAATGGGACACCCTTAGCCTGGAACCTACAGATTATCCCCACATCATTTCCCTCACATGTTACAAAAAGTGACCCACTAGACGTTCCCGCCTCTCCTGTGTGATGACATATCAATGATTCATTAGAGAGTAAGCACCATGGCACCTCAGACATTGTGGTTAGGCCCTTCATTGGCCTTTCCTCCTGCATACCCGCAAACTCTCCTTCATTCCCTCCAATTTTGACAAAGATCACAATCCTGCAAGAGTTCAGAATCTTGTGAGACTCAGTGGTCATTTTGGGCATGGTAGTATAAATACCACACCCAACACATGAAGCCTGTGCTTGACTTCAAGATCTCCTCTCAAAAGGAGGTCTGTGAGCTCGCCCTGACTTACCTGTTTGCTGAGCCTCTTGGATCCAGCTTTCCTGCTCCAGTGCCGATACTTGATCATCTTCCTGACTTCGCCACCTCCTAGGAATGAGTACAAGGAAAAGAAAAGAGTGGTAACATCTGTGTAAAGGTCTGTGCTCAGAATCTAACTCTTGGGTTAACTTGTGGGCACTGTCACAAACAGAAGCTTTCAATCAAAGTATTTAAAGAATAAGGAGAGTTATTCTGGAACATTTCCAAATGAGTGAATTAAAAATTAATTCCCTGTTTTGACATTCGTGGAGCTTGAGTTAACACCTCAAAGAAATTCTGGTGAGTAAAATAGTGGTGTATTTGAGATACCAGGCTGTGAAATGTATGTGTTTTATATTACTGCTACCTAATATGGGTACTTGTGTTTCATTACGACTAGTGGGAGTCCTGTGAGAGTAGCAAGGAGACGCATGCAACCTATTGGTCACAAAACCAAAACCAAAAGAAAACCAGAAGGCTTGCCAACTCTCCTACCCTCCTTTCTTCCAACTCCCCCATCCTAACCCTCTTTTCCCTGGGGGACATTCACCTGCATTTATTTTTCCAGTGAAGTTTTGAGGGTAGTTTTTAGAGGGCTTGGTAGACTGTCTTCACTCCTGCAGGTCCCTAGGTTTCCAGGTGAATGGTGCCTTAACATCACTTGCAGGATAGGACTCATTTCAGGACAGGTCCAGGTGCAGGGTTCAGGACGTTGAAGCTGTTGTGTCCCTGTAGCTCATAACAGGATGCCAGCCAACAAGCCCTTAGAGCCACTCTGGTAGTCCTGAGTAAAAGCAGAAAGTCAGTACTCAAGCAACACAGCAATCCTCTGAGGAAGCAAGGCAAGCTTCAAAGAGCAGGACAATTCTCTAGTAGCAGCTGTGAAGTACTCTGAGGTACAAAGCAAGCTTCAAGCAACAGAGGAGTCTTCTGAAGTACAAAGCAGGCCTTCTGAGTGTCCTCTGCATGTCCAGCAGTGAACTGAGGAGTGTGTCTGAGGGTCCTACTTTTATACCTGGTGCCAGATTTGAAGTGGAAGAAACCTTTAGAGTTTCTCCCTCACAGTTGATACTGGAACTTCCTTCCTCCCTGCTTAGACTCCAAGAGGTCTAGGGTGATGAAAGACTAGTGTTAAGTTCTTTGTGAGTGTGCTGAGGATGCTCCTCTGACATGTAAGTGGACAAGGAACAGTTCTGTCCCACCCACTTTGGCAGGATATCCCATCCTGCAACACCTAGCCCCCTTTTGTTTCACTGTCAGGGAGGCATGCGCAAAGACCAAATGCCACTCTAATCACATGCGACCCAAGACACAGGCTGCATGCACCAAATGGCTAGTACTGGAAAATGCCAACCATCTGACAGTGGCATATTCAGAATTGTGACATGACTTTACCATTAAAGAGGATTTAAAATTATGATTCATTAGAGACCAAACATGCTATTTCTACCTGTTCACAGACAAATGTCACTTATTAAATGCAATAAGGTAACCCAGTGTTATCTTATGGGACAGGTGGTCCTCACAGCAGTGAAAAATTAATTTGTGAGTTTTTCACCTCCAGGACATACATTTAATCACAGGCCCTTGGTACAGGTTGTACCAGTATACTAGGTACTTAAAAGTAAATTCAATGTGCCATTCAGGTGTATGGCAATGTTATCATATTGTAAGGAGTGAGCACAAGTACTTTAGCCCTAGTTAGCAGTGGTAAAGTGCACAGTCATTAAGCTGACAAAATCAAAGTTGACCTAAGGCTGACAGGTCAAACATTTCCTAATTGTTTTTCACTGTGCACAGATGAGAGCCTTTAGTTTCTGTGATGATAGAAGAAAGTGATCCAGGTGATTTGCAAAGTGAGAGTTAGTAGAGAATGAGTTTGAGAGTTAGTTAATATAACCTGGACTAACTTGTAGCTCTCTTTTCTCAGGCCTTCTTCCTCACTGTTCCTGTCCCCCAAACCTTTCCCCTCATCAAACCACTCTGATAATCTGTGTGATTCATAAAAGCCAATTCAGTGATGGTTAGAGAAGGGCTATCTTGAGCATCAGATCAATCATGAGATCCTGCGAGAGAACAGACAGTAGCGCTGACTCTTACAATGGTCAATTACTACTCTTACATACACTTTTAATAAATAGTGGATGGTTTCACAATAACACGATGATAAGGTTACGATGAATTGAAGCGTGCTCCACTTATGGTTGACTGGTGATGTCCACACAGTGAGCTGGCAAAGTCTTCAATGAACGGGCAATGTACCACATGGGGCGGGGAAGTGCTTACAGTAAAATGATCTTGTATTTTCATTGAGCTGGAAACCTTCTTACCGCTAAATGCTGATATTACCAGAGAACTGTTTATGTGTTCTGAGTGAAACGTCACTTACTCAAATGGATGGATGCTGTGTTACAGTGAAGTTGGGATGGATATAGAGTTACCCAGAAGTGAACCTACTGTGAAGTTAAAAATGAAATGCTAATATACCTAGAGCGAATAGGTGATGTGTCCAATGAATTTGGGATGTTCTTTTGTTGAAGTGGGGATGTGATTTGAATGTCAACATGGGTGATATATATTTAACAATTGCCTGCACTATTAATTTCAATATATGTTAGTAATTCATTTTTGTGTAATATTCTTTACAACACCTGTTATATCAATATTACTATGCATCAAATTAATGTGAATGAGTGTCACATGGTTTCCACATGGTTTCTATAGGACAGTGGGTCCCAACCTTGTGACTTTTGTGGACCCCCGGTTTATCAGTATTGGAACCCAGGGACCCCTACTGAATCATTATTGGAATCTGGGGACCCCCCCCCAATGAAGCTGGGGACCTACTCTGTTAATATTATTAAATTTTCTAAGCAGTCACTGACCCACTGAGAAGGCTTTGCGGACCCCCAGGGGTCCCCGGACCGCAGGTTGGGAACCACTGTTATAGGATATTCATTTCAGAGCAAGCCACATCTTTTCACCTCAACATGTGTCATTTCAATAAGTGCTGTATTCTTTTCAACTCATGCATATTCATTATCCCTTCATCCCTCTTGCCGTGATGACTTACATAGTGAGGCCCCTGTGCCTCCGGTGGGGGTTGAGGGGAATAAGGGCTTGCCCGATCTCCTCCCGGGCTGATCGGGCATCGGTGGTACAATCCACGACACTGGGGGAAAGTTATTGGTGGAGGGTGGTTTAGGGGTGAGATTAAGGGGTCGGTTTTTAAGTAGTGGGCAGGGTGTGGGTGGCCCCCTTGGCCGCTGTCACACCCAGGAATAAGGACGTGGTTAGTTTTGAGCCCTCCCACCCTCCCCCATTTTATTTGTTGTCAGGATATTTGTTCTATTGTATTTAGTTCGGTATTGTTGGGATTAGTTTCCTATGGTAGTTTTTTTTCATTGTTTTTAGTTGCTGCTGGTATGCAGGTCTGGTGTAGGAATATTTTAGAGACATTTCTTGGGGAGGAGGGGTTAAGGATGCACAACTATGAGAGGTCAGGGATTTTTGAGAAGGACCTAAGGGTGGGATGGGCAAGGGTAACTACATAAGGTGGACAGCAGGACAGGTGGGTAGTGCAATTGTCAGTTCAAGGTGGGGATGGGAAAGAACATTGCTGAAGGGTAAGTTTTATTAGAGGGTGGGGGTAGGGTTTTGAAGTGCCATTATATTAGTGAGTTTGGGGTTATTTTTTTAAGGCTTAATGCCAAGGTGTATTGTTTGCTATACCGGTTCTATGAAAGAAGCCTTTTACCTTTAAATTTGGTGTGAGCGTTTTGGTTTGTGCACCGTTTTGTTCTACCACAAGCCTTTCCCACATATTAAAGTCCCTTCCCCCTCCGTACTTTCTGTTCCGTATTTGTGCCTACCAATTTCAGGGCAGGTGCAGTGCATGTGCTCCAGCGGTGTATGCAGCTTCTTTGTCACTGTGCAGTGCTGGTGAACATGGGGGCAGCAGGTGTGTATTTGTTATGGAGCCTGTGAGTGGTTTCGCTTGTTGGAAGATGAGGCATGCTTTCAGAATGATGTTTACAGCAGGAGCCAGCATGATTATGTTCTGTGCAGTCAACGTGGAGAGCAGTTGTTCATCTGCATGTGGTACTGCAGTCTCACACATGGCTTCTTTGAACTGTTTTCGTCTGGCCGGAAGTCTGCAGTGCATCCTCCAGCTGGGGTAGCTGTGTATGGGTTGCAGGGGTTACGGTGTCTGCTCTGCACCCAGCGAATCAGCCTGTGTGGTTCTCTATGTACCACTGGAGGAGGTGTGGGGATGGATTCTAGGATGCATGTGTTCAAGATCTCCTGCGCTGCCTAGCACCTATGGAGTCTACAAAAGTGAGATAGGGCTGCCGTGTGTTGCTGTGCTTCCACATGGTCTGCCTAACAAGTGCGGCAGTAGTGGCAGCAGGCGGTGTCTGTACATTGTGGCATCTTAGCTCTGAGCACAGATTTAAGCACCTTTAACCAGTAGTTAGGGCTGTTGGTGCTATTGTGCTCTTGGTGATGTACAGACTGGCACCCTTGCATCTCTGCTGCAAATGTAATGGGATGGACCGCAAGCAGCCTAGAGTGGTGGCTCAGTGGTGCAGTTGTGTGTCTCTGATTTCTTTGTTGCCCTTAGAATGGGGTTTCAGATCCTGCCAAGGGGATTGAGACATTCCTTGTAATGAGGAGGTTGTCTGCATAAATGTTGGCTTCTTGTTGGCATTGTAAACAGCTTTGCATCTCTGGCGAATTTTGGAAAGATTCACTAAGGCCTAGTGGTTGTAGTCTTAGGCCCGTATTTATACTTTTTTTGCACCACATTTGCGTCACTTTCTGACACAAAAGCAGCATAAACTTACAAAATACAATTATATTGTGTAAGTATGCGTCACAAAATGACACAAATGCAGCGCAAAAAAAAGTAGAAATATGGGCCTTAGTCTCTTATTATGAAGGCTTAGGGTTTGAGTCCTGGAGTTTTAATGGTGAAAGCTCTATGGAGGATCGAGCTTCCGGCTTAACTCGCATTTCATGTTATGCCAGGGGCTATGGCTTAGGGGCACGGTTCTTGTGCAGTTAGTGTCATAGGCCCTCTATTGCAGAGTTGGAGTGCTCCACTGGCATCGGAGCAGAAGGTCATTCTGGAAGTCTTGTGCATTCTGTGACTTGCACTAAGTCACATGTTTGGGTGCTTTCTCCTTCTATGGCTGCTGCCATATTTACTGATGTGAGAGATCAATACTGTGTCTGTGCCTGTTCTACCATTTGTTCAAGTGGACACATTGAGGTACTGATCATGCCTCTGGATACTTAGCCTGCTGACACCCTAGTCCTTGGGTGTTAATGAGTTACTCAGGGCCTGGTGATAATGGTCTTTTGCTCTGCATTGGAGAATTAAGGGGTCGAAGCACCTGCATGCCCTGTCGGCTGATTATGTCCCTTGTTATTGACTATTGGGTTCAAATTTCACCCATGTTGTTTGCAGTTATCTGTTTGCTGTGTGTATGCTGTGGTTCATGGCCTTCTAACTTTCAAATACGAATTTGGTTCTTTCGGCCAGTGTTTGCTCTGCAGACCCTCCACATATGGGTGATGTCCATGCCTTTCAAGCTGCTGTCCGTTCAGCTGCTCTTTCCGTTGGTGTCACAGGTAGACTTCATGGCAGCATTCTGACATTTGAGCGGGTTTCCACATTCTGTGGGCAGGGTTTCTTCTGCTGTTTTTTTCCAGATCCTCAGTCTCCTGGTCTGTCTTCTCCACTAAGGATACAGGGGTGTTCTACTTGGGGCATGTCTGCTTCCTTGGCTGTGGTTCAGGTGCTTCTTTGCTGGTAATCTGTTGGGTTGCCACTTTGGCAGATTCCTTCTCCTTTTGGTCTCATTGTTGGGTGGTCCAGGGTCAGGGGGTCCCGGATTTGTTGGGTTCCGAGGTGATTGCTTCTGTTTGGTAAATTGTTTTTTGCCTGTGGCTTTCTTTTGTGTTTACATTTCTGCCCCATTGTCCTGGCCGATTTGTTGACTTGATACATCTCACTATGTAAGTCATCATGGCGAGAGGGACAAAGGGGTAAAACCTTGATTACTTACCGGTCATAGCATTTGAGTTATTTTCTCACCATGATGATTCAGGCCCTGCCTCCCTCCCTTTTTGGCCAGTCCAGCTGTGTAGTGTTTGGGCTTGGTACGTAACAGGAAGTAAGGGAGATGGAGAGATTCTTGTATATGGGGATGGGTTGTGATTGGACGTATAGGGTCCTCACTATGTAAGTCATCAACGCAAGAGAAGGAATCAGAGTAATGCTATTACCGGTAAATAATTGACACTTTTTTTGAGTGGCTGATGTTTATGTCCTATGCAATTTTTAATAATACTGTATTTTTAGATATTGCTTATTTCAATCATTTGACACTTTTATAGCATTCTAAATAACAGTTATTGCTCCCACCTAACTGAATGGTAATCTATTTATTACTCCTGGAACTATAAAAGACTGAATTGACAGTGCCAAGATTTAAACTGATGATGTGTAAGCCACATCAGACATCCACAGGGAGTGCTGAACTCACCGATCGAGCACCCTGGCTAGCTTAGGATATATATATCCATTTTGCATGAAATATCATGTCAATTCCAGTGCGCACTGTATTTATTTTTAGAGTCAAGTGAGCAAAGTGCTCTGTCCCTGTTGTTATCTCTCTCCGGACTTGCAACCACACCCATCAATTTGGTTGGTTCATGGGCTTGCCTTTTAAAATTCGCCTGATTTGATTAGTGAAAGGCATGCATAAATCATGCATTTTCCAGTGTTTACCCCTCCTAGAGCGCACCGTCCAACTACTGAAAACATACGAGGCTCCATGTTTTCAGCATGGCTTCTGGATGACTTCTTCTCTTTGTTTCGTAGGTAGCGTGATCTCGCTGGGCAGTAGTCGCACGCTTTGCATGGCATGGATCCTGTTACATAGATGATAGCAGTTTTGCTGTTTACATGGATAATTTCACTTTTGCTGGTAACATGGATGATTGTAGTTTTGCCAATACGTTTCACTGCAAGTTAACTTCTGTTTCCTTTTGTGTGTTTGCTTTGCAGCCGTTGGCTCCCTTATGTGAAACTGTTTATCTTTCCATTTTCAGTTATGTGGCAAGAAAAGTCCGGTTCGGAGTTTACAACGCTAATAGCTCTAATTCGAGCAAACGCGGGGCCCATTGCATTGTAAATGCTTGTTATACTTAAGTTATTGTGTGTTATATTCGTTTTTTGATGTGCTATTGATTTCAAGAATACTTGTGAGGATCCCTGGCCTTGGCATAATGAGTTCCAATACAGCCCATTCTAGCTTGTTTGTACATTCTAAAGTTAAAGGGTGCCCAGTCACGACCGGTATAGTACTTATGGATGACACTGTGAACATGCCTAGTCATGACATTCATTAGAGATAAATATGCAGGGAAGTACTTGACCTATTGATAAAATGTATTACGGTGACAAGGAGCACTTTTGTGCATGTCTAGCTTGTACACTTCCCTCAGTTAAATACATTCGCAATCATGCAGTTCTTTCAGCCTGATGTATCATACTGTGTCTGTAGGAAAACTCGCTGACACATAAGAGCCATAATGCCCATACTCCAAAAAAAGTGTTGGTTCTTGCTTCAAATTACATTTTTGCTTCCTTGGAATAGTGCACTTCATGTTAAAAGCCTTTTTATTGCTGTGCTCTTTTAAACTTCGTTCTAATTACCCCTTTATTTCTTCTTAAGAAGCTAATTTTCCTCAGAATCTTATGCACATGGCACTGGAGGCGATGCACAGTCGACTAAACAAATCATGGCCTTTAGTATTAATTATGTTGAGGAATTAAAGTGCTTGCTCCTGAAAACGGGAGATGCGCAGCTTTACCCCAACCTGGCACAGTTGTTCTCTAAAGACTGATTAAGGTTTGCTGTTTTTTTTTCAAATAAAACATGAATTTAATTAAATACAGAGTTTCCCAGAATGCAATTACAATACCTCATTTCAAGCACCATTGTGGCTCTCTCTGCGTGAGCATATAGTAAAGGGAAAAAAATCAGCCTACAGCCAATACAATAAAGCTGCTGCAAGTCGCAGCACGGTAACAGGCTTCCTGAGAGCCAGGTCATAGAGAGCCGAAGTCATTCAAACACTTTAAATAATTTCGCTGAAGGTGCGTTTGCATGCATTTCAAACCTTCATGCAATTCAGAATGCTCTTTTTACGTCTCTTTGTTCTTCCTTCTCCTTTTTTAATTCCTTTTAGTACTTCTTCGTCTACTTTTTATTCCTTGCAGTACTTTGTGAAATGATTTGTTGACGTTGTCAGTGTACAAACGCACTCCCTGGAAGATGGAGCCGAATTCCCATAATCAGAAGACATTTGGTACAACGTGCTTGTACCTGATAAAACCAAGGTCTAGCCTGGGAAGAAAGATAGGCTAATGTCCTAGGCCTTCACTTGTCTGTGGACATGGAAGTTATATATTATAAGTGGTGGGTCAGAAGCAGGAAATTGTTTTGAAAAATAAAAGCACACAAGCATATATTTATTGCATCTCATTCGAGACAGAAATCTTGACTCACACGAACCAAGAGCTCAATGAAACTACCATGCTTGATGGGAAATTAATGGGGTCAAAGAGGTGACTTAACTAACTTAAAGAGAGTGGGAAGCTTTTTGTACTACACGTCTTATTAAATCCCAGGAGCAGTGGTGGCCCGTCTTGTGTTATAGTGATCGCTCGCTGGGACTTGTAAAGCTGCATTTACCTGGCTTCTTTGCTGCTGGAGGAGTGTTGACAAAAGAGCATGCCAGTGCTAGCACAGGTGTTTTTATTAGAGTTATTAATGAGTGTTAATGTATTTTGAATAATGAGTTTATGTAGAAAATGAATTAAGTAGAAAAGTCATGCACGTATTTGAAAATGTGACCTCGAAGAATGGCCACCAATGTTAACGTGACAAGCCGGATTATGAGAACATCGTAAAACGGACCAATCAACTGTATGAGAATGGAGCAATATTAAAATTCATAGATTTGATATAGTAGCAGTATATATATAGTAGCAGTATATACACTGAACAATAGGGAATTAGGGGATAGTTTAGGTAACTTTGATATAACAACGCCGCAGAGGGAAAAGTTTCAGATTTTAGGATAGAGACATTCAATCCGACATTCTGAGACGGGAGAGCATTCTCTGCCCGCATTTCCTGACCGAAAAGTTATTACCTTCTTATGCGTCTTTACTAGAGACGTGCTTATCTTTAATGCTAAATGGCTTTGCCCATACTTTCCTGACTGGGACCTGATGAAAGGCGGATTGACTGATGTCCTGAGGACAAAGACTGATTCTGCTTTGCTTTCCCATACCGAGGATGGGTATAATGCAATAAAGCTGTGATTATTATGCATATTTGTTTTTTTCTTTCTAGGTACCAACTGCGCTGTTTTGTCTATGGCTCTTTCATAGTTAGTTGTTTTTCTAAATTGGTGTTACTAAATTGTTTTGCATGAAGCCCAACATGCTGATGCTAATCTGGTGTTAGTTGAGGATCGTGACTAATGACGAAAGATACTTATGTTTGATGGATTTCTTTGCTTAACTACATGTATTACATCTCATTAACGCAGCAGACTCTGCTACTGATTTGCACTATAACTTTAGAATGTGTTTTAGTACAAGCGTTGATTAGATTGCGTTTCTTCCGCCGCTTTGGACAACCAGTGTAGTTTTTGTATGTGTTTCATTTAATTTTGAGATTAATCTACATGACCTTAGCATTGTTAATATAGGGAAATAAACTTACTAAACTTTTACTAACGGTGTGGTTATTCATGGGGGAAAGGTCATGGTACGTGACAATTACTGACTCCATTGATTAATGATTTTATTGATTATGAATGATTGTTGATTATTGTGTATTGATTATTGATTATGTACTGGAGCTATGGAAAGAACTTCTTAATTGCGAGTCAAAAGGTTCATCGACCTATTCGCGTCCCCTTGTAAGTATACTTATTAAGTTCTGACGCGCTAACAGTTATGGTAGGAGACAGATGGTTAGACTCCTTAAGAGCTTGCCATAGATGTCCGGCACAGAGTAATAACAGAGACGATAAGAGACCGATGGTTCGTCTCCTTAGGAGCCTTCCATAGACGTGCAGTACACAGTGATAGGTGTTCCCAGAGATGATAGCAGTTTGAAGCTGGTCCTTTTGAGAGTCATTATTACTGAGATTTGGATTTTGTTTTTCAATGATGATAATTGGAGAGAAAATGAAGTATCCTTAATTCCAGAAATGACTTTCCCGAGTCCTGGACCCTGCTAATGGTTGTTTGAGGATGTTCCTGATATTGTAGTGATAGTGTGAGTGAAATAGGTTGTGCTTGCACAGCTTATGCAAATCGCAGGTGAATTGTGAGGTTTGCGAGGGTTTCAGGGAGTTTGCATACTCCAAATGAAGTAGTAGGAGTATGCGTACTCTGCAGTGTAGGGAAGTCGTCCAACTTCATATGTGTGTGGCGCTTTTTACTCATAAATTGTCCACGTGGTTGTTGATGTACGCACCCTGTGTGGTCGTAGATGCCGAAATATATTGAAAAGTGTATGAGACACCTGGTTTATATTGTAATTTGTCTGGTTTAGTAGGTTGATCGGGCATGGTCAACAAGTCACTGTGTGAGTTAAAATGCGTGAGAGGAAATTTCAACGAAGATTTGGCGAGTTCTATGTGCACCAGGACAGACCCATTGATCAGTTGAGAGAATAATTTGCAGATCAAATTTTGTTTGCGAATCTGGGAGACCGAGAAAGAGGAGTAGCTGTAAGCGCGGAAAGAGCCATCAGTGAAAAATCTGTAAGGTTTCTGAAGTGACTGTATTACCTTTCCTGTAGTAAACCAGCAGATTTGTTTTTGGTTCTTGGGTTTTGATTAGTGCTCCCAGTATTTTGCATTAGTTTTGTGTGGATTGGAGTTTAGGAGGACGAGCCGCAAGACTTTGCCAGCTGCAGTACGTGTGAGTGTGACATCTTTGGAGCTGCGCTGGGATAGGACGGTTAGTGATAAGGGTCGGTCACGGATTGGCAACCATCCGTGAAAGGCAGTTGGTTGAGAACGTAGGTGAAAGGAATCTTGGGATTAAAAGTCACTTCCTGATTTGATTTAGAGTAAACAAAAAGTAGAAAAGATAAAGTTTGTCAAAGCGTTAAAGAGTGCCCCAAGGGGAGATATGTACATTACAGCAAGTGTAGGCGAGCCTACACCACCAGAGAATTCTCCGGCTTACATTGTAATGGACGAGAGAGGTGTTGCACCAGGTCTTTAGCTAAAGCAAGAAAGATGGGAGCTTAGCATTTGCTACAAATGGGACTTTCAATTTGAGGGTTTTGGAGCATTTACGTATGGCGCTATATGAATCGAAGCCCTTTCCGAGACCAGCACAGTTTGAGGCATTAACAATCTGGGAGCTAGTAGCCAGACAGCAACAGCAATTAAAATTCGAGAGAAGGATGAGAAAGGCAGAAAAAAGACTCTAGCGGAGGCTAGATGGGATTGCGTTGAGAAGGTATGGAGAACAGAGACTTTGCAGAGGATTAAGTTGTTTATAGTGGCAATTACACAGGAGAATGAGAAGGAAGTAAAGAAAGCGACTAGGAAGACAAATAAAGGTCCGTCCGAAAGTAAGAGAGCTAGAAAGTCTTCAATAGGAGAGTAGCAATCAGACGATGATGAATTCCTTACACAGTTAGTGAGAGATTAGCCACCACCATGTACAGCACATGAGAGTGGTCTGAGTACTAGCGCTGACTCGACAGCCCGACACAGGTTAATGGGACAGCGACTCCAGTGCAGGTTAGTGCTAACCTGACACAGAATGCGGTGCAAAGTCATCCTAATGTGCCAACAACTCCTATAATGCAGACTCAGTTGCAGCCGCCACAGGTACAGAAAATATATCCTGATATGCCCATTTTAGAAATGACTTAGAACCTAGTGGTGCCCACGGAGCAGGTGGTTCCAAGGACACTTCCAAAGCGTATGCTGTTGCGATTCTGGGAAGAGCCTCAGCAACTGTGCACATTTATGTACCAAACATGGCAAATCCTTCATCCTGCAAAGCGTCATATTGCACATGGAAACTTTGAGATGGTGTAATTGTATTAATTTTGGGGTGAATATTCGTTCATGTTTCTCCCACCTGAGGACTGTGGATCTGTTGTTCTTCATTCACATGTCCCTTCAAAGAGACAGATGACACACTGACTTAGGCCCATATTTATACTTTTTTAGCGCTGCATTTGCGCTGCTTTTTGATGCAAAAACGGCGCAAACTTGCAAAATACAATTGTATTTTGCAAGTTTGTGCCGCTTTTGCGTCAAAAAAAGAGACAAATGCGGCGCTAAAAAAGTATAAATATGGACCTTAATCTCTCAGGAAGCATCTGTGCTTTACAACTTTTCTCTTTAGTTTTCCTTCCAAATCACGCAACCCCTTCACCACAAATACAGTCCAATCATTTCTCAGTCCTCATTCACTCAGTCATTGCAGTCCTCCATTCTATAGGCTCATCAAAAACCAACAAGAACAACAGGTCGTTCTGAAAGTAGATTTAAAGCTTCTCTGTGGATTTATGTTCATACTGCTCCCTCTAGTAGTGCTACATGGCAACTGCAGCTTAATCACTGGATTGAGAAAGGGGCAGTCCTATGCAAATAATCTCCTCCCATGCTTACTACTCTGAGCTTCCTTTGTGATATGATGATAGGACCTTTAACATACGGTCTTCAGCAGATTTGTACGGTTATCAAATTGTCTTAGGCTAAGTTGTTCCACTGAAGGACTTCAGATAAGTACTCCACCCTCACTTAGCAGGGTTCTGAATTACCTGCAGTAATCCTCTATACAGAACATATGCATTTATGGGCCTGCTGTAAAGGCTTTAGCTTAAGACTGGAATATATAAAATCCTGTAGTACAGCAGGGTTAGGTCTGTGTTACATCATAGAGATGGAATAGAAAAAGAGGGTGAGTGAGGTGGAAAGGGTGGAGCAAGAAAAACAGGTAGAGAGATGCCCATATAGAGAAGGTGTAAACAGACAATAGCAGGGGTGGTTGGCAGAACTTAGAAAAAGAAGGGTGACATGGAGGGAGCATGGGGGGAGAGCAAGCGTGGGTGAAGTCACAGAGGAAAGGCAGTGCCAGGATGCAGGAGAAGAAGCGGTGTAGGCCAGAGAGCAAGAGTGAGTGCAGGACAGGAAGCATGATGGAGTGGGGTCACTGCTGGCAAGCAAGCAGAGCCCACCCCCTAGCACGCAAATGGGGTGATTACAAAGGAAGGGGATTTGGTGGTGGACATCATCTTTTTATGCCCTCCCCCTCACTCTCGGAAGGGGTCAAATTTTGGGGAGCAGTGTCAAAAGGGGTATTGGGGTGCATTATTAAAGTGGTGCTAGGAGGCACATAATGAAGCAGTCTGTGTTCTTTGGGGGTACTACCCACACTCTTACTTATTGCACCCTTTCTTGGGGTGGCGGGCACCCCCAAAAGTTTGGGTCAATTAGGAAGAGGAGGAATTGGTTATCATGGGTCTGGCAGTTTCTATTACTACCCAAAAGGGTGCTTCTCACAGGCCTACGGTGGTTATGGTATTGAGAGGAGAAACAAGGAACATGTGTTAGGATTCTTGGGGGATGGTCTCTCTATGATTTCATTGCCCTGTTGCTGGTCATGCTATAAGGTGTTCCTGGAATGGTTTCTCTAGGCCTTTTAACCCCAAAAGAGTGTTTGGCATTTTGGCTATAAGGACACTTCTAAAGCGTATGCTGTTGCGATTCTGGGAAGAGCCTCAGCAACTGTGCACATTTATGCACCAAACATGGCAAATCCTTCATCCTGCAAAGCGTCATATTGCACATGGAAACTTTGAGATGGTGTAATTGTATTAAATTTGGGGTGAATATTCGTTCATGTTTCTCCCACCTGAGGACTGTGGATCTGTTGTTCCTCATTCACACGTCCCTTCAAAGAGGCAGATGACACACTCACTTAGGCCCATATTTATACTTTTTTAGCGCCGCATTTGCGCCGCTTTTTGATGCAAAAACGGCGCAAACTTGCAAAATACAATTGTATTTTGCAAGTTTGTGCCGCTTTTGCGTCAAAAAAAGATGCAAATATGGCGCTAAAAAAGTATAAATATGGACCTTAATCTCTCAGGAAGCATCTGTGCTTTACAACTTTTCTCTTGCAGTTTTCCTTCCAAATCACGCAACCGCTTCACCACAAATACAGTCCAATCATTTCTCAATCCTCATTCACTCAGTCATTCCAGTCCTCCATTCTATAGGCTCATCAAAAACCAACAAGAACAACAGGTCGTTCAGAAAGTAGATTTAAAGCCTCTCTGTGGATTTATGTTCATACTGCTCCCTCTAGTAGTGCTACATGGCAACTGCAGCTTAATCACTGGATTGAGAAAGGGGCAGTCCTATGCAAATAATCTCCTCCCATGCTTACTACTCTGAGCTTCCGTTGTGATATGATGATAGGACCTTCAACATACGGTCTTCAGCAGATTTGTAAGGTTATCAAATTGTCTTAGGCTAAGTTGTTCCACTGAAGGACTTCAGATAAGTACCCCACCCTCACTTAGCAGGGTTCTGAATTACCTGCAGTAATCCTCTATACAGAACATAGGTGTTTATGGGCCTGCTGTAAAGGCTGTATGCTAAGATTGGGATATGTAAAATCCTCTAGTATAGCAAGGCTACGTTGAGGTTATATCAGAGGGGGGGAATAGAAAGTGAGGATTAATGAGGTGGAAGGTGTGGCGCAAGAAGGACAGGCAGAGAGAGGCCCACATAGAGAAGGTGTAGACACAGAATCTCAGGGGTGGTTGGCAGAGCTTAGAGAAGGAAAGGGGATATGGAGGGAGCATGGGGGGAGAGCAAGAGTGGGTGAAGTCACAGGGGAAAGGCAGTGTCAGGATGCAGGAGAAGAAGCTGTGTAGGCCAGAGAGCAAGATTGAGTGCAGGAGAGGAAGCATAGTGGAGTGGGGTCACTGCTGGAAAGCAAGCAGACCCCACCCCCTAGCATGCAAATGGGGTGATTACAAAGGAAGGGGATTTGGTGGTGGACATCATCTTTTTATGCCCTCCCCCTCACTCTCGGAAGGGGTCAAATTTTGGGGAGCAGTGTCAGCAGGGGTATTGGGGTGCATTATTAAAGGGGTGCTAGGAGGCACATAATGAAGCAGTCTGTGTTTTTTGGGGGTACTACCCGCACTCTTACTTATTGCACCCTTTCTTGGGGTGGCGGGGGCACCCCCAAAAGTTTGGGTCAATGAGGAAGAGGAGGACTTGGGGATCATGGGTCTGGCTGTTTCTATTTCTACCCAAAAGGGTGCTTCTCACAGGCCTACTGTGGTTGTGGTATTGAGAGGGGAAACAAGGAACATGTGTTAGGATTCTTGGGGGATGGTCTCCCCATGATTTCATTGCCCTGTTGCTGGACATGCTATAAGGTGTTCCTGGAATGGATTTTCTAGGCCTCATAACCCCAAAAGAGTGTTTGGCATTTTGGCTATAAGGACAATTCTAAAGCGTAAGCTGTTGCGATTCTGGGAAGAGCCTCAGCAACTGTGCACATTTATGCACCAAACATGGCAAATCCTTCATCCTGCAAAGCGTCATATTGCACATGGAAACTTTGAGATGGTGTAATTGTATTAATTTTGGGGTGAATATTTGTTCATGTTTCTCCCACCTGAGGACTGTGGATCTGTTGTTCTTCATTCACATGTCTCTTCAAAGAGACAGATGACACACTCACTTAGGCCCATATTTATAATTTTTTAGTGCTGTATTTGCGCTGCTTTTTGATGCACAAACGGCGCAAACTTGCAAAATACAATTGTGTTTGCAAGTTTGTGCCACTTTTGCGTAAAAAAAAGATGCAAATGCGGACCTAAAAAAGTATAAATATGGACTTTAATCTTTCAGGAAGCATCTGTTCTTTACAACTTTTCTCTTGCAGTTTTCCTTCCAAATCACGGAACCCCTTCACCACAAATACAGTCCAATCATTTCTCAGTCCTCATTCACTCAGTCATTCCAGTCCTCCATTCTACAGCCTCATCAAAAACCAACAAGAACAACAGGTAGTTCATAAAGTATATTTAAAGCCTCTCTGTGGATTTATGTTCATACTGCTCCCTCTAGTAGTGCTACATGGCAACTGCAGCTTAATCACTGGATTGAGAAAGGGGCAGTCCTATGTAAATAATCTCCTCCCATGCTTACTGCTCTGAGCTTCCGTTGTGATATGATGATAGGACCTTCAACATGTGGTCTTCAGCAGATTTGTAAAGCTATCAAATTGTCTTAGGCTAAGTTGTTCCACTTGAAGGCCTTCAGATAAGTATCCTACCCTCACTTAGTAGGGTTCTGAATTACCTGCAGTAATCCTCTATACATAACATGGGCGTTTGTGGGCTTAATGTAAAGCCTGTATCTTCAGACTGGGGTATATAAAATCCTGTAGTACAGCAGGGTTAGGTCTGGGTTACATCATAGGGATGGAATAGAAAAAGAGGGTGAGTGAGGTGGAAGGGGTGGAGCAAGAAAAACAGGTAGAGAGATGCCCATGTAGAGAAGGTGTAGATAGACAATAGCAGGGGTGGTTGGCAGAACTTAGAAAAAGAAGGGTGACATGGAGGGAGCATGGGGGGAGAGCAAGCGTGGGTGAAGTCACAGAGGAAAGGCAGTAGCAGGATGCAGGAGAAGAAGCGGTGTAGGCCAGAGAGCAAGAGTGAGTGCAGGACAGGAAGCATGATGGAGTGGGGTCACTGCTGGCAAGCAAGCAGAGCCCACCCCCTAGCACGCAAATGGGGTGATTACAAAGGAAGGGGATTTGGTGGTGGACAACATCTTTTTATGCCCCCCCCCTCACTCTCGGAAGGGGTCAAATTTTGGGGAGCAGTGTCAAAAGGGGTATTGGGGTGCATTATTAAAGTGGTGCTAGGAGGCACATAATGAAGCAGTCTGTGTTTTTTGGGGGTACTACCCACAATCTTACTTATTGCACCCTTTCTTGGGGTGGTGGGGGCACCCCCAAAAGTTTGGGCAATTAGGAAGAGGAGGACTTGGTTATCATGGGTCTGGCAGTTTCTATTACTACCCAAAAGGGTGCTTCTCACAGGCCTACTGTGGTTATGGTATTGAGAGGGGAAACAAGGAACATGTGTTAGGATTCTTGGGGGATGGTCTCTCTATGATTTCATTGCCCTGTTGCTGGTCATGCTATAAGGTGTTCCTGGAATGGTTTCTCTAGGCCTTTTAACCCCAAAAGAGTGTTTGGCATTTTGGCTATAAGGACACTTCTAAAGCGTATGTTGTTGCGATTCTGGGAAGAGCCTCAGCAACTGTGCACATTTATGCACCAAACATGGCAAATCCTTCATCCTGCAAAGCGTCATATTGCACATGGAAACTTTGAGATGGTGTAATTGTATTAATTTTGGGGTGAATATTCGTTCATGTTTCTCCCACCTGAGGACTGTGGATCTGTTGTTCTTCATTCACACGTCCCTTCAAAGAGGCAGATGACACACTCACTTAGGCCCATATTTATACTTTTTTAGCGCCGCATTTGCGCCGCTTTTTGATGCAAAAACGGCGCAAACTTGCAAAATACAATTGTATTTTGCAAGTTTGTGCCGCTTTTGCGTCAAAAAAGGATGCAAATACAGCGCTAAAAAAGTATAAATATGGACCTTAATCTCTCAGGAAGCATCTGTGTTTTACAACTTTTCTCTTGCAGTTTTCCTTCCAAATCACGCAACCGCTTCACCACAAATACAGTCCAATCATTTCTCAATCCTCATTCACTCAGTCATTCCAGTCCTCCATTCTATAGGCTCATCAAAAACCAACAAGAACAACAGGTCGTTCAGAAAGTAGATTTAAAGCCTCTCTGTGGATTTATGTTCATACTGCTCCCTCTAGTAGTGCTACATGGCAACTGCAGCTTAATCATTGGATTGAGAAAGGGGCAGTCCTATGCAAATAATCCCCTCCCATGCTTACTACTCTGAGCTTCTGTTGTGATATGATGATAGGACCTTCAACATATGGTCTTCAGCAGATTTGTAAAGTTATCAAATTGACTTAGGCTAAGTTGTTCCACTTGAAGGCCTTCAGATAAGTACCCCACCCTCACTTAGCAGGGTCCTGAATTACCTGCAGTAATCCTCTATTCAGAACATGGGTGTTCATGAGCCTTCTGTAAAGGCTATATGCTGATACTGTGATGTATAAAATCCTGTAGCACAACAGGATTAGGTTCATTTTTTATCAGAGGGGTAGAATAGAAAGAGAGAGTGAGTGAGGTGGAAGGGGTGAAGCAAGAAAGACAGGCTGAGAGAGGCCCACATAGAGAAGGTGTAGACAGGAAATAGCAGGGGTGTTTGGTAGAACATAGATAAAGAAGGGGGATATGGAGAGAGCCTGGGGGGAGAGCAAGAGTGGTTGAAGTCACAGCAGAAAGGCAGTGCCAGGATGCAGGAGAAAAAGCGGTGTAGGCCAGAGAGGAAGAGTGAGTGCAGGACAGGAAGCATAGTGGAGTGGGGTCACTGCTGGCAAGCAAGCAGAGCCCACCACCTAGCACGCAAATGGGGTGATTACAAAGGAAGGGGATTTGGTGGTGGACATCATCTTTTTATGCCCTCCCCCTCACTCTCGGAAGGGGTAAAATTTTGGGGAGCAGTGTCAAAAGGGGTATTGGGGTGTATTATTAAAGGGGTGCTAGGAGGCACAGAATGAAGCAGTCTGTGTGTTTTGGGGGTACTACCCACACTCTTATTGCACCCTTTCTTGGGGTGGCGGGGGCACCCCCAAAAGTTTGGGTCAATGAGGAAGAGGAGGACTTGGGGATCATGGGTCTGGCAGTTTCTATTACTACCCAAAAGGGTGCTTCTCACAGGCCTACTGTGGTTATGGTATTGAGAGGGGAAACAAGGAACATGTGTTAGGATTCTTGGGGGATGGTCTCCCCATGATTTCATTGCCCTGTTGCTGGAGATGCTATAAGGTGTTCGTGGAATGGTTTTTCTAGGCCTCATAACCCCAAAAGAGTGTTTGCCATTTTGGCTATAAGGACACTTCTAAAGCGTATGCTGTTGCGATTCTGGGAAGAGCCTCAACAACTGTGCACATTTATGCACCAAACATGGCAATCCTTCATCCTGCAAAGCGTCATGTTGCACATGGAAACTTTGAGATGGTGTAATTGTATTAATTTTGGGGTGAATATTCATTCATGTTTCTCCAACCTAAGGACTGTGGATCTGTTGTTCTTCATTCACATGTCCCTTCAAAGAGACAGATGACACACTCACTTAGGCCCATATTTATAGTTTTTTAGCGCTGCATTTGCGCCGCTTTTTGATGCAAAAACCGCGCAAACTTGCAAAATACAATTGTATTTTGCAAGTTTGTGCCACTTTTGCGTCAAAAAAAGACGCAAATGCAGCGCTAAAAAAGTATAAATATGGACCTTAACCTCTCAGGAAGCATCTGTGCTTTACAACTTTTCTCTTGCAGTTTTCCTTCCAAATCACACAACCGCTTCACCACAAATACAGTCCAATCATTTCTCAATCCTCATTCACTCAGTCATTCCAGTCCTCCATTCTATAGGCTCATCAAAAACCAACAAGAACAACAGGTCGTTCAGAAAGTAGATTTAAAGCCTCTCTGTGGATTTATGTTTACACTGCTCCCTCTAGTAGTGCTACATGGCAACTGCAGCTTAATCACTGGATTGAGAAAGGGGCAGTCCTATGCAAATAATCTCCTCCCATGCTTACTACTCTGAGCTTCCGTTGTGATATGATGATAGGACCTTCAACATATGGTATTCAGCATATTTGTAAAGTTATCAAATTGTCTTAGGCTAAGTTGTTCCACTTGAAGGCCTTCAGATAAGTACCCCAACCTCACTTAGCAGGGGCCTGAATTACCTGCAGTAATCCTCTATAAAGAAGGTAATTCCAAGACCAGTACTGGTCCATATTGAGCCAAATCTGATTTTGTTGTTCCAAGTGCAGCTGGGGGTTATGCAGAGATTTACACCAGTGACAAGGACACAGTCAGACATGATTCCGATGATGAATCAGAATGTGGGGGTTAGTCTCCCACAGAATGTAAGTGGCAGAGCAGCACCAGATGCTATATCGTTACCTATTACCGTTGGTCTAGCAGTACCATTAGTTGCACACAAAAAACCAACTGTAAGTGAACAGGGAGCAATGACCTAGAGCCTAATGAAGGAGGGCATAACGAACATGTTCAGGTAGTCTCTCCTGTGGGTCAGACTTTTGACGGATCCAGATCATTAATAGACATTAGTCCACTTGTTGCACTTCCAGATGCTGTGACAGGGCCAAATGTTAATTATTGACACCGCAGACTCCGAATGCATTTGCACAGCAGGTGCCCTGATCCAAGCGAGTAACATTTTGTTATAGGGACTAACAGCTCAGCGGTGAACTGAATGGTTAGACAAGCTAACTACCCCACAGAGTGCCCCTAAAGGAGAGGAGTATTTGAGTTGTGCCAGACTAAGCATGGAAGTGGGTGAACTCATTGAGGGAACGATGGAGGTGAATCCTACACAGAGGCAGAATTGAGATATTTGTGCCCAAAGATTACGAGAGAAGTGAGTAGGGTGCATCAGAGATTAGCAGACTTGACAGAGAAGTACCACATAGAGATTGAGAAATTAAGCATTTGAAAAGGAGCTACAGATTAGACTTCGAGGCGAAAGATTTTGAACACATGCAGTCGGCCGGAATGAAGGCACACCTTGAAGAATTACTGCGGAGTGCTCAGACCTAGGGAGCATTAGACAAATGGGAAGGCAGATGAGTAAAGAAAAGAGACAAGAGGAAAAGGGATTCTTTGGAGCTGACTGAGAATGTGCAGCCGGAGAAGGATCCAGTAAAGATTATACGAATGCGGGAGATTTTAGGGGAAAAGTTTGTTCACGTTCCTTGGAGCAGAGGTGACATTCTATCATTAACAAATGATTGTCCAAAATTGAGAGAAAAGCCAGTACTGTGGTATCAGCAGACAGACAGGTTTGTGATACTTGTGAAATGTTTGTGGGAAGACTTGAACACATTATTAGAGATAGTGGTTCCAGCTGACTTGTGGATCGAGTGTAAGAGGATTGTAGACTGGCCAACAAGTGAACCGGAGAGAGATAAAAATACAGGTGCACCGTCTCCTGAGGAAATGAAATATTACTATAAGGTGATTGCATTTCTGAAATTGAGGATTTTCCCCAAAAATATTGAGGGGCATATTTATACTCCGTTTGCGCCGAATTTGCATCATTTTTTTCGACGCAAATTCGACGCAAAACTAACTCCATATTTATACTTTGGCGTTAGACGCGTCTAGTGCCAAAGTTCATGGAGTTAGCGTCATTTTTTTGCGTGAACACCTTCCTTGCGTTAATGATATGCAGGGTAGGCGTTCCCGTCTTAAAAAATTACTCCGATGCATATGCGTCGTATTTATACTCCGGGCAAAAATGACGCCCGGGAGTGGGCGGGTCTAAAAAACCCGCATTAGCGCCGGATTTTAGCGCCTGGGTCAGGGCAGGCTTAAGGGACCTGTGGGCTCAGAATGAGCCCAGAGGTGCCCTCCCCTGCCCCCAGGGACCCTTGCCCACCCTTGCCCACCCCAGGAGGACACCCAAGGATGGAGGGACCCACCCCAGGGACATTAAGGTAAGTTCAGGTAAGTATTTTTTTTAAAAAAAATTGTGGCATAGGGGGGGCTGATTTGTGCCCCCCTACATGCCACTATGCCCAATGACCATGCCCAGGGGACAGAAGTCCCCTGGGCATGGCCATTGGGCAAGGGGGCATGACTCCTGTCTTTGCTAAGACAGGAGTCATTTCAATGGGGGTTGGGCGTCGTAAACAAATGGCGCAAATCGGGTTGAGGCGATTTTTTTGCCTCAGCCTGACTTGCACCATTTGTGGATGCCCATACTCCATTTTCCCCCTACGCCGGCGCTGCCTGGTTGTACGTCGTTTTTTTTAACGCACACCAGACAGCGCCGGCGGCTAACGGCGGCTAACGTCATTCAATAAATACGGCGCCCGCATGGCGCTTCAGAATGGCGTTAGCCAGCGCTAATTTTTTGGGCGCAAAACTGCGTTGGCGCAGTTTTGCATCAAAAAGTATAAATATGGCCCTGATTGTCTGAGAATTGACAGGACAGCTCACGAAGCAAAAGAATTGATACATGCATATTATGAGAGATTGTTGCAGGCATTCAAGCATTATAGTGGTACAGAAACAATTGAGGTGAAAGACATGCTATATTTTGTGTTCAGATTTGTGGAAGGGTTGAGACCTGAAATTGGTCAGATGATTAAGAGTCATTTGATTTGCTGGCAAGCAAAGCCGATTGATGAGGTGTTGCAGTATGCCAAATACTATAGTGATGTGATTGAGTTGAAAAAGAAAAAGTTGAAAGAGAAAGCGATGGTGATGGAGATTAAGGCAGCTCAAACGGGGGTACAAGGGAATTTTTCACAACAGCCACAGAAGAGAGGTAGAGGTCGAGGAGGTAATATGAATTGTGGTCCGGATTTGAATACTGTAGTGGTTCAGAATGATATGCAGGGAATGAAGAAAATATTGCTGTGAGAAAGTAGCCTCTTTCTAGCATGGTTACCCCCACTTTTGGCCTGTTTGTGAGTGTGTGGCAGTGTGTTTTTACTGTCTCACTGGGATCCTGCTAGCCAGGACCCCAGTGCTCATGGTAAAAACCCTGTTTGTCAGTGTGTTTTGCCTGTCTCACTGGGATCCTGCTGGTCAGGACCCCAGTGCTTATACTTTTGGGCCTATATTTGTGTTGTCAGTAGTGCTTAACAGTGTCACTGAAGTTCTGCTAACCAGAACTTCAGTGCTTATGCTCTCTCTGCTTCAAAATTAGTCACTATAGTTTTGTGACTTCATTTACCAATTCCATTTGAATGGACCCCCTTATAAGTCCCTAGTATATGGTAGCTGGGTACACAGGGCGTTGGGGTTCCAGGAGATCCTTATGGGCTGCAGCATTTCTTTTGCCACCCATAAGGAGCTCAGACAAACCCTTTCATAGGACCGCCACTGCAGCCTGCGTGAAATAATGCACACACTATTTCACAGCCATTTTCACTGCACTTAAATAACTTATAAGTCACCTATATGTCTAACCTTCATTTACTGAAGGCTAGGTGCAAAGTTACTAAGTGTAAGGGCACCCTTGCACTAGCAAAGGTGCCCCCATGCTGTCCGGGGCCAATTCCCCAGACTTCGTGAGTGCGGGGATACCATTACACGCGTGCACTACATGTAGGTCAACACCTATATGTTGCTTCACAATGGTAACTCCGAATATGGCCATGTATGTTGTCTAAGATCATGGTATTGTCCCTCCATTCCAAATCTGGTATTGGGGGACCAATCCCAAGCATCCTGGGGGCTCCACCATGGACCCCCAGTACTGCCAAACCAGCTCTCTGAGGCTTGCACTGCAGCTACAGCTGTTACCATCTCACAGACCGGGTTCTACCCTACGGGATATGAGCAGCTCAGTCCCAGGATGGCAGAACAAAGCATTTCCTTTAAGAGGAGGGTGTTACACCCTCTCCCTTTGGGAATATGTGTTTCAGGCTTGGGACGGGTAGCCTTGCAGAGCCTCTGGAAATGCTTTGAAGGGCACAGATGGTCCATCCTTTCATAAGCCAGTCTACACCAGTTCATGGACCCCCAGTCCATGCTCTGGCACAAAATTGGACAAAGGAAAGGGTAGTGACCACTCCCCTGTTCATCACCACCCCAGGGGTGGTACCCAGAGCTCCTCCAGTGTGTCCCTGGCATCTTGTTTTCCCAGGTGTGGGGACACTCTGGAGATCTCTGTTTGGCCAGTGCCAGCAGGTGACTTGAGAGACCCCTCCTGATAGGTGCATACCTGGTTAGGTATCCAATCCCCCTCTCAGGGCTATTTGGAGTCTCTCCTATGGGTTTCTCCTCAGCTTCAGCTTGCAAGTTTCCACTAGGAATCCTCTGCAACTCCTGCTTCATCCTCTGACCGTCGGATGAACTGCAGACTGCTCCAGGAACTGCTGTAACTACAACAAAATATCCAGAAAGGCTTCTGCATCTCCGCAACTTCAGCTCCAGCCAGCACCTGCAACAGTTTCCAAGGTTTGCACGCTCTGGGGACTCCCTGTCTTCACCCTGGATCAGAAGGACCGAAGAAATCTCCCATGGAGTGACAGAGTCACGTCCCTGCTCCAGCAGGCACCTTCTAAGACGTCGACTGGTTCTCTGGGACTCCTCTACTGCCGACGAGTGTGCTCCCTGGAACACAGGTGGTGGACCCCTTCGACACAGACTATCCTTAAGTCCAGCTGTCCAAATTTGGAGGAGTTAAGAGCTTGCCTTCCCCGGTTGTGACAGTACCCCTGTGCACCACATCATCTTCACCTCCTGAGACCCTTCTGCACTATTTACAAGAATCCTTTGTGCGCAGCCTGGCCCAGGTCCCCAGCACTCTATCCTGCATCGCTCAACTTGCTGAGTTGTTCTCCGGCGGCGTGGGACCTTATTTTGTAGTGCTGCAGCAACTGCAATTTGCACCTTCTTTGTCCCCGTGTCCTGGGACCTCTGTGGGTGCTGCCTGGTCATCTGTGGGTTCCCTCCAGTGTTGGGAGCCCTCTCTACCTCCTCAGTCTGACTTGAGGCCACCCGGTACCTCCTGGGTCCAGGCAGTGCCATTTTGACGCAATCCACGACATTGCTTGAACCAAGGCCTGTTGGACGAATCCAGTGCTGCAACTCACCTGCATGCAACATCTCCATGTGGAACATCCTTTGCATCACGTAGGAACCGGCAGCCATCTTCTTTGGTGCTCTTCTGCAGACTTCTTCCAACCTGAGAATCCTCTTTTGCACCATCGTCTAGGTTGGCAGGGGCTCCTGTCCTTCCTGGAATCTTCTGCAACTTCTGGACTTGGTCTCCTCTCTTTACAGGTCTTCTGCTCCAGGAATCCATCATTTGTTGATTGCAGTCTTGCTTTGCTCTTGCAATAACTCTAATCACGACTTGTAATGTGTCCTGAGGAAACTTGCAGTACTTTACTCCTACTTTCCTGGGCTCTGTGGTGGGGTATTTAACTCAACTTTGTGGTTTTGTTACACTGCCAGCACCCCTCTACCCACTACACTTGCCTAGGGGAAATTTGTGATTCGCATTCCACTTTCTTAGTATATGGTTTGTGTTGCCCCAGACCTATATCTTCCTATTGCATTCTCTGATATTTTCTATTGTTTGCACTATCCTATGACTATTTACTTACCTGATTTTGGTGTCTAGTGTACATAATGTGTATAATACTTACATCCAGAAGGAGTATTGCCTCTGAGATATTTTTGGCCTTGTGTCACTAGAATAAAGTACCTTTATTTTCGGTAACACTGAGTTTTGGCTTTTATTGTGTAACCATGGTGGTATTGCAGGAGCTTTGCATGCCTCCTAGTTCAGCCCAAGCTGCTCTGCTACAGCTACCTCTATCAGCCTAAGCTGCTAGAACACTACTACATTTCACTAATAAGGGATAACTGGACCTGGTGTAGGGTGTAAGTACCCAAGGTACCCACCACAAGCCAGGCCAGCCTCCTACAATTGCTGTGTCACATTTGCGGATCCATGGGACATTGGAAACGGGAGTGTCCGATGATGGTGCAGGAAGGTGTTGTTCAGCAGAGTAATGGCATCAATTCATTTCAGAATGTGAGAGGACCGAGAATAAGAGGTCCTAATTCAAATTTTCAGCATAATGTGAATCAAATGCAAAATTTTCAGCCCATGCAGCAGGTGCAAATACCCCATGCACAAGTGTCACAGTTGCAGCCAATGCAGCAGCAGCTTCCCGTGGTAGCTAGACAGCAAATGCAAATAACTCAAGCCCTGTTGGAGCAGCAACAGATGATGCTTTCTCAACAGGTCACATGTCTGAGGCAAAACAGAAGTAGTAACACAGTGCATCAATTCCCGTTACACAGTGAGGATGAAATAAATGATGAATGGACGAGTCACAGTTCAGATGAGGAGCCATGTGTGTTTGCGACTTCTTTAAAAGTAGATCAGAGATGACCCTTTGTGAAGGGAAAGGTTATGGGTCACAAAGTTTCATTCTTGGTGGACACAGGAGCTACACGCTCTACAGTGAGAAGTGCAGAGGTTACGAATTTGCCCCTTTCAGGTAGAATAGTTCAGGTTGTGGGGGTAGCAAACCTGTATTTGACTAACCCCGATTACAGACCCAGTTCAAGTCGAGATTGGCAATTTTCAGGGATTACATAAATTTGTAGTCTGCGATTCAAGTCTGTTGTCCCTATTGGGAAGAGACTTGGGCCCATATTTATACTTTTTGACGCTAAACTGCGTTAGCGCAGTTTAGCGTCAAAAAATTTAGCGCCGTCTAACGCCATTCTGAAGCGCCATGCGGGCGCCGTATTTATGGAATGGCGTTAGCCGGCGCAAGCAGACCGGCGCTGCCTGGTGTGCGTGGAGAAAAACCACGTAGACCAGGCAGCGCCGGCGTAGGGGGAAAATGGCGTTAGGGCGTCTTAAAATGGGGCAAGTCAGGTTGAGGCAAAAAAATCGCCTCAACCCGATTTGCGCCATTATTTTCGACGCCCAGACGCCATTTAAATGACTCCTGTCTTAGTAAAGACAGGAGTCATGCCCCCTTGCCCAATGGCCATGCCCAGGGGACTTATGTCCCCTGGGCATGGTCATTGGGCATAGTGGCATGTAGGGGGGCACAAATAAGGCCCCCCTATGCCACACAAAAAAAATTAAAAAAGATAAAAAATTATACTTACCTGAACTTACCTGAATGTCCCTGGGGTGGGTCCCTCCATCCTTGGGTGTCCTCCTGGGGTGGGCAGGGGTGGCAGGGGGGGTCCCTGGGGGCAGGGGAGGGCACCTGTGGGCTCATTTTGAGCCCACAGGCCCCTTAACGCCTACCCTGACCCAGGCGTTAAATAGTGGCGCAAATGCGGGGTTTTTTGACCCGCCACCTCCCGGGCGTGATTTTTGCCCGGGAGTATAAATACGACGCATTTGCGTCGCCGTCATTTTTTTAGACGGGAACGCCTTCCTTGCATCTCATTAACGCAAGGAAGGCGTTCACGCAAAAAAATGACGCTCTTTACTCATACTTTGGCGCTAGACGCGTCTAACGCCAAAGTATAAATATGGCGTTAGTTTTGCGCCGAATTTGCGTCGAAAAAAACGACGCTAATTCGGCGCAAACGGAGTATAAATATGCACCATGCTGTGCAAAAATAAATGTTTGATTACTTGCTCGAATGACGGAATTGAGATTCAGACGAATAGTGATGATGAAGAAGACCAAGCCCCAGAAACAGAGTGTGAGACTACCAATGAGGAGTACCCTTTGATGAGGGTTTCCCAATGTTCACAGTGAAAGAGCGCCATCCTGATTTCCAGAGAACAGTACAAGAGAAGGTATGGGATTTGACAGGGAAAGAAGTAGGTCTGATTAAGGGAGTGGAGCCAGTCAAAGTTACCATAAAACTGAATGCAGTTTTCCCCCAACTTCCACAATACCACATGCCTCAAGATGTCCTGATGAAAGTGGCTCAGAAAATTGCAGATTTTGTGAAGCATGGGGTTCTGAATGAAGTGTTGAGCAGTCCATGTAACTCACCAATAATGGGTTTGAAAAAGCCCTGTGGAAGGTTCAAATTGTTCAGGATTTGAGAAAAATAAATTAGATTGTGGTCAAATGATCTCACATAGTGCCAAATCCAGCTGTGATAATGTTCTGAATTCCATGTGATGCAGAGTGGTTCACGGTCATTGATTTGTCACGTCTTCTTTTCTGTGCCCCTTCATGAGGATGGCCAATTTCTCTTTTTTTTCAAATTCTTGGATTGAGTATATTGCTGGGGCAAAATTCCTCAAGGGTATTCAGAGTCACCTTCCATATTCAATCAGATTTTGAAAAATAATTTGGAGTCATTGGAATTGCATTTCCGATCGACTTTGGTGCAATGCATTGATGAGTTACTGATTAAGTCTAAAACAATCGATGAGTGCAAGTATGATATGATTGCCCTGTTGAACCATTTGGAAAAGAATGGCCATAAAGGGCCATATTTATACTTTTTGACGCAAAACTGCGCTAACGCAGTTTTGCGTCAAAAAAATTAGCGCCGGCTAACGCCATTCTGAAGCGCCATGCGGGCGCCGTATTTAATCAATGACGTTAGCCGGCGTTAGCCGCTGGCGCTGCCTGGTGTGCGTGGAAAAAAACGACGTACACCAGGCAGCGCCGGCGTAGGGTGGATATAGAGCTTGGGTGTCAAAAAATGGGGCAAGTCAGGCTGAGGCAAATTTTTCACCTCAACCCGATTTGCGCCATTTTTTCCGACTCCCAACCCCCATAGAAATGACTCCTGTCTTAGCAAAGACAGGAGTCATGCCCCCTTGCCCAATGGCCATGCCCAGGGGACTTCTGTCCCCTGGGCATGGTCATTGGGCATAGTGGCATGTAGGGGGGCACAAATCAGGCCACCCTATGCCACCAAAAAAAATATATATATACTTACCGGAACTTACCTTAATGTCCCTGGGATGGGTCCCTCCAGCCTTGGGTGTCCTCCTAGGGTGGGCAAGGGTGACAGGGGGTGTCCCTGGGGGCATGGGAGGGCACCTCTGGGCTCCTTCCGAGCCCACAGGTCCCTTAACGCCTGCCTTGTCCAGGCGCAAAAAAACGGTGCAAAAGCGGCCGTACGTCATTTTTTTTGACCCGCCCACTCCCGGGCGTGAATTTTGCCCGGGAGTGTAAATACGGCGCACATGCCTCGGAGTCAATTTTTTAGACGGGAACGCCTACCTTGCATCTCATTAACGCAAAGTAGGTGTCCACGCTAAAAAATTACGCAAACTCCATGGACTTTGGCGCTAGACGCGTCTAACGCCGAAGTATAAATATGGAGTTCGTTTTGCGTCGGAATTGCGTAAAAAAAAAACGACGCAATTCCGGCGCAAACAGAGTATAAATATGCCCCAAAGTGTCTTCACTGAAGTTGCAGTATTGTCAGAAAGTAGTGAAGTATTTGGGTCACCAGACTGAGAAAGGGTCGAGAAAGATATCCAGAGAAAGGATTACAATGATATTGCAGATAAGTCCCCCAACCACACAGAGAGATGTCAGGATGTTTCTGGGAATGGTGGGCTATTGTCGCCAATGGATTCCAAATTTTTCAGTCATTTCAAGACCATTGCAGAAGCTGACTCACAAGGAAGTGACTGATCCCATGGTTTTAGACCAGGATGAGATGAAAGCGTTCACTGAGTTGAGAAAGAGTTTGTGGAGAGCTCCAGCGTTGAGTATGCCTGATTACACTAAGCCTTTCTCATTTTTTTCTCATGAGCGTGATGCATGTTCATTATCTGTGTTGACACAAGTCCATGAGGTGCACATCGCCCAGTAGCATATTTTTCAGCTACTTTGGACCCAGTTGCAGCAGCCTTACCAGGTTGCTTGCGTGCAGTTGCCGCAGTTGGTCAAAGTCTTTCACAGTGTAAAGGCGTGGTGATGGGATGTCCCCTGACTGTAATGGTCTCTCACTATATTGAGATTCTACTGACAAGGACAAAAAACCAATATTTGACTGGTGCTAGCTTGACTAGGTACTAAACGAGTATTTTGGGGTCACCAAACATGACATTGAAAAGGCGTACAGTGCTGAACCTGGCAACCTTTCAGGTACCTTTGAATCTTCTTGGCTTTGAGGGGTATATTCTGCCCAGGTAGCGAACTGGTAGCCCTTACTAGAGCGTGCCATGCTTCTGCTCAGCTGAAAGTTACTATCTACACGGATAGCCAGTATGGATTTGGAAAAGTCCATGATTTTGGTCAATTGAGGTCAGAAAGAGGTATCCTGACCTCTTCTGGATCACCAGTGAGAAATGGCGAAAGAATTCAAGAATTATCACATGCAATTCAGATGCCTGAAAAGACTGCCCTGGTAAAATGCAGTGCACATCTGAAGTCGCAGGACTATGTGTAATTGGGAAATGGATATGCGGATCAAGTCGCAAAGTTTTGCGCATTGAACTGTATATCATTCAAAGACAAGTGGGAACTGTTACCTGAAGAAGATGAAACTTGTGCAAGTTATGCATTGAAAATAATTGACACTTTGGAAGAATTTAAATCTTTGCAGAATAATGTTGACAGGGAGGAAAAGCGTTCATGGAGAAAATTGAAATGTGTTCAAAGACAAGATGAATTGTGGGTTTCTGAGGAGGGTCAGTTGGTTTCACCAAATAGCCTATTGTCTCCAATGGCAAGTTACAACCATGGTCAGGCCCATATTGGGAGAGCTGCCATGGATCGTCTGTTCAAACATGATTGGTTCAACCCAAAGTTGCTGAAACAGTTTGCCATCGTTGTGTCATAGTTAAACGCAGGGAAAGGGACAGTGGTTTATTTGAGCCACAATGGAAGAGTGGGAGGTCCATTCAGCAGAATGCAAATGGATTTTATTGAGATACCTGTGTGTGGAGGTTCGAGATATTTGTTGGTGATTGTATGCATCTTTAGTCACTGGATTGAAGCGTACCTACACTAAGAAATGATAGTCTCACAGTAGTGAAACTACTGCTTAGGGAACCGATACCTTGTTTTAGGTTTCCGATCTCTTTAGAATCAGATAGGGGAAGTCACTTCAATAATGAAGTAATTAAATTACTGTGTGCAGCATTGGATATTGAGCAGAAGTTGCATTGTAGTTACCGCCCTGAAGCATTAGGACTAGTGGAACAGGTGAATGGTACCTTGAAGTCAAGAGTAGCAAAGATGTGTGCAGCTACAAATTTGAAATGGCCTGATGCATTGCCTCTAGTGTTAGTGTCAATGATGAACACACCTGACAGGAAGACAGGATTGTCGCCCCATGAGATCCTCATGGGCAGAGCAATGGGGTTACCAGCGGTGGCAGCAAATGTACTTGTCAACTTACAGATGATATTATGTTGGATTACTGCAAGAGTCTTGCTGATGTAATCCGCTCTTTTTCTCAGCAGGTGGAGGCCACCACCCTGCCACCAATCCATGACCCAGGGCACAACATGAGAGCTAGGGACTGGGTCGTCATCCTAAAGCACGTGAGAAAGACGTGTTTGGAGCCTCGTTGGAAGGGACCATACTAAGTGGTCCTGACAACTGCTATAGCTGTGAAGTGTGCTGGAATTACTAACTGGATTCACGCTAGCCACACAAAGAAAGTGGCATGTCCACTGGATCATAAAGAAGTGTTGTTGAGAGCACCAACAACAGTGAGACAAGTCGCAGGGCTGGAAGGAGAGCAAAAAGGAACTGAGACCGGATCTGAGCTCGTTGATGATGGTTCATCCACTCCTGTGAGAGACGAGGGAGGAGACCTCCATGAGAGTATCGGAGAGCCTACCTCAATTGAAGCAGCAGGAGAGCCTAGTCAGAGGAGGACTTTCCCAGAAGCAGAAAATCTTGAGAGACAAACAGAGCAATTGCCAGACCCAGCAGGGGAAGGAGTTGAGGCGGGTCAAAGCCAAAGTGATCTGACTCCTCCTGAACCAGTTGCAGGTCCGTCAAGAGAAAACACCACAGAACCAGGAAAAGGTTCAAGTTCAATCTTGAAGAGAATACTGACAAAGGGTCCACTGAAAGGAGGTAAATGGACGGAATCGCAAACAGAAAAAGGGAAAGAGTTGGTTGTCAAATCAACAATAGAGGAAGAAGTAGATACCACAAGGAAGGAAGATCTAAGTGAAGTAGAATGAAATGGTGATCAAAAATTGAAAAGAAAGAGAGTAGCAAGTCGCAGATACGCAGGTCCTGAATGGGCGTGTGCAACTACAAACGAATGGAGGCATGAGTTTTTGTCTTTTTGTTTTGATAGAGGAGTTCTGGGTCAGTATTTTGGCACGTGAAGAAAGCTAATGAAATGAACTGTTGAAACAATCTCAGAGGAAATGTTTGAGAAAGAGACTGTTGAAAGTAACCGGAAGAGACATTGATAACCTGATTTGACTTTTGAAACCTGATTTTGACAAAGCTGCTAACCGATTTTGACAAAAAGGGATCCTAGAAGTGAAACTGAACTGCTGAAAGAAGAATTGTCTATCTTTGATTTTTGCTGCAAGTTTTCTAGTTTTCTTCTGCTTTCTGATTCTTTACAGATCATGAGTAACATTAGTCAACAAGGGAGAGGCGCTAGGCGCTGTAAATATATGAGCATTGGTTTGGCAATTATGTGTGGGATATTGTTTGTAGTATTGATTGTGGATATGTCTGTCCTGAATACGAGAGGAGCCAACCATACTTCTGCTTTTGAGACAACTACTGCACTAACGGCATGCAAGAAGTTTAAGTTTGATGAGAAATATTTGCATGAGTATACTAATGCGCAGGGAGAGCTTTCTTCTAACGTTTTCCATCACTTATTGAGTGAGTATGTTGAGACAATGGATGTGAAGAATTGTTTGTATGTACGCAGATTCCTTCATCAGTCGAGGAAGGAGTCACATATCATAGCTTACCTTTAATCTACGGGATAAGTCATAGTCTGTTACTAACAAGGTTTTATAACCAGGAGTACATTCAGTACTTCTATTCAAATCATGATCTTGTGTTTTTGTTTGTTCCTATAATTAGGTATTTGAGCAAAAGTAGCTAAGGATAATGACATAGTATTAGTTAGAGGTTTCTTTGAACCTACATTGACGTTTGGCACAGCTTATGCACACCGCAATAATCTGACATGCTTGCTTACACCTTTAGAGAAGAACTTTTTAGATCACACAGATGACAGAAGAAAAGCGTTAAAGGAGAAATTAGGAAAAGGTTTAGAGAAAAGGACTTACAAGAATGATTATGCTTATAGTGCAATTAAAATGCAAGGAAAATGAGCTTTTCCACATAGGGAAGCTTTGTATATATAGGCCTAAATCTCTCACTGACAATTTATTTGTGGAGACGAGTGAATGCCGGCATGTGTTTTTGTTTCAGAGTAAATGGACCTTTATGTTGAATGGACAGGACCCTGCAATTCCAGGGACATACTATCTTTGTGGACTTAATGCTTATTATCGTCTTCCAAGACGGTATGGGACATGTTATTTGGGGATAGTTTTCCGAAAGATTTATCAAATGGAGGATTTGAAAAGGTTTCCGAGAGTGACTGAATTTCATCATAAGAGACAGAGGAGGGAGTCCTCTTCTGCGATAGTGGGAGATATATTTAGAGCGGTGATTCCTTCAGTGGGAGTCATTCTGAGTTCAATTAAGATTCGAAAGTTGTCTACTATTGTGGATAACATGCTGACAAATTTTTCAGGTGCCACACTCCTGATAGATACTGAATTAGCTGCTGATTGAGCTATGACTCTTCAAAATCATCTTGCTTTAGACATTCTTTTAGCGAAGGATGGTCGAGTCTGTAGAATGATTAATTCTAGGCATTGCTGTTCATATATACCAGATAGTAGTAAAGAGATAAGAGACTTGGGCCCATATTTATACTTTTTTAGTGCCGCATTTGCATCGTTTTTTGACGCAAAATCGGCGCAAACTTGCAAAATACAATTGAATTTTGTAAGTTTGCACCGATTTTGCATAAACAAAAGACGCAAATGCAGCGCTAAAAAAGTATAAATACAGGCCTTACTTACTAATCTGACTAATGCAAGTGCTGATTTGAAAGAATTGAAAGAACCAGGTTTTTGGGAAAAGGTTGGTAAAGGATTTGCTTCAGTGGGAAATTGGCTCAGCAACATTTGGAATGGGGTACAATTGAAAATATTACAGGGTATATTAATTGTTGTGGTTTATTTATTGGGGATATGGGGATTATGCAAATTATGTAAAAAGATTAAGTTGAAAAGGTTTAAGAATATTCAGAGAAGGGAAGTAAATAAAAGGGAAAACTTTTACAGGGAAAATTCATGGGGGGAAACACAATTATAAAGAAATTGAATTGTAAGAGTTTTAGGTGTGACATTTGTGGGTAATAGTGTGATGACACATTTAGTCATCAGAAGAGGGAGCGCAGGTGTTTTAATTAGAATTATTAATGAGTGTTTATGTATTTTGAATAATGAGTTTATGTAGAAAGTGAATTAATGTAGAAAAGTAATGCATGCATTTGAAAATGTGACCTCGAAGAATGGCCGTCAATGTTAATGAAATGTACTAATTAATGATTAATACATATGAAATGTTAAAACAGTATTAAATTAATGCAGTAATATGTCATATTAAGGGTTAAAAAGGATGCTTTAGCTTTATTAATTGTAGGCTTTAACTTAGCAAGTGTCTTGGCCTATTTTGCCAGGCCTCATGCAGAAGCTGTATTTCTTAGCATTAAATAAAAATGCTGACCAAGTGAATTAAACTGTGAAATGTCTATTGTATTGTTTAAATGTGCTTAACGGAAGGTTTTCGTGAGAACCGACTGCTAGGAGATGGTGTTCTTGCTAATGCAACATTTTATGTGTAATGTGTGTGAGATGGAATTTCCCAGGACAAGAACAATGAAGATACTGACTGGAGTGGAAGCTGCAACAATATTGTTACCTGACAAGCCGGAGGATGAGAACATAGTAAAATGGACCAATTAACTGTATGATAATGGAGAAATATTACAATTCATAGATATGGTATAGTAGTATTATTGGACACAGTGTGAACATACGATTAACTGACCAATAGGGAATTAGGGGATAGTTTAGGTGACTTTGATATAACAATGCCGCAGAGGGAAAAGTTTCAGATTTTAGGAGAGAGACATTCATTCCGACACTCTGAGAGAGGAAAACATTCTCTGCCCACATTTCCTGACCAAAAAGTTATCACTTTCTTATGCATCTTTACTAGAGATTCTTATCTTTAATGCTAAATGACTTTGCCCATACTTTCCTGACTGAGACCTGATGCCTTGATGATCGACTGTCCTGAGAACGAAGACTGATTCTGCTTTGCTGACCCATACTGAGGATAGGTATAATGCGATAAACCTGTGATTATTATGCATATTTTCTTTTTTCTTTCTAGGTACCAACTGCCCTGTTTTGTCTGTGGCTCTATCATAGTTAGATGTTTTTCCAAATTGGTGTTACTAAATTGTTTTGCATGAAGCTCAACATGCTGATGCTAATCTGGTGTTAGTTGAGGATCCTGACGTATGACGAAAGAGACTATTGCTTGATGGATTTCTGTGCTTAACTACATGTATTACATCTTGTTAATGCAGCTGACTCTGCTATTGCTTTGCACTGTAACTTTAGAATGTGTTGTAATTAAAGCTTTGATTAAATTGCATTTCTTCTGTCGCTTCCGGAAACCAGTGTTGTTTTGTATGTGTTTTATTTGATTTTGAGATTAATCTACATGACCTTAGCATTGTTAATATAGGGAAATAAACTTACTAAAGGTTTTCTAATGGTGTGGTTATTCATGGCTGAAAGGTCATGGTGTGTGACGATTACTGACTCCATTGATTATTGATTTTATTGTTTACTAATAACTGTTGATTATTGTGTAGTGATTATTGATTATGTACTGGAGCTATGGTAAGAACTTCTTAATTGCGAGTCAAAAGGTTCATCGACCTATTCGCATCCCCTTGTAAGTATACTTATTAATATTAAGGTCTGTCGCGCTAACACCAGTGTTCATGTCCATGGCCCATTAGGCTATTTTTCACATCTGGTAATGGGGTATGGTATTTATCAGGTGCTATAAATTGCACCTATTTCAGGTTTGTGGGGAATAACATTCAGATTTTGATATTTAACTCACCAAAACCCGCATGATATGATAAATACTGTATGCTTTTCCCCTGTTAAATTTTGGGGGATGTGACCTACTGAACTGTACCCAGAGTTGAGGTATTTAAAGCGTTTGATTACCATTGGATGTTAGATAACACTCAACTTGAAATTCTGACCCCTATGCAAACGGTGTATGCAGGGACTGGAAAATAACGACCCACTGGTAATCAGGCCATTAGCGTTCAAGTACGGTGTACCAATGTTCGATTTCCTTCCTGTTCCAATGCCACTGTGATATAATTTGTGAAACTGAGTCAAGTCTGTGTGTGCACCCTGATATATTTGCTCCAGTGTGCACATACTTTTTGTAGTATCCACATTTACGTGCTGTTAACACTTTTGTCAGTTCATTAATTTGCTTGCTTTATATAGTGGGCTATAGGCTAAGCTGCAAACAGAGTGTCAATGCACATTACATTAGCAAAAACAAGAAGACAAAGCATAAGATTATCTAAGGAAGGTACAAATACAACAAACATCAAGAATACATGACACATGCCATATAAGAAGCAGAAGTACAATCAAGTAGGACCCAGGTTCTAACTTACAGTTTGGATTAACAGTAATTATTACATTTAGATACACCTGCAATTTCTCTTGTAATGTTTTTTTTCAATTAATATACATAACATGTGTTCTAACTTACTAGAAGCATACATAAGCATCATGGGTGCAGCTTTAGAAGGTGACTCCTCAGATTTCATTTGAATCGACTCAGTATGTTTGAGAGCCAGATTTGCACTTGTAGAGAATTCCAGATCTTAGGGGCATTCTCAAGGAAAGGGGGCTTAAGGACAGAAGATTCCTGAAGTTTGTGATTTGTAAACAAAGACCCTTCAGGAGGGTACATTGCTTTGAGATAAGTTGATTTTTTCAGAGTGCAGGATAGTGCCTCTCCTTTTGTGAGACCTCTCCCTTTTTGTGCTGACCGATATTGCTGTTTTTTTATCTCTGCAAACTGGGTCACTGCTGTCTAGGCCCCACAGTGTGGGAAGATAAATGTTTTCTATGGACTGCAGTACATATTATGCTATCTACTAGAGTGACAAAGAAAACATGGCTTTAGACCTGCTTGCGTAGCCTGACTCTTGCAGTGTTCACAACAGTAAGTGAAGCTGGCAAAAGAATACCTTTTGACAGGAAAGAACCTTACTTTTAAATATTAGGTAAGTCACTGCGAGGTAGGCCTCGTAGCCCACAGGGTAAAGTGCTTAGTAAAAGTAAAAAAAGTGGTGCAGAAAGAATTTAATGTTGACATGGGCCTATATTGACTATCCACCAATAACTGGTTTTACGGCTAGAGCTGTAGCTGTTCTATAAAGAACACTAAAGTTCATGTAAAATAATTAGCTTACTAACTTTAGATTGGAATAAGCTACAGAAGTGATTAACCACTGTTTTTTATATTTATAAAAAATTCAATTCATTGATAAAGTCATATTTTTAGTTAATATTTAGGAAAACAGAGTTTTTAAAAATTACACTTTACCTGCCTGAACCTCTAGTAGCCTAATTAGCATTAGTCAGAAGCTGGGGGCTGTCAGTGCTTTTCCTTAATGAGGTGTGAAAACAGCTCCTTGAACAGGAAAAAAGACATAGGCCTTTTGCCATGAAAACCTGTGGGTGATGAAAATTACTCTTCCCAGCCCGGGAAAGACAGCTGGGGAGGGTACAGGAACTTTATTAGCTGGAGAGGTACCATGGTGATGCTTGCTCATCAGGGATGTAGTTTAGTTAGTAAGATTCATGGGTGGTAAATGACGAATTTCCCAACTAAAAAAAGGCAGCAGGGTGAATGATTGAGAATACCAAGAGTCAGGATGGACTGCTACCAAGAGGAGCTTGGTCAGGTTTGCCTCCGTGGCTGATTTAAAGTTTGGCAGACAGGTACTCCATTACAATGGCAAATCAAGGCAAATCAAGGCCCACCTGCATGATTTGAAGTCGGGTGGACCTCTACTCCTTCACAGAGAAAAATGTACTCCTTCTGTGTAAACCTTCCTCCAGTGGCCCGACAGAGTAGGGGGTGTCAGAAGTAAGCCATTTGGCAGTCTTCCCTATTTAGAGTGGATGGTTGGATGTTTTTAGTTTTTTCTGCCCATCACCACCAGGTATATCCTGGCCATTAAAAAAGGGACTGTCAAATAAGATAAATGACTTCCAGACTATTTGAGAAAACTCCCACGGTGTGGAGGTCAATAGGTTTTTTATTTTTCAAAAACAGGCTCTTACATAGTGCCTAAGAGCAATGTTTTAGACAAGACCCAAACTGTTTTATATTTATAGCTAGCTTTAACAGGCAACCATTTAAGCATGCTAAAATTGTCACAATGGGGTCACATTTTTGGCACCACGGAGGGGTTGGGCAGCAGAGTGCTATATAATTTTAAGAGGAATAACACTTTTCTTCAGAAATCGAGTAAGCATTCACTTATTCAGTAGGTAAAATCACTGAATTGTCTTCAAATGTGCTTTTAGGAAGAATTGTCTGATGGCTTTAATGATTCTTAGACAGTAGTTAGCTCCTTAACTATGTTTTTGTATGTCGTTCTAAGCCCAGTTGTGAGTTGAACTCAAGGCCAAGAGATTTTGGGAAAAATACAAATTTTTCACACACTGCAGTGCAGCAACCAACGTTGCTGTGTTACATCAAAGGGAGAGATCAGAACAGAGCAATATCTAATGTGAAATGGCAATACTCCCCCCGTACCGGTTCTCTTTGGCCTGTCTGCTGCCATGCACTCACCTTTGCATCTTAGTACAAAGATGTGTGCATAATGTTTACTATAGGTTTTGTACTGGTAGTACAAAATATAATTCCTAGGCATAATTGAAAATGTTTCCAAGTGTGTATGTATGCTGTACAGTACAATACACTTGCAAAGTTGATAATGTTTGCAGAAAAGAAACATGCCTCCATCATTATGTCTACGTTGAGGATGCATACATTTTCTGCCCAAAGCCCTGTCTAAATTTTTAGTACATACAGCTTTGCATCAGAAACAATGAATGGTTACATGGAAATTCCCAGGTACTTGCCCTGATATTCACCCTTCAACAAAAGTAGTGCAAAGTACTGCATAGCACTAATTTGCACTACTTTAGTGTTCATTTCCAGCTCAAAACAAGTTTTGCTCTAGAAATAAATTACAATTACACTTTGGATTGGTTTGCATCACTTTTGTGATGTAAATCAGTACAAAGTGTCAGAAAATCTGAGCTTTGATATATGTGAATATCCTTGGAGACATATCTCATGACAATGACCTTCTTTCATTCTTTGTGAAGCAGATTATTGGATCCATGAGCTAGTCCTTAAGATCTTTATGTAAGATGATGTTAGAAATTTGTTTTTTGGTTGACAGAGGTATGCACCCTGTCCAGGCAGGAACCACAGTCCTAGTCAGGGTAAGTCAGAGAGATGCCATACATTAACCTATGCTTACACTAAGGTTTAACTTAAGAGGCAATGTGTACTGTATTTGTGCAGCTCTTTGAACAGTAACACAGTGAAACACCAGAAAAATACTTCACATCAGTTTAAAACAGCAGATTATATTTTTATGAATACAGCAATAAATGAAAAAAATGCTACAAGTAGAAGTCAAGATATGAATTTTTAAAGAATAAACCTAGTTGTAGTGCTTAAAAGCATAAAGCGCCAACCGGAGCTTTCTGGTCATGCTAGACCGGGTCAAATTTGGAAAGTCAGGCCGCCTGAAACGGAGCATGTGTCAGATAAAGGGACCAGCCTTTGCCAGCTGAAACAGTATTATGGTTTAGATTTGCTTTGATGTTGAGACCAAGATGCGAGGAGCAAAAGAGGCGATGCGTTGGTATTGAGCCCAATGATGTAAGTGATGCATCAGCTCTGAGCCAAGCAAAGTCAGAGATGCATCAGGAATGGGTGCGATACATCGCACAGTTGGCTATGTGGTGCTCCCGATCCTCACAGCAGCAGCAATGTGCTGGCATCAGCAGTGATACAATGTCCTTGATTTTCACAGCAGCGGCGATCTGTTGGCATAGATGGAGATGCTCCGGTTCTGACAGGTGCAACAGCATCAATAAGCAGGTTCTGGCAATTGCAGCACCTAAGGTCCACTTCCAAGGGCCCAGGACTGGATTGGCACCATTTGGCATGGCAAGACGTGCAGCAAGCAAAGTCCAGGTGCTATTGCAGGAAGGTGGAAAGTCTTTTTTTTTTATTGAGCATTTTACGGTATAAAAAATACAACAAACAAACTTGCCAGTTATCATCATTAGTGTGTTACATATAGTATGCTATTAGGTGTCATACAGAAAGGAACATATTACAATAGTCAACATGTCCATATCAATAAAGACTACAAGCCCCTAGACTGGACACATGGGCTTGGAGGGTCACAACATTCTGCGTTAGTGTGTAAAGAGGGCAGCCGCGGAAGAAAACAGGGGTAGCGATCAGGATCATGCTAGTGTTACGGGCATTTTCTACATGATGTGAGAGGAGAGGAGTGCAATGTATCCCTACCGCCACCCTCTTCCTAGGGATCATACACTTAGAGTATCTCCTACTGATTCCCTGCTCTGATGTTCCCGAGCCCAACTCACAAACGGATCCCAGATGTCACGGGCCTAGATGCAGCTGGCATTAACTCCCAGAATGTGGTTAGCTTCGTGTGCCCGTAAGTTACATCCGCCAGCCAATCCCTCACCTCGGGCACCCTCTGCCTACCCCAATGGATCGCCACCCGTCGCTTAGCAAACAGTAGAAGTAATGCATGCAGCCTGCGCACTACTGGCGGAGTGTCCCTGACATAACCTAGCAGCCCAAGCAGAGGGGAAGGGACGTCCGAGCAGCCCACTATCTGGTTTACCGATACAAAAACCTGAGACCAATAACCCTTCAACCTCGGGCAGGACCACGCTATATGTATAAAAGAGGCCGAGGCCGACCCACATCGCCAACATTCATCCGTCTCCCTAAGCCCCATTCTTTTCAGGCTGATGGGGGTTCTGTAGAACCTATGCAAGTATTTAAAATGTATTAAACGCAGCTTGTAATTTGGCGAAAGTTCAGCAAGCTGCCCACAGCAGTACTCCCACTGTTCCTCAGAAATCTCAGGCTGGAGCTCCTCATTCCAATGCAGCATAGATTTAGGCGCCACTCCCGGTGTCATGTTTTGCATTTGGCGATAAATACGAGTTACTAGCTTTCGGGGGGAAGGGGAGCCCACCACCGCCTCCAAAGCTGTAAAGACTGGTGGCGCGTCTGGGAACCCCCCGAATAGCGTCCGGCACGCCGCACGTAGTTTATGGTACAGAAATAATTCGGAGAAGGGCACCGTACCCCCCTCCTCCGACGCCGGGGGAGGCATAAACTTACCATTGGGAAAAAGATCCGCAAAGGTGCGGAGATGCATCTTGTCAATCAGGTGACCAGCTATCCCATCAGCCACGCAAGGCAGCATCGGGTTATGCAACAGAGGAAGCGATGGAGCATACAACAGTGGGACCCTGGCCCTCCTGTGCAACTCCTCCCATACCCACTGCAGCATCCTAGCCGTATCTACATCTGCTCTAGGACGCCTTGCCTTAGCGCATATCGCCACTCCAAGTGGAAGGGGCGCCACCGCATCTCGTTCCACTGCCACGTGAGGCTGAAAAGGGATAGGGTGGGTCCAAAAATGCAAGAACTGAGCCTGAGCACAGAGGGCATACAATTTTATATCTGGGGCACCCAAACCACCCTGTCGCAGTGGCCGTGCCAGCGTGTCCCACGCTACCCTTACCTGTCCACCCGCCCACACCAGTTCCACCAGGCATGACCGCAGAGTGGTAAAGAAGTGTGCTGTAAGCGGTATAGGTATATTGACGAATAGATAAAAGAATTTGGGTAACACTATCATTTTTGTCAACGCGCTCCGCCCGGTTAGCGACAGGGGCAGGGAGGCCCATAATTTCACTTTCTCGCTCAGCCACATCATAGCCCTGCCAAGTTAAGGCCCCAGATCTCTTGAAGGTCCCGGCTAACCCAAATCCCCAGATATTTGACTTTTTCCGCCTCCCAGCACAGGGGATATTCAGAGCGCACCTCCGCAGTGCCGTCCGTGAGGGGAAAGATTACCGATTTAGACCAGTTGATGGAGATGCCCACGAAGCCCTCAAAGCGGACAAATTCCCGCAGGATGGGATCCAAGTTGTCCGCAGGATTGGTAAGATAAAGGGTCACATCGTCCGCGTATAGTGATATTAGAAGGTTTCTAGAACTGAATCCTATACCTCTTGCAGTATGATGTTGCCTAATCCTCGCTGCCAGCGGCTCCATAGCTATGGCAAATAGCAGCGGGGAGAGAGGACAACCCTGCCTAGTACCACGCAAGACAGGGAACGGTTCAGACACCACGCCATTCACCCGCACTCTGGCCGTAGGTAAAGTGTAAAGCAGGCGAATTTTCCTAAGCAGCAGCGTACTGAACCCCATCCTTTTTAATATATGGAATAAATACGGCCATTCAATTGTATCAAAGGCCTTAGTGGCATCCAAAAACACCACGGCATCTCTAACCTCAGGGTGTAGGTAATGTAATGCAGCGAAGATCGTTCGCAGGTTGTGGGAGGTCGCCCTTCCTGGTATAAAACCGGATTGGTCAGGGAGTGCGACCATTGACAACATTGGTTGCACCCGGTTCGCGAGCAGTTTGGCCAAAATTTTCACATCTACATTAATCAGGGATAAAGGTCGGTATGAGTTTAGATCGTCAGCAGGTTTATCCGGCTTCAGCAGCGTGATAATCAGCGCTTAGCGCATAGTGGCAGGCAACACCCCTCTCTCCAGGGCCTCCTCGTACACTGCCAGCAACCGGGGCGACAGCTCATCTGCGTATGCCTTATAGAAAGCTGTTGTCAGACCATCAGGTCCCGGCGCCTGATAACTTGTGCCACATCTCCGCCGTCCATCGGGAGGTCCATATATTCTCTGTGGTTATTATTGAACCATACCAATGCAATGGAATCTAGATAGGATGTAAGCCCCTCCGGGAATACATCATGGGTGTTGGTACATAAACGAGAATAAAACTTGTGGAATGCTCCTACAATGTTCTCCTTGTCATGAAGCAGTTCACCATCAGCCGTGCGCAGTTCATGGATAAATATCACGGGACGCAGCGGTCTAATCATATTTGCCAGGACCTTCCCCGGTCTCCCTCCCTCGCCGTAACGCCTCGCCTCCGCATACTTCCCCAGAAACTTGACCTCCCGCGATGCCTCCTCCTCATACTCCAATAATTTAGTTTTCAACAGCCCGCCACCTCTGATTCTCCAGCCTCTAAGAAAGTACATTCGAGTCGTTTTATATCGGCTTCCAGCGCTACCAGAGTACCCCGTATCGCCCTCAGTACACCCGCCTGCCGGACTATACACTGGCTTCTAATGACGACCTTGAAGGCCTCCCACAGAGTCGCCTCTGTGTCCACCGATCCCACATTATGCTCAAAATAGTCAGTGATATCAGTCCGTATCTCCTCTCTGAATGTAATATCAAGTAGCGCCTGGGGTGGGAGATGCCACGAGAACGCCGGGAAAGGACCCCCAGGAAGTAGTAACCTCAGCATACAGGGCACATGGTCGGACAACGTGCGGGGCATGTGCTCTACCTGCGTCGTCCACAGTGCAACATCCCGCGATACCAACCAGAAGTCAAGATGGGACCACGCGCCGCTATAGGTCGATATACAGGTGCCCTCCCTCAGGTCCCCATGCCTACCTCGCCATACATCAACCAGCGCGCCATCCAGCATTATTTCCCGCAGCGAGGAGCCCGCCAAAGGATTTAATGTGCGAGCTACCCCCTTCCTATCTACTTTGTCATCAAGTACTGCATTGAAATCGCCTCCCCATATAACTGTATTGCATCCAGTGGCTTTCACCTGCCCCCAAAGTTTATGGAAGAAACCTGGAGAGTCAGCGTTAGGCCCATACACAGCCACAAATACTACCGAAACTCCGCACACAATGCCCTGTACCAAGATATATCGCTCCTCTGGGTCGCATTGTACAGCGCCCTCCCGCCAGTCCAGCCCGCGTCGTATCAGTATCGCCACCCCCCGGGCATAGTTGGAATAGATAGCTGAATAAACATGCCCCCATCTGGTGTGACGCAGTCGCTGGGTGGGTGCGGTGTTCAAATGAGTTTCCTGCAATAGGCAGACATCAACACCATGCCGTACCAAATATGCATGTACCAACCTAGCCTTCCTGTGGTCGTTGAGCCCCCTAACATTCCAGGTGAGACAGTTCAAGGTTTTATCCACTCCTGACATTACCCACACACATTTTGTAAAGTGCAGTAAGACATGTTGACAATGACCAGGCTGTACGCTCAAGACACCACACAGATAGCATACAATAGATATTGGCAGTAAACAACAAGATAACAACCCCAACCAGCCGCCCCCCACCCACTCCAACCCCCCAACCGGGTCGTAGATTAACCATCCCCATACTATCCCCCAAGTGACATTTTAGTAAACAAGGGAACATTCCCGAGGGGGTGTGGCGATGCCGGCTACTTCCCCGTATGAAACGGGGTGGCCGGAAGATCTGCAGGGGATCCTCGCCGCGCAAAACCTAATAATTTAGATCTATCTAGAATGGCAGATGACAAGGATTGAACATCAGGCATCACAAGTGCACCACCCCTTCCGTGGATAAAGGTCACATTTAAATAGGAGCTATTCCCACAGGATATATTAGATTGGATCCACGTTTACTCATTGTCACTGAGCCTGCTATTTATTGTCTCCGCAGCATCCCTGGAACGTTGTACGGATTTGCGTCCCACATGTTTGGCGAACTTCATCGCCTCCTTGGCATCAGTGAATATGTGGGCAGATCCCTCGAAGGACACCTTTAATTTAGCTGGGTAGAGGAGGGAGTACGGGACCTGTGCATGCAGAAGAAGCCACTTTACAGGCAGAAACTCCCGGCGGGCAGCCTGGACAGCCGGGGTGAAGTCAGGGTCAAATGAAATGTTATTGCCCTTGTGCGTGATGGATCCTCTCTCCCTTGCCAGTTTAGGATCAAATCGCGGTCTTGGTAGTTCAGGATTCTCGCAATTATAGGCCGGGGCCTCTGGCCCAGCGACCTGTGTGCCCTTTCCACCGCAAACACCGCCGAGAGGCTAGGGTCAAACAATTCGTGTAGGAGTTCAGTGATATATGTTTCCATTTTAGTTATGGCAGTGGTCTCCGGGATCCCCGTGATGCGTAGATTATTGCGCCGGGACCGCGCTTCCAAGTCCTCATTCTTCGCATGGATTATTCCCAATAATTTGTCCATGTGCAGGAGCTGGTCTCTCGTTTCCACTTGAAACTCGTGACACTCAGACTGGCGAGCCTCAAGCGTGTCCAACCTCGTCTCGTGTGTGGCCACCTGTGTTTTCACAGAGTCTAACTGACTGGTGAGATTGTCCAGTTTAGTGTCAATATTACGGAGGCTGGAGCGCATCTCTAGCATCAATGTGCGCAAATCTTCGCCCTGATCGTCAGCGGCCAGGTCGCGCCCCTCCGCCGCCTGGGGCCCCTGCTCCACCTGTTTCTGACGCGTGGAGCGCTTATGATCAAAGTTCAGCTTCGGCTGCTTAGCATCATGCTTCCCCATGGCAGCGAGAGATCCACCGGGTCCTGCCGCAAGCCACCAGCCAAGGCCCACAGCCACCTCCGCTCCCTAGTGGCTGCAGCAGGGCACCCCCACCTCCTTCACGGCGCTCTCGCTGACTGATTCCACACTAACAAACCACGGTGTCGCCGCCAGTACCTCCACTGGGTTCCCTTAGATTGACTCTCTGCATTAAACCAAAACCGTTGCCAGGGTGTAAGCAAATGTCCACTATATCATCTACCAGCGCAGGTCGGCGGGGTGGAGGGCCCTCCGTTCACTCCCCGCACTCACGAAACAACCGGACAGGCCATAGTAGCGCCTGTCCCTACTGTCCACATTCCGCCTCCTGTTTAGCTGTGTTTGCACACAGGCTCCCAGTCTCCTCCCCTCTGCATCACCGGAGCACGCCACCTGCGGCTCCCGGGCAGACCAGACACTTCCTCCTCCTCCTAAGCTCCAGATTCCCTCCACAGGTCGCCCTTGGCATCCGCGAGATCCCGCGCCGGAGTTTAGCCGCTCTCCAGTCCATGCACCACTTCACTTTGATGTCGGTGTTTTGGCCCCAAAATGGCGGCGGCCGCCTCCAAAATCTGCTGCACCGGCTCGCGCCGCAGGCCCAGCAACAATTTCCAGTGGGCCACCTCCGTCCGACGGCGTACAGCCCAAATGTCTCACATGTAGTTTTTATAGGGGTTCCACGCCCTGCCAGCGTCATCCGCGCCGGCGAGCAGCGCTCCGAGCCCAGAGCCGCCACCCGGCTGCACGGCTCCGCGAGTTCCACTTTTAATCAGCCTGGGGGCCGCCTCGACACCCCAGCGCTGACAGGATCCCTTGGGCTGCTTTCAACAATGCCAGGACCTTTCAGCGTCCCGGCGCTGCCCCCGCACAGGCCCCGCCGCCAGCACACACCTCGGGCCCGAGTTACGGCTCCTCCACCAGCGAGCCCCGGCAGGCGCCTCCGTCGGATCCGCCCTGCGGCCGCGCGGTCCCCCAGCTCCTCTCAGGCATTAGGATATGAGAGTCTCATGCCTCCGCCTGTGTCGCACCGTCATCTGCACGGTTTCTACAGGTTCTGGCAGCTTAGGCTCGCCCCAAAGTGAAGGATAATTAAAGGACTTCGATCCGGCCAGCGGAGCTCACTCAGAGAGCGGCCATCTCGCTGCTCAGCAGGCCACGCCCCCCAGGTGGAAAGTCTTTGATGTCCAGAAGACTTAGAAAAGGGGGCAAGCCAATATGCTCTTAAAGTCACTCTGGGTTGAAGTGAAATGGGTTCAGTCTTTCCCCAGCAGGGGATAGGGCAGCAGGCAGTAGGGCAGCACAGCAGAAAAGCAGCTCTTCCAGAGCAATAGTCCAGAGTGGCAGTCCTTGTAGCAGCGCAGCAGTCCTTACTCCTTGCCTGAGTTCTTCACAGGTCCAGATCCAGTAGTGTACTGAGTTGGTAGGGTTAGTGTCCAGTACTTATACTCAGTTGTGCCTGTGAAGTGGGGGGGGTAACTTAAAAGGAGGGTCTTTGAAGTGCAGAGAGGTCCTTTCTTCCTGCCCTGGCTAAACAGTCCTTAGTGTGGTAACAGAACACTGCCTATTCAGGTGTAGGTGTTGGCCCCTCCCTCCCAATCTGCCCAGGATGGCCCATTAGGATGTTGATTGCTCAACAGTCACACACAAGAGTCCTTTGTGTGTGGTTGCGTAGAGGAAATGCACAATCCAGCTGTCACCCCACCCCAGAAGTGTATTGGAGGCAGGCTGAGGAAAATGTCTAAAAGTGACATTTTCAAAATTGTAACAATAAATCCGACTTTACCATTAAAGAGGATTTATTATTACAATTCCATGGGTACTAAACATGATATATCCACTCCTCCTCAATTAGGTATTACAGCTTATTAAATGTAATAGGAAATCCCCAATGTTGACCTATGATAGGGGTAGGCCTCACAGTAGTGAAGAACAAATTTGGGAGATTTTCACTACCAGGATATGTAAAAACTTAAAAGTATATGCCTTTTATTTACATAGCACCCTGCCCCGTGGGATACCTAAGGCCTACCTTAGTGGTGAATTATATGGAATAAAAGGGGAGCTTGGCAAGAAGCTTTAAATGCCAAGTCAACATGACAGTGTACACTGCATATACCGCCTCTGCACTGGCAGTCCTGAAACATGTTTAAGGGCTACTTAAGTCGGTGACAAGCAGTGCTGCAGTCTCACTAGTAGCACTTAATTTACAGGCCCTGGCCATGGGTAGTGCACTTTACTAGGCTCTTGTAAGTACTTTAAACATACCAATAGTGGATGTACCAATCAAACCATGTTTAGGGACATTACAGAGAATTTCAGAGTATATAAATGTAAGGTTTCTGCTTACTACTGGACCAGGGGCAATAGATATTGAAGGTGTGTTGTGAGAAGGGGAAGCTGCAAATCAAAACATTAACTATTCTCAATTTATCAATGTAATTTTATAGGAGTCAATGATGAGAGGTGGTTGAAGGTTTAGTATTTTCTTAGTTTTTGATCTTTATTGCCAGAATACATTTTTTATATCAAAGATAAATAAATCAATTTTAAACAGAATAATGCATAAAGCACATTCCATACAATTAACTTTGCTAGTCTAATCTAAAGGATGATTCTGTAGAAAAGAAAGGATAATCAATCAGTCCGAAGAGCCCACAAAGAGTTCCTAAATTTAGAGATGTAAAAACATTGAGAAACTCAGTAAAGTTTCAAAATAAAAAAAGTTTCAGGCAAAGACTCTCAGAATGAATCTAAGTGTCAAAATTTAAAGCAGTTCCAAGTGAGTCAGAGAAGTATCCCAGAGAGTCTGCAAGAAGTCTGAAAACCCTAAACAAGTGACAGAGTATCAGAATTGGGAGTAAGATTCTCTCTCACTTAATCTAGCAACACACATTTTATAATAATTCAATCCTGTAACTTGTAACTTCTTTAATTGTCTCTGCACTGGTTTGACCAATCAGGTTATGCTGTCTTCATGGAAACAAGACAGCTTCTGCCGACTACCTAAACAAAGCAGCTATAAAACATTTCATTTTTCATGTTCTAATGTTGCTACTAAACTAACTTGTGGATGCCGGTTCACACCATTGTAAGAAATAGAAAAGAAAAAGTTCATCATTAGTGTTAGTGTTATGCATATTTGCACATCACATTTCCTTTCCCTTACACTCTTTTCTATCCTGCATGTTCATAAAGAAACATATTTCATGATTTCAAACTAAACATTTTATTCATTCAATGAACATATGAATGTATGAAGGTTACTTTACAACATAGACCATTCTCAAATGTTCCAAACAAATTTTAACAGTTGGTCATAATACATTGTTGACCTAGATCACTAATGACAAACAACCAAAATATGTACTTGATGGGGCATTCTTCAACTAGATCTTACAGGTATTACAGGTATTGTTGCCTTGTGCATTTTCAACGGCTAAGGAAGCATAGAAAGGAAATTAACTGCATTTCTTTCTCATTTCAGTCCTGTATGTTATTACTACATATGTAATGTTGCACCCTAAGATTTAGTTATTTAAAAATGCCCTCCCAATTCCCTCATCTGATCGTTGAAACCTTCACAAAATCACATTCACAGATGTATTCAGAGCAGCGGTGGCCGCTGCAAAGCTCAAGGGGAGGGGCACAGGCCCCCCAGCAATCCTGACGCTGCGTACATGCTAAAAATAGCATGTAAGCTCCGTCAGGATTTGTCTGAGCAGCTAGGTTTGCCACTCAAACACAAGCCTGGGGTCTGTGCTGTTTCTCCAGCTCAGCTGTGCATAGAGGCATGCTGGAGAAACCTAAGTGTGCATGTGTGGCTGGCCTGAGATGGCTGGCCAAACACAAATGTACACTTAGTGCTCTCTCCCCTCCTCCCCCGTTCCACCTCCCACAGCCCAGCCCTGCCCCACTCTGAACTCACTCCTGGCTGAGTAAGCAGATGAAGGTTAAAATTATAATAAAACATCGTTTTATCTTTCATCTCTGGCATAACCAAGAGGACAACTCTCCTTTGCCATTGCGAAGGAGCCACCCCTGTCTCTCATCTTCTGCTGAATCTCTCCTTTTCCCTTTCAGAATTTCTTTTTCTTGTAGTTTATTATATCCTTTATTAATATGCTCAGTTAATTTTAAATCTTTCTTTATTCTTTTGTTCATTTTTCTTCTTCGTTATTATTAGCCTTTTTATTGTGTTATAAATTGCTAGGGTAGATAGAAAAGAAACATCTACTAGTAGTACGGGAACTAAGATAGCCTTGAGGACTCCTCCTCCTGCTGCTTTAATCCATTTGCCTATTGAAGAAATTCTCTTAGTAAAACTATGTACTATGCTAGTGGTTCTAAGTCAAGCTTTAAGTCAGAAATATTCTTTGCATAATCAATTATCTTCTTACTCTTGTCTGGGATACAGATGCAACAATTTCCAGTCTTCCGCATCGTGCAGACTCTGCCTTTTTCTGTGTGTAAAATGTCTAAAGTATAGAAGCCCAATTGATGTAATTGCTACTAATTCTGTGTTTTCAACCAAAGCTCCAGATGTGCTAGTTGCCAGTTTGTCTACTACTGTTGAACGCTTTTTAATCTGCTCTTCATTTAATACTACTCCTACTGCTGGCATAATAGCTCGAAATAGGTCTCCCACTAATTGTGTTCCCTCATTCACAATATATGAACATCTATGTAAAGGTGTCATTGTTAGCACATCTAAACTTTGTATATGAAACATCTTTAGAAAGAGCAATCCTAAGAAGCAAATTCCTTCCTAGTCAGTTGGCAATATAAAATAAGAAATCTCTCTACAGATAAAATAACCTGCAGGTATAGTTGGAACTTGCAATATTTGCCATGTTCCTCCTGATAACTAAAAAGCATGTTCACAGTTACTTTTCCCTACTGGTATCGTTTTCCCATAAATTCCTCTTTTAAGCGTACATAATTACCTTTTATGTCTCTTCTCTAATTTTAATTTTGGAACAGGCAACTTCTTTCTAAGTTGATTGCTCTCTTTCCCTGCGCCATTCCGTCTGGTAACTGCTGCCCCTTCATGGATTCTGACCCTCTGGTTAGTGTTCGAGGCCCTCTTCTACCTGTTGGCTCCTGCCTGTGCCTCATTCCTAGTGGTCCAAAGGAAGAGCTTCATTGCTCTGCTGATGCCCTGCCCCCTTCCTTTTCTCTTTGCTTTTCTTTCTCTTTTCTCACCTTTTTTCCGCCATGTTGCCTCTTTCCTGCCACCTTTGGCATTTTGTCTCTCCCCCTTCTCTGCTCATGCACTCCCCCACGGACCACCCCCTCCAGCTCCATTTTCTTGCTTTTTCCGCTCCATGCATTTTTCGCCTCCCAGCTGTCCAGCCTGCCCCGCACACTACTTAATGGTGCCTGCTGCGCAGTGAAGAGGCATTCCAACTGACCTGGTCAGTGGACTGCTCCCTTTCCCTGCGCAGCTCCACCTCGTAGCTGATTCCCCCTTCATGGATTCTGACCCTCTGGTCAGTGTTCGATGCGGTCCTCCACCTCCAGGCTCCCGCATGCACCTCATCCCTGGTGGTCCAGTGGAAGAGTTTCCTTGCTCTGACAATGCTCTATCCTCTGCCTCTTTGCTCTGCCTTTTCTCTTTCCTTTCCTTTTCTTTCTTTTTGTCTCCTTTTTTCCTTCTGCCCTGTTGCCTCTTTCCTGCCACCTTAGGCATTTTTTCTCTCCCCCTTCTCTGCCCCTGCTGCTGCGATGCCCCATGGCCCGCAACCTCCAACACAGTTTTCCCACTTTTCCCGCTCCCTGTGTTTCCCACCTACAAGCTGTCCAGCCCACCCTGCACACTACGTAACGGCGGCCCGTGTGCACCCGCGATGCTGGTGTGCTGAAGGTTCGCCAAAGGCAAGCCTATCCATGCCTGGACTGTGTCCAGTGTCACAGACCCTGGCCCTCTGACTACCCATCTCTATGATGCCAGCACCCTGGACGTCACACAGCCTGCCACCGCGCAACACCAAATGACACCCAGGGCCCCTTCTCAAGCCGAAACTGCTGCTGCACCTTCTCCCACCACTGGACACCAGCACCTCCCACCGATCGAATAACAAACACTGGACCTGACTGCCTCTGCTGTATCATGCACAACACCCGCTCCCGCCACAAACTCTCAATAGAAATCTCGAACCTACTCAAATCTACTCAACTCCCCCAACATCGCCTTTATCAGAGAAACCTGGATGAACCCCAGCTCAGCACAAGACATTACCATTGCCATCCCCGATGGCTACAAGATCACTCACAAGGACTGCACCAAACGCCCAGGGGGAGGCATCGCCAATGCACACAAAAGCACCCTCTGCCTGACCACCCACTCGAACGGTCAAGCGACCAAAATGGAATGCCTCCACTTCTACATACAAACCAGCCCAACAGCACCCTCTGTAGCACCCTCATCTACAGACCTCCCGGCCCTCACACATGCTTCATCGATGACAACATGGACTTCATCACATCCCATGCTCTTGCCCCCACCGACTTCATCCTACTAGGTGACCTCAATTTTCACCTGGACAACCCCAGTATGCCGATGACACCTTGATGATCCTCTGGCTCACCAACTAACCCACAGTTGCCAGGAGCAACTTCCACAATGGGATGAAGGCGGTCTCCAAATGGATGAGGGACAGCTGAGTCAAGCTAAACTCAGACAAGACCGAAGCACTTGGGATAGCTCCTGGTGGCCCACTGGGCTGGATAACCCCTCCACACCCTCTGACCATGCATGAAACCTCACCATCATACTGGACTCCTCTCTCACCATGAACTGTCAGATCAACGCCATCTCATCATCCTGCTTCCACTTGCTGCATCTGTTCTGAAAAACTTTCAGGTGGATCCTCCCAGAGTCCAGAAAGACAGTTACCCACGCACTCATCAGCAGCAGACTCCACTATGGCTATGCACTCTACGCCAGCGTTACCCAGAAACTCCTCCAGAAACTTCAGAACATCCAAAAAGTCGCTGCCAGACTTGGCCAAAATGCTCCTCACCACAGCCACATCACCAAGCACCTGAGAGAACTCCACTGGCTTCCTGTCAACAAAAGAGTCACTTTCAAGCTCCACCCACATGCCTACAAAACCCTCCATGACGCAGGACCTGCGTGCCTCAACCACTGCCTCTCATTCCACGTACCGACCAGACAGCTCTACTCTGCCCAGCTGGCCCTGGCTACCGTCTCACGGATCCGTAAGATCAGTAACGAAGGAAAATATTTTTCCTACCTCACTGCAAAGACCACAGGCAATCTCCGTTGCCACCCCAATTCAGGAAGGACCTCAATACCTGGTTGTTCTACTGAACCACAGCTCCCAGTCAGATCAGCATCCCCCCTCCTCCAGCACCTTGAGACCCTTATGGGTGAGCAGTCACACTATACAAACCCCTGACTGATTGACTGATTGATTGATTTTGATTGATTAATCTAAACTCTTCTTCCTCTCTTTTTCACACATTCTTCAAAGATATTCCTTTTTATATGTGATACATTTTTCTCTTCAACATTAAAATGAAAGCTGTTTCTAGTTGATTCATTAAGCAGGTTAGGATGTTTACTTGAGCTTTAACAGTATTTACAGGAAGAAAAGATCTAAAGTAATACCAAGGTGTTTCCATTTCCCTAGCTTGTGTATGTAGATTCATGCTTTTCATTAGTGGGGCTTATGGAAAAACCATGGCAAAGTAAGAAAAGTAGTATTCAAAGTGCCTTTGCGTATATACTAAACTAAGCAGTATACTATATGATATAGCCTAGGAAAGGGGAATATGACGATAAGCTACTTGTTCATCAGCTGAAAAAGGAATGTGTGTGCATACATAGCCTTTTTTTGCATTAATGGCTTTTGTATGTTCTTGCACCAATCTAGAGCAAACATTTGTTGAGTAATCTTCCTTCATGTAATCTGAAAAAGATTCTTTCAACTCATTCTCATTAATATCTGGTCTAGATGTTCGTTGTGTTAGTGAATGTATCTACAGATTTCTCTGTCTATGGTGTGAAATGTATTAGTAATAATATGTCAACTGACACCAAAACTATTAGTGTAAATACAATAATAATCTTACATATATTCTGGTTAAGGTACACATGTTTATCCAAAGTCAGATATTATAAAGCAATACATGTGTAAAAGCAAAGTGAATGTCTTTATCTCAATCTGCAAATGTCTTCATTATTTTCTTCTTTCTTAGTTTCCCACAGCTTTAGTTACAGTTGTCTTCATATAGTCTTCCTTAAACCTACTCTGCGTTCTTCCAGCATGTTATCCCACTCTTCTGCTGTTTCCTCTGGCCTAGGTACCCTTCTTATCACTTTGAACATCTTTATTGAAGTCTCAAACAGTTCATTTAATGCGTTTGCTTGCAACTGTATTTCTGCCTAGTAATTTCAATAAGTTTCAGACCACTCCTCATTCCAGTCAAGCAAGTCTGAGATTGGGACATTTAGTACTTGGCTCATATAAAATTCCATTCAGGTGCTGCATATCTTCAACAGGTACTCTAACTCTTTTGGATCTTCTGAGTATTTGTTGAAATCTTTCTGTTTTACGTCTGTTTCTTCATCAGTTAGTGAAATGGATTCAACTGACACACTTGAGTTTAGCCTCTTTTGATTGTATGTCTTTGGCCATTTAGCATTGTGGGCATCTTTTGATGTTCTTGACCCAGAACTTGGTCCTGCTCCTGGATCTTCTTGTAGTTCTTTGGGTAATGTAACTGTCACTTCAGCTTGAGTTTGTGAGATAGCCGTCAAACGGATTTCTTCATCTGTCTGCATATCTTCACCCCTTTCTTGTTGCTGTCTCTGATCAAAAGCTGTCCTTTTCTCTATCCAAGTCTGTAGAACTAGTGGTGGTACATTAACCAGTGTTCTCGGTTAAGCCTTATAGAACACTATTTCTTCATATGGATCTCTTGTTCGCGGGGTAGGAGAGGCATGAACCCAGTTTTGCACCCCAGCACACTTGACAGCTGTATACATGATCAGAATGACTTGATAGAGGCATTTCCACCTTGGCTACAAGCAAGACTTTCTCACATGCTTCTTGACAAGGACCAGGTTTTCTGGGCTAAGGCCATGGCACTGCTTTTGGATTTACAGTGAGTGACAGCTACAACCTTTCGAGAGACAGAACACACCACATCAGCTAGTCCGTTGCAATAATCGAGTACCATGTCATTTTGTTGTGTTCACAAATGCATTTGTAGGAACAGCTGGTAATCGCACTGTTCTCCCCATGAATATCTCATGTGGGTATAAACCAGCCTTTAGAGCAAGTGTACTTCACATACTCATCAATACTAGAGGTAGTGCATCAGGCCATTCTAATGAAGTTGAAGCACAAACTTTTGCCAATCTGGATTTAATGTTTGTGTAGATCTGCTCAACTGCTCCGGATGCTTCAGGTTGATTACTGTAGTGTAGCTTCTGTCTAGTTTACAGTGCTGTACAAAACATCTTAATGATGTCACTGTTACAGTGAATTACTCGATCTGACTCCAAAGAGACAAGCATACTGTATCTTGGAACTAACTACCCAATAGCAGTTTGGCTACAGTGTGAATGTCATTTCTCCATGCTGGGTAGGCTTCCACCCATCAAGAGAAGATGCACACTACAGCCATGACATATCTGAGTGGGTTACAAACAGGCATCACAGTAAAGTCCATCTGCAGTCTGTTGAAAAGACCCCCAGATCCTCCTATGTGGCTCTTTATACTTGGTGTTCATTTCCCAAATGTATTTGTTGACATGTTACACGTCTGTGACATAATTCTTCTGCATGGGCTCCAAATCTGGGTTAAACCACTTCTGATTGAATGATCTGTAGGTCCATGGCAATGTAATTTCATCAGAGATAGCAGGGTTTCTGGAAACACTGGTCTTCCATCTACTGAAAACCTAATTTCATTTTCATCTTTTCCACATCCTGCTCTGATCCAACTCTGTTGTTCTGCTTCAGAGACATTTTATTGCATTGCTTTGAAATTCTCCCAGGTGTCAGCTATTATCATCAACATGGAATAGACAGTGTCCTCTTGAGATCCATCTGTGAATGCCCCATTTAAATTAACAGGACACTATTGCACAATAGCATGCCGCATCACCTGCATATCTATTGCAGACAGTGACATAACCATTGTCACTTCTGTGTGCTGCACATTTGACAACAGAAATTTCAATTGGAAGCTGTAAAACTTCCAATTATTATCTTACCTGTTCACCATTCTTATGTGTGAAGCAGATGAAGTCATAAACCCTCTTTGTGAGCATAACTGGTCAAAATCATGGACCAAACCAAAGCCACACTGACTGTCTATAGGTATAGTTACTCTCATTTGGGACATCAAGCTGCAAGTTCTGGTAAGAGCAATCAATTCTGCAACTTGTGCCGAAGAAACTCCTTTTAAACTATGAAGTTCCTATTATTTCTTTTGCTGTGCAGATAGTGCAAGCTCCTCTCAAGGAACCATTGTTTGTTCTTGGACATGAGCCATCACAAAATAACACAGAAACAAGTCTAATTAAAAACTTATCTTACATGCCAGGTTTTGGCTTGGTCCATGACATCAAGACAGTCGTGTTAAAACTCATCAGCTACATCACTTTCAGGTAGTGGAAGCTGTGTACTAGGATTCCAAACATGGTAGAGCTTCAACCTTACATTACTGGATGCAACGATCTGTGTGCTTGTATTTTGTCAGTCTAGAATTGGCCATGTAGTGGGTTTTGGCTCTAGTAACTAAAACCTCACTGAGTGGGGGATCATAACAATGAAAGGATTTTCATTCACTATGCTTTCACATCTCTCTAGGCTAGCACTGGCAGCTTCTACTGCTCGAAGACAACCAGACAGTGCAGCTGCTACAGGATCAAGTGTGACCACAAAAAAGCCACTGGCTTTTTAGCATCACTATGCATCTGTGTAAGCATTGAAAGGGTACAGCCGTCCTTCTTTCTGAAAAGTAAGGTAGGATTCTCTGAATAATCAGGCATTACCAGTGCTGGGACATGACAGAGATTTTCTCCCAGCTCCAGGAAATCTTTCATGTGTAATTTGTCCCATGGAATTGGATCAGGCACATCTCTGTGAGTCAACCTCAGTAAAGGCTTTGCCATAAAGGAAAAGTTGGGTATCCACTGTCTACATTAGCCACCCATTCCCAAAAACATTCTGACTTCTCTTTGTGTCTTTGGAGGACCCATTCACAAAACGGCTTCCACTCTCTCCTTTGACACTTTCCTTGTTCCTTTCCCAATGATATGTCCAAAATATTAGACTTCTTTATGACAGTATTGCAGCTTGCTTGGGTAGACTTTATGTTCATTCTCAGCCAAATGATTCAGTAAGGCAATAGAATCTTGTTTTTAAATTTCTCTTGTCCTTAATAACCACTAATAGATCATCAATAGCCAAGTTACAGGATAGGGTTTCTTTAAAATCTTATTAAAATAGAGGAACTCTCATTATAGCATTGTGGGACTCAACACCATGCTAATACTTTCGCTTGAAACATGAAGAAGAATCGGTATTGACTATCCTTGTGTAATGGAATCAAGAAGAAAGCTTAGCAAAGATCTTCAACTGTGAAACACTCTGGTGTATAGGGAATCTGATAATGAATGGTGCCTGGATTCAGTACTATAAGTTAACATGGGATTACAATATCACCACCCTTTGTCAGGTCCTGCATGATCCTAAAATTGCCATTCAGCTTTTGTAATCCCATAATCTGTAAATTGCCTGGACTCCTGACTGTTTCTTTTAGAATGCATTTCGGTAATATGTCCTCAATTATTGAAGTTATTACTGCTATTGTTGCTGGAATCATTTGATAAGGTGGGTTTCTTGGAAACATGGCATTCGGTTTAACATTTTTTAGGACTGGTTGTATACCTTTTATTAGTCTGATATCTTTCTGTGTAAAGTCCCATTTTTCTGAATTCTCTCTCTTTAAAATCTGTGGTAAATCCTTTGCAGTCAGCATTGGGTCAAGTCCTTGTTTCTTGTTAAGCCAATTTGAACTCCACATACTCATGATGGGTCTGAAGTTCGAGCCCATTTGGCATACAACAAATAGTACAATTTAGTTTACACAGCAATCCCCTTCCCAATAGGTTCACTGGACTTGAATCGCAAACAAAACACTGTTGATTTTCTTTGAATAAGCCTATTTTTACAGGAACTCGTTTTGAGATTGGGTTTGAAGTATGTCTGTTTTTATCACCTACAACTTGGATCTTCTTTCCCTAGAGGGGTAGGTCTGAGACTTCTGCTGTTCTCACAGAGAAACGAGTAGCTCCAGTGTCAATCAGAAATGACACTTGGTGGCCATTCACCTCAAATTCTACAAATAGTCAACTCTAGCCTACCTCTAAGACTGCACCAAGTATGTAATCTGCCTCCCCTCTCAGGTACTATAATTCTGATGTGCCTGAATCCAAGCTTTCATCATCAAACATAGAGAACTTTTGAATCACATTTTGATTTTGCATTTGCACTGCATTTCAATTTACTCGGGGCAATTAATTTTGATTCAGTCTTGTGTTACCCACATTCTATTGAACCACTGGGGCTTCTGAGATTGCCATTTATTGAACTTGATCTTGCATTGCCTTTTGCACTTGCTGTTAGGCACATTTTGAATTTGCATTTGATTTCCTCCATGTATTATTGTTTATTCTATCTGGATTGAGCCTACATTCATGCTTTCAAAGGCCTATGTTGTTACAAAAATGATAAGGAGTTATTTTCTTTACTGTTGACACATCCACACCGGTACTTGGACCGACTGGAATTCCTCAACCTCTACCATGTGAAACAACCATACCTCTTTGAACTCCTTGCATTTTTGCTTGAAATCCAAATCCTTGTATACCACCTTGAGCACCAGCACCTTGTATTGCAGCACCATTTCCTGCAAACTTTGGATTCTGAAAACCTCTCTATGCCAACCTTGTATGGGCGAACACAAACTTTTATTTAAGGTCCTGCTGTTTCATGTCCTGCTCATCTCTTCAATATTTTGAATACTTTAGGACTTCGTCTAAAAGACTTTGGGCCTGATTACAACTTTGGAGGACGGTGTTAATCCGTCCCAAATGTGACGGAGATACCACCTACCGTATTACGAGCCCATTATATCCTATGGAACTCGTAATACAGTTGGCAGGATATCCGTCACATTTGGTACGGATTAACACCGTCCTCCAAAGTTGTAATCAGGCCCTTTGTCTGCCAACAAACCACATTCTGCTTTCTGTGCTGGCTAATCTCAGGTATCAAACCAAGCACAAACTGTGAAATAAAGAATCCCATATCTGTTGGTTCAACCTTCTTTGACCTACATGCTGTGAAATGCTTTAAATAACCTATCATATTGCTCATGCACTGACTCCTTTACTTCTTGCTCACATTATCCAATTGCTTTGGAAAAACTTTCTGAAAAACTAATAACATTGTTATACTTACAAGAGGTGAAGGTGCATTGGTTAGGGGAACTCTTGCTGGTTCTGTGTCAGGCCACTGAACAGCAATCTAACATTCAGCCCACAAATCTTTAGAACATCAATGCCGAAAAACATATCTAAATCAGTCCACAATACTTTTTAAATCTTAACAAACCTTTCAACTTGTTTGTTCCACTGCATGAGATTCTCTCTCAATTTTGGAAAATTGTTTGTAAATGATGCAAAGTCTCCTCTCCTCCAAGTAACATGCACATATCCTCCACCTGGATTTTCTCTTAAGGGGTAAGCTGTAGTTTGCTCATCATTTGGGGAGGCTAAAGGCAGCTTTCTATTTATTTCAGTCATTGATATTGGGTTCTTTTTCTTCTCATGTTTCTTTTCCCATTTACTCTCCAATTTATCAAATTCGCTCCAGCTACGAATGCATTTCAGCAATTAAGTAGTGCGCAATCACATTTCTGAAGAATGCATTGTCTTAATTGATTCATCCAATTGTGCTTTTGGAAAGCTTGACTTCTTATTTATGTGCTATTTGAGTTAACCTATCATGAACAGCTGTAGCTCTTCTTGTAATATCCATACACAAATACATTATTTTTCTTGATAATGATTACATAACCCAGGTCTAGACATCCTTAAATTATTTCCACTCATTCTATATTTAATCTTGATACATTCAATTGACTTTTTGTCTCTAAACCTGAACTAGTACTTGGTCTCTCTGTGTTCTCCATCCTTGTACCCTTCATAGCAACTTCCTCACACAATGGAGGAAGAATCCAGTCATCAAACAGGTTCATCTTTTCTTGTGCAGTTTTCATCATGCAAACAAATTGCTTTCCCTCTTGTGGAGTTTGCATCATTTGGGGTGGTGCCACACAACAATCTGAGAACTTTGTGAAATCAGAAACCCTGCCACCTATGTACCTGCAACAGCTTCTTGAGCTACTCTATTTGGTGCACAATTTGCCGGTGTTTCTACTGCATTTGCTACACATGTCTCATTCGGCTGGGTTGACGTGACCTTAGTAACATGTGCTGGTACAGTCACTGTGGAAGCAGTAACATCTGTAGGCATCTCCACTTGAGAGGCCTTACTTGAGCTGGAACTTGAATTACTTGCTGAACTACAGGCTGTGTCATAACAGGTTATGCTACAAATAAACTCAGGCCCTCATTACGAGTGTGGCGGTCTCAAGACCACCACTCTCGCAATGGCGGTTGGACCGCCGCAGACAGTGCGGTCCGACTGCCCTATTATGACCGTGGCAGATGGGCCACGGTCCGCCGCCGGGCCCGCCAGGCTGCTGCCTGTCGACAGCCTGGTGGTCTCGGCGGTCGCAATCCACCAGGGATTACGAGTCCCCTTTCCGCCAGCCTTTGCATGGTGGTCTCACCGCCATGCAAAATCTGGCACAAAAGGGGCATCGGGGGCCCCATGGGGGACTTTGCACTACCCATGCACTTGGCATGGGCAGTGTAGGGGCCCCTCTGGAGTGCCCGTCGCACATTTCACTGCCCGAATTTCGGGCAGTGAAATGCGCGACGGGTGCTGTCGCACCCAACGCACCACAACATTGCCACCGGCTTGATTACGAGCCGTCATCAATGTTGTGGTGAATTTTCGTCTGCTGGCTCACTGGAAAACTCCTAATATGACGGGCAAAAGACCTCCATTACTGGCGGTCTTTTGCCTGCCGCGGCTTCATCGGTCCTATGAAAGGACTGCCGAAGTCGTAATGAGGCCCTGAGTATTTTGTATCAACACTGGCTGTGTAACAACAGGCTGGCTGTATTGCTTGCAGTTGTCCAATAATCTGCTATGTATTTGGATCAACAGGAGCAGTAAATACTGTTTGTTGGAAAATGGGTTATTGGTAGGGCAGGTAGGTACCTACACCTAGCAACAAGCCACTAACCTCCACCTAGGTACAGTTAGGTCTCAGTAAATTAATCCCAGCTCAACCCTTGGTAGCTTGGCAACGAGCGTCAAGGCTTAATTTAGGAGACAAAGTGTAAAGCATTCAAATATCACAAAACAGTAATTAAATAAAACACAGGAAACAGTTTAAAAATCCAAAACCAATTTATAAAAATAGTTTATATTTTTATCTTTAAAATGACACAAAAACGATTAAAATCGGTTCAGGGGAACCGGAGATATGAATTTTTAAAGAATTATTACTTTTCTAGCGCTTAGAAACAAAAAGCGCCAATCGGGTCATCTGGTTGCACCTCGACCGGGGCAAAGTCAAACTTTCAGGCTGACCGCGATGGAGCCCTGCTCGGCTACAGGTCGCGGGAGGCCTCGGTTAAAAAGTTACCTTCTGACTTAGTCTTTATTTTGAAGTTTTTCTTCACCGGGACGAACCACGAAGTCAGGCCGGGTCGCGGTTGAGGCAAGCCGGATAGAATTTCCGCGGCGGGTCGGTCCCTCTCTGGAGTTTTTTTTCTAAAATTCTCAAATCTTTTCCAAACTTCTGGGGCTTCACCCAGATGTTCTTTTAAGGTTCTTTTGGGGTCCACAGCTCACCCCAAGGGTCCAGAAGTTCTGTGATGGTCCTTGGGGGGTGCGGACTTCAACTCCCAGAATGCACCTGGCGCAAACTCCTTTTTGGCCACTGGACAGTGGTCAGCTGGTCGCTTTCTTCAGGAGTTGGTGCAGGGGACTCTGGTTTAACAATTTTTCACCTGTAGCAAACAGGGAGTCCCTCCTTGAACCAGTTGAAGCCAGGCAAAGTCCTTCTTGTGGTGAAGCCCAAGTGTGCAGCTGGTGCAGTCCTTCTGAGTGCAGGGTCCAGGTGCAGGCCAGGGGTCCAGCAGGGCAGTCCTTCTTCTTCTTTAGTTCCTTTCTTGTTGAATTCTGGAGGGGATCTGAGGTGTGGGTGCAGGTTTGCCAGTTTTATCCTTGCTCCTGGGTGAAAAGCAGGGGGGCCCTGGTTCTCCAATCAGGGACAGGGTCGTCCCCCTGTGATGACCACTTCCTGGGAAGTGTGGCAAAAATCCATCCCAGAAGGCAACAGTCTCTAAAAATCCAACATGGATGAATCTGATTTTTGGAGGTTACATCTGGCTGAGCCCACCCACTGGTGTGGCTAAAAATCATAAACACACCCCTCTCCTGCCCTCTCCTAATCTAATCAAGGGGGCACCTAGCTGTCTGGGGTTGCAGGATGTGGGGGTGTTGCTGGGTGCTGCAAATGTCCTTCTCTGCCTTTGAAGACCAGTTTGGCAGCCCTCCCCCTTCCTGCCTCACCATCTGCTGAGGGGAGATTCTCTCCCCCAAGCACATTCCTTTGTGTGAAGCCAGGCCACTTCACACCTCATCAAAGTAGCCTGGCAGAAGCTGCTGCAGGCTGGCCAATCAGAGCACAGCAGCAAAAACAATGCAGAGCTGAAATTGGCAACTTTTTAGGTAAAGTCTAAACTTTTTACCTGAACAAGTTATATTAAATCCAACAACTGGAAGTTGTGGGATTTATTACAACAATTAATTTGATACCAGATTCTTGGTATGTAACATTTAAGGAGACTTTAAAATTTAAAATAAAGTCTGCCCATTCTAGCCTATGAAGGCCATTTACTTCAATGAGGGAAAAACGAATTTGGCTGTTTTTACCTCACCAGGGCTTATAAATCTATTTTTATAAAGTCCCTGCTTATAGTTACATGGCACCCAGCCCTAGGGGCACATAGGGCACACCTTAGGGGTGACTTATATGTAAAAATAAGGTAGTTTAAGACTTTGGAAGTACCTTTAATTCCAAAGTCGAATTTGCATATAACTTTAATTTAAAAGCAGCCAGCAAAGCAGGCCTGCCTTTAAAATGACACTGGGCACCTCAGCAGTGCACCTAGGTGTGCACCACCTATGCTGTGGTCCCTAAACCTACATGCCCTACCATATACTAGGGACTTATAGGTAGGTTAACTTAGCCAATTATAATTAGCCTAATTTGCATATCCATTTTACTCAGAGCACAGGCCCTGGGACTGGTTAGCAGTACCCAGGGCACCATCAAAGTCAGGAAAACACCAGCAAAAAGAGGAAAATGGGGGCAAAAAGTTATGGGGCCTCTGCAATCAGCCCTGTTTTCTCACACAACCCCCCCCCCCAGCCCACACGCCCAGGAGACTCAGCCCAACCCTGGGAGAGTCTTCCTGGCTTGTTAGGCGAGGAAGACAGTGAAGAAAACTGGCTGTCCCTTTGCAGGGCCTACTCTGCCTTATATCCTCCTGTCAGGGTCACTCCCTATGGGTAGTGAAGCCATCCCAACAGTAAAAGGACCCAACACAAACTGAAACTTTCCTCCAGGGGGGTCTTCCTCCTTTCTCTCTGCCAACTTGGGTAGTGAGGTGCCCACCTCCCCTACTCCAAACTTTGCTAGGGCAACACCTAGCTTACCCAAAGAGGTCACCCAACACTTGAGCAACCCCACCATGACCAATAGGGTCAGGGGGCCTACTTTGCTATTGGCCCTGGGGTCTGCCTCCCAGGCCAAGTACAGTGCTGCCAGGAAGGCTAGCACCCAGCAGAGGCTACTGACAGCTGTCAGTACCCAGAACCACACCCTAAGCTCTCCACTGACAGGTGGCTGAGCTGCTTTAGGGGCATCTTTGGGGTCCTGGCACCCCTCTTGCTGTCTAGAGTGGGGGAATACCACCTCCTGTGGCAGACACCCTCCTTCCACTCTCCCTTCTGTCAGTGCAGGGGCAACACCTTGCATCTGGACAGCTGCCTGACTACTCAGGACTTCCTTGGGGTCAGGTGAGGCCTCACCAGTGCCAACTCTGGGCTCCCCCCCTACTGGGGCAGAAGGCCCTTGGCTCCCTGGAACTCTCTTTAAGAGTGGCCTACCCTTCCATTTCTTCTTTCCTTTTCTTGGGGACCCCTGTCTCCTAACTGTAGGGACTGACTCCCCAGTACTTTGGGTTGGGGGGGCGCCCTGGGTGACCACCCCATCTGTGACCAGACTCACCTCTGGGAGGTCATTGCCCAGGATACAATCTAGGGGAAGGTCAGCACTGACTACCACCCTAATCCAGTCAAGGATACCCTCCCTCTCTAGGGGCACTATGGCTACAGGTTTGGAGGTGACCTCCCCTGTGGCTATCCTGACTTTCTTTGTCTTTCCTGGGACATACATGTCTGGGGTCACTAACCGGTCACTCACTATAGTGTGACTGGCACAGGTGTCCCTCAGGCCAGTGGTAGGGATCCCATTCACTTGAATGTGGTGGAAGTGCCTACTCCCACCCTCAGGGATCACCAGCTTACCATCTGGTCCTGTCTCCCAGCACAATGCTAGGAGGACTTCATCATCTGAGGAATCCTCCTCTATGGCTACACTGGACAGCCCAGTGCTGACCACCTTCCTTGGACAGGCTGCATCTCCTCTGAAGTGACCTGTCTGCTGACAGTCAAAGCAAGCCCTACTGTCCAAGAGTTTTTTTTAACCCTGGGTCTCCCTGTCTCTGCTTGTCAGAGTGGGAGTGGGATTTACTCTCCTCCTTCTTAGGGTTCTGGGGTACAGAGGGAGTCTCTGTGGTGGGCTTACCACCTCCCTCCTTAGGTTTTTGGGGACCTGCCCCCCCCTTCTTGGAGTCTCCCCCCTTGGACTTGACAACCACCCTGGTTCTCAACCACTCATCAGCTGCCTCCCCTAGCTCTCTAGGGTTGGTCTGCTTAGAGTCCACTAGATGCTGGCGTAACCTTTCTTGGGTACAATTGGTCAAGATGTGCTCTCTCATGATCAGATTGTATAACCCCTCATAAGTATCTACTTTGTTACCAATAATCCAGCCCTCTAGTGCCTTTAGTGAAATGTCCACAAAGTCAACCCAAGACTGGGTACTGACCTTCTGGGTGTCCCTGAACTTCATTCTATATTGCTCTGGGGTCAGACCAAACTTCTTGGCTAAGCACCTCTTCATACTAGGGTATGAATCTGCCTCCTCCCCCCTTAAGGTCAGAAGCCTATCCCTCCCTGAGTTGGGGACCAACTCCCACAAAAGGGAACCCCAGTATTGAGGCCTAACCCTTCTCATTTGGAGTGCCCTCTCAAAGGCCCCCAGCCACTTATCTATGTCATCCCCCTCTACATAAGCAGGAACCACCCCCTTGGGTAATCTGGGGCAAACTCCCCCACCCATGGACACCTCAGCTTCTTTATCGCTGCTTCCATCTCTTTTCTCTTTGTATGCCCACTTTTTCTTTTCTAGGGCCAGCTTCTCTGCTTCCAAAGCTATGTATGCTAGCTGGGCCTCCAGCTCTCTTTCTCTGATGGATGGGTTCTCTCCTCCTGAAAGGACCCCCTTCCCACCACTAGCTTTGGATCTGCCCCTAGTGACTGTATTTACTGAGGACCGTTCTTCCTCATCCTCACTTGGGCTCAGATGCCTTCCCTCCCCTGAGTGGTTAGAGCTAGCATCCTCCCTTCTTTCTCCCTCCTCTGGAGCTTCTTCTGACTCTACCTCTTGGGCCTCAGCCCATGCTGTCAGGGATGTGATCAGGATTTGCTTCCTGAGATCAGTGGTTGCAGGCAACCCTCTTTCAATACACAACCCCCTAAGCTGGACTACTGTCAGTGTGGGTAGGCTAGCCAGATCAAGCTCCATGGTTCCCTAGTTTTGTGTCAACAAAAACTTTTTGCAAAAATTGGAAACAAGAATTTAGAAAAATTAAAAAAATTCAATAATTGAAATTAATCCAAATTAAAAATTACAAACAATTTTTGCACTAGGACAATTTAAAGGATTTTTAATTTGTTTTACCTAAAACTGTAACGTGATATTGAACACAAGTACAGGATCCCGTCGCTGCTTCCAATTATGTTGGAAAATGGGTTATTGGTAGGGCAGGTAGGTACCTACACCTAGCAACAAGCCACTAACCTCCACCTAGGTACAGTTAGGTCTCAGTAAATTAATCCCAGCTCAACCCTTGGTAGCTTGGCAACGAGCGTCAAGGCTTAACTTAGGAAACAAAGGGCCTGATTCTAACTTTGGAGGACGGTGTTAAACCGTCCCAAAAGTGGCGGATATACCACCTACCGTATTACGAGTTCCATAGGATATAATGGACTCGTAATACGGTAGGTGGTATATCCGCCACTTTTGGGACGGTTTAACACCGTCCTCCAAAGTTAGAATCAGGCCCAAAGTGTAAAGCATTCTAATATCACAAAACAGTAATTAAATAAAACACAGGAAACAGTTTAAAAATCCAAAACCAATTTATAAAAATAGTTTATATTTTTATCTTTAAAATGACACAAAAACGATTAAAATCGGTTCAGGGGAACCGGAGATATGAATTTTTAAAGAATTATTACTTTTCTAGCGCTTAGAAACAAAAAGCGCCAATCGGGTCATCTGGTTGCACCTCGACCGGGGCAAAGTCAAACTTTCAGGCCAACCGCGATGGAGCCCTGCTCGGCTACAGGTCGCGGGAGGCCTCGGTTAAAAAGTTACCTTCTGACTTAGTCTTTATTTTGAAGTTTTTCTTCACCGGGACGAACCACGAAGTCAGGCCGGGTCGCGGTTGAGGCAAGCCGGCTAGAATTTCCGCGGCGGGTCGGTCCCTCTCTGGAGCTTTTTTCCAAAAATTCTCAAATCTTTTCCAAACTTCTGGGGCTTCACCCAGATGTTCTTTTAAGGTTCTTTTGGGGTCCACAGCTCACCCCAAGGGTCCAGAAGTTCTGTGATGGTCCTTGGGGGGTGCGGACTTCAACTCCCAGAATGCACCTGGCGCAAACTCCTTTTTGGCCACTGGACAGTGGTCAGCTGGTCGCTTTCTTCAGGAGTTGGTGCAGGGGACTCTGGTTTAGCAATTTTTCACCTGTAGCAAACAGGGAGTCTCTCCTTGAACCAGTTGAAGCCAGGCAAAGTCCTTCTTGTGGTGAAGCCCAAGTGTGCAGCTGGTGCAGTCCTTCTGAGTGCAGGGTCCAGGTGCAGGCCAGGGGTCCAGCAGGGCAGTCCTTCTTCTTCTTTAGTTCCTTTCTTGTTGAATTCTGGAGGGGATCTGAGGTGTGGGTGCAGGTTTGCCAGTTTTATCCTTGCTCCTGGGTGAAAAGCAGGGGGGCCCTGGTTCTCCAATTAGGGACAGGGTCGTCCCCCTGTGATGACCACTTCCTGGGAAGTGTGGCAAAAATCCATCCCAGAAGGCAACAGTCTCTAAAAATCCAACATGGATGAATCTGATTTTTGGAGGTTACATCTGGCTGAGCCCACCCACTGGTGTGGCTAAAAATCATAAACACACCCCTCTCCTGCCCTCTCCTAATCTAATCAAGGGGGCACCTAGCTGTCTGGGGTTGCAGGATGTGGGGGTGTTGCTGGGTGCTGCAAATGTCCTTCTCTGCCTTTGAAGACCAGTTTGGCAGCCGTCCCCCTTCCTGCCTCACCATCTGCTGAGGGGAGATTCTCTCCCCCAAGCACATTCCTTTGTGTGAAGCCAGGCCACTTCACACCTCATCAAAGTAGCCTGGCAGAAGCTGCTGCAGGCTGGCCAATCAGAGCACAGCAGCAAAAACAATGCAGAGCTGAAATTGGCAACTTTTTAGGTAAAGTCTAAACTTTTTACCTGAACAAGTTATATTAAATCCAACAACTGGAAGTTGTGGGATTTATTACAACAATTAATTTGATACCAAATTCTTGGTATGTAACATTTAAGGAGACTTTAAAATTTAAAATAAAGTCTGCCCATTCTAGCCTATGAAGGCCATTTACTTCAATGAGGGAAAAACGAATTTGGCTGTTTTTACCTCACCAGGGCTTATAAATCTATTTTTATAAAGTCCCTGCTTATAGTTACATGGCACCCAGCCCTAGGGGCACATAGGGCACACCTTAGGGGTGACTTATATGTAAAAATAAGGTAGTTTAAGACTTTGGAAGTACCTTTAATTCCAAAGTCGAATTTGCATATAACTTTAATTTAAAAGCAGCCAGCAAAGCAGGCCTGCCTTTAAAATGACACTGGGCACCTCAGCAGTGCACCTAGGTGTGCACCACCTATGCTGTGGTCCCTAAACCTATATGCCCTACCATATACTAGGGACTTATAGGTAGGTTAACTTAGCCAATTATAATTAGCCTAATTTGCATATCCATTTTACTCAGAGCACAGGCCCTGGGACTGGTTAGCAGTACCCAGGGCACCATCAAAGTCAGGAAAACACAAGCAAAAAGAGGAAAATGGGGGCAAAAAGTTATGGGGCCTCTGCAATCAGCCCTGTTTTCTCACACTGTTAAATTATTATTTACTGTTATACTAACACCTGCTTTATGCCCCACATATGGTGGTGGGTGTCCAGCTAAGATTTCCTCTAGAATTTGATCTCTTGAATCTGTTTAAAAATCTGTTTTTGGTTAAACCTTTATTCCTGAATCAACTTTAATCATTTTCCTTTAAGGTTTCTTGAGTCTCTATAACTGTTTGTTTTTCTCTTTTGCAATTACAGGGTATAGGGCCTGATTTAGAACTTGGCAGTAACAGTCCCGGCACTGTTTTCCATCTGAAAACCCATCCGCCACCTTGTTGGTCCGCCCATCCAACTTAGATATAGGCAAAAGACTGCCCAAGTCCTACTGATTGTGCCAGGAATCCTCACCCAAGTCGACTGCGCCATTGGATAAAGTGGCTGACGGCAGGACTCCAGCCATCTTTCCCACCAAGCAGATTTTGATGTGCCTTCCTGCCACACCAACTGTGGATGTGCTACCTCCACACCTGAGTTGCCAGTTTGGAGAGAAAATTAGGTAAAAAAACCTAATTTTTCACGATTCCACTTCTGTTTTTGACTCAACAGGACTGGCCAAGAACTTCTGTTGCTGCTGTCACTTGACTACAGCGAAATCATGCCCCCCCATTGTCGGACTCAAATGTAGGAATCCGTATTGCAAGTCTACGTTGTGTGGTCACTGCACAAAAGCTCAGGACCACTGCAGTCATATACATGTCACAATATTTTTTTTTAATCACTGTGACTTGCATATGTCAGAAACACAATTGTGTCGGACATGGATGGGGACACACTGGTACAAGACATATATTGCACACATACACAAATGTTGTTTTGGTGTCAGTATTCATTGCCAAAGGAATGCTGGTACCACAATTACATCCCAATCACACTTGTCATGTATGTCCACGTGTGCACACTGCAAGGGGACCTGTACCTGTAATGTTGTGCCTCAAGTTGTGTATGTGAGTCAGTACGTGTATGTGTGGGTGAGATTTGATTGGCTGGTTGAGGTGGAGGAGGCTGAAGTGGGTGATGATGTTACATCAGTTTGTGTGCCACTTGCATATGAGTCTGATGTTGAATATGTTTGGTTGTGCATTGTGTTGGTGTGTGTAGCATTCATTTGAGTGTTGTATGGTGGTCATTGTTGTAATGTGTGTAGTTGTGCTTTTGTATGCGTTTGTGTAGATGAATGTGTAGTTGTGTCAGTTGTTAGGGTTGTGTCGTGTGTGGGTGTAGTATCAATAATGTAGATATGTTGTGTCATGGACGTATGGCAATGTGTGTTTTTGGAATGTAAGTGTTGTGTTGTGGTGGAATGGGAATGGAAAATAGTGTGTATGTAGTGTGTTGTGCAGGTGGACACATATGGCAAAGGTACAGAGTGTGTGTGAGACTTACCTCTTTTCCATAGCCACTGCCATATTAGGATGAACTTTGGGTCCCATGATTGGCTCCTTCTGTCAGCAATCCACCACCAATTTACAGCCTTCAAAACTGTGACATCTAAGTATTGTTGGTGGTAGGCGCCCAGCCTGAAGGCTAGAAAGAATACTCCTTTGTGGTGGTCAGCATCTCAGCTGCAATACATCTAAATATGACAGTTGGAGCACTGCCGACTTGATTGAGTATTCGGGACCACCGCTGCAGCAATACTCTCCAGATCTAAATCAGGCCCATAGTCTAGTTTCTTCTATTATGTGTTTTCTCCACCTCTGCTTATGTTTATCCAAAACTGCATCTGCATAGTACAAAATAGCTCCTTTTGTTTGTCTTTGTTACTTGTCTCTATCCCGAGCTTTTGCCATTTTTTCCAAAGCATTTAAAAATTGAATTGAGTGGGTCTAGAATGTGGCTTCATTTCACAAAGAATTTCTCGTAATTTGCCTCTAACCCTCAAATTAAATGATGCCCATCTAGAAAAACTCAATGAACCCTATTTTTCAGTAATATTGCACCACTGACAAAGTCATACACATGTATGTAACCCTTCCTCAATCATCATGTGATATGCAGGCAATAGTCAAATCACCTCTAATAACATTTCTAATAGTTTCAAAAATTGTCATGATTTTGAATTCAATTCAACATATGACACATAAAAAGAATACAAGATTTCAAAATTTGGATTTTGTTCTGTATATATCAAATTCAGAAATGCCTTTCTTGCAATCTCAGTGCAGCTTTGTAATCCAATCCACCAATGACAGCGTGGCTCTCTACACAGCTCATTCAATCTCAGTGCGGCATGTCCACCAACTAAGTAATGCCAGCACTGCATAATATGATGCAACAACTCATGCCTTGCAGGGTTCACCCTTCTTTACAGTTTCTTTGTACACACACAAAGCTTTGATTCTACAATTCTATACAACATAACATACCAATATTTGTCTGCTTCTACTAAAGAAATACAATAAAACATTCATCAACTGGAATTTTAAGTATTTTTTATTTACCTCTTCCATCTTTTCAATTGAAAAGAGTCTTATGCCCCAAACAATGAAATCTCGACCAGCAGAATATCACCTATTCAATGTTGTGTCACCTTTGCTTATTAGACTTCACCAACACTAATCAATATTAGCACATCCACAAAAAATTGGTATTGACCCTATATCAACTATGCAGTTGACGATATCTCACAACCTGCACTTCAAATCATTAGCAGACAAGAATAAAGTAAATCAACTCTTATATATCTCAATATGAATTCCACGATCTAGGACTACTTCTTAGTCTGATAATTTCTTTATCTTCTTTGACAAAAGTGCATAGGCATCATTGATGCAATTCAAAACATCAATTAACAAGCACTTCTTAAAGCAATATACAATTCACAAATAACATCTAATCATCACAATTACGATGCATAACTGTATTGACTCACAGCTGAAACTGGAATTCACCACTCTGCAACCACTACCGGCAACTGCTTCGGGAAACACCCTCTGTCAATCTTCGCACTGGACCTTTGGGCAATTGGGCATTTATCTACCATGGCCACTTTTAATTTTTGCAGCTTCTTTGTCTCATTACCTAACCTTCCCCTTGCTACCTACTGTGTTAGAGTGGAATTTCAGAATAAATAATTATAATGTTTCTGTTTACTACTGGACCTTAGGCAATAGAACTTGGAGATGTGTTATGAGCAGAGAAAAGCTGCAAATCAAAACATTAGCAATTCTCAGTTTATCAATTACATTTTAGAAGAGTTACTGAGATGCAAGAAGGTTTAGTATTGTTATTATCAGTTTTCTTAGTGTTTCATCTTTATTAACAGAATCACATTTTTAGGTTGAAGATCAATAATTAAGTGTTAAACAGTACACTGCATAAAGAGTGTTGCATACAATTTATTTACCTAGTCTAATCTAAAGGATCATTCTGTAAAAAGGAAAAGATACTCGATCAATCAGAAGAATCCATAAAGAGTTCTTAAATTCAGAGATCTGAAAGCATTGAGAAACTCAGTTAAGTTTAAAAAGAAAAGAGGCAAAGAGTCTTAGAATTAATCAAATTTAAAGCAGCTCAAAGTGAGTCTGAGACATATCTCAGAGTGTGTCTGTGAGAGGTCTGAAAAATCTCAACAAGTGACAGAGTGTGAGAGTGGGGAATAACATTCTCTTTCACTTCATCTAGGAAGAAACATTTATAATAATACAATCTTGGAACTTGGAACTTCTTTCCTTGTAACTGCCACTGGTTCAACACATCAGGTTACAATGTCTTCCTGGGAACAGGACAGCTTCCTTTGACTAATCTGTCTAAACAAAGCAGCTATCAAACAGGTATGAAACATATTATTTATCATATTCTATTATTGCAACTAAACTATTTACTGGATGCCATTTTTACAATACAGAAAAAGTTCATAGTTATTGTAATGCATATTTGCATATCACATTTCCTTTCTATCCAACCTATTCATAAAGAAATAGATTTCATGATTTCAAACTAAACATTTGATTCATTCTATGAATGTGTGTAGGTTCAAGGGATATGCTTTACAACTTGGACCATTGCCAAATCTTCCAAACAAATTTTAACAGTTAGTCGTAATACATTGTTGACCTAGGTCACTAATGACAATGAAGTAAAATATGTGCTCAATGTGCATTCTTCACTCAGAACATATGGCTATTGTTGCCTTGTGCATTTTCGACTGCTAAGAAAGCATAGAAAGAAAATTAAATTAATTTCTTTCTCATTTTCAGGCCCACATGTTATTTCTACTGTTTAATTTTGCACCTATAATTTTTTTAATAAAAAACGCCTTGCCAGGAGAGAGATAACATGAACTTTAGCACTGGTCAGCAGTGGTAGAGCGTTCAGAGTCCTAAGGCAAACAACAATGAATTAGGAATATATAAGGCATGCAGTCAAAAAGTTTGGGCGAAGACCTCCCTAGGGCTGGCAGGCCTAACACATGAGATTTAGTTTCATGTCTCATCAATCTTTAGACCATGGATCAACGTGTTATTAGTATATGGGTGTTATTTGTGCTGTCCGTTTTCAAGTATAACTATTTTTTGCTTTTTCCTGGATACTTGAAGGCTGTGTAATAGTTTCCCTTATGGGTCATTGTAAAAATTAAACCTTTATAAAAATTAAAACTCTGGAGGTCAGAAATCAGCACTGGGAATGTCTTAAAGGTGTTGACTTAAATTCAGAGAAGTTGTTACTTTGCACATATTGAAAGCTGTTAGTGAAATATGGGTTTAAAAAATAAAAAGAAGAACTTTGTTGTCTATTCTCAGCTATCATTTAGTAACGCAGAGAGAATAGCATGATCAGTCATGTCAAATTCAGATGATAGTTTCTTCAGTACCAGGAAGCTGGACATCCTTAATCAAAAAGCTAGAAGGCATCATCAACTATTAAAAAAAAAAAGTTTTTGCACTGTCTCTCTGATCGAAAGTCTGATTGGAAGGGTGCTGCACTGCGGTAACTGTTAAACTGCAACACACTTTTCAGGTAAGTTGACCAGACATTGGAGACCAGCGATGAGTGCGAACTTCTCTGCTTTACTATGATTGGTTTCTGGTTTCTCTAGCAATGGAAAAACAAATTTATATTTTGTAGAGGATCCAAGGCAAAGCTGTTTATAGGACAGCATTTATTATATTAAATAAAGATGGGACAATTCTTCCAGGCATATGTTTTTGGTATAAGAAAGGTTTGGGTTATCAGAGTAATTTGGGCCTGATTTCAGCACAAACTTTCTTAGTGATCGGCATGCTCATTATTTTGAAGGCCCAACATTTTGTGGAGTATGATATGCTACAGATATTGGCAGTTTTGTTAGGAAAGGAAGAAGGGTGTCAAACACATTCCTGTTGGCAGTGAAGTGATTGCCAAATTCCTTGCATCTAGATTCATTGATCTTGATTTTCATAAATTGACTTATTAGAATATTGCCAAGCTCTTTTGGGCTTTTATATATATGAATTCACTTAAAAAAGCAAAGGTTGCAGGGATGTTATAGTAAGGTTCACATTTTAAATGTCAAAACCATAGAAATTCACCAGTTATAGTTAGAGTTACTGCAAGTAACTATAACTTATGCCCTAAGGTAACTATGACTTGCTCTCCCACCATGCACAGTTGTTTCATCAAAAATGTTACTGCAAATATGACATTGATATTATCAATGATGTTATCAAAGATGTCATAAGCGCCATGATTTGTGGGTTAATTAGCAGTGCATGGTGAGGGTGCAAGTTATGGTTACCTTAGGGCACGATTTATAGTGGTCCCCAGCGACATCAGTGGCTCCTCGATTGGCCCCAGAGAGGTGGTGGTCCCTGGGGCTAATGCGGTCCAATATAGACTCCCTTTATATTATTTAGTATGTGCCCCGGGGATGTGGAGATCCCCAGGGCTGCGGGGGAGGCCATCAGGACTCCACCACATTTTAAAAGCATTTTTGCCCCGGGCGTGGTGGTTCCCATGGCTCGGGGGGGCAGCAAAGCCCCTCTCAATCATAATTTATTATAGCCTCAGGGAGGAATTTTTGCCCTGTAGGCGGGTGTCCCCAGGGCTGTGGAAGGCCATTGGTCCTCCCCCACACATTAAAGGCATTTTTGCCCCTGGAGGTGGTGATCCATGGGGTGCTGGGGGACCACGGAGCCCCTGTTCATATCTTCAGTTGAGTTCCACAAAAAAGTTTTAAAAAATGACAAGGGGCCAAGGTAGAGTCACCCTGACCTCTTAGCTCTGGGGCACAGGTCCCACAGGAACCCCCAGCGCAAAAAACGTTTTTAAAAAAGGATTTCCTGTGAATTTGCGACAATGTTGTGAATTCTGGAATTTATTTAAAAAAGAACAGGCGCGGGCTCCCTCGCTTGTTTTTTACAAGCCCCCAGGTGGGCCAGGTGCCGAGTGCATTCACATTTTGTATGTGGGGGCTACCTGGCCTCTCTGCAGCCCCAGGAACTGCCATCTTCCTGGGGCACTTGTGAAAATGCAATGTGGGGGTTGCCTGGCCCCCCTACAACCCTGGGGACCGCCACCTCCCCAGGGCACAAAAGTAGGAGGGAATTTGGTGGGCACCTCCCCCCCCACAGCCCAGGGACCGCCACCACTGTAGAGCACAAAATTAAGATTGACTGTGAGGGGGCTGCCTGGCTCGCCCACAGCCCCAAGGACCACAACCTGCCTGTGATACATAGATTAAAATCAATGTGGGGGGCTGCCTGCCACCCCTGTAGCCCCATGGACTGCCACCTGCTAGGGTCACATATTTTACAGTGAGTGCGGGGGAGCCGCCTGACCCCCCCATAGTCCTAGGGATCATCACTTCCTGAGGCACTTCTTTAAATGTAAAGCGGGGATGCCCGCCCCCCCCCCACAGCCTCCGGGACTGCCATCTACCCAGGGCTAATCAAAACAGAAATAGGAGGTCAATTGCAGACCCTCAGGCCCCTAGAACCACCATCTCCCCAGTGGCTATTTAGATGTTGGAGTGGGGTTGCGTGGCTCCCCTCAAGGAGTCATTGATGGCCCTGGGGACCACCACCTCCCAAGGCTGGCTTCTGCAATGACCCAGGAGTGCCCAACCCGGGGAAGTAGCGGTTTGCTATGACTTGGCAGGAGCTGTCACAGCAAAACTCCGCTCAAAAGAAGAGAGAGCTGTCAAACAGCTCTCACTTCATGCGAGCGGAGGTTTCCTTTGTTTCCCTGCAGGCAGGGAAACAGAGGAAACTGCTCTCACAGAGAGGGAGCTGCTAAAAGCTCCCTCTCTTTGACAGCAATGCCGGCTCCAATAGGAAGTTGGAGCCGGCTGGCACCGCAAGGTCCTTTCCCAAAATAAATTTAAATAACTAGGCTAGGCCCTGGGGGATGTGGTCCCTGGGGCCAAGATTGGCCTGGCCAGGGGGAGCCATGGGGCCCCCTGTCCCCCAAAAAAGATTTAGGACTGGCCACAGGGGATGGGGTTCCCGGGGCCAAGATCAGCCTGGAGAGCTGGGCCGCATGGCCCCCATCCGCAAAAATATAATTAAATATTTAGGCTGGGCCCTGGGGGATGGGGTCCCAGGGGTTGAAAGCCTGGGGAGGGGGGCACCCCCCAAAAAAACAATTTTAAAAGGCTAGGCCCCCGGGGATGATGTCCCTGGGGCTGAAATTGGCTGGTAGTAGAGGGTATGCAGACCTGTAGCCAACTACCACTGTGCATAGCAAAGGCTGTGTGCAGCATGGGTTGTGTGGTTAGAGGTGTTAGCCTCCGGCACAGAATGCCGGCCAGGCCCTGTGGCCAATCCCCACTGCACACGGCCAAAGGCCGTGTGCAGCACGGGTTGGGTTGTTATAGGGGTTGGCCGCAGTGATCTCTCCATGCAGTCACTTCAAAGAGTCTGATTAGTAAGATGTTTGATAAGAATGTTATAGTTACCTTTGGATGCAGAGCGGAACAGAGTTACTTCTGCCCTAATGGTGAAGGCATTCTGTTGTCACTCAGTAGGCTGCAGGTTCAAATTCTAGTATCACTTGTCAGTGTGTTTGTGTATTTACTAGTGTATTGACTGTTAAACCTTCCTAATGAATTCAAGTAACTATAACTCATGCCCTCACCATGCACCATTTTCTCATCAATAGTTTTACTGAAAATGTAACAGTGATATTTAAAATGATGTCAAAGAAAATGCCATATCTCAGGTAATTAGCAGTGCATAGCAAGGGAGCAAGTTTTAGTTACCTTAGGGGATGAGTTATAGTTACTTAAAACAACTCTAACTATAACAGCTGAATTGCTATGGTTTTGTGCGTGTAAAATATAAACCTAACTAAAATGTACCTGTAACCTTTGTTTTTTTTTGTGACTTTTTAAGTTTTTTTTACAATTCTATGTTCTAACTATAACGTCCCTGTAACCATCTGTTTTTTCAGTGGATTTCTAGTTTTTTTTAATGTAAAGTAATTTCATTTACTACATGCTAATCCAACCAATGCCTCGCACGGCCTGCAGCCAGTCTCTGCTTACAAATCCCTATAACTATAGGTAACTATAAATTGTGCGGTCGACATGCACTGCTAATTACCCCAGATATTACAGCACTCATGACAACAGAATCAGCAGAAATATTAATGAAACATTAGAAGTTAAATTATTGAAAAAAAACTGTGCATGGTGGGGGCACGAGTTAAAGTTTCCTTGTTTTTTTAGGTGAATTTCTAAAGTTTTTAAAAATTTAATGTCCAAACTATAATGTCCCTGTAACGTTTGTTTTTTTCGGTGAATATATATATATATATATATATATATATCAATCAAAGAATTTACTGCAAATAGTTCTTTTGATATTATCAATGATGATATCAAAGAGTGCCGTAATTTGGAGCGTAATTAGTAATTAGCGTTGCACGTGAGGGTGCGAGTTACAGTTTCCTTAGGGCACAAGTTATAGTTACTTTAGATAACTCTATCTATAACAGGTGAAGTTCTGTGCTTTTGTGTGTTTAAAATGTGAGCCAAACTATAACGTCCCTGTCACCTTTGGTTTTTAAGTAAATTTCTATGTTTTTTTCAAATCTATTTCCTAACTATGACATCCCTGTAGCCAGTGTTTTTTTCTGTGAATTTCTATGGTTTGTTACCCTAAAGTAATTTTCATTACAGTTCGTTAATCCAATCATCACTGCAGGCCGCGTGGCCAACCCCATACAACCACCCAACCCTGAGAGAGTGAGAAAGTGAGAGTTTGAGAGAGAGAGAGTGATTTAGAGAAAGATTTCACAAAGAGTAATTGAGAGAGAGACAGAGAGAGGAAGTTTTTTAGGTTTTGATGAATTGATGAATGATATACTTAGAATAAGATATTGCCTGACAAATTGAAAATAATTTTTTTTTTGTCAATTAAAAGAACTAAGATCACCTTTCAGTATGTAGCTCCAATATTTATAATTGAAACGAAATTAATGCCGGAAATTATCACAGGCTCACCTAGACTGGAACCCTTAACTTTCAATGTGCAGGCCTAAGCCAGAGGTGACTCCTTTCTGTGCAGTGTCCACACTTACCTATGACATAGAACCCACAGATTTTGAGGGGGAAAAGACCTCAATGTTCCATAACACTAGAAAGTAAATAGACACACAGCCATTAGATACTAGGATTTAAACTTTCAACCTACTGACAGCCCAAGAAGTAACTGCATAGAGAGACCATTGCAATAACAATCTCTCTCTTCCATCCCATTATGGGGTGGACGAGAGAGAGAGAGAGAGAGAGAGAGAGAGAGAGAGAGAGAGAGAGAGAGAGAGAGAGAGAGAGAGAGAGAGAGAGATACAGGACTGGACTGCAGGGAAAGGCTCAGGGCCCCCAGGGTCTTAAGTGGCTCCCCGTGTCCTGCGGAGGCCGGCATTGCTACCACAAGCAGGGAATTGCTTTAGATAGCAGCTCCCTGCTTGTGGGAGCAAAGTTTTCATCTTTTTCCCTGCATGCATATTTGCGTGCAGGGAAACAGATGAAAAATCGGCTTTTGCCAAGTGAGAGCGGTTTGACAGCTATCACTTGCAGAAAGTGGAATGTTTGTTCTGACTTGGTGGGAGCTGTCAAAGCTCCTTCCAAATCAGAGCAATCCAGCTACATCCAAGGGGTGGGAACCATGGGACATAGCAGGAGCCGGCTCTGGGTGGTGAAGATCCCCAGGGCCATTATCGACTCCACAAGGGGGGCCACACAGTGTCCTCTCCAATGTAAAATATCCCCGGGGAGGAGGTAGTCCTGAGGGCCTGCAACAGGCCCCCTTCACTATTTTAGTTTAGCCCCACTGAAGTGGTGATCCCTGGGGCTGTGGGGGGGGGGTACCACGGCCCCCTCGCATTATGTTTGATTAAAGCCTTAGGGAGGTGGCAGTCCGTGAGATTGCAGAGGTGGCTGTGTGGCCCCCTGCATTCATTTTGATCAAAGCCCAGGGAGGTGGTGGTGCCTGGGGCTGAGAGTAGCCACACAGCCCCCCACATTAATTAAAGTTAAAGCCCGCAGATGTGGTGATCCCCGGGGCTGCAGGCAGCCATGCTCCCACCCCAAATTCATTATGATTTAAACCTGGGGAGGTGGCAAACCCCGAGGCATCAAAACGCCCTAGGAGTGGGTCCCATGCGTTCCCCTCCTTTATTTAAACATGCCCCTAGGACCTCGCCCGGGGCTTCCTAAAAAAAAGTGTTGGAGTCCGTGCTTGTTTTTGCTGACATTTTGGTCCTGGCAGGTTCCCTCTGGGACCCCAGCAGCAGAGCTAACGGGTCAGAGTGTCCCTACCCTGACCACTTTTCTTTTTTCCACTTTTTTCTGGGACACAGCTGAAGCTGAATCCCAAGATGGCTGCCAACACTTCCTGGTTTGAAGAGCTGACTTCCAATCAGAGCTCTGCACCTCTCTGCATGAGCTCTTATTATTTGCGAAGTCATCAGCGAGGATCCGCTTTCCTAGATATACAAATGTATTTTCTCTCTTATATCTCGAAAACTACTGAACAGATTCAAACCACATAACCAAAAGCACAATCTGAAGAACAACATCTAGCTTCCTGCAAATTTGGTGTAATTCATTTCAGTAGTTTGGGCTGTTGTCGTGTTCAAAACTCCCAGGGGTTTTAACATGGGAAATGCATGTTTTTTTACCCCCCCTTTTCTCGGCCCCTCAGTTGATGGAGCACCCCGAAACTTCCCATACGCAGCACCAATCATCGCCAAACTTTTTTGGGAACAATTTGCGGTGATTCATCAAACGGTGCCACAAATGTATATGTTTTCTATGGAAAATGGTCCTAATTACTAGCTAGTTTATATATATATGGCAAAAGTCATTTTTTGCGCGGTAAGTGTTTTTTAGGGTTTAGGGTGGGTATGGGTTTTTGGGTGGCAGGGTTTAGGGTAGGTATGGATTTTTGAGTGACAAGTGTATTTTGAGGATTTAGGCCCATATTTATACTCTTTTAGCGCTGCATTTGCGCCGCTTTTTGACGCAAAAGCGGTGCAAACTTACAAAATACAAAAGCTTAATTTCTATGGTTTTGTATGTTTAAAATGTGGTCTAACTCCAATGTTCGTGTAACCTTTGGTTTGTTAAGTGAAAATATATATATATATATATATATATATATATAACTGGCAAAAGACTTTGGGGGTTATTCTAACTTTGGAGGAGTGTTAATCCGTCCCAAAAGTGACGGTAAAGTGACGGATATACCACCAGCCGTATTACGAGTTCCATAGGATATAATGGACTCGTAACACGGCTGGTAGTAAATCCGTCACTTTTCCGTCACTTTTGGGACGGATTAACACCTCCTCCAAAGTTAGAATAACCCCCTTTGTCACTATCTAGCTCGGCGTGGATAGCACTGTGCTGATCCAATTCTTAAAAACTTTGCTAGATAAACAGACATTTGAGGTGAGCAAATCTAGAGTGTCGCTGGTGTTGCAGAGTGCTCCTCACTAGAGCTGCTCTCCACCTAAACTTGGGAACTACCCAGAGTTCTCTATTCTCTCTTTTTTTGCATAATTTATGTGTCACTCTAACCCTGAAAGGGATTTTTTGTATATATATATATATATATATATATATATATATATATATATATATATATATATATATATATATATATAAATAAATAAATGTATGTGTGTATATATATTTATATTGGCAAGGAGATACTTATCTCCGGCGCAGGTATTTGTCCAGGGAAGATGAGGAAATTAAGCCGACTTCTCAAGCACTGCCTTTTGGAGATCCTTGAAAAGTTTACAAATGCCGTGAGGCTCGGATGTCGAGTCCAGAGGTTTTGGAGTGATTTATTTTGAAATCGGCACAATTAGTAGTATGGGGGGGGCAGTGGAAAGCTCAGAACTGGGTCATAATGAGAACATGAACTTTAAAAAAACACAGGTATTGTTGAAATAATCTACAAAGGCAATTCATGTATGGCACTGTGCGTGAAAACTTCATTGGTGCAGTTTTACAACAAAAAGTAGTGATAAATGAAACATGATTGAGAATGAGTCTCATGTAATTGATACTTCAAGTACCATGATACCTCTGCATGTATAAAGGCAGCTTAATTGGGACAACGTGTGCATATTGGTCAGAACCACCTGATGAAGACGAAAGTTGAAACGCGTAGTGGGATCGAAAGACATTAATTTGGAAAAATCTGCCCGAAAATCTGCCATATGGAGTCTTTTTCAATAAATGAAGATTGCCATGTTTACCTCTGGGAGTGCAGTGTTATATGTGAAATAATATTAGGGTGTTTGGTTGGAATCCCACACTGGCACCAGCAGATTAAATGCTCTGCTTTTAAGCCCAGCTTGCTTGGATATATATATATATATATATATATATATATATATATATATATATATATATACATATATATATATATATATTGGCAGATAAAGGATCACAAGAAAACAACAGCCAGCCAGGGCAAAAATCTGGATCCCAAAAAAAGGATTCAATGAGTCACAAGAAAATGTAATATCCAAGAAAGAAGTGACTCAAACAGAAGATCTCACCAAAGAACAAAAATATATTTACACTACGGTGTTTCAGGTTCCGCCTTCCTCAGGTAGTACAAGATGGTTTGCTCAGTGGCTGCACAGCTGACACTTCTGGATTTTCAAAAAGCATCATGAGTGAAGATTCCAATTGAAATGTGGAATCAGTGCAGTCCTGAGAACTCTTCAGATATGCAGAAATCAGGTGGTATTGCCAGTGATCTTCAGTCCATCTGGATGCAGTTATTTTAAATGGTACATCCATGTCCAGCAGTTTTTCCTTTAAGACATGTTCCCACAGGGAAAATCTTCAAATGTGCAAGTAAATGGTCCACAAGGTAAAATGATTGGCTACAGGCTGGTCAAGTTTCTTGTTAATTATTGTTGATTTGTGGTTCCTGAATCTTGTACGGAGGTCATTCACTGTTTGGCCTAGATATTGTTTTTTAAAGCTTTGGCGTTGGCACTTAATCACATTAATAATGCAGGTTGAGCGGCATGTAAGATGCTGTCTTATTTCATAGGCCCTTCTTGTAACAGGGCTAGTTACTGATGATGTTTGTAAAAGGTATTCACATGTGATGCACCTTTTAGAATCACAGAAATATATATATTTATATATATATTATATATATATATATAACACAATATATATATTTTATATATATATATATTTTGGAAGCACACCTCACTTCACCTTCAAGGAGCTCGAATTCCTATAGAAATCATCCAGTGGTCAGGATACCTGTATCCGCACCACTTATGGCAGTCTTTCATTGTTCCCCCCGGCATCATGTGAGAAATAAAATGGTGGCTGCAACTTTTAGCTCAGGTTGCGGGCAGCAAATCAGGACCTTGTTTTTCCTCCAGATCCTCCGCTAGATGGTCCGAAAGGGTCTGAATCCCTGGATATCCTTATTTGTTTTTCCTTTAGTAACTCAAAAAGTACTGAATGGATTTTTAGCAAATCACAAAAAGCACACTTTATGGACCAAGATCTAGCTTTCTGCCAAATTTGATGTAATACCATTCAGCGGTTCTGGCTGTAAGTGTCTAAAATCCCTAATCGCATGGGGAAAACATGTTTTGAGTTCCAAGATTTGGCAGTAACCTGGATCTTGGTCCAGAAAGATCTCTTTTTGTAATTTGGTGTGAATCTATTCAGTAGTTTGGGATTTATTAAAGAGATTTATGTATGTCAAGGGATGTGGATCCACCATGGATTCACCATGGTGGATGCATGGATCCAAGCGCCAGCAGAACTGCTGTGATTGGCTGGCCGCAACCTGACAGGGAAGTTGCAGCTACTATTTTCTATATCAGGGCTATGCCCTGGGGCCAACAATTTACATGTGAAATAGATTGAAGAGCATGAAGAGCTCAAGGGTATAAGTACAACGGGTGTTATACAGGAGCCTGAAAAGAATCCCTCTTGTGGATGAAATAAAAATAAAAACGTTTTGTTTTGGACAGGCAGTGATCCAGGAATCCGGTACAGTGCTCAGGGTAGCTCCCCATGTAAATCTGCAATGGATGTGCAGATCCAAAGTACAATTAAAAAAATATATACACACACTCACAGACCCGCTCACACACTCAATCACACCCCACACAACCACTTTTACACTAACTCACACATCCATACACACATTCAGACACCCACTCACAGACCCATGCAGCCACTCACATGTACTCAGAGAACTACACAACTACTCACACACCCACTCACAGATCCATAGAGCTACTTACACACTCATTCACAGATACACACAACCACTCACACACCCACTCACAGACCCATACAGCTACTCACACACCCACTCACACACCTATGAAACCACTTACACACCCACTCACAGACCCACACAGCCACTCACAGACCCACTGACAGAAGCACACAGCCACTCACACACCCACTGACACACCCACACAGCCACTCACACACCCGCTCCCTCCTGCAAAACCACTCACATACTCCCTGACAGACCTACTCAGCCATTCACACAAACAAACAGCCACTGACACACCCATATACAGATTCACACAACTAGGTACACACCCACTCACAGACCCACAAAACTATAGGACTCTTATCATGGAGGCAAAACTGCTTGGTTTAGGACGGCTGCACCACCCTGTCCGGGTGACTGAGTCAGTCCCACACTGACAGGAAACAATTGGCCTGACTTTCTCAGCTAGTTAGCACTACCTCACTCAAACCTAGAAAGTAAAGTCGATTTCTGGCTGCTTAAAAACATGAAGCTCAAACTCCTCTGGGAAATTGTGGTAGAACAGATCTTACCCCTTTCTCTCATTTGCACAAAGGCGAACATGTGAAAGCAGACAAAGACATACAGAAAAGGTTTCAATACATTTATTGAACAAACTGCATTCTATGATAATAGGCATGAACTGTAAATATTAGGAGGTTTAAATATAACACAGTGATGATTGTGACCATTAGAGCAAAACATATCAATAATTCCAACATCTTGACATAATCATGTATCTAAGAATTCCTAACTGCATTCTAGTATCTTACATGAGAGCATAGCAGTGCTAGCCCTTCTGCCCATACTAGTCTATGGAAGGAACCCCCCAACCCCATACCTGGAAAAGGCAAGAGTCTTCCTGTTGTTTTGCTGGAAGTCCTCCCGGGATGGCTGTAGAGACAAGGCCAAGATCAGGAAAGCTATAGACGAAGTGGCACACAGGGTAAGATGGCTGGCTGGAATGTCTCCTCTGCCGTTCTTCAGCCTGTGTGGTGTTTATATGATAAAATGTGTTGTGCTCTGATAACGGGCCTGACATAAAGGTTGGCTCAGTAACTGTTGGACTAGCAATGCCAAGGAAGTTATTGTGTGTAATGACAGCCTTGATCAGGGCACAGAATGAAATGTCATGCAAAGGAACTGACACCAATGTTTTCGGAGAAAGGCAGCTGGTTAGAATATAAAAACAACCCAGCTGAAAAGCAAGCTGTGCTCATATATCACAAAATTAATAAATAAATAAAATGTGTGCATAGGTGAAAGGGCACAAGCTGCAGACCCATGCAGTCACTCACACAACCATAAAACTACTCACATGCCCCCTCACATGCCTACACAGCCACTCACAGAGGCACTCAAGGACCCATGCAGCCACTGGCACACACATTCAAAGTCCCACACAACCACTCACAGACTGACTTGCATAAGCAAAAAGCCACACCATTGACAGACTCACACAACTAGTCACACACCCAATCACAGACCTGCACAACCACTCACACATCAACTCACAGACCCATACATCTACTCACACCCACACACAGATCTACAAAACCACTCACACACCCACTCCCAGATCCACACAACCACTCACAGACCCACCCACAGAAGCACACAGTCGCTCACCTACCTATACAGTCACTCACACACCCACTCAGACAACTACAAAACCACTCACATACCCACTGGCAGACCCACACATCTACTCATACAGATACTCACAGACCCATAAAGCTACTGACATCCATTCACAGACTCACTCAACTAGTAACATACACACTAACAGACCCACAGACCTAGTCCCACACCCACTAACAGATCCCCAACAGTCACTCACACAGACACCCACAGACCGATACAGCCACTGTCACACACATTCACAGACCCACACAACCACTGACACACCCACTGACAGACTCACACAAGCACTCACACAGCCACTCACATACCCAGTCACACATCCATATAGCCACTCACACACCCACACAATCACTCACACACCCAATAAGATACCCACTCACACACTCACATACCAACTCACTGAGCCATACAGCCGCCACTCACTCCCAAAACCACTCACACACCCATACAGCCACTCACACACTTACCCACATACCCACTCACAGACTCACACACCCACTCACAGATCCACACAGTCAGTGACACACCCACTCACACACCAAGTTACACACTCACACACCCATGCGCATACCCATACAGCTGCTCACACACCCACTCACACACTAATACAGGCACTTAAAAAGCTATTCAGATACTCAGGGGCATATGTATACTCCGTTTGCGCCGGAATTGCGTTGTTTTTTTTTACGCAATTCCGACGCAAAATTAACTCCATATTTATACTTTGGCGTTAGACGCGTCTAGCGCCAAAGTCCATGAAGTTTGCGTCATTTTTTAGCGTGGACACCTACTTTGCGTTAATGATATGCAAGGTAGGCGTTCCCGTCTAAAAAATGGACTCCGAGGCATGTGCGCCGTATTTACACTCCCGGGCAAAATTCACGCCCGGGAGTGGGCGGGTCAAAAAAAATGACGTACGGCCACTTTTGTGCCGTTTTTTAGCGCCTGGAAAAGGCAGGCGTTAAGGGACCTGTGGGCTCTGAAGGAGCCCAGAGGTGCCCTCCCATGCCCCCAGGGACACCCCCTGTCACCCTTGCCCACCCCAGGAGGACACCCAAGGCTGGAGGGACCCATCCCAGGGACATTAAGGTAAGTTCAGGTAAGTAATTTTTTTTATTTTTTTTGTGGCATAGATGGGCCTGATTTGTGCCCCCCTACATGCCACTATGCCCAATGACCATGCCCAGGGGACATAAGTCCCCTGGGCATGGCCATTGGGCAAGGGGGCATGACTCCTGTCTTTGCTAAGACAGGAGTCATTTCTATGGGGGTTGGGAGTCGAAAAAAATGGCGCAAATCGGGTTGAGGCGAAAAATTTGCCTCAGCCTGACTTGCCCATTTTTTGACGCCCAAGCTCCATATCCCCCTACACCGGCGCTGCCTGGTGTACGTCGTTTTTTTCCACGCACACCAGGCAGCGCCGGCGGCTAACGCCGGCTAACGCCGGCTAACGTCATTGATTAAATACGGCGCCCGCATGGCGCTTCAGAATGGCGTTAGCCGGCGCTAATTTTTTGGACACAAAACTGCGTTAGCGCAGTTTTGCATCAAAAAGTATAAATATGGCCCTGAGTTACCTACTCACAGAGCCACACAGCGACTCAGACACCTACTTTCACACCCAGAGAGGCAGTTATACACCTACTCGCATACCTACTCACAGACTCACACACCAATTCACAGACCCATATTGCCAGTGACATACTCACTCACATACCCATTCACACACTCAAACACTTAGGGCCTGATTAAGATATTGGTGGATTAGATTGGTGGTTGAGCTACTCCGTTACTCCATGTACTGAAATGTAAATCCCATAGGATGTAATGGGATTTAGATTTCAGCAGATGGGACAGCTGCCACCATTGTAACAGAGTAACTTGTCTGCTAATATCTAAAGCAGGCCCTTAGTCTCAGACACACAAAACCATTTGTACATCCGCTCACAGATCAAATGTGTTTTTTTTTTTATAATTGTTTTTGGTTGGGAAAAGATCCACTGATCCATTGTGGAGCCAAAATGTGTTGCGTTTTGCTGTTTTGTATTGAAAGTGTGCTTTTGGTTTGAGGATTCACAACAGATCCACGGATTCAAGTGAAAAATTAGGTGAAAAGAATTTGAAAAGAAAATGAACTTGTGTCTATGATGTTTAGATTATTATCACACATACAAGACCGTGCAGTCTTTCAAGGTTTTGAGGAACACTCAGTTGCCTCCATTTGTGAAATTGTCTTTTCAGTATATTCCATCCATATTGAAGTGCAAGTTGTGCTATATCAAGCCCATATGTTGTGGTCTCTGAAGAATGCAGTTTTATTGACATGTTTCCTGATCTCTCTATCTGTGGACAACATTTGGTGGACCACTGCCACTTCTGTCATTGGCAAATGTTAGAGAACACCATGGCAGTATGTGAGCAAAATGTCATTAATTTCTCAATGTATCCTTCATTAGGATTAGGACTTCCAGTCCTAACCCAGTAATTGTGCCTAGGTCATCACCATCTAAGTGCACAATCATGAGGTCTGGATGTTGACAATATGCGATGCTTTCAGCCAAAGGCAGTAATTGATGTCACTTTAACCCTCTCTGGTCACTTCAAGTAAATACTACATTAGGAAAACCTATATCCCTATCAATACCACTCTTTATAGAACTCTCTCTCAGGCCCAAAACACAAAACTATGGCCCACAATCCACATGCTGGCCATTTTGTAACAAGCAGTATTAGCACACAGGAAAAGGCAGTTTTGAAGATGAAGGCAGTTAAAGTGTAGGACAGCATTTACAATTTAAAGGGCATATTTTATTGGATGGTGGAAATGTGCAGTGTACTAAAATGAGATATCAAATTTAAAAGTAATTACATCCATGATTGGCTTAAAAAAACATAAAAAAGCTATGTTGTTTGGGTTATGCTTAGAACTGCAATCATTAAACCACATCTGCTACAGTTTAATTTGAAGATTCTATGCTGCTCAGAGAAAGTCTTGTGAACCTTTGACCTAGTGCCAGCAAAGAGTGTTTCAATCATGGGTATTATGGAAGTGGAGCTAAAAGAGTGTGGGGAAAAGGAACAAAGCAGACTGCAGTGTAGAACTCAAAAGCAGTGTGATGTCAGTAGGGAGTATATAGTTTGCCATTTAATATTTTTTTCAAAATAAACGATAAATGGATAGGATTGACAGAGTATTGTTAAATGCTTGTAAGGGATTCCGTGTGGATCATTGGATCCAGTGCCAATTTACATGAGGACTATGCTGAACACCACAGCGGATCCTCCAAAAAACACTACCAAATTGTGCATCTATACAGGAGCCTTAGAAAGGGTTAAAAATACTGACCATTTATAAGTGGTATAACAGAATTAAATGATGAAAGGAGGCCTGCGATTTGCTAAGTACATTAGTATCCCTGAGAGCAGAGTGGGAAGGGTAGCCATTACTGACACTTTTGTACTGAGAGTAGTAGAGCATTGCTATATTTCTGACTTGAGATTTGCACTAAAAGAGATATGTGACATTAACAGAAGACTTGGAGAACAGCAATGAGATTTTACTCGTATGTGAATTAGGGTGCACTATAAGAAACTATGGCCCTCATTTTGACAGCCGCCAAAAGACCGTCGCCGTGGCTGCCAGCTGTCCGCTGTATTATGACCACAGCCAGATTTCCGCCAGAAGGATGGCAGAAATCTGGCTGTGGCCATGCTGGCGGATGGTGGTAAGGTGGCACTGCTGCCACCAGCAGCGCAAGTGCCAGTAGACCGCCACCAGCCGTATTACGACCCATGATACAGCCTGGCGGTGTTCTGCTGGCAGACGCTGCTGGTGGCAGCAGCGCCACGTCCCATCTCCTGCCGGAGGACCCCCTGAACACAGGTAAGTCAGGTCTCTGACAGGGGCAGGGGGTGGGGGTGTTGGTGTGTGTGTGTGTGGGGGGGTGTGTGTATGTGTGTGTGTGAGTGGATGCAGGTGTGTGTTGCGTGTTGGATGCAAGTGTGCATGTATGGAGGTGTGAGTGTGTGTATGTTGTGTTTTGTGACTGTGTGTCTGCGTGTATGTTTGAAAGTGTGTGCAGGTGTGTGTGAGTAGATGTATGCATGTGTGGATGTTTGTGGGAAAAGGGTGTGCATATTTGTGTGTGTGTGCGAAGGGGGGCGTGAATGTAGGGGGGTAGGGGGTGCTTTGGAGAAGCAGGGAGGGGTGGGGGTAACTGGAGAGGGAGGGGGTGGAGGGCCACTATCAGTGACAGGGAAGGGATTCCCTGTCACTGATAGTGCCTACCGCCATGGTTTTCGTGGCAGTAAGGAAGCCACGAAAACCATGGCGGTAGGCGGGGTCAAAATCCCGCAGGCGGAACAGTGACGGCCGCTGGGCTGGAGAGGGATATCTCCAGCCCGACGGCTGTTAACGCCATGGCAGTCGGAGTGGTACATTGGCAGGTTGGCTTCAGCCAACCCGCCAATGTCATAATATGCCAGTTAGTACTGCCAGCCTGTTGGCAGAACTTACCGTCGCTGACCGCCAGGGTCGTAATGAGGGCCTATATGTAAAACAATTATAACTCCATAAAAGCTGGAAGAAAATGTGACGCTCTAGAAAGAACAGTAAAAGGCAAAATAGCAGGGAAGTCAGATGAGGGCATTAGGCAAAAACATAGCAACCAGCAAATACAAAAGATGAATTGGTAAGGCAGCAGGAATTAATGTGTTTGAAATTTGATGTGGGTGTGTGACGAACCAAGGGGTAAATAACAACACGGGATTCTGCCGTCAAGTAGGTAAGTGTTGTTTATTGTGTATTAAGTGGAATTGTTCTTGTGGAGTTTCCTCTTTGTTCTTCTTGGTATTTCTCTGGGGTTGCTACCCTGGTCCCTGGGTCTTATTCTTCTCCTTGCTTCTCTTCATCCCTCAGGTCTCCCGGGAAGCACATGTGGAGAGAAGAAGAACAATATCGGTAAGTGATTTGTTTCGCTTGGTGGGTTTCCTCCTTATCTATCTGTTTCTTCCTTTCACTCTTTGCACTTTCTTTCTTGGTCTCTGACTTTTCTTACATTCTGTGCTTTCCTGGTCTGTTGGTCTCTTCTTTTCCTGTCCCTTCCTGACAGAGCCTGTCCTTATTCCTCTCTTGTCTTCCTCTTTCTTCCTGTACGCGTACTTCTGTGGCCCTATTGTCTATCTTTTTATACTTTCCTTTGTTTTGACTTGTGTGGCTTTGTTGCTTGTTTTCTCTCATATGTGTTTTCCCCTCAAATCCCCACTCCCCACCAGTGAACAGTAACCACCCCAGTGCTCGCCCCTCTTTGCCCTTCCGTTCTCCAGTCTTCCGCCCAACCCCCCCCCTTGTTCCTCAATACCCACTCCTCCCTTTCTCCCTTTCTCCCTCAATGCGGTAGTTCAACACACCTGGATAAGCCACGCTTCTCGAGAAGCGCGGCAGGATTCTGCACTCTGCCTCCCTGGATCGACAAGATACTCAGATCTCTGTTTACTGCTTCGTCTTCCTCTTCTCCCCTAATGGGGAGAAGCCGCTCTCCAGCCTCCAAGTTCCTCTGGCCGTGGGTAGTCTCCTCGTCTTCTTCTCGCTCCTTGTTTCCTGCGTCTCGTCCCTCCTCGCCTCCGTCTCCTCGCTTGTCCACCTCCTCCTCTCCGTCTCCTGCCGACGCTGACCTTCTTGTCCCTCCTCCTTCCCGCGTCGAGCCGGCATCCCGCTTTCCATTGGTGGCTGCCCTGTGGTGTTCCGGTACACCACAGGCAGTGGCAGCAAAAGTCGATCTTGTGTGCGGGCGGGTTCCGGCCAGCCCATCACATACACTCCCCCTAGAGAGTGGCTGATAGAGACGCTCGGTCGCTGGATATCGGGATAGAAAGTCAGCGTTCATCAGTTGGGTACCCGGGGAGTGTTGTATCTGAAAGGAGAAAGGCTGTAGTGAGAGGAACCACCGCAGGACACGGGAATTAGTATCCTTGTTGTAAGCGAGCCAAGTGAGGGGAGCATGATCGGTTATTAGAGTAAAGGTCCTGTCTGTGAGATAGTATCTTAGAGACTCCACTGCCCAGTTAATGGCCAAGCATTCTTTTCTATTGTGGGATAATGTTGTTCCCTCGGGAGGAGCTTCCGGCTGATATACAAAATGGGGTGCTGGGTCCCATCAATTTGTGTCTGGGAAAGCACTGCTCCAAGACCTACATCGGAGGCGTCAGTTTGCAAAATAAAGGGCTTCTGAAAATCCGGACAACACAATACAGGTCCAGATGTCAGTGTTGTCTTCAGTTGTTCAAAGCTCTGACGTTCTGCCTGAGAGAGAGAGGGAAGGGTGTTGGGACATGACTTCCGTAGAAGGTTAGTAAGTGGTTCGGCTAAAGTGGAAAATTGTGGAATGAGACGTCTATAATAACCTACTAGACCAAGGAATGCTCTAATATCATTCTTCTTCTGTGGAAGGGGTATTGTCATGATGGCCTCTATTTTCTTTACTTGTGGTCGGACCTGACCTTCTCCCAAGACATAGTCCAAATATTTGATACTGGTATGTCCCAATCTGCATTTCTCTGGATTTGCCGTTAGATTAGCTGTTCTTAATGCCTGCAAAATGTCGCCTAAATGCTTCATGTGTTCTTCCCAGGTCATACTGTATATAACAATGTCATCAAGATATGCTGCTGCATATTGATGATATGGACGGAGGATCCTGTCTATGAGCCTCTGGAATGTGGCTGGAGCCCCATGAAGTCCAAATGGAAGGACCGTGAATTGATAGAGTCCAGAAGGAGTTGCAAAGGCAGTTTTTTCTTTGTCTTCTGTTCTTAAGGGTATTTGCCAATATCCTTTTGTCAGGTCCAATGTGGACATATATTGGGCTTGGCCTAGTCTCTCCAGGATTTCATCAATACGTAGCATGGGGTACGCATCAAAGTGTGTCAGGTCATTGACCCGTCTGTAATCCACACAGAAACGGGTGCTTCCGTCAGGTTTGGGTACTAGTACGACAGGGGAACACCAGGCACTAGCTGACGGTTCAATTATGCCAGCTTCTAGCATGGACTGGACTTCCTGTTCTATTACCTCTTTATTTGCTTCCAGGATATGATATGGTCGCTGTCATGAGACTCTATCTAGTTTTAGCCGAATGGGGTGATGCACTAAGTTCTTCCGACCTGGACTCTTGGAGAAGACATCTCGGTTCTCCTCAATCAACTTAGTGAGTTGCCTACGATAGGGATCTGTGAGTGCGGGATGTATTTGAGGGGAAGGAGTCCAACAGGGGTTTCATGAAGGAAGGAAAAGGTAGGGGATCTCCTCTGTGGTCTCATGTGTGATATACCTAACGGACTGTTCACTCGAGGGTTCCTTCCATTTCTTAAGGAGATTTCTGTGGTATATTTGCTCTCATCCTACTCCTTGTGGAATGGCTAGTTTATAGGTGGTGGGATTGATTTGTTCTGTAACATCATATGGTCCCTGCCACCGGGCCAACAGTTTATTCTCACAACAAGGTAGCAAGACTAACGCCTTGTCTCCTACCTTCAAACTACGATAAACACTTTTAGTGTCATACAATTGTGTCTGTTTTCTCTGGGCCTCTCGTAGGGTGGTGTGGGCCTCTTCCCACACCGCATGGAGGTTGTCTCTTAATTCACGGGTGTACGTTAAATGATATTTTACTTCTTCCTCAGTTTCTTCCCACTGTTCGGCTAACATTTCAAGCAAAGTACAAGGTTGTCTGCCAAACAATAACTCAAAGGGGCTATGTCCCGTGGATGCCTGAACATTGGTGCGTATGGCGTATAATACTAGAGGTAGTTTCTTCTCCCAATCTTTTCCCGCCTCTGAAATGCTTTTTCTGAGGAGGGATTTAATTGTTCTATTATACCTCTCTACTAATCCATCTGTTTGTGGGTGATAAACAGATGTCCTCATTTGTTTTACCCCAAGTAAACGGCTCACCTCTGTCATGAGTCTGGACATGAATGGGGTCCCTTGATCGGTAAGTATTTCTTTAGGAAATCCTACCCTGGAGAAGAATTCTATCATTGCTTGTGCAATGGCTTTTCTGTGCATGCTGGGAATGGGAATTGATTCCGGATACCGAGTGGCGTAGTCCACCATTACCAAAACGTATTGTCGTCCCCTTATTGAAGGTATGAGGGGACCGATATTGTCCATACCTACTCTGGTAAATGGGGTATCTATGATAGGAAGGGGTTGGAGAGGAGCTGGTCGATGTGGAGAGGGGTTAAGATTTGGCACTTTGGACATTCTGAGCAATGCTTACGGATCTCCCCAAACACTCCAGGCCAACAGAAGCGCCGTAGTACTGCTTCCTCCCTCTTTTCCCTTCCAAGATGCCCTTCTCCATTATCCCCATGCGCTAGGTGTAAGACCTGCTATCTATGACTCATGGGGACAACTAATTGTAAAGTTTTCCCTCCCGCTGTGGTGGGTCTTCTATACAGTAGGTTATTTTGTATTATGAACCTGGGACCTACCCCATGATCTTCCGGATTCAAAGCTTGATTCCACGCATGTTTCAGGGAGGGGTCATTGTGCTGACTCTGCTGGAAATCTCCCGTAATGGTACAAACACTACTGGCAGCTTCTGGGATTTCGAACGTCGGGGACTTCTGAGACTGGGTATAGTTTTGCCGCTGTTCCCTTTTTTGCTTCCTACTAAGGATGACTCTGGGTTTTCGGCTCTCCTCCTCAACTGCTCCAAGAGGTACCTCCTCCCACCAAGTTCTAAGGACGTGTTCCTGTCCTGCTTTGGTAAAGAGGGAGGGGAAATCCTCATAGTCAGTCCCGAGGATGATATCCTCGCCTAGATGGGGAAGAACTCCCACCCGTATTGTCTCATTAGTTCCTCTCCTATTCAGGCGTACAGTGGCTACTGGATAATAGTGTTGATCCCCATGTACGCATGCGATTAATACCTGTGCCTCTGGATCCCCTTGACCTGGCAATACTAACTTCTGTCTGATTACGCTCTGACTACACCCAGAGTCTACTAAAGCTGTTCTTTCAATGTTATTGATGAGGATATTAAGGGTATATCTCGGTCTTTCCCCTCCAGACCAGAACACCCGCCCTCTCGTTAATCCGATTTCCATGGGCTCCTCAGGGTCTTTTTTTAGTGGGCAATGTCTAGCGATATGGCCCCATTCGGAGCACTGGTAGCACTGGGTTCCTGCGTTCGGATAGCTGGGAGACGCCTGTGCTGCGGGCAGGGAACGCTCAGGTCCATGTATCATCACTGGTCATTGGGTGGTACTTTTTGCTATGGTAGGGCGGACAGGGGAAGGTAGAGGATGTCTGCTGGAGGTAGCACGGAAGTCCAGGGCCCGGTGATATGCACACGCTAGGTCTACTGCAGTCTGATTATTCAGTCCCGGGTGTTGTCTGACCTAGTTGCGCGTGTTAGCGGGTAAGGCATCCAGATACTGTTCAAGAACTATAACTATAGTGTCAAACATTTCTTCCCGGTTCTCTTCTATTGGATGTAACCATCTCCCTGCTGCATGCTGAACTCTATACTATAAGGTGCGAGGGTTCTCTTGATGCTGCCACTTGATTTGGCGGAACCTGGTGCGATAGCTTTCACTATCCAGCCCGACGCGTTCCAAGACAGTTTTCTTTATTTCTCCTTAAGGAAGAGTGCCTCCAGGGTAATAGCTTGATATGTGGCTTGCTAATGTCCCGTGAGTAGTGGCGCTATATACTGGCCCCATTTTTCCTCTGGCCAATTTGCTGTGCTGGCAACTCTTTCAAAATTCATAAAGAATGAGTCCGGATCTTCCTGTTCTTGATACCGCTGCAGCACACTACTCAGTACATTTGGATGAACCTTTGTATGGGCAATAGTATCCGTCAGTTTCCCCAGGGCTGTTTCGTGCACCAGCTGGTTATTAGCTATTATTGTTTCCTGACTTTTGAGAGCTGTCTGTAAGGCCTTGCGTTATTCCTCTGCTGTTCCCATACGATTTGTAAATGACGCTGCCCCTCAGCCAGCTCGGCGATGATGTCTTCCATGGTCGGTTTCTCTCCTCATGGAGGCGTGGGTTCAAATCCCACTTCTGACATCACTTGTGATGAACCAAGGGGTAAATAACAACACGGGATTCTGCCGTCAAGTAGGTAATTGTTGTTTATTGTGTATTAAGTGGAATTGTTCTTGTGGGGTTTCCTCTTTGCTCTTCTTGGTTTTTCTCTGGGGTTGCTGCCCTGGTCCCTGGATCTTATTCTTCTCCTTGCTTCTCTTTGTCCCTCAGGTCTCCTGGGAAGCACATGTGGAGAGAAGAAGAACAATATTGGTAAGTGATATGTTTAGCTTGGTGTGGTTTCCTCCTTATCTATCTGTTTCTTCCTTTCACTCTTCGTACTTTCTTTCTTGGTCTCTGACTTTTCTTACATGCTGTGCTTTCCTGGTCTGTTGGTCTCTTCTTTTCCTGTCCCTTCCTGTCACAGGCTGTCCTTATTCCTCTCTTGTCTTCCTCTTTCTTCCTGTACGCGTACTTCTGTGGCCCTATTGTCTATCTTTTTATACTTTCCTTTGTTTTGACTTGTGTGGCTTTGTTGATTGTTTTCTCTCATATGTGTTTTCGCCTCAAATCCCCACTCCCCACCAGTGAACAGTAACCACCCCAGTGCTCGCCCCTCTTTGCCCTTCCGTTCTCCAGTCTTCCACCCAACCCAACCCTTGTTCCCCAATACCCACTCCTCCCTTTCTCCCTTTCTCCCTCAATGAGGTAGTTCAACACACGTGGATAAGCCACGCTTCACCAGAAGCGTGTCAGGATTCTGCGCTCCGCCTCCCAGGATCGACAATATACTCAGATCTATGTTTGCCGCTTCGTCTTCCCCTTCTCCCCTAATGGGGAGAAGCCGCTCCCCAGCCTCCAAGTTCCTCTGGCCGTGGGTAGTCTCCTCGTCTTCTTCTCGCTTCTTGTTTCCTGCGTCTCGTCCCTCCTCACCCCCGTCTCCTCGCTCATCCACCTCCTCCTCTCCGTCTCCTGCCGACCTTCTTGTCCCTCCTCCTTCCCGCGTCGAGCCGGCATCCCGCTTTCCATTGGTGGCTGCCCCTTGGTGTTCCGGTACACCACAGGCAGCGACAGCACAAGTCGATCTTGTGTGCGGGCGGGTTCTGGCCAGCCCGTCACATACACTCCCCCTAGAGAGCGGCTGAGAGAGACGCTCGGTCGATGCATATCGGGATAGAAAGTCAGCGTTCATCAGTTGGGTACCCGGGGAGTGTTGTATCTGAAAGGAGAAAGGCTGTAGTGAGAGGAACCACCACAGGACACGGACATTAGTATCCTTGTTGTGAGCAAGCCAAGTGAGGGGAGTATGATCGGTTATTAGAGTAAAGGTCCTGCCTGTGAGACAGTATCTTAGAGAGTCCACTGCCCATTTAATGGCCAAGCATTCTTTTTCTATTGTGGGACAATGTTGTTCCCTCGGGAGGAGCTTCCGGCTGATATACAAAACGGGGTGCTGGGTCCCATCAATTTGTGTCTGGGAAAGCACTGCTCCAAGACCTACATCGGAGGCGTCAGTTTGCAAAATAAAGGGCTTCTGAAATCCGGACAACACAATACAGGTCCAGATGTCAGTGTTGTCTTCAGTTGTTCAAAGCTCTGACGTTCTGCCTGAGAGAGAGAGGGAAGGGTGTTGGGACATGACTTCCGTAGAAGGTTAGTAAGTGGTTCGGCTAACATGGAAAATGGTGGAATGAAACGTCTATAATAACCTACTAGACCAAGGAATGCTCTAATATCATTCTTCTTCCGTGGAAGGGGTATTGTCATGACGGCCTCTATTTTCTTTACTTGTGTTCGGACCTGACCTTCTCCCAAGACATATCCCAAATATTTGATACTGGTATGTCCCAATCTGCATTTCTCTGGATTTCCCATTAGATTAGCTGTTCTTAATGCCTGCAAAATGTTGCCTAAATGCTTCATGTGTTCTTCCCAGGTCATACTGTATATAACAATGTCATCAAGATATGCTGCTGCATATTGATGATATGGACGGAGGATCCTGTCTACGAGCCTCTGGAATGTGGCTGGAGCCCCATGAAGCCCAAATGGAAGGACCGTGAATTGATAGATCCAGAAGGAGTTGCAAAGGCAGTTTTTTCTTTGTCTTCTGTTCTTAAGGGTATTTGCCAATATCCTTTTGTCAGGTCCAATGTGGACACATATTGGGCTTGGCCTAGTCTCTCCAGGAGTTCATCAATACGTGGCATGGTGTACGCATCAAAGTGTGTCAGGTCGAGACCCGTCTGTAATCCACACAGAAACGGGTGCTTCCGTCAGGTTTGGGTACTAGTACGACAGGGGAACACCAGGGACTAGCTGACGGTTCAATTTTGGCAGCTTCTAGCATGGACTGGACTTCCTGTTCTATTACCTCTTTTTTTGCTTCCGGGATACGATATAGTCGCTGTCGTGAGACTCTATCTAGTTTTAGCCGAATGGGATGTTGCACTAAGTTCGTTCAACCTGGACTCTTGGAGAAGACATCTCGGTTCTCCTCAATCAATTTAGTGAATTTCCTACAATAGGGTTCTGTGAGTGTGCGATTTATCTGAGGGGAAGGAGTCCAACAGGGGTTTCCTGAAGGAAGGAAAAGGTAGGGGATGTCCTCCGTGGTCCCATGTGTGATATACCTAACGTACTGTTCACTCGAGGGTTCCTGCCATTTCTTAAGGAGATTTATGTGGTATATTTGCTCTCATCCTACTCCTTGTGGAATGGCTAGTTTATAGGTGGTGGGATTGATTTGTTCTATAACATCATCTGGTCCCTGCTACCGGGCCAACAGTTTATTCTCACAACTAGGTAGCAAGACTAACGCCTTGTCTCCTACCTTCAAACTACGATAAACACTTTTAGTGTCATACAAGTGTTTCTGTTTTCTCTGGGCCTCTCGTAGGGTGGTGTGGGCCTCTTCCCACACCGCATGTAGGTTGTCTCTTAATTCACGGGTGTACGTTAAAAGATCTTTTACTTCTTACTCAGTTTCTTCCCACTGTTTGGCTAACATTTCTAGCAAAGTACGAGGTTGTCTGCCAAACAATAACTCGAAGGGGCTATGTCCTGTGGATGCCTGAACATGGGTGCGTATGGCGTATAATACTAGAGGTAGTTTCTTCTCCTAATCTTTTCCCGCCTCTGAAAGGCTTTTTCTGAGGAGGGATTTAATTGTTCTATTATACCTCTCAACTAATCCATCTGTTTGTGGGTGATAAACAGATGTCCTAATTTGTTTTACCCCGAGTAATCGGCTCACCTCTGTCATGAGTCTGGACATGAATGGGGTCCCTTGATCGGTAAGTATTTCTTCAGGAAATCCTACCCTGGAGAAGAATTCTATCATTGCTTGCGCAATGGCTTTTGTGTGCATGCTGGGAATGGGAATTGCTTCCGGATACCGAGTGGTGTAGTCCACCAATACCAAAACGTATTGTCGTCCCCTTATTGGAGGTATGAGGGGACCGATAATATCCATACCTACTCTGGTAAATGGGGTATCTATGATAGGAAGGGGTTGGAGGGGAGCTGGTCGATGTGGAGAGGGGTTAAAGATTTGGCACTTTGGACATTCTGAACAATGCTTATTGATCTCCCTAAACACTCCAGACCAATAGAAGCGCCGTAGTACTGCATCCTCCGTCTTTTCCCTTCCAAGATGCCCTTCTCCATTATCCCCATGCGCTAGGTGTAAGACCTGCTGTCTATGACTCATGGGGACAAGTAATTGTAAAGTTTTCCCTTCCCGCTGTGGTGGGTCTTCTATACAGTAGGTTGTTTTGCATTATGAACCTTTGACCTACCCCATGATCTTCCGGATTCAAAGCTTGATTCCACGCATGTTTCAGGGAGGGGTCATCGTGCTGATTCTGCCGGAAATCTCCTGTTATGGTACAAACACTACTGGCAGCTTCTGGGATTTCGAACGTCGGGGACTTCTGTGACTGGGTATAGTTTTGCCGCTGTTCCCTTTTTTGCTTCCTACTGAGGATGACTCTTGGTTTTCGGCTCTCCTTCTCAACTGCTCCAAGAGGTACCTCCTCCCACCAAGTTCTAAGGACGTGTTCCTGTCCTGCTTTGGTTAAGAGGGAGGGGAAATACTCATAGTCAGTCCCGAGGATAATATCCTCGTCTAGATGGGGAAGAACATCCACCCGTATTGTCTCATTAGTTCCTCTCCAATTCAGGCGTACAGTGGCTACTGGATAATAGCGTTGATCCCCATGTACGCATGCGATTAATACCTGTGCCTGTGGATCCCCTTGACCTGGCAATACTAACTTCTGTCTGGTTACACTCTGACTACACCCACAGTCTACTAAAGCTGTTCTTTCAATGTCATTGATGAGGATATTAAGGGTATATGTCGGTCTTTCCCCTCCAGACCAGAACACCCGCCCTCTCGTTAATCCGATTTCCATGGGCTCCTCAGGGTCTTTTTTCAGTGGGCAATGTCTAGAGATATGGCCCCATTCGGAGCAATGGTAGCACTGGGGTCCTGCGTTCGGATAGCTGGGAGACGCCGGTGCTGCGGGCAGGGAACGCTCAGGACCATGTATCATCACTGGTCGTTGGGTGGTACTTTTTGCTATGGTAGGGCGGACAGGGGAAGGTAGAGGATGTCTGCTGGAGGTAGCACGGAAGTCTGGGGCCCGGTGATATGCACACGCTAGGTCTACTGCAGTCTGCTTATTCAGTCCCGGGTGTTGTCTGACCCAGTTGCGCGTGTTAGCGGGTAAGGCATCCAGATACTGTTCAAGAACTAGAGTGTCAAACTTTTCTTCCCTGTTCTTTTCTGTTGGATGTAACCATCTCCCTGCTGCATGCTGAACTCTATAGTATAAGGTGCGAGTGTTCTCTTGATGCTGCCACTTGATTTGGTGGAACCTGGTGCGATAGCTTTCACTATCCAGCCCGACGCGTTCCAAGATAGTTTTCTTTATTTTTCTGTAAGGAAGAGTGCCTCCAGGGTTAATAGCTTGATATGTGGCTTGCAAATGTCCCGTGAGTAGTGGCGCTATATACTGGCCCCATTTTTCCTCTGGCCAATTTGCTGTGCTGGCAACTCTTTCAAAATTTGTAAAGAATGAATCCGGATCTTCCTGCTCTTGATACCGCTGCAGCACACTACTCGGTACATTTGGATGAACCTTTGTATGGGCAATAGTATCCGTCAGTTTCCCCAGGGCTGTTTTGTGTACCAGCTGGTTATTAGCTATTATTGTCGCCTGACTTTTGAGAGCTGTCTGTAAGGCCTCGCATTCTTCCTTGGCCTCTTTCATCTGCTGTTCCCATACGATTTGTAAATGACGCTGCCCCTCAGCCAGCTGGGCGATCATGTCTGCCATGGTCGGTTTCTCTCCTCATGGAGGCGTGGGTTCAAATCCCACTTCTGACACCACTTGTGACGAACCAAGGGGTAAATACCAACACAGGATTCTGCCGTCAAGTAGGTAAGTGTTGTTTATTGTGTATGAAGTGGAATTGTTCTTGTGGGGTTTCCTCTTTGCTCTTCTTGGTTTTTCTCTGGGGTTGCTGCCCTGGTCCCTGGATCTTATTCTTCTCCTTGCTTCTCTTCGTCCCTCTGGTCTCCCGGGAAGCACATGTGGAGAGAAGAAGAACAATATTGGTAAGTGATTTGTTTCGCTTGGTGTGGTTTCCTCCTTATCTATCTGTTTCTTCGTTTCACTCTTCATACTTTCTTTCTTGGTCTCTGACTTTTCTTACATTCTGTGCTTTCCTGGTCTGTTGGTCTCTTCTTTTCCTGTCCCTTCCTGTTACAGGCTGTCCTTATTCCTCTCTTGTCTTCCTCTTACTTCCTGTACGCGTACTTCTGTGGCCCTATTGTCTATCTTTTTATACTTTCCTTTGTTTTGACTTGTGTGGCTTTGTTGCTTGTTTTCTCTCATATGTGTTTTCCCCTCAAATCCCCACTCTCCACCAGTGAACAGTATCCACCCCAATGCTCGCCCCTCTTTGCCCTTCCGTTCTCCAGTCTTCCACCCAACCCAACCCTTGTTCCTCAATACCCACTCCTCCCTTTCTCCCTTTCTCCCTCAATGCGGTAGTTCAACACACCTGGATAAGCCACGCTTCTCGAGAAGCGTGGCAGGATTCTGCGCTCCGCCTCCCAGGATCGACGAGATACTCAAATCTCTGTTTGCCGCTTCATCTTCCTCTTCTCCCCAGTTGGGGAGAAGCCGCTCTCCAGCCTCCAAGTTCCTCTGGCCGTGGGTAGTCTCCTCGTCTTCTTCTTGCTCCTTGTTTCCTGCGTCTCATCCCTCCTCGCCTCCGTCTCCTCGCTCGTCCACCTCCTCCTCTCCGTCTTCTGCCGACGCCGACCTTCTTGTCCCTCCTCCTTCCCGCATCGAGCCGGCATCCCGCTTTCCATTGGTGGCTGCCCCGTGGTGTTCCGGTACACCACAGGCAGCAGCAGCGCAAGTCGATCTTGTGTGCGGGTGGGTTCCGGCCAGCTCGTCATACGGTGCTTGCTTATAGTATGTAAATAAATAGCATGTCATTTATGCAATCTCATCCAATCAGACAAGCATTTGCATACCTAGTTAAACTTCCACAAAAGCACTTATGTACCCATCACTGATATAGACAGAGAATGACTGATGTACTCAGAAACACACCAATAAAAGCATTCACACATTCCTTTACTCACCTGTACATCCACTTACATAGTCATTCACAGACCTATAGAGGCACTGTCACACCCACTCACACACCTATACAGTTATTTTTATATATGCATCAGTCAGCTAGTTAGGTGAACACGTACTTGCACACACATACATTCAGTTATACACTTAGGGCCTGATTACAACTTTGGAGGACGGTGTTAATCCGTCCCAAATGTGACGGATATCCTGCCCACCGTATTACGAGTTCCATAGGATATAATGGACTCGTAAGACGGTAGGTCGTATATCCGTCACATTTGGGACGGATTATACCGTCCTCCAAAGTTGTAATCAGGCCCTTAGTCACCTACACATATAACCAATCAAATACCTATTTACAAAACCAAACAGCCACTTACACTCCCAGTCAGACAGTAACAGAGGCAATTTTACATCCACTCACACACCCACACAGCTGTTCTGTTCGCACCTCTAACAAAGACAGTTAGACAACTCAAAGAGTGACTAACACAGCCAGTTAGCAATCCTTAGAACCACTTACATACCTCTTTACACACAGATACACTCACTTACTCAGCCACTTAAATTCCCATAATGGTACTTATATATCCAGGAACACACCCACACAGACAGTGAGGTGCTCACTGATATATGCCCCCACCATTCACAGACCCAGTAACCCCCTTTACACCCATTTATATACCCATAATGAGATACTTACACAATGCGAGGCACTTTGATATAACCACTTACGTAGGTACGTACTTGCTTATAGTATGTAATCTAACAGTATGTAATGTAAAGTTAAATGTATTCTGTATTTGTTTTTCAGAAATATACCTGTTTTGAAAGAAGAGGATTTATGATGCCAAGAAAGGAAGAGAGGAGTACTATCTCCATAAAAATGAGATCACAGGATGGAGAAAACATAATGGGAAAACAGAGCTGCTGGTAAGCGAACTAAGGAGTTTCTTAAAATAGTATGTGGAAAAGTGCAAATTGTGGACAAATTTCCAAAATAAAAAGGAAGGTTTAAAATCAACCCACAAAGGAGAAGGAATAAGTCATATTGGAAGTGAGAAATCTTATAAGAAAATACCCAGTTGGACAAAGAGACAGAAACAATATAAATAAATACGAACGAGAATGTTTAAAAGTAGTGTAATGCAGAATTTGGAATCAAACATGAAGCAGCATTAGAGGAGAAGGGCAGCATTGAAGCAAAAACAACATATTGAGAGTGTGGCTGACAAAGAGTTTGCCCTGAAGCACAAAGTGTTTATCTTGATACTAAACAGAATGAGAACACTGGATAAAACTGTGTTGTCTATGTCGAAAATAAGCCAAAAAAGGCTTATTAATAAAAGTCATTTTTGAAAAAATTTCAAAGGACAATGGAAGCTTACATTTAGTACTGAGGCTTTCTTTAATGAAGAAAGCTACTTTCAAGATAGCACATTAGTGCATGCAGTTGAAACAGCTGGCTGATGCTATCAGGTAAATGATGTTATTCCCATTGCAAAAGAAGAGATGGTTCCTAGAAATGTGGAGGAAGAGATAACTGAAGCGGTAGAAGGAAAGCATAAACTTTAGATTTTAAATGCAATATTGAAACTGTGAGTATGGAGAAAGATTTTGATGAACTGCATGTTATTCTACTGAATGCTGTGCCCATGAAAAACAAAAACATATGCCAGGAACTAGTTGATGTGAATAAGGTGAAGAAAGCTACATTGTACCCTAAAGAGAATAATGTGTATTATATTATAAAGATGTAGGTGTTGTTGCACATAGAAGTTGCATGGAGGGAAAAATGTTGCTTTCAAATGACAGTTTGATAAAGTTGATAGAAGTAGTTCTGATGAAATATTTGAGCACTACAGTATCCATCTGCTCCATTCAAGGATGCCATTGAACTGAAACAAGCTATATGATCTCCAATGAGTGTGTAAGAGAAAAATTAGAAGCTCATAGATTTCCTCAACTATCTCCAACTATAGTAGTGGAGGGGGACAGTGTGATGACCACCCTGTATAAATACCTTCAGCTGAGTATAGGTCAGCAAGATTAAATTGAGGGAACCCTAGATTTCAACAAATTATTCCACATGTATTACATCTGTTATTTGAAAGTGATTTGTCTGGACTGTCATACTCTGTTAATCATATTCTTAAGACAGGAGTTAGTGTAAAATATGTCTGTAAAAGATTTTTTTGAAAAACAATTATAGAAAAGATGAGAAGCTTAAGTGCAATTTGATAAGTTTGATTCCATGCCAGCGTGGGACCAATAAATACTGGTATTGCCATCATGGTGACCTCAAAGGTATGTTGCAAAATTTAGGTGAACTAAATTGGTTTGTAATACTGAGTTGTGCAGAGGATACATGGATGATTTATATGAGTTTTTGAAAGAAACAAACTTTAACATTAAAGGCATTGAATTGAAAACAAAACTAGAAATGTGTGCATTGGGTCCTGCAAAGGTTTGCAGGTAATTTAACCACAGATTTCAAGCTCTGTTGTCCATTTGCAATAAAATAATCCACCTCTTGGCGGAGTTACTGATATTTTTTTGCAAAAAGAGAACCAAGGAAGAGATGCTCCTCATATTCATATGCTGTTGTGGATAACACTGCACCTAAACTTGGAACAGACACAGATGAGTCTATACTTTCTTTCATACAACAGTATATTTCATGTAGCATCCCAAAAGATACTGAGGAACAAAGCCTAAAGCAGCAAGTACTGCATTCACAAACTTACAGATGTGTAAAGCACTGTTGAAGAAAAGACAACGCAAAAGAACAATTTTACACAAAATGTCATTTAGGATTTCCAAGACCTGTTATTTCAAAAGGAAGAGTGCATAGTTTTGTCTGCAGTAAGACACACTTACTAGTAAAGCACCCAAAACACCTACATCCTCAGGAGAGCAGAGGCTTTGAAATATACTAATGACTAAAAATGTGGAATGCCAATATGGTTATTCAGTTTGTGGCAAACACCTCCATAGCTGTTGCTCATTATGTAACTTCATACATAAAATCTGGAAGGACAGAGATGAAAGATGTGTTAGAAGACATTTTTGCTGAAAGGTCGCTAACAAAAACAAAATGTACAGCTCAGTTTGAAGATGCTCTCGAACAGTGAAATTGTATCCTATCAATGCTGTGTCCTGTTGAATTCAACTAGTTTATATTCTAAATCAATAGAACTTGTTTAAGTGACTCTAGGTCTAGCATCAACTCGAAAATAAGTTTTGAAAACCTTTTTAGATATTCAGCATCTTGCCAAATCATACAAACATTGTACAAATGAACATGTTGGCCACTTACTAACCAAAAAGCAGTGCACATCATGAAAATGTTTGTATCTATGTAGTACTTCAATACTACACATATTAAAACAATGTGACAAAAAATGTAGATGAATTTTCAGTAGTTGGTGGCAATGGGTATTTGCAGCGACATAGCAAAAGCAGTCTAATTAACCATAGAAAGCAAATTTGCTAGACCGCTTAAATGAGAGAATTCCTATGACAATTTTGAAACAGTTTAAACCTTGGCCTTCTGAATCATAATTACTAGGATAGTTTGACTGCTGTGAAGACACTTTCAATGCTGCAAAGATTGGTATTCAATGCTCTATATTTCTAAACTACTTGAAAATGTTGAATGATGAAATTGAACAGGAAGATAAAATTGCTGCTGAGGTAGCTAAGGAGAGTTTACAAAGCAGCCAAAGTTCAGGTCCTCAAAGTCTGGATGCACTTGGACAGGCAATAATTGAAAATTAGGTTGAATGAGGTGGAGACTGCAATGGAGCAAGTAAGACAGGAAATAAATGATTTGGCAGATTTACTTTGACAACTAAATGATGAGGAAAGAGAAATATATATGGAAGTGAAAGTCACAGTTGATCATGGATTGCTTCATGACAACAAACAGTGTGCATGCTCAACATTTAAGCTTATACTGTTGTATGTCAGCGGTCAAGCTCGTACTGGTAAAAGCTTCTTGATACAAGTTCTTACTGCCTGCCTACTGAAGAGTAAAGACTGTAATTGATCATGTCTGGCTATAACACCTACTCGATTAGCTGCACACAATATCAAAGGTATTACTTTACATCACTTTTGATGCTGTCTGTGGAACATGACAACAAACTGGAATATCAAAAGGTATCCGGTGAAGCTTGTCAAACATGTTAAAAACATTACAACTTTTAATCATCGATGAGGTAAACATCACCTCAAACTTAATGCATGCCTTTGCACATTTGAGAAGGCAAGAGGTTCTGAGAATGGATTATGATAGTTGTTGGAGATGTCCTGTGATATATACCCGCAAAGATTCAGGCCCTCATTCTGAGTTTGGCGGTCAGTAGACCGCCACGTTGGAGATGGCGGTTGCACCGCCACGGAACTGGCGGTATAGACCGCCATATTACGAGTACTGGGAAGGCACCTGCAGAACCCAGTCAGGTTTCCATCCGAACCGCCAATGTTGATGGACTGCTGTTGCCGGCGAAAGGTTTCTTCAGGCCGGCAGGTAGACAGTTTCTGCCCACCGTATTATGAGGTTGCACACTGCCTGGACTTCCGGGGCGGTCTAACCACAGCAAAAACCATGACTGAAACAAACAACATAAAAGGAAGCACCCACCTTCTGGAACACAGGCACGTCCGTAGGCACCATGGCACACGAATTGCAAGTCTTTCCAATGCCCCTGCTGGCCATTGACATTCAGGACCAGTGACATAGACACCGTCCATAAGTACCCTATCCTAGCACACACTGGAGGGAAGGACATTAGTACACACACACACACACACACACGCAGAAATACACAGTCACCATACTCACATGTTCAAGGAAAGCCAGAACAAGTTATGTAGCATTGACACCAATAGTACCGTTGTAGATAAATATGAAAGGAAATGTAAAAAAAGTCATGATAATAACTATTTAGAAAATGCAACAAGGGCCAGTGCATCATTGTCCAAATGTACTGGGCACACTGGGCATGTGAGGAGTGCCCAACTTGACTCCTGACTGAAATGTGCAGACCTCCACAGGGCAGGAACATCAATGGGGCATGCAGGCACCTCAGGGATGGGGGTGGGGGTGATCAGGGTTTGGCTGGGGGTTCTTCCTCTTCTTCTCAGGCTTCTCCCACTACTGTCCTGCTTTCGGGCGGACACCATACCCTTGCCCCTCTTTCCTGCCTTCTTAGGTGGGATGACGGTGGAAGCCACCACAGCAGGGGACCCAGATGAAGTGCTACCAGGGCTGGAGGCGTGAGGGGCAGGTGTGCCTGTTGTGGCAGCACTGCAGACCGCTGACTGGGGGGCATGGCTAGGCCAGAGGAATACAGGGAGGTGGAAGGCAGGGCTCTGGGAAGGGTAGCAGGGCTTTTGGGAACAGGGACTGGACCAGGAGACAGTAACAGGGAAAACTGATGCAGGAATCTCTTTTTAGGGGCAGCAGGTAGGTCATAGGTTAGGCGTTTGGGAGTGGAGGGAGAGGGGATGGTTGATAGGTGTGTATGTGGATCTGGTTTGGGTGCATGGTTGTATGAAATGTGTGTGCTAGGTGTGTGTGGGATGGATGAGTGTGAGTGTAAAGGTGTACTGGGAGAAGGAGTGGAGGAGACGGGGAGATGGCAGGGGGGATGTGTGAGTGAATGTTGGGGTGGTGTGTACAGGTAGGGTGGATGTGCAGCATGTGGTTGTATTGACTGTTGTGGTGCATGCGGATGTGATGTATGGGGTGCATGCATGGAGTTTAGCTGTTGTGGTGGCAGTGACAGGACATGTGTCTGGACCTGGGACTGATGATGTGGTGTCTGCATGTGTGAGTGGTGATGTGACTGTGAAGGGGGAGCAGGTGGAGGAGTCAGGAAAGGTAGTGGATGTTGGTGTGTGTGCACCTGAATGGTGGGTGTGTGCATGGTGGTGGTGGCATTTGTGGCATATGTGAATGTCCTTGCACTCTGGTCTGTTGGTGGGGATGCATGCTGGTAAGAAAGCGCGCTTTGGATGGGAAATGGGAAAGGGATGTGGGAATGAGAACAGGTAGTTGGAGGGGGGACGGAAGATGAAGGAACACTGGCTGCCATCAATGAGGAGGCCAGAGCCTGAAACAATCTCTGAAGGGCAGACAGGGCACCGTGAATGCCTTCCAGGAATGCATTTGACTGTTGCATCTGGGATGCCATTCCCTTGATGGCATTCACAATGGTTGTCAGCCCAACAGAGATGGACCTCAGGAGGTCAATAACGTCCTCATTGAGGGCAGCAGGGCTGACTGGGGCAGGGACAGATGTGCCTGCAACAAAGGAGATGCGTACCCTCTTGGGTGAGAGGGCACGGGCAACTGGGTGGGGAGCTACAGGGAGGGTGGTGCTGGTAAGAGGGGTGGCAGACAAGGATGGTGCCAGCATAGGGCCTGAAGGCCCTGCCACCACTAGGGAGTCACCGTTGGAGGAAGAATCAGATGATGCTGTAGATGTTCCAGTCTCCCCCGTGGTGCTCCACTCACCCTCCATCCCACTGGTCCCCTCGGTTCAGCTGGTATCAGCCTCCTGGGTCCCGTGGGATGCAGCTTCCCCACTTGCTGGTGCCTCTTCTCCTTTGCCAGATGACGCTGTTGCACACAAAGACAGAGGAGCAGAGGGAGGGAGGGTGGGACAGTGAGTGACAGGGTGGGAGAAATCGAAACAGGGAGCAAGTGGTCAATGCCAGCACAACAGCCACATACAAGTCACCACAACATACTCCAGTGCCATGTCATTACATGCCATGCCTTCACACACACATGCCGCTGCAATGACAGCCCATTCGTGCCACCTAGGTCATGCACATGAGTTTCACAGATGCTGACACACATTCAATCCTGTACAGGATGAAAGCCATACTCTCACTACATGTCTGACCCACCCATTGGCTCATGGCTCTATACGATCACTAGACCCAAACTTTGTACTCCACGGGCATTTGGAGGCATACTTCTGAAGCCATGTAACCCAAGCACATTTAGCTGTATGACGTGAAACCTCAGACTTTGCAGACTACACATACACCACATGCCAGCAGACAGCAGATAGGGATATGGCCCCAGCAACACTGATTGGATAGTTGGGAGTACAATGTGTGTGAACTCTGGAAGCAGGAACCCTGTCCTCATCTAAGACCCTGCTCATCTACTACACAATTTCCCTGTCATCAATGCCACTTAGCAGTAAAGCCAACCCCAACTCACATCCTGCATGGCATATGAACATATGTATGTAGCACATCCGGCATCAATGTGTCCCAAGCCTAGTCATACAGTAGCTACCTAGCACACATTCCACAGCCTTCACACATTACATAGGCTGCACCCATCACTCACCACATAACCTAAATACGAATGTGAACTCTCCCCCTTGTGGCTCATGTGGTGCCCTCAAGCGCAATGGAGGTATACTCAGCACGAGTGCCAGGAGTCAAGTGATCATGAGCACATGAAATGGCAGTCACGGCTGCTGCAGAGATCACCAAGCTAACCAATATGGAGTTGCACTGCGGTTGGGTCTGCCTCCCGCCATGACGTCTTACACCAACAGAATTTGCTCACTTCCATCTGTCCTGTGCATGCAGGACAGTGGGCTGCCATTTTACTATTACAATATGTACAATGGGGTTTTATGAGGTGCATCATGGATGTTTAATAGTGACCTGTACACAGCTCTGCTGCGTCCACATAGTCCTTTATGCACATAATGATTGCCACTCCCTCATATTACCAGGTATGGTGGAAGAATAATGGTGAGGAATGCTCCTGTCTACAGGCCCCTGGTTTATCTTGCCACCCCTGAAGAGAGGCACATCATCCAGTGCTATCGGCTCAACCGCCAGACCATCATGGATCTTGTGAGGCTGTTGGAGCCGGATCTACGTCCTGGTCATGGTCATGCCATCACACCTACAGTACAGGTGTTGGCAGTCCTCCACTTCCTTGCATCAGGGTCCTCCCAAATAACAGTGGGCTGGGCTGCCGGAATGTCCCAGCCCATGTTTAGTAACGTCTTGAAGAACATTCTATGTGCCCTACTCAAACATATTGGCAGCTATATCAGGTTCCCCTAACGTGATGATCTGCCCACTGTGAGGAGCCTTCTGCGCTGTGGCACATGCCACATGTGATTAGGGCTATTGATGGGACCCACATTGCTCTGGTGCCACCCAGGAGGAGTGAACACGTGTTTAGGAACCATAAAAACTTCTACTCAAACAGTTTTCAGTTGATATGCCTTGCAGACCTCAACATCACTCAAATGACTGCCCGGTTCCCAGGGTCATGATACCTACATAATGCAGAACAGCAGTATCCCACACCTGATGGCACCACTGCAAAGGGATCGTGCTTGGCTGATCAGTATGTATCGTGTCATATGTGTGCCTCTGTATTCTGCACACTCCAAACCACCTTCCAGATTTACCTACAGGTTGCAATATGTCAATTACTTCTGTGCACACAGATGACTTTGGTTATCCCAACCTGCCATGGCCACTGACACCTGTCAGGCATCCGACTACAGCATCAGAAAACCGTTTCAATGAGGCCCATAGTAGGACCCAACAGGTAATCAATCGCATCTTTGGAGTGCTGAAAGCCAGATTCAGGTGCTGCACCTCACTGGAGGGGCCCTACTGTACAGACCAGCAAAAGTATGCCAGATCATTGTTGCGTGCTGCATGTTTCACAATTTGGCTATCAGATGTCACATCCCATTCCTGGATGCTGAGGAAGGTGCAGCTGTGCCAGAGGCTGATGAAGGGGACAAGGGGAGTGATAAGGAGGATGATGACGAGGATACAGCTGATTCCAGAGAAGAGCTGATACAACAATACTTCCACTGAAATATATGTATGTGTAAGAGCCATGCTATGTAACCAGTTGCAATGTCTGCTGTGTGCAGGGCTGCTACCAGGTTTGTGACTTCAATGTGGGTGTATTGTGTCCACATTACTTTAGATGTGGTGCTGTTAACTGTATTACAGAACTTGTAAATGACTGCTCCCCCTTCTAGCACTGTCACATAAATTAGTAGGTCAGTGGTTTTCCTGTTACATATGTGATAGCTGTACATAATGTACTCATGGTAGATAAAGACGTAGACAGAAACTGTGCTCAAAGATGTTTATTTTATAATATAAGTGCAAGGGCTGATGAGTGGGGTCATGGCTAGTGGGATCATCTGAGTACTTAGCTCACCTGTGGGGATCCATTGTCCAGTATGATGGCCATGTGACAAAGGTGTTATGAAAGTGGACAGTCAACAGGGTGTCGCTGTGACACACAAGAGGGTATGTTCTGAAGTGGCTAACTTCCTGGCGGTGGTCTTGCCATCAGTGGAGGCTGGATGTCTAGTTGGACGTCCTCGCTTACGGGGGGCTCCTAAGCTACTGGGGAAGTGGTGCTAGTGCCCTGCATGCCCTGTGGCAGGGCCTCTATTCCACTGGTTGCGGCTGACATAGAGGGCTCAGATGTGATCTGGATTATGGTAGGGGCCTGCTAGTGGGAGGTGGACTGATGCTGGATTATGGCACGTTCTGCCAGCACACTTGCTATGGTAGCCATGGTGGCATTGTGGGTCTGCCACTGCTGCATGGCCTCCTGATGGTTCTTCCTCTGTAACCTCTGGGTCTCCTGCTGGGAAGTGAGGATCTGGGCCATAGTGTCCTGGGTTTGGTGGTATGCACCCAGGACCTGGTTGAGGGCCTCCTGGCCAGTCTGATGTTGTTGTTGCCCCCTCCCTTGGATCACAGATCTCCTCCTACTAGTCCTGGCCCCCTGTGCCTGTGCCCCTGGCACAATGTGCCCGGGCGGGTACCCTTGACACAGCCCCCCTATACTGTGGGGTACACCTCTACTTGAATGGTCCCTGAGGCACAGGTTTGGGGAGGAGAGGCTAGCTGTGGTGTTGCAGCCTCACAGGAGGGTGAGTCTGGGGTGTCTAGGTTGGTGCTGCTGGAGGTGGACTGGCCAGTCGCCTCAGATGGCCCAGGAATTTTGTTGTCCTCCTGACATCCACTGGGGCCTTCATCCTGGGGAGGGCTTTCTGACCCTGGCATCCTCTGCTGGATGGCAGTAGCAGGGTTCTCTGTGAATGGAAAGGATGAGAGTTATTACGTGGAAATGTCGTTGTAGTGTCATGGTGTGCCTCTTGCAGTGGGTGGACTCGTTACCCAGGGAGGGCAATGACATTTGCAGCAATGCTGACACTGCATGGTGAATGGCCTCTAGGCCATGCTTGTCATATCAATTGTAGTTGTGGGTTTGCTGTTTAGCATTGCTGTAATTGGCATTGGTAGTAAGGTGGTGTGGGCTAGCAGTGTGGGTGGGCTGTGGGATGACTGTCCATGCAGGTGCAACATTGTGAGATGTGAGTGTAACTCGGATCCGGCATGCCTAGTGATGGATAGTGGGAGTAGCAGTTGTGGAGATAGTGAAGGTTTGGCGTGCATTGTGCGGGGTGTGTGTGTGTATGGTGGGAGAGGAGTGGTGTGGCATGAAGAGTAGGAAGGGTGGAGTGATAGTGGGGGGTGCATTCTTGTGGTTTGTGATATGATGGGGAGTGGTAGGTGCTTGGGAGGCATGCAGGGCTGGAGTGGTTAGTGCTCAGGGGCCGTGTAGGTTCCTTACCAGTAGCAATCCCTCCAATGATTCCTGTCAGGCCCTTTGGATGCATGATGTCAAAGTCCTTCTCCTCCCAGGTGTCAGGTCAAGGGGAGGAGGTGGGGGTCCACTGCCAGTTTTGTTGAGGGCGATGTTGTGCTTGGACGCCATGAAAAGGACCTTTCCCCTGAGGTTGTTTCACCTTTTTCTGATGTCTTCCTTTGTGCGTGGGTAGCTGCTTACTGCGTTCACCCTGTCGAGGATCTTCTGCTATGGCTCGGTTTTCCTGGTGACTGATGTTTGCTAGACTTATGCCCCCATCAGTTGTGGCTCTATTCTGACCATCTCGTCCACCATGACCCTCAACTCATTGTCGGTGAAACGTGGCTGCTTGTGGCGTGACATGTTGTGGGGGAGCGTGCTATGCATGCGAGGTGCAGTGCGGGTGGATGATTGTTGCGGGGGTGCGTGCAACGTGTGAATTATTGCTCTATGTGCAGTGCTTCATGGGTCATATATCACTTGCTCCTGGTGATATTTGCAAGGGTTTGCGGCGGTGTGAGGGGGTGTGTATCATAATTTGGTGAACAGGTATGTGTGGCGTGTGTATATGTTTCAGGTGTATTCGGCCTGTCCAATCTGGTGTTGCCTTCTATTGGCAGTGATTTTCTAGCCCGCTGCGGTGCGCACTGCCAATGATTTACCACCGTGCATGTTTCGCTGTGCTGATTTGTAACTCATAATATGATGGCCGGAATGGTGTCTGCGTTGCAGTCCTGACGGACGGACAGTCACTCTTTCACCGTCTATGGCACTAGCGGGGTTTGATTTCTGGCTGTGTTTTGTCGGCTTGGTGTTTGTCACTCGTAATACGGTGGACACTGTACCGCCAACACTGGCAGGATGGTGGCAGGATTTTGCATGGCGGTCTTGCCCAAAGACCGCCAAACTCTTAATGAGTGCCTCAGTCTGTATTAAAAAACTGCTCCATGATGAAACTAAGAATTCTTTGGGAAGCATTGGAAATGTGAATACTTGGATACATTTTGAGGAGAAAGAATTAATTAGGAATATGCCAGAAGCATCAGACATTGAATATGGAAATATTTTGAAAGATAAAAGTTAGGGCCAGAATTAAGAAAAGTGGTACTGCATCCAGTGCAGCACCATTTTTTTTCCAGCCCTTAGTGCCCCCCTAATGCCACTGTGTGTGCACCATATCTAAAATACGGAGCACAATGGAGGTAGTTAGGGAACAAGCATCAAAATAGTTGACGCTAATTCGGAGCTTTGCAGGATTAGCGGAAAAAATGTTCACACTAATACTGCAAAGCACATTGAGGCCCATTGAAAACAATGGTGTGCCTCCTTTTAACATCTGGGCAGGTGTTAAAAGTGCAGAAATAAATAATGGAAAGAAATCTTTTAGATTTCTTTGTGCCATTTTTTCAGTCCCCCTAACGGGGGAATGCCCCCTTTACATATATTATGGCTGGTGCATACATAATGTGGAGCAAAGGGTTACAAAGTGAGGCAATACATGCATTGTTCCACTTTGTACATTTGGTGCCGCGATTTTGGCCTCGTTGGGCTAAATTGACGTAAAAAAAAATCACGATAATGTGGTGAAAGGAGACGCTCAGGGCTCATTAATCTGCCCCTTAGTGTTTTTTTTAAAAGAAGGAAGGAACATTCTAGAAAGATGTCTTAAAAACTGTTCCAGTGACGAAAACAACAGCAGAACTTATGTTCACCTTGATACATGAAGGTAAGCCTATTGTGTGCCTAATGCCTATATTGGAGGAATGCACCTCTTTCAACAAAGAATTGCAGGAGTTGGAGAAAAAAGAAATTTTGCAACTGAAGGCAATAGGTAAAATAGACACCATGGTGTCATTATAATGCTAAATGAAAGGTCACAAACAAAACTGGATTCATCAGAAAAATCTGTTTCCTAAACTGCAGGATTGGAGAAATGTTTAACTCTTTGCAAAAACTGTAGAGTGATTTTGCGTTGAAGTTTAAATGTTGAGGAAGGTTTGGTCAATAGTGCTGTGGGTAAATTTGTTGATTTTATTAGTTATCCTAATAGAAATGGTGTGGAATACCTTGTGATCAAATTTGAACAGATTGCCAGTACAAAGCAGACTGGAAGGTCTACCACACATTTTTTGCTTGTAAAACATTTATGTTTGATGAAAACAGTTTCCAGTTTCTATAGCACATGCTGTTACAATTCATAAATCACAAAGTTTAGGTTTATGTGTAGCATTTATTAATATTGGTAGTATCAGCTTTAGGAAAGTATGTTGTATGTAGCTTTGTCTTGATTTAGGGCATTGTCTGGTATATACCTAGTTGCTTTTGATGAGACCAGAGTACAGATTCCAGTTGAATTACAGAATACAACAGATTAAGAAGTTTATGCACCTCATTTAGGACAGTATCCAGGTTATGAGAAATGTTCCATCTGTCGGAAGCAGACATTTTCAAAGCAGTGTAGGGGTGGGGTTGCAAAGAAGTAAATGAGGCAGACATGCGAAGTTGTTCAGATCAAAAAAATGAAAATGATGGAGTTATTGTAGATTATCAATTGTCAGACCCCTGTGGTGTAAACTGATATGCTAATGTGGTAAATGTTTTGGTTGCATGGCCTAGTGTTGTAGATGTATTTAGGAGAAAGAAGTTATTGTGTTCTGCACTGTGTAGTTTGTTGAACCACTTGTGTACTGAGAGAACAAAAATACATTCTGCATCAGTAATTCAAGACACTGTAGATCTATGTAGTGCATCTGTACAGTTTAATAAACATACTCAAGAGGATGCAGAGGATTTTTCAATGGTGTTATTTGGTGTCTGAGAAGAAGAAAAGATACCTGTAAATGACTTGTTTTGACTTAGTTAATTGTGGTAAAGTGAATGTGAAGATTGCTCACACATGTACACTATACAAATAGAATCAAAGTGTTTTATTTATTTGACATTACCAGATTCCAAAAGTGTAAGTTTTGACATATTAGTGGAAAAGCTACCCCAAACAATGTGGGTCCAAATTGTCAAACAGATGGTCTGTCAACTTTACATGTAGCAAGAAGTGGGCAGTATATTATTTTAATCCTACACCGATGCAGAGCAGATGGTTCTAAATTACATGCTGAGATTACTAACTTTAAAACAGGACAAATATCTGTCTCTGGTAAAATGTATACGACTGTCACTATCATTTTTCATGAAGGAGTTACTACTCCATCTGGTCATTGCACTGTCTATCTAAAAAGTAAAAGTGGATGGACAGAATGTAATGAAATTAACCTTAAATTAAAAAAAAGACAGCCCTAAAAGCTACCAAATTTACCAAATTTCTATCTTTTTTGTCTGGAACCAAAATTCTAAGGAGGATTCCAGTTGTAAAAATGGAATTGTAGCTATTGTACATGTATTATCAGGGTTTATGACATCAGGCAGCCTACCAACGGTGATGTCTTTATAAGGTTTTGCCTTTGCTGGTGAGAAGTGTATATCTACTAGTACTTCTAATTCCGAAGTTCTTATTTTCGGCATGTTTCTTTAGATTGTTAGAGAAAGTATAGGAAAAAATATTGTTTAAAAAATTACACTGAGTACAATGTGCAGTGTTGCTTATTTTCAGTGTCACACTGTGTAGTTTTGGATTTTATTATGCAGCCTATATGATTGATTTTTCCCTACTGTTCAATGATGATTCTTTATAACGTACAACATTTATCTATCAGTATAAAAGCTGAGAGTAGTGAAAAAGGGAAAATGAAATGCTTATTCTTACTGAAACATTGCATTACAGGATAGAAAAATGTGTAGTGATTTGTTGCTATTATGAAGTTATGTATTTATGAAAATTCTGAGTTTATTTTATAATTTTACATATTCTAATACTAGTTCTTTTTCCCCGACTACACACCCATAGAAACATGTACAACCCAACTACCATATCCATGGAGTCAGTCACCTAGCTACTGACACATCAACAGAATTATCAATTCACACAGCCATTCAGTCACTCTCATAGACAGACACAGATGGAGACTACCAGTCATACAATCAGTCACACATACAGTGACTCATCTACTTATACACCCACACCAACATTTAGGGGCATATTTATACTCTGTTTGCACTGAATTAGTGTCATTTTTTTTAACTCTAATTCGGTGCAAAACTAACTCCATATTTATACTTTGGTGCTAGACCCCTCTAGCACCAAATTTATGGAGTTAAAGTCATTTTTTGAAAGTGGAGACCTACTTTGCCTTAATGAGATGCAAGGTAGGCGTTCCCGTGCAAAAAATGACTCTATGACCTTAACGCCATATTTAGGGGCATATTTATACTCTGCAGCATATTTATACTCTGTTTGCACCGAATTAGTGTCATTTTTATTTACTCTAATTCGGTGCAAAACTAACTCCATATTTATACTTTGGTGCTAGACCCATCTAGCACCAAGTCCCTGATTTAAACTTTTTTTGCACCGCATTAACGTCATTTTATGACACAAAAGTGGCGCAAACTTACAAAATATTGGCCCTTATTTATACTTTTTGCTGCAAAACTGCACTAACTCAGTTTTGCACCAAAAAGTTTAGCACCGGCTTGCACCATTTCTGTGCACCAGCCGGGCACCATATTTATGGAATGGTGCAAGCCGGTGCAAAGGGTAGGCTAGAGTTTTAAAAAATGACTTTAGTCGGGTGGGGCTGGCAGTATAGAAGAAGAGGGTTTAGCACCCAAAAATGGCTTTAAGCAGGTTAGAGTAAAAAAAAATGACTCTAACCAGATTAGCGTCATTTTATGGTGCTAAACCTACAATGCCACATGACTCCTGCCTTAGAAAAGGCAGGAGTCATGCCCACCACCCCAGTGGCCAGCACAGAGGACAGGGGTCCCCTGAGCATGGCCATTGCACCCAGTGCCATGTATGGGGGCCCATTTCAGGGCCCCCTATGGCACTTTCAAAAATAAAATGCACTTACCTGTACTTACCTGGAATGTGGTCCCCCATCCTCGCAGTCCCTCTAGTGTGGGTGGGGGTGCCCCTAGGGCATAGGGAGGGCACCTCTGGGCTTATTCCATGGAAATAGGGCCACAGGTCCCCTAACACCTGCCCTGACCCAGGTCTTAAAAAATGGGGCAAAGCAAGCTTTGCCTCATTTTTTGACCCCTCCTCCCTCCCTTGCACCATTTTTACATGGGAGTATAAATATGGTGTTAAGGCCATAGAGTCATTTTTTTGCATGGGAACGCCTACCTTGCATCTCATTAAGGCAAGGTAGGTTTCCACTTCCAAAAAATGACTTTAACTCCATAAATTTGGTACTAGACGGGTGTAGCACCAAAGTATAAATATGGAGTTAGTTTTGCACTGAATTAAAGTTTTTAAAAAATGACGCTAATTCAGTGCAAACAGAGTATAAATATGCCCCTTAGCGTCAAAAAATGATGCAAATCTGGTCAGAATAATTTATTTTGACTCAAAACTGCCTAACGTCATTTTTTTTTAAGCTAGCCTACCCTTTGCACCGGCTTGCACCATTCCATAAATATGGTGCCCAGCTGGTGCTAAAAAATGGTGCAAGCCGGTGCAAAACTTTTTGGGGCAAAACTGCCTTAGTGCAGTTTTGTACCAAAAAGTATAAATAAGGCCCTAAGAATCTCACCACCACACCCATACTGTTACTCATAGAGGTACTGACCTAGTCACACAGACAGTTACACAGCAATTCACACTTCCATACAGTCAGTCACAGACCCATTTACACACGCAGGCACCTACTCACATAGGGCCAGATGTATCAAGCTCCCGATTTGCAATTCTTAAATAGCAAATTTTAAGAAATCGCTATTTTAGAAATGCAAAATGGAATGTATGAAAACTGTAAGTCGGTAATAGCTATTTCTTAAAATTCTCAAACGCAATTTGCGAGTTGCAAATACAGAATCACAAAAAATAGTGAATTGGTATTTTCAAATCGCAAATTGCCCAGACGTTGGTCCTGTGCTCACTGCACCACTGGATTCAAGCTAGCCTAGATGATGAAGGGTGATGCCCTGAAACCAGTCCTAGGATGCTTGTTTCCAGTCCAGGGAGGAACTGGCTTGGCCTTTCGGGTCAAGACTGATTTGCATATGGGTGGGTTCAAACTGGGGTGGTGTGGTGAGCAAAAAACTGATGGATTAAACCTAGATCTTTTTGATTGGGGGTGAATGTTTGCATTGTTTAGCATTCCGTCCATCATCTGTTTTTTTTGCATTTGTTGCCCCAAGTGGGAAGGGTATGCCCAGACATGGGTTCCCGTGCTCACTGCACCACTGGATTCAAACTAGCCTAGATGAAGAAGGGTGATACCTTGAAACCGGTCCTAGCATGATTGTTTCTGGTCCAGTGAGGACCTGGCTTGGCAGTTCGGGCAGGACTGTTCCCATGAGGAACAGTGTCAAGACTGATTTGCATATGGTTGGGTCCAACCTTGGGTGGTGTGGTGAGCAAAAAAACAATGGATTAAACCCAGATCTTTGAGACTGGGGGTGAATGTTCACATTGTTCAGCATTCCGTCAATCATCTGTTCTTTTTGCATTTGATGCCCCAGGTGGGAATGGTATGCCCAGACGTGGGTCCTGTGGTCACTGTGCCACTGGATTCAAGGTAGCCTAGCTGATGAAGGGTGAATCACTGCATGCAGTCCTAGGATGCTTTTTTCTGGTCCAGGGAGGACCTTGTTTCTCAGTTTGGGTTGGACTTTTCCCATGAGGAACAGGGTCAAGACTGATTTGTATATGGCTGGGTCCAACCTGGGGTGGCGTGGTGAACAAAAACAATGGATTAAACCCAGATCTTTGAGACTGGGGGTTAATGTTCGCATTGTTCAGCATTCCGTCTATCACCTGTTCTTTTTGCATTTGACGCCCCAGGTGGGAAGGGTATGCCCAGACGTGGGTCCCGTGGTCACTGCGCCACTGGATTCAAGGTAGCCTAGCTGATGAAGGGCGAATCCCTGAAACCGGCCTGAGGATGTTTTTTTTCTAGTCCAAGGAGGACCTTGTTTCTCAGTTTGGGCTGGACTGTTCCCATGAGGAACAGGGTCAAAACTGATTTGTATATGGCCTGGTCCAAACTGGGGTGGGGTGGTGAACAAAAAAATGATAAAATTAAACCCAGATCTTTGTGACTAGGGGTGAATGTTTGCATTGTTCAGTGTTTCGTCCATCATCTATTCTTTTTTCATTTGTCACCCCAAATGGGAAGGGTATGCCCAGACGTGGATCCGTGCTTACTGCACCACTGGATTCAAGCTAGCCTAGCTGATGAAGGGTGATACCCTGAAACTGGCCCTAGGATGCTTGTTTCCGGTCCAGGGAGGACCTGGCTTGGCAGTTTGGGTTGGACTGTTCCCATGAGGGATAGGGTCAAGACTGATTTGCATATGGCTAGGTCCAAACTGGGGTGGCGTGATGAAGAAAAAAATGATGGAATAAACCCAGATCTTTGTGACTGGGGGTGAATGTTTGCATTGTTCAGCAATCTGTCAATCATCTGTTCTTTTTCTACTTGAGGGCCTGCAGCACTGATTGTGCCACCCACATGAATAGCCCTGTAAATATGCCTCACACCTTCCAAGGCAGTGTCTGTCTGTGCAATTATGAACTGCCAGTTCGACCTGGCAAGTGTATCCACTTGCCAGGCCTAAACCTTCCCTTTTTGTACATGTATGTTACCCCTAAGGTAGGCCCTAGGTAGACCCAAGGGCAGGGTACATTGTATTTTAAAGGTAGGACATGTACGGATATGTTTTACATGTCCTGACAGTGAAATACTGCCAAATTTGGTTTTCACTGTGGCAATGCCTATCTCTCTCATAGGTTAGCAAGGGGACTGACTCTAAATATCTTTTAAGTGCAGTTTCCCATTGGGAGCAGATAGCGATCTGGAGTTTGGGATCTCTGAACACAGAATTTAAAAATACACATTTTGGTAAAGTTGGTTTTTAGGTTCTCCTTTTGAAAATACCACTTTTAGAAAGTGGGAATGTTCTTGCCTCTGCCTGCCTGTGGAATGACAGTTGAACTATTTGTGAATTCCCTCTAGACAGTGACACAAAGGGAGCTCTGGTGTAGCCTGCATATCCTGATGAGTCTCCTGGGCTAGAGTGGGAAGGGAGTACCTGACACTCACATCTGAAAGAGATATGACTGTCCTCACACAATGAGGTCTCCAACCCCTGGTGTGTGTCTGGGGCTAGGCCTGGGAAAGGCAGGATTTTGTGAAGAACAGAGACTTTCCTTTGAGGTTTGTCTACTTCAAAGGCAGAAAAGGGTATCAGTAGTGGACCCAGAACCCCAGATTTTTAGATTACTTCTCGATCAAGAGTATTAGACTTAGCATCCTTGGCGTGGTCTCCCCTAACCTTTTGCCTCTGTTTCCCAGGTTGTACATGTATGCTGGACTCTGTTTTTGTTGTTTTTGTTACTCTGGGCACTTTACAACTGCTACCCAGTGCTAAAGTGCAAGTGCTCCTGTATAAAATGTGTAAGTAATTGAATTTCCATGATTGGCATATTTGATTTACTGGTAAGTCCCTAGTACAGTACACTAGAGGTACTAGTAAGTTGAATGCTACTAGTGGGCCTGCAGCACTGGTTGTGCCACCCACATTAGTAGCCCTGTAAACATGCCTCAGACCTGCCACTGCAGTGTCTGTGTGTGCAGATTTTAACTCCCAATTCAACTTGGCAAGTGTACTCACTTGCCAGGCCTAAACTTTCCCTTTTCTTACATGTAGGACACCCCTAAGGTAGGGCCTCAGTAGCCCCATGGGAAGGGCACAGTGTATGGTTAAGGTAGGACATATACTAATGTGTTTTATATGTCCTGACTGTGAAATACTGCCAAATTCGGTTTTCACCGTTGCAAGGCCTGTCTCTCTCACAGGTTAACATGGGGGATACCTTCAAATTTGATTAAAGCTTAGATTCCCTTTGGGGGCAGATAGGCATCTGGAGTTTGGAGTCTCTGAGCTCACAATTCAAAAATACATCTTTTAGTAAAGTTGGTTTTGAGATTGTGTGTCTGAAAATGCCACTTTTAGAAAGTGAGCATTTTCTTGCTTAAACCATTCTGTGACTTTGCCTGTTTGCACCTCTCTCTAGACAATGACACAAAGGGAGCTGGGATGTAGCCTCCATATCCTGATGAGCCACCTGTGCTAGGAGGGAGGAGTGGTCACTTACACCTGAAAGGGCTGTGCCTGCCCTCACACAATGCAGTCTCCAAACCTCTGGTGTATGTCTGGGGCTTGGCCTGGGCAAGGCAGGATTTCACAAACAAGAGAGAATTTCCTTTGAAGTAGGCCTACTTCAAAGGCCAAAATGGGTGTAAGAAGAGCACCCAAAACCACAGACTTTAGATCACTTCTGAAAGTCAAGAGGAACCTCTGCCTGGAGAAGAGCTGAGGAGAAGTGCTGCCCTGCCTGGGACTGTGCTTTGTGGAGCTATCCTGCAGTTGCTGCTCCTGTCTGTGCAAGGGGACAAAGACTGGACTTTGTTGTGCATTCCTGCTTGTGAAGAAATCTCCAAGGGCTTGTCCTGAGCTTGCGTCCTGTTGTTGAAGTCACAGGGCCATCAAAGACTTCTCCTGACAGCACCTGGACTCGCTGCTGAGAATCCTGCCCGGCCAAGTGGTACCCTATCCAGTTCCTGGGGCCTTGGAAGATGAAGCTGGCAGACCAAGACTAAAAATCCATGCACAGACCGCCATGCGGGGAAACTTTTGACACACAGACTGAGACACGACTGTAAAATGACACGCCGCTGGCTTCATGGCTGAAATCGATGCCCCACCTGCATCGCAGCTGGAAAATCGAAGCACGCAACTGGAAACACAATGCACAACACCCGCTGATGGAGGCTGATAATGTCACAACCCACAAAGCACGGTTTTCCTGATACTGTGCAGCCGGATTTTTGATACAACATCGCTGGACGCGGAAAACGATGCACCACTCTCCTGCGGAGAGAAGAAACAACGCACATTGCCGTGACCGGAGGAGGAGAAATGACTCACGGTCTCGCTTGTGGGTGAGAAATCAACACATCGCTAGCTTTTTCAGACGCACACTCGCCTGTGCGTGCTATTTTGATGCTACCCAGGTACTTTTCAATGCTAACAGTGTATTTGCTGTTTTCTCAAGGATTTAAGACTCTTTTCGCTCTTTAATTCCTAACTTGACTTGTGTATGGTAGATTTTTGTCATTTTGGTCTTGTTTTGTTTAGATTAATATTTCCTATTGTTCTAAACCTGTGTTGTGTCATTTTGTAGTGTTTTCACTAAGTTACTGTGTGTGTTGGTACAAATACTTTACACCTAGGCTCTGAAGTTAAGCCTGCCTGCTTGTGCCAAGCTACTAAGGGGATGAGCGGGAGTTAACTGAGAGTGATTCTCCTTTACCCTGACTAGAGTGAGGGTCCTTGCTTGGACAGGGAGTACCCTGACAGCCAACCAAAGACCCCATTTCTTAGAAAGAAGAACCTCTGCAAATGAGAAGAGCTGTAGAGCTGGAGGAGGAGTACCTCCCCTTTACCTGTGACTGTGCTTTGCTGGGTGGCCTGCAGTTGCTGCTTCTGCCTGAAAGAGGACAAAGACTGGACTTCATGGTATATTCCTGCTTGTGAAGAATCTCCAAGGGCTTGGATTGAGCTTACTTCCTGTTTTGAAGTCTCAGGTCCATCAAAGACTTCCTCTGCCAGCACCTGGACATGCTGCTGAAACTCCTACCCTGCCAAGTGGTGCCCTGTCCAGTCTCTGGAGAGGTGAAGTTGGCAGAACAAGGGCTGAAGTCTACGCACAGAATTCCGTGCAGGGAAAAATTTGACACACCACCTGCGACACAGATGAAAAATGACACGCCACCTGCTTCATGCCCAAAATCGATGCTCCACCTGCGTTGCGGCTGGAAGAGCGATGCATCGCGGCCGGAGAAATGATGCAACACCCACTTGTGGCTTCTGATAATGATACAAACCCCACACAGTGCAGTTTCCCAACATTGTGCGGCTGGATTTCTCATGTATCGTTGTTGGGCGTCAACAATCAAGGCAAGCCTGCGCGGATCCGTGGTGCCTGTCTGGAAATTGATGCATCGCTCTCTTGCAGGGGAGAAAAACAACGCATTGCCGACCCGACCAGAGAAGAAATGACCCACGGTCTCACTTGTGAGTAAGGAATCGACGCATCGCTGACTTTTTTGGTGCACGCTTGCCCGTGCGGCTTTATTTTTGACGCAAACCAGCTACTTTGTGTAAAATCAATGTTCCCATTGTTTTCTATGAAATAGGACTCTTATCCTTTTTGAAAATTCATTTCTTGACTTGTGTATGGATTTTTGTCATTTTGGTCTTGTTTGATTAGCTAAATATTCCATATTTTTCTAAACTGATGTGGTCTCCATTTTGTAGTGTTTTCACTGTATTAGTGTGTGTGTTGGTACAAATACTTTACACATTGCCTTTTAGATAAGCCTAACTGTTTGTGCCAAGCTACAAAGGGGGTGAACAGTGGTTATCTTAAGTGTGTATCTCCATTGCCCTGACTAGAGTGAGGGTCCCTGCTTGGACAGAGTGCAAACTGACTGCCAACCAGAGACTCCATTTCGAACACTGGTGATCAGCGGTGGGATTGGACTTATATTTGTACTTGACATTCAGTGATTAAGTGTAGACTACTGTTTTAGTGCAGACGATTATGTGACCACATACTACTTGTTTTTTCTTTTCACCTATTTTGACTTTCTCCTGCTTCCTTATTTTTGTGATTTTTGAACTTCCCTTGAGAACTCTCTGTTCCTTTTGGAACTTTGCATTTTGAGTGAACCTTACCAACATGTTTCTATCTGGGGATGCACCAGATGTGTCTGCAAAGGCTGTTTTTGAGTTGGAGAAACTCGAGGAGTACACAGTGGCTCAACGTAAGCAATTTTGTGAGGATCTTGACTACTCAATCAAGTGCTCTGCAGAAAGGAGGAGCTGTAAAAGGCATTGAGGGCCTGGGTGGCAGTCAGGGGGGCGCGGGAGCACACAGAGGAGGAGGATGAGGGTGAGGAGGTACAGAGTGTTCATAATTTGGTAGTTGATGTGCCTGTTCTGCCTGGGGGAAGGGTCTCCAGGGCAGGTACCAGTGTGTCTTCCAAGGGACTGATTTCTGAGGAGTTGCAGGACAGACAGGCAGAGAGGATGCACCAGTTGCAATTAGAGAAGGTTAAGATGGTGATGGAAGAGAGAAGGTTGGCCATAGAGGAGAAAAAGATGCTATTTGTTCATGAGCTCAGTTTAAGGAAACTGGATCAGAGGACCCAGTCTAGCAGCGATGGTGGCAGCAGTACCTCAGTGCATCCTGATAGGAGGGTATACATTCCAAAGGACTTAGTAAAGAATTACAAAAGAGAGGATGACATCTATCTGTGGTTTAAGGGGGATAAGTCAGCTTTCCACATGAACATGGTCCCTGAAGTACATTGGGGTGGGTCTGTGGAAGCACTTTGAGGTAGAGGGGAGGGACACTCTGACATCCTTAGGGGATCCTCAGGGACTCACCTACTGTATTATGAAGGATGCCCTACTCACAAGATATTGTCTCACCTCTGAGCAGTACAAGGAAAAGTTTAGGTCCTTCAAGAAGAAGGATTCCCAAACTTGGTTGGAGTGTGTGGACGTTTTGCAGGTCAACAGGTGGTTGGGTGATGGGCAGTAAGGTGACAACCTTTGAGGGGCTATACAATTTGATTGCTTGGGAGTATTTGTATTCTTTGTTTTCCAGAGCTTTGCCAGCACCTAATTGACAGCAAGCTGACTGACCCCAGGAAGCTTGCCCGGGAAACGGACCGGTGGGAGAGCACCAGGGTCCAGAAGAGGTATGGGGGAGACCATGCAAAGGGTTGGCATGGTCCCCATCAGAAGAAGTGGGGTGGTAAGGGTAATCAGGGTGAATTCTCTAAAGGGCCCCAACCTAGTTCCGAAGGTAAGGATTTCCAGCGCCCAGTAGAAAAGAAACCATGGGTTTCTACAGGGAAACCTGCAAAAAGGGTTCCTACAAGTGCTTTGCATGTGATCAGGTGGGTCACATGAGGGGGGATCCCAAATGTCCCAAAGGGACACAGGCACCCACTGATGCTCAGTCACAGGATTTGGTCAGTGTAGCTCTTGGGGAGAAGTTGGTCCCAGGTGGGTGGGAGCCAGTTGAGATTACCCTTGTCTCAACAGAGGACAGTGAGATTGTCCAGAGGACCCTTGTGCCTGAGAACACAAAAAGTACAGACAATGGGTGACCACCAATGGACAGAGGGTGGAGGGTCTGAGAGACATACGAGACAGTGTGACTGCAGTGAGAAGTCACCTGGCACCTGAAGAGCAGGTAGTTTCCCATGCACTTCACCAAGTAGTGCGGTAGACAACTCTGAGCACCTGTGCAGAGTGGCGCAGGTTCCCTTTAAGTGGGGAGGGGATCTCAGGTTCCTTGAGGGTAGCTGTGAGTCCAACCATGCCTGTAGATTGTCTGCTTGGCAATGACCTGAAGGACTCCCCTTGCAAGGAGGTGGAAAACAGGTCTCACTTGGAGATGTTGGGTCTGCCTGGGTGAGTGTGTGTGTGTGTCCACCCGGTCAATGGCAGCCCGTCAGGGTGATCAGGATACCCTGGAGCCTGAAAGGGTGGCCCAGGTGTCTGCCAGAAGGAGGAAGGGCAAGGGTGTGGGACACCGGCCCCAGAAGGTCCCAGGGTCCGGGAGGAGGCCTAACGTGAGGGGGATACCCAGAGCCTACAGGTGAACAGGTGGCTGAGATGGGGGAGGTCCCTTTGCTGACTACGTGGCAGCAGAAAGGGACACCCACCTGGGAACCATTTTGTGAGGCACAGAAAACATGGCCTACTCTGGAGGGTTTGCGGAAGCAGGCTGCAGACCAGGCGTCTGGCAAGGAGTCTGGGTCACATCTGCTTTATTGAGAGGATGGCCTCCTGTATAGCGAGCCTAAGGTTGCTGACCCTGGGGTAGCCCGTGTGCTGGTGGTAACCCAGTACTTCAGACCCCTCCTACTGGGTCTGGCTCATGATTTGTCTTTGACTGGACATTTGGAGCAGGACAAGACCTTTGAGAGGCTTGTCACCTACTTTTACTGGCTCCTAATGCGCAGGCACTCCGATGCTCATTGTACGTCTTGGCCAAAATGTCAGGCAAATGGCAAGAGTGGGGGGAAATGCAAGGCTCACCTCGAACCTTTTCCTGTGGTTAGTACCCCCTTTGAAAGGGTGGGTATTGACACTGTGGGGCCTCTGGATCCCAAGACAGCCATGGGCAACAGGTTCATCCTGGTCTTGGTGGACCATGCCACCCGGTACCCAGATGCCATTCCTCTGAGATCAATCACTTCCCCTTGGGTGGGTCGTGCGTTGATGGGGTTTTTACCCGCATGGGGTTCCCCAAGGAAATGGTATCTGATAGGGATACCAACTTTATATCTACGTATATGAAGTCTCTGTGGAAGGAGTGTGGGGTGACATATAAGTTCACTACTCCTTACCACCACTAAGGAAATGGTCTGGTTGAGAGATTCAACCACACCTTGAAAGGTATGGCATTGGACTGTCAGAGCCTTTGAGGCGTATGGTAGATGTTGTTTTGCCATGCCTTCTGTTTGCTTACATGGAGGTGTCACAAAAGGGACTTGATTTCGGCCCCTTTGAATTGTTATATGGACACCCTGTGAGAGGACCTCTGAGTCTGCTTAGGGAAGGCTTGGAGAAGGCCCCCCAGGTGTATTTAGCTACATGCTGGCTTTTAGGAACCACACAGCCTGCTTCAGGCGGTTTGCTCAGGACAACCTGAAAGCAAGCCAGGAAGACATGAAACGCTGGTATGACCAGAATGTCACTCTGGTTGAGTTTCAGCCTGGCCATAAAGTCTGGGTGTTGACCCCAGGGGAGCCTAGGGGTCTTCAGGACAAGTGGACTGGGCCTCTTGAGGTGGTGAAGCGCAAGAGTGATGCCACCTATCTGGTGAACTTGCAAACTCCTAGGAACCTTTTGAGGGTCCTACATGTGAACCGCTTCAAGCCTCATTTTGGGTGGACTTCAGTGCTGCCTACCTGGATGACATTGCTGTGTTCAGCCCCACTTGGCAGGAACACCTACAGCACGGCTGCAAAGTGTTGGAGGCTCTGCAGAAAACAGGCCTCACTATCAAGGCAAGCAAGTGCCAAATAGGCAGGGTTCTGTGGTGTATTTGGGACACCAGGTGGGGAGTGACTAGGTGGCACCCCTACAGCCAAAGATTGACACCATTCTGGCTTGATAGCCTCCCAAGACCCAGGCTGAGATGAGAGCCTTTTTAGGTCTCACAGGATAGTACAGGAGGTCTGTCAAGAGGTATGGCACTATTGTTGCTCCCTTGACTGAGTAGCCCTCCAAAAAGCAACCCAGAAAGGTGATCTCGACTGAGACAGCTTTTGATGCCCTGAAGGCAGCAATGTACACAACACCCATTCTGAAGACATCTGACTTCTCTAAAGAGTTTATCACACAGACTGATGCTTCAGAGCATGGTTTGAGGGCAGTGTTGTCCTAGCTAAATGAAGAGGGCATAGACCAACCTGTAGCAGGCAGGATCTTGTGAACAACAGAGACTTTTCTTTGAAGTTTGCTTACCTCAAAAGCAGAAAGGGATATAAGTAGTGGACACAAAACCACAGATTTTATTATCACTTCTGGGATCAAGAGGAACCTCTGCCAAGGAGACGAGCTTAATACCTGGAGGAGGAGTACTGCACTTTTGCCTGTGACTGCATTTTGTTGGGTTGGCTTGCAGTTGCTGCTTCTGCCTGTAATAGGACAAAGACTGGACTTTGTGGTGTATTCCTGCATGTGAAGAATCTCCAAATGCTTGGATTGAGCTTGCCTCCTGTTCTGAAGTCTCAAGGCCACCAAAGACTTCCTCTGCCAGTACCTAGACTCTCTGCTGAGACTCCTTCACTGGCAAGTGGTGCCCTGTCCAGTCTCTGGGCCCTGGAGAGGTTAAGTTGGTAGAACAAGGACTGAAATCCATGCACAGAACTCTGTGTGAGGAATATTTTGATACAACACCTGCAACTCAGCTGAAAAACGATGCGCCACCCACTTCGCAGCGAAAATCGATGCTCCACCTGCATTGCGGCTGGGAGATCGACACATCCTGGCCAGAGAAACAGCACAACAACCACTTGCAGCTGCTGATAACGACGCAAACCCCACACAGCATGATTTTCTAACACCGTGCAGCCAGATTTCTCAAGCATCATTGCTGGGCATCAACAATCAATGCAAACCTGCGCGGATCTGAGGTGCCCGTCTGGAAATTGATGCATCGCTCTCTTGCACGGCCTCACTTGCGAGTAAGAAATCGACACAACGCTGACTTTTTCAATGCTCGCTCGCCCACGTGTCTTTATTTTTTACGCAAACCAGGTACTTTGTGTACAATCAACGTTCCTATTGTTTTCGATGGAGTAAGACTCTTATTCTTTTTGAAAATTCACATCTTGACTTGTGTAAGTGGGATTTTTGTCATTTTGGTCTTGCTTGATTTAGATAAATATTGCCTATTTTGCTAAACTGATGTGATGTCAATTTTGTAGTGTTTTCACTGTATTACTGTGTGTATTGGTACAAGTACTTCACACATTGCTTTTGAGATAAGCTTTTGGCTAGCTACCAAGCGGGTGAGCAGGGTTTATCTCAAGTGTGTATCTCCATTGCCCTGACTAGAGTGAGGGTCCCTGCTTGGACAGAGTGCAAACTGACTGCCAACCAGAGGCCCCATTTCTAACACTTGTGATCAACACAACTTGCTTGTTGAAACACATTGAATGGTTATTGTTAGCCTAATAAAGCATATTCTCGATGAAGATCAATCTGCTGGAGGCAATATGCATTCTGTTGTAAGTTAAGAAGAGCTGTTCAATTTCTCCTCACACCCATGCACACACCACCACCAAGAGGATGGAGGAATCAGTTAGGAATGTTGGTATATATAAATATATATATATATATAAATATGTATACTATGTAGGTATAGTAAGGTCTGCTTTTCCATAGAAAGAGCATTTGCTTTGCTAATAATTTTGGACCCGTTTAACAAATCTTTACCAAACTTTCCAAAATAAAAGTTCATTCACCTCAGCTCCCTCCTGTAAAGTTTTGAGGTGGTCCAACAAGCAGTGGTGAGAAAAAAAGTGGGGATGCAAATGCAAAATCATCATGCATTTTCCATTTTCTCCTGTGAATTTCTGTATTTTATTTTCAAAACATAAGATGCATTTTGTCTCTCCTGAGACTTGCTCACTTGTTACAGTGCAAACATTATCCATAATTTTTAAAGGGTTGACACACTTTCTGCTGTGTAAACATTACACTCCATACTTCAATGGTAATAGACAACGTACTATACTTGTGTCTTTCCTGCTTTACAGTTATTGAAAAGTTCTGGAGGAAATTGACTGAATTCACTGTCCAAAATGTCAATTTCAATGGCATCTCAAGTTGCTTTCATCGCAATCCATTACAAATCAAAAATGGAATATTCATTAGTTAAATATTGAGATCACAACTATTCCTCACAAGTGCTCCATGCATCTTGCCCAAGCGGGCTAATATTGCCATAGATATGAGTGAATTGAATAAAAAAAGTCCTAAAAAAGTGAATATTAACTTCAAAAGCATTGTAATGCAAAATACAAATTAAAATCCAAACTGTACACTAACACAATACCACAGAGTGAATGGCTGTTGTTCTAAGTGGATAAATGATATATTATTTATGCTGGGATATCTTTTGCAGGTTTACTAAGCTTCCACCAATTGAATGCTGTATCCAATTACTTTATCCATTTGATTGTAAGTCACTATCAATAATAAATTATCTAAGCGTGTCTTCTAATGCTGGATATTAATTATACTTCTTCATATCCCCTTGTATTTATGACAAAGCTATTCATTTGTTATCCTCATTAAAATTGTCTTTACTCTATTGGAAATTATAGTACAAACCCCTTCAATCATAGACATTCCTCTGTATGTTGTATCCCCTCCAGTTTTCTAGGAAAGTAAAGGTGTTGCGGTCTCATCTGTCTCTTGATTGCAGTGTATTGCAGATATTACACAGGACAAAGCAGTGCACCTGGTATCCTTTATTGCGTACACAAACCTGACAATGCTTTTTAGCCTTGTGGCCTTGATCACATGTCTAGCATATACCCTACCTGACAAAATATAGTAATAAACATAAAGATAGCACAAATGTGAGCCTGTAGTGCTCCATCTTGAAATGGCTGTATGAATAGCTTCAGACTACTTCAATGGGGTCTTGCTTTGCTCTCAGCTTCAACAACGCATTCATGGGTTGGTGGGAGGAGGGAGTGTCCATCACGTCGGACATTTAAAAAGACTTTGAATAGGCCATAATACTGCTTTGGTACATAGAAGATTTGTTTTTTGCGTGGCAGTGTTCAGAAGAATTAACTCTAGAATGTGTCCACAAGCTCAGAAGTAATTATGTTAATCATTATTCAAATGCAGTATTAGCAAAAACAAAATTGAGCTCTTGGATGTTAAAACTGAGGTGATTGAGGTGAGGTTACATACCAGCTTCTATATGAGACTCTGAAGTTAAGCCTGCTTGTGCTGAGCTACCAAGGGGGTGGGTGGGGGTTAACAGAGGGTGATTCTCCTTTACCCTAACTAGAGTGAGGGTCCTTGCTTGGACAGGGGATAACCTGACTGCCAGCCAAAACCCCTTTCTAACAATTACAGACTCGAAGAGAATCAGCAGAATTATTCAGAATCACTGGAATGTTCTTGAAGGTGACTTGGTATTGGGAGGGGTTACTTCGGAATAAACCTAGTATCACCTCTAGGAAAAATTGCTCCCTCAGGAACAAGCTTGCACACAGTCAAATAACCAAAAACAAGGAAACTAGTCTGGGCAATTTGAAAGGCTTCTGTCTATGTGTGAGATGTAAGAAATGTTGAAATAGGGACAGCAGGAGAGAAAACCCTGTACCTTTTGGGATTGGTTTTAAACTGATCAACCAATTTCTTACAAGCAACACAGACAATGTGATATACATTTTAGAATGTCCCTGCAAGTGGGCAGCACTATACATAAGGCTATGGAAAAGGTCCTGGAACAGATGAGGGCCATAGATAATAATTATGCACATTACCCCATGGCTTGGAAATTTCATGAGAAGCATTATCATGATAGAAAATTGCTCTCTTTTTTTCTGGTGGAAAAGTTATCCAAGGGAGGGACCATTGACCTTGAGACCAAAGGTCCATTAGGATGGAATGGGGAGGAGGAACTCAGAGTGCACCTGAGGCAGAGGGTATTCTGAGGGAATTCTATTTCTTATGATCCATGGTTATACATTCACCTTTAGCAAATGATAATAAAATCCTTGATGGCTTGGTCTTTTGTGTTCATTGTAGATCATAATTATAAATTAGAATCTGTATTATGAGATTAAACAAATCAAAAAGCAATTAGCCATTTTTGCTAAGAAATATTTTAATGTAAGTCAGGTTACAAATGCTGCGGCTCAAATTATTTAGAATTAGGCAGAGATTCTACCTTTCTTGTAATGACCTATTGCATGAAAAAAACATGCTGCCATAAACAACTCCTTTGTGTTGATCACAATTGTATTCTAGGAAAACATCAAAACAAAAGAAAAACAGTCTTCAGTTTCTAATTTTCGTTGCTTAAACTGCAGCTTTAACTATGCTCTGTGATCTGCCTTTCACATTAGCTGATGGCAGCAGACATTGTAATGCCAGATGTGAACTGTAATAGTATGTAAATTTGAGCAGCTATGGCATTTATTTATTATAGACCACTAGAGGTGTCACAACTCAACTGTAATAAGGAAATTAGAGATAGGATTGTATACAATGATTGCAGGCTCCCATGTATTAAAATAACTTGTAAGCGAGTTATGGTTTGCTTGCCTGCTTTAAAATGTATGTACTGCAGATCTAAAAATAACTTACATATTTCAGGGTTATTTGTTTTCATTATTAATTATACTTTTTAACATTAATTTCAGTTTTTACTGATACTTAAAAGGAGTTATAATCAAAGCAAACCATAACTTCACTTTACCTTGTTTATTCCATTTCTTTTACTTTTTTATGTTCTACCACATACAACATTTAACTTTATTGCCTTCTGAGTAGGACTCCCTTAAGCATTGCCTTCAACCATGCACACTAAGGGTTGACCACTGGGCTGAGCTTTAGGCGACCCCCTGAGCCAAAGCCTCCACAATCAGCCAACATCCACTGTGATTGGCCTTTGGCTGGGCACAATGAGGGTTGGTGCCCAACTTTTGGTCTTTTTTGAAGGACTGTGCTATACCTTCACTGGTACTCATTCATGACATTGTTGGTATTGGTCTGCTATTCTCATACACAATTCTTGGATTTTGTGCTTTGCACCAAATGATGACTTTTCACTTTAGGCAGTACAAGGCAGAAATGCTAAGATTACAGTTGTTTTTCCTCTCAGTTTTCCTCTGAGCCTGTGCAAATATAAATTGTGCTGTTCTAGTGTCCTATGTCTTCTCCTGTCACTTTTGTTTTAGCAATTCTATGAACACCTTCTTGTGCTTGGCCTTGAGCTCTATGTCAATGGTACATAGGCTGACCTAGTAGAAGCCTCTTTCTCCTCTACTGAGCTTGGCCGTGCACAGTTTTAAGGTCATCATTTAGGTTGACTACTCCAACAAATATCTTATGAACCACCAACAGCAATGCACCTAGCTGTAAGCAGCTCTTCTGTGTGCATTCAAGCTTACTAAGTTAAACGCTTTGGTAGCCTGATAAAATATATGTATACCAAAATTGAAAAGTGTGCATTTGAGACACAATGGTGTGAGTTTAGAACTCCTAAAGTAATGTTTGGAGAAAAGATGATTGAATTTCTAAAATATACTTAAAGCTGGTATTTTAGTGCTAAATTATTTGGATTTGAGGAAATGTATTACTAATGTCACTATCTTGTCGCCAGGGCCTTGCAGCTATAACTCATGTGTTACCCATGCAAAGCCATTTCAAATTGACAAATCCTTTTTTTATGTTACAGGTGGCCACCCCACCTGATGCACTGAGGTGATCACTGGTGCTAATCTTGCATAGGGTGGCAGCTAATGTAATCTTGACTGTTTTGGTGACTATTGCAACACTACAATGGTAATAAAATTAATAGTGTGGGGTGATTTGCATTGAACATCCGTAGCTTGTATGAAAGACAAGGTTGGAAACCCCTGGTTTAGGCATTCAACCATTTCTCCCCAGGGGAATGGATGAAGAATTCCCACTCCAGTGAGTCTTTTGTCGTCTTTTCTGCCTCCATATTTTCTCCTGTATAGACGACTTCTTCATTTTCCTGTTTGCTGAGAAACAGTTATTGGCCCTACAACTCCTTGTCAGTTGAGACTGGCATAGTGGAAAAGACAAATATTGCAATGCCACTGAGTAATAACTTCTCTGCCCTTGGAAAATAGTTATTATGGCTTCAGTTGTTCTTGGACAGGCACTTTCTGATGTGATGAAATGTTACCTGAGGTCCTTGTGGATTTTACAGGAAGTGTGTAGGCTACAATAAAAACTCATACCCCTTTGCTTGGTCTGCTGAGCCTACATTCTCCTGATCGAGACTGTGGAATTAGTATATATAATATCTGAATTCACTATTATTACCCCCTAAATTTAACTCTGATATTAGTCTACACCTACGAGGACATTTGCACGAAATTGATTTACCAAATGTGTTGGTAGTCAGTTGGCTATTTTTCAAGATCGCTGACTCATCACACCCAGAATAGCACACACAGTCTGCACCCTCAATAAGAAGACCATGAACCTTGACTGGCACAGGCCTCCCTATTTTCTTGAGTCATAGCCTCTGTGGTCTGAATCCTGACAGCAGATTATAGAAAGGGTCCTGAGCATAAGACTTAATCAGGCTGCTGTCTCATTATCGAGGCACAGACTCCACATAGTTAAAATGGTGTTCATCGCCTGTGATCTTGATAATAAGATAACATCCTATTAAACCCATAGAAAAGTGCTGTTCTTTCTTTATATAGTCCTCAATCTGGAACCAGTATCGTGGACAATGGATTATGAACACAGGTCTCGATTCGTAGACCAAAAATCAAAAACAAACATTTGTTTTTGACAAATTTGAGTTTCTCATGGGAGAATAGCCTAGCCATAGCTTCACAGTGACTAGGATTGGAAAAAGGCAGTCAAAAGTTTGGATTTTCAATGTGAATTTGAAAAGGTAACCTTGCTTTTCAAAACACAGTAATAGTTAAACAGAATTACATCTAAATTCTGCAAGAGAGTCTTTAAATCAGAATAAAAACATTATATTATTAACTTGTATCAAAGGATTTGTAGCCTTAACTAAACCCCACAATTAAACATGGGTTTTGCATTTGAAGTTTGCACAATGACATGTACTTGGCTGAGCTGCTAACAAAGACAAATTCCTATATCTTTCTTTATACTCGTTATTTCTTCTTTGTTAGTTTTGACCTGAGTCGTGGCCATAAGTATAATGTTTCATAACGCAAATGTCCTATGGTACCAAACAGATGAATAGAGAGAATAGTGTGCTTTGTTTCATGATCATTTAACTTAGGAAAATAGTTACTGCTATGTTAGATTAATCTTAAAACTGTTTCTTTATGAATAGTCTTTGCTAGAAAGATGTTTGAGAATGGAAATTAGATCATTTAATAAACATATCATACTTACTTAACTATTCTTTCCCTCATAGACACAGACTGGTGGTATGAAACTTAAGTGTTTCATTGCTGTTTAGATAATAGTTAAATAAATTGTGTATTTAGAATGTTGTTTGTTAAAATTTACCATTGTGATGGAAGCTGCCCGTTCACATGAAGACCTCAAATGCGGTTTTGCTAGAGATTGAGATTATCTCCTACAAATTTGTAATTTGTTGCTATATATAATGTTATAAAAATGTGTTCCCAGACTAAGACAGTATTCATTGACACACTCATTCAAGAAATCATAGGAGCTTAATGGCTTCAATGACATTTTTAGCACAAGTTGCATAATTGATTGTTCTTAAGAGAGCTTGCAGATTAACAGCCCAAATGAGAGTGATAATACTTACAAATAGTCAGTATGGCTTTGGTGTAGTCCACGACTTTGGACAGTTATAGTCACAAATAAGTTGCATGACCTCATGAGGGTCCCCGATTAGAAATGGGGTGCAAGTAAGGAGATTGCTAGAAGTTTTACAGCTTCCAACTGAAATTGTAGCTCAGAGTAGCGACAATGGTTATGTCACTGCCAGCAATATATGTGCACATGGAGTGGTACACTATTGTGCAATTGTGACCTGTACATTTAATGAAACATTCACAGATGGATTTTAAGATGACCCTGTCTAATCCATGCTGATGACAATAGCTGACACTTGGGAGGATTTGAAGGCCCTGCAGGAAACTATGTTTGAGGCAGAAAAATAGAGTTGGATCAGAGCAGGCTGTGGAAATGATGAAAATGACATTTGGGTTTCAGCAGATGGAAGACTAATGTTACCAGACATTCTGTTTTCCCTAATGACACAACATTTTTATGGACCTACACATTTAGGCAGGGATGCAATGGACAGGTAATTTAAGCAGAATTGTTTTAATCCCAGATTCCGAGCCGATGCAAAAGAATGGTGTCAGTGATGCGTAACATGTCAATGGATGAATGGATGAAAATGAACACCTGTCACAATGAACCATGCAGGGAGATCAGGAGGTCCTTTCAACAGAATGTAGATGGGCTTTATTGAAATGCCTATTTTGTAACAAGCTGAGATATGTCCTGGTTATAGAATGCATTTTCTCTAAATGGGGGGATGCCTCCCCAAAAAGGATGAATGACAGTCTCACTGTAGCCAAGATGTTATTAAAGGAGTTGGACACAATGTCACAGTCAGATCAAAGTACTCACTTCAACAGTGAGATCATTCAAATGTTGTGTGCAGCATTGTAAGTTGAACAGAAACTGCACTTCTCAACATGAAACACCTGGGTTCGTTGAGCAGGTCAATGGAACCACTCAATCCAGATTGGCAAACATTTGAGCTTCAACTTTATAGAAATGGCCTGATGCTTTACCTTTGGTGTTAATGAGTATGCAAAGTACACCTGATAGAAAGACTGTTCTATCCGCACAACAGATACTTATGGGGAGAGCCATAAGATTGCCTGCTGTTCCTGCGAATGCACTTGTGAACATAACAGATAACATGGTATTTGATTATTGCAAAGGACTAGCAGATGTGGTACTTTCTGTCTCTCAACAGGTTGGAGCTGTCACTGTAGATCTACATCAAGAGCAGTGTCATTACCTCAGTCCAGACAACTGGCCTTATTAAAAAACGTGTTAGATAGCCCTGTCTGGATCCAAGGTGGAAAGGCCTCTATCAGGTAATATCTGATCGGGAATACAACTGTTAAGTGTGCTAGAGTTCTAAACTGGGTACACTCTTCTCATACCCGAAGAACAAGCGATCCTTAAGAAGAAATAGTGTTCTGTGAGCCACAACTGATAACACTGGTGAATGTATCACTGTAAGTTGTACAGACATGAGAAGAGAGAAGAAGTGTTTGTGATCAAAGTCAGCAAGAAGAAAGGGGTAAAGCCCTGCAGACAGGTAAAGAAATCCATTTGTTGGATACCTCAAAAAGTGACATTCGAATACTTGATATAGAAAGTGGAGAAACAGAAACTTAAATTGAAGTGACAGTTGAAACACCTGAAGAACACGAAGATCCAGGAGAAGGAACTAATTGTGCTTTGAGAACAAAAAAAGAGGCTCACAATGCTAAATGGTCAAAGACTTACAATCTGAAAAAATTGAATTCAGTTGTGTCAGATGGATCCATCCCACTGACAATTGAAGAAGAAACAGAATCAAGTGGTATAAGTGACACAGAAGGAGACCAACAAGCACTCAGAAGATCCAAATGAGCAACAGTACCCTGTTGAAGATATTAAGCACCTGAATGGACAAACTATGGGCCTCATTATGACCCTGGCGGGCGGCGGAGGCCGCCCGCCAGGATGCCGCCCTCCAAAATACCGCGCCGCGGTCAAAAGACCGCGGCGGGTATTACGAGTTTTCCCCTGGGCTGGCGGGTGGTTGCTGAAAAACCGCCCGCCAGCCCAGGGGAAAACGACCTTCCCACGAGGATGCCGGCTCGTAATCGAGCCGGCGGAGTGGGAAGGTGCGACGGGTGCAGTGGCACCCGTCGCGTATTTCAGTGTCTGCAAGGCAGACACTGAAATACTTTGCGGGGCCCTCTTACGGGGGCCCCTGCCGTGCCCATGCCATTGGCATGGGCACGGCAGGGGCCCCCAGGGGCCCCGCGACCCCCCCTACCGCCATCCTGTTCATGGCGGCTTTCCCGCCATGAACAGGATGGCGGTAGGGGTCAGAATCCTCATGGCTGCGGAGCGCGCTCCGCAGCCATGGAGGATTAAAACGAGCAGCGGAAAGTCAGCGGGAGACCGCTGACTTTCCGCTTCTGACCGCGGCTGAACCGCCGCGGTCAGAATGCTCGTTGGAGCACCGCCAGCCTGTTGGCGGTGCTCCCGTGGTCGGTGGCCCTGGCGGCCGTAGTGAGCTAAGTGCTAAACATCCCAACCTCAGATGAACCGCCTTGAAATTACTTAAAGCAAAAATTCAGTTGTGAGAAAAAGATTAAGTTAACTGTTTGAACTAAATATTATGAAAAATATGCTAAAAGAAGTTTAGAAGAGTACCCAGGCCCATCGTAGCAGAAGAAGAGTAGGAATAACATTATAGAAGGATATGGAGTAGGGATAAGGAAGATTAAATGTAGACTGCTTTAAATAAAGCTGCAGGAAAAGTCCAAACAAATCTAAAAGAAGAAAATATTCCACAAAGTTTGCATATTGAGAAAAATATATTAGTTTTGCTGTCATACACACATTGCTTATTAATATCTGGCTTTACATAAAGATGTGTGGCTTAAACAAATAGTTTCTAAGAGTATTATAGACATTATGCCCCTCATTATGACACTGGTGGTAAGTCCCGCTTACCGCCATGCCAACTGCCGCCAACATACCACTGCGGCGGCGGTTTACCGCTACCCATATTATGACACACTCATAGCAATCAGTCACTGAACAGCCACACGCACAAGTCCGCCAGCCCAAAGGTCAGTGATAAACTGGTGGTACCAAAACCCACACCGTTACACCAACAGAACTACGCCCACAGCATTATGACCCATGAATCACCACAGTGGACATTCAACTGTGGCAAACCATTGAGGGTACATATCGCCGCGCTCAAAATACACGCAACCTAACATAACAACACCACATTGGACAATTCAACTACACACACCTGACACCTTTGCACACACCACACCCACTCACCAACACCACTATAAAACACACACATACACTACCCACAACCCTCTACGACTAGAAAGAATTGCCACTAGAGAGAGATACAACCAGAGCCACAGAACACCATAACCCATACACTATCCACGTCCCTCACAGCACACACTCCAACACATCACCCCACACACCCTCACACACACCACTCACACTACACCCATGGCACCACAAAGACACCCCAGGTTCTCAGAGGAGGAGCTTATGGTCATGGTGGATGAAATCATCTGGGTAGAGCCACAGCTATTAGGAGCACAGGTGCAGCAGACATCCTTTGCTAGGAAGATGGAGCTATGCAGGAGAACCGTGGACAGGGTCAACGCTGTGGGACAGCACCCAAGAACAAGGGATGACATCAGGAAGAGGTGGAATGACCTACGGGGGAAGGTGCGTTCTGTGATAGCAAGACACCAGATAGCTGTACAGAGGACTGGCGGTGCACCCCCACCTCCTCCCCCACAACTAACAACGTGGGAGGAGCAAGTCTTGGCAATACTGCATCCTGAGGGTCTGGTAGGAGTAGCAGGAGGAATGGACTCTGGTAAGTCAACTCTTCACTACTTTCACCCCCCACCTGCATGCCATCACATACCCCCACTCCTGCCCTCAACCCATCACTCCACCACCTCACTTACACTCCACCAATACAACCCATCCCTCCCATTACCAAGCCCTGCATGCAACACAAATGCATAGATACCACTCACAGACCTGCATGGACACCCATCACCAATGCATGCACACTTGAGACAATCACCTATCCAACCAAATGACCACTCACACAAGCCTAAGCTGCCAGGGCAATCACAACCACATAGGGCAACACAAGATGTCACACGCAGAAACAATAACACTGCATTTACATCCCCACAGGTCCCCCACACAACGTCACCGGAGAGGAGGTGCCAGCAACATCCAGTTCCCCCACAGTAGAGGCCCACAGTGATGACAGCACCTCTGCACACCTGGATCAGGATGACCAACCTGGCCCATCAGGGATCTCCGGACAGTCGGTTACCCAGGCACAGTCCCATGCCACCACAGGGTTTCCCCCTCAGGAAGCACCAGCACAGCACCCACCCAGCGGGCCCATACCTCTGTCCCCAGGACACGTCAATCAGCAGTGTGTCCACCACTACAGGGACCCCAGGCAACCCCACAAACACAGGACGATCAGAGACCTGGGGTCAGTGGCAGTGGGCACACGGTTCAGGGGACAGAGGCACAGGACAACAGGGAAGCTGGGAGGACTGCTGTGAGAAAGGGGGAGGACAGGCCTAGGGAACCAACTCTCCACGAGGCACTCACCAACATCCTGGGAGCATGGCACCATTCCAGGAGATGATGGGCCAGATACTGGCCAAGTTGGATGAGACCCAGCGGACCTGCGGGACATCCACACCACCCTGGTCACCATTGCAGGGGTGCTGGCAGACATGGCCAATACCATGAGGGAGGCAGTGGCACACCAACGTGCCCCTGACACTAGCCACACCGATGAACAGCCCTCCACCTCCACTGGTGCTAGTGGACAGGAGGCCCCACCAGAGGAACAACAGGCCACCAGCACCCCTTCCACTGAAGAAGGAGAACCAACCCGCAAACGGTCCCTGCGATCCAGGCAGAAGCCAGAGAACATTGCCAAGACTACCACGAGGAAATAGGGGCCAGATGTATCAAAGGATTTTTGCATTCGCAAACGGTGCGAATATCAGTTTGCGAATGCAAAAATGTGTTTCACGAAGTACAAAATGCATTCGCAGTGTGATTTTTAGAAATCGCAAAAACTGTGAATTTTTGCAAATGGGAGACGATTTTGCCTGTCGCAAGCAGCGTATCGCAAATAGTGACATCATTTACTGATTCGCTGTTAGCGAAGCGTTAATTGCAATATAGATATGCGAATCGCAGATAGCGATTTCCAAAATCGTTCCGCCATTTACGAGATGCAGATTGCGACACGCAAAAATGGATTTGCACTGTGATGTAGCAAAAAATCGCAATTTGCGATTATTCGCAGAATGGCCATTTGCACATGCAAATTACCACAAACTGAAACCAGGTGGTAACCAGGTGCAACCTATATAAAGAGGCCCAGAATGCCTCAGCCCCTCTTCCACAATGGCTGCACTCTACGTCATGGTGAGGAGAATGAGGATCTTGGCAGGTTTGAGGAGAGAGAGGAGGAGACAGGAGCGCATTTTCAGAGTGCGCATAACCCTTTTTGACCAGACTGAGGAGGAAATTTATAATAGGTATAGGTTAAGCTCAGCCATGATACTTGACCTGATAGCTGAGCTACAACCCATGCTGCAGCACACAACACACAGGACAAATAGCATACCCACCAATGTGCAGGTATTATGCTCCCTGCACCTACTAGCCTCAGGAAGCTATCAAGGGGTCACAGCGGCAGCTGGAGGGGTATCACAGAGTGCCCTCTCTAGATGTTTCAATGCATTTCTCAATGCCATGCTGAGCAAAATACAACTGTACATCAGATTCCCCAACACCCCACAGGCAGTACAACAAACCAAAGTTAATTTTTACCAGATAGCACAGTTCCCACATGTGCTAGGTGCCATTGATGGGACACATGTAGCAATCTGTCCACCATTGGCCAGCGAGTATGTGTATCGCAACCGTAAAAACCATCATTCCATGAACATACAGGTGATATGCAATGCCTCCTACATCATTGCCGATCTTGTGGCCAGATACCCAGGGAGCACACATGACTCCTACATCTTTTGCCACAGTGGGATACACACAAGACTGCTAGCTGGGGAGTTTGGGGAAGGATATCTACTAGGTAATTTGATACTTTACAATAATGCATTGATGTAAGCATAACGTCACACAGCAAATTTACTCATTGTACTCTCTGTGCATTCAGGAGACAGTGCCTACGCAGTGCGCACCTATATACTAACGCCCTACCTGAGCCCTGACACCCCAGCAGAAAGGAGGTACAATGCTGCACATAGGGCTACCCGCAACGTGGTGGAGAGCACTTTTGGGCTGCTGAAGAGCCATTTCAGGTGCATCCATAGGAGTGGAGGTGCACTACAGTACAGCCCTGAGACGACATGCAAAATTGTGGCCACCTGTGCTATCCTGCACAACATAGCAACCACCAGGGGCATACCAGTGGAACTCACGGAGCAGGACTCAGATGAGGATGATGATCCCTTACCACCCCTTCTACCAGCAGACAGGACCAGTGCAGCAGAAGGCAGGCAAAGACGGGCTGACATCACACGCAACCATTTTTGACGTAAGTAACGACAAATACACTTCAATAATATGTTTTTCAGTAGTTAGCATCTTTATTACCTTGACTTCAGGTAAACATTGTGTCAGTAGGACATAGCTATTCACAATGGGCAGACATGATCTATTAACAGTGTCACACTATTAGCATCATAGCATGACTTAATTACACATGTTGAGGTGGTCCCCTGTAGCCATCAACATCACTTCTTTCGTCCACGCACTCCACTCGAGTGCTCAGTGCCCTCGCTGGCACCTCTAGTAGCAGGTTCACCTGCAGTACTGTGTCTGGCACTGCGACGCCTCGGATCAATCACAGGGACTGTCAGACTGCTGAGGCTAGAGGACTCCTCACTGTCACCAGCACCCAGTTCGCTGGTTGGGGCATTGCGTGCTGTTTGAATGGCATCCACTATGTCGGTAATTTGCACCAGTCCCTGTGAAATGTCCCTCCTGCAATGTGCCATCTCCACCTGTGTGGCAATGGCACGCCGTGATATCAGGGCTGTTGAACTTGCAAGCCGATTGACTGATCTGCAGAAGCTGTCAAACTTAGCCAAATATTGGTGCTGGCACCTGCACTGGCTGACACGTTCCTGCTGTATCTCTGAGCATAGTTCCCTAATGGCCTGTGTCAACTCCTTGGTGTTCTCAGCAACTCTTTGCTGTCCCTCAATCAGGGTCTCCAAGTGCTTGTTTTGTAACCCCATATTGTTATTGTGAGAGACAAACTGTCTGTGCAGTGACTTCAAATGTTTGCATTGCAGGAGCTGCACCTTCAGTATGGAAGCTTCCAGGCAGCCTAAGATTGATGGGCCCACTCCTTCTTCTGTGCCCTGTCTGCCTGTATCGTGATGCCTCCTGAGGGGAGTAGACTGGCGCTGGTGCTGGTGCATGGACTGCTGTCTTTCTGTGGGACTCGGCTCTGGTGGTGGTGTGGGGTCATGTTCTGGCATCTCATCTGAGTCCAGGTTGTACTCTGGCAGTGGTAACACCCTTACCCTGCGTCTAGTTGGAACAATACTGTAGGACTCACTTGTATTTGAGTCTGACTGTGGCTGTGTTTCTGCTTCCCCCACATTTTCTGATCCTGCAGCAGCAGGGACTGAGTCATCTGCAAGGATAATGTGCAGCATTTCAGTTCTAGCACTTGTCACAGATTTCCACAGTGTTGCTTTATATGTACAAATATATTGTGTCACCCTGAATCATTTGTGGGGTTTCTCTATGTGGCTGCCCACTATCTTGCAATTTATGTGGTGTTTTCACCTTAGGGTTCTGTACTACACTCCCAGAAGGCACTGTTGTGTTGCATGTAAGATGTGACATGGACTACTTTTCATTGTGCATCAAGCTAGGTTCTATTTCCTAAGGGGCATGTGTACATGCAGATGTGGGGATACACATAATCACTGGCCTTACCTTTGCTGGTGCTTGGTGTCCCTGAGGTGTCGATGTCAATGACACCACTGACAGCTTCTGGCGGCAATGTGGGCTCCACCAGATCTTCCATAGTGGTGGAGGGTGTGTGGGTGGATGGTCCGCCTCCAGTGCTCCTTGCCTCCCTAAGCCTGCTGGCCACCCTCTCCTTGGCACGGGACCGCAAGTCGTACCATCGCTTGCGTATCTCCTCCACAGAGCGCTGCACAGCACCCACTGCGCATATTTTTGTCTGTATGTCAGACCAGAGTTTCTGCTTCTCACTCTCAGGTACTTGGAGTGAGCTCTTGCCAAAGAGTCTGTCATGGTTCACAACAACCTCCTCAACGAGCACCTCCAATTCTTTCTCACTAAATTTCATCGTCCTCTTCCTGTCTCCCTTCTCCTTCCCATTGCCAGCATTGGCCATGTTGCAGTTTGCTCCTGGCTTCCTCACAATGCTGACTCCCTGGTGCTGGGCTGTGTCTCTCTCACTGCTCCTTTGGGTGTGGCTCGTGGAAACAGCATGGGCTGACTGACTTCCTGCTTGTGATGTCTGTTCCGGTTTGCCGTTTTCGCTATTTGTGAATTTCATTTACCGCATCACAATTTTTTTTGCGATTCTGTATTTGCATCTTGCAAATTGCGTTTGCGAATTTTAAGAAATCGCTATTTGCGATTTTCAATTTTGATACATCGCTTTTTGCATTTCTAAAATTGAGATTTCTTAAAAATCGCAATTTGAAATCGCTAACCGAAATCTTGATACCTCTAGCCCTAAGACTCTTCTGATTGTCACCCTTGTGTCCCACTCTGTCACCCTGTCAACATTGAACTGCCATTGCTCCCCTTCCTATGCCCCCTTGGACAATGCAACTGTGGTACATATAGACTGGAACTCTTACCTAGACTCTCCTCCACCCCACCCCCAGCCTATAGCAATACCCCATCCACTTATTTGCACATAATAAATAATAAACATCCTTGTAAAAAACACAAGTATTGAGTCTGTCAAGTTATTGAACTATGTATTCGTTTAACAATCTGTAGACATTGCAAGTCAACTGTACAGTAATGTATACGTAGGTATGACCTGTAGTTTGTTGCAGTCAATACACCATGAGCCAGAGTGGGGCACATATATCTGTAAATAGACATCTCAAAGGGTACAGTAAGTGGCCATAGCAGTGGGAATATCAGCCTGCAAGTGACAATTTACAATAGAAAACTGCAATGGAAGGTGAAGTTCCAGTGTCTTCTCTGTGTGTCACTGGACTTACTGTTGTCTGATTGATGTTCTATTGTCCATATCCTCATCCTCCTCTTCGCCACTGTCCACAGGCTCCACCGCTGCCACACGCCCATCTATAGCCTCATCCTCCTGCAGAAAAGGCACCTGCGATGTAAGGCAAGGTTGTGCAACATGCAACATGCCACGATGATCTGGCAGACCTTCCTGGGTGAGTAGCACAGGGAACCACCTGTTAGATGGAGGCACTGAAAACCTGGCCTTCAGGAGGCTGAAGGTTCGCTCTATAATTTTTCTTGTTCGCCCATGTGCCTCATTGTAAACTTCTTCTGCCCTTGTCCTGGGATTCCTCATTGGGGTCAGTAGCAATGAGAGGTTGGGGTAACCTTGTCACCAGCAAATATTGAGGGATACCTGTTAGCCAGACACTAACCCATAGGTCCAACCCCATACCCATACACCAACATATACTGGGTGGGGGACCATGGGCTCACCTATTAACCACACCCGGTGCCTCTGGAGTTGAGCCATCACATATGGGATGCTGCTATTCCTCAGGATAAAGGCATCATGCACAGACCCATGATACTTTGCATCGACATTGTAGATGTACTGGTCCGCCAGGCATACTATCTGCACATTCATGGTGTGAAAGCTCTCTCGATTTCTGAAAACCTGTGCATTTCTCCAGGGGAGTGGGGGGACAAATGCAATATGTGTACCATCAATTGCCCCAATGATGGTGGGGATATGTGCCATTGGATAGAAGTCAGCTTTCACTGTGGGCAAATCCTCCACCTCGGGGAAAACAATGTAGCTGCTCATGTGTTTAATCAGGGCAGACAACACTCTTGTTAGCACAATTGAGAACATTGGCTGTGACATTCCTGCTGCCAAGCCCACTGTCACTTGGAAAGAACCAGTTGCCAAGAAATGGAGCGCAGACAGGACTTGCACAAGAGGGGGGATCCCAGTGGGGTGAGGGATGGCAGAGATCAGGTCTGGATCCAATTGGGCACATGGCTCTGTGATTGTGGCCCTGTCAAGTCTGTAGGTGAGGATAATGTACCTCTCCTCCATTGTTGCCAAGTCCACCAGGGTCATGTACACAGGGGGATGTCTCCCTCTCCTATTCATCCTCAGCAGTTGTAACCTAAGAGGCAAAACGATGAGCATCTGGTCAGTATTCAACATTTCCAAAATGTACAGTGCATTGCATGTTGTGACAGAAACAGTATGTTGTTGTATAAGCCCAAATGGTGCCTATGTGTGCTGTGACGCAGTTAGGTGCCATGGCCTGCCACTCCCTGAAATGGCATCCGCCTGTCCTGTGTGAATGGACATGTGGAAATGAAGTGATGCCTCTGACGTTGTGCGTCGTTGCCGGAGGCGGTTGAGTACAGCTGTCCCTATGGGTTACAGTAGCCAATGGTGATGTATGCAGGCAGGTACGGTACGCACCACGTGACTGCAATTTTCTATCTGTTCACTCACTTGCTACCTGACCTACAACAGGAGAGGACCTACACTACATGTGCTGCTGTGACCTGTGTCTGGAACCGACCATGGCTCGTGTCACTGGGGAAAGGGCCCCTGCCTTCACGCTGCGGAGTTGGAGAGACTGGTGGATGGGGGTGTACCCCAGTACCGATTGCAGTGTGGGCCTCCAGACCAACAGGTGAGTACACTGTGAGCATGATGCATGGGGCATGAATGCATGGAGTGCTATATGTGAGGGCCTTATGTAAGGGGGGTGTTGGTTGAGGTGTCCTGGGCAGTGTGCTGCATGTATGGTGGGAAATGTCTGTGCGTAAGGGAATGGGAGGGATATGGTGGGCCATGAGTGTAACAGGCTGGACGGTATGACTTATACCTTTTTTCTTTGTGTATTTCTCTGCAGGTCAGGGCCCATCAGAAAAGGGGTATATAGTGTGCCATCACCAAGGATGTGCCATCCATGGGGGTCTACGGCAGGCGGAGCACCCACTGTCGCAAACGGTGGGAGGACCTGAGACGCTGGGCAAGGAAGACGGCGGCAGCCCGGCTGGGGATGGCCTCTCAACGAGGAAGGGGTACCCTTCGCACCCTAAACACCCTGATGTTCCTTATACTGGCGTGGCCTATCCAGAGCTGGATGGGTGCTTGAGGGTATCACAGCAGCCACAAGGGGGTGAGTACAGTTTCACATTATACCACTTGTGCGTGGTGGAGTGGCCTTCGGGTGGGGGATGTGGGCCAGTTGGTACCCCTAGTCCAGGTCGGACATTGCAGGGTAGGTTCTATGTTGGACAGGGGCTGATGAACTCCACCTCCAACCAAACTAGTGGGCATCCACTACTGGGCAGGGCTCTGTGGGTCTCAGGTATGCTGCAATTGGCATTCGGTATTACTGTCCATAGCCTGGTGACTAGCATTGTGACTGGTAGTGCATTGCCTAGTATGAAGGGAGGTTCCCTGTGTGTGTGTGTGTGAGTGTGTGTGTGTGTCGTGTACGCCAACAGTGGTGTTGTTGCTGCCATTGACCAAGTGTATTCTCTGTCTCTTCCCTGCCTTTTTGTTTTGTCATCCTTTTCTTATGTGCATTACCATCATCTGGCGGAGGAGCAGAGGCACCGGCGATGGAGAGAGCTGCATCCCACAGGGCCCATGAGGCCGAATCCACCGACGGTGAGGGCACTAGTGGGACTGAGGGCAAGGGGAGCACCACGGCGGAGACAGGAGGTGACAGTTCTGAAAGTGATACTTCCGTCGATGGTAGCTCCCGAGTGTTGGCGGACAGCTCTGTGCCCGCCCAAACTACAGGTACAGCCGCCACCCCCATACCAGCACTGCCCTCCCAGCAGCCCCTCAGTGAGTTTCCTGTGCCTGCTCACCCAGGAGGGTGGGCATCTTCTTCGCCCCAGGCACCTCAGGCCCTGCCCCAGTTAGCTCTGCTGCCCTCAGTGAGGAGGCTACTTACCTCCTGAGATCCATCTCTGTTGGGCAGTCAACCATAGTGAATGCCATCTATGGGCTGGCAGGGCATTTGCAACAAACAAATGCATTCCTGGAGGGCATTCACTGTGGCATGGCAGCCCAACAGAGATCAATCCAGGCTCCGGCCTCCTCCCTGATGGCAGCCATTGTTCCTGTCTCTACCCTCCCCCCTCCAACTTCCTCCGCCCAGTCCCATTCCCCTCAACCTCAACCTATCCCAAGCACACATGCAGACCAGCATGCACCCAAAACAATACACAGCAGTGGCTCAGGCAAACACAAGCACCACACATCATCCCACAGGCACTCGCACAAACACCACCCAGATGCAGACACACCAACATCCATTGCCCTCACTGTGTTCCCCTCCTCCTCATCGTCCACCTCCCTCCCATTATCATCTCCACTCACCCCTGCATGCACTACATCCACATCCACTGCCTCCATCACCATAACGCCTATCACTACACGCCCCTCACTGGCAGTCACCACCCCCACCTGCATGCACACGTCCCCTGTGTCCTCTCCCACTGTGTCTGTGCCCCCTCCTCCCAAAGTACATAAACGCAAGCACTCAGACACCCAACAGCCATCTACCTCACAACAACATCCAGCCCATGCACGTGCACCCAAACACAGCAGACAGACACTTCCAACGACCACTCCCTCTTCCTCCACTCCCAAACCTTCACCCTCTTCCGGCCCCAGTGTCCCTAAGAAGCTTTTCCTCTCTGCCGTTGACCTCTTCCCTACCCCTCCATCCCCGTCCTTCACGTCGGGCCAGGGTGGTCAGAACACAGGCTAGCACCTCAGTCACCCAGTCCACGGCCACAGTAGTTTCGGCAGCTACTGCAGGTGTGAGAGGCTCCAAGGAAACACTCATCAGCACAAGGGGAAAGGCAAGGATGCACCACCAGCTAGCAAGGGGAAGGGCAAGGAGGCACCACCAGCTTACAAGATAAAGGGCAAGGAGGCACCACCAGATGGCAAGGAGGCACCATCAGCATACAAGGGGAAGGGCAAAGGTCCTGCCCCTGCAGGCAGGAAGGACAGGAGGCCTGGTGCTGGGACTGATTCTAAACCCTCATCACCAACCATGGCGTTTCAGCCTTCAAAGGCTGCAGGGGAAGGGCTGGAGTATCCTCCCACCACTGGCAGCCCTGACACTAGCACTGTCGCCAGCACCGGCACCTGCACTGGCACCTGCACCGCCACCAGCACTGCTGTCACCAGCTGCAGCCCCAGTGGGCATCTGTCTGAGGCTGCAGGGGAAGGGCTGGAGCCTCCCCCCACCACTGGCAGCCCCGACACCAGCACCGCCACCAGCACTGGCACCTGCACTGCCATCTGCACTGCCACCAGCACCGCCACTAGCACAGCCGCCAGCAGCAGCAGCCCCAGTGGGCATCCGTCCGAGGCTGTAGGGGAAGGGCAGTCACCACCTCTACCTCCATGCACACGTCCCCTGTGTCCTCTCCCACTGTGTCTGTGCCCCCTCCTCCCTGAGTACACAAACGCAATCACTCAGATACCCAACAGCCATCCACCTCACAACAGCATCCAGCCCATCCACCTGCACCCAAACATAGCAGACAGACACCTCCAACAACCACTCCCTCTTTCTCCACTCCCAAACCTTCACCCTCTTCCCGCCCCAGTGTCTCTAAGAAGCTTTTCCTCTCCGCTGTTGAACTCTTCCCTACCCCACCACCCCATCCTTCACTTCGGGGCAGGGTGGTCAGAACACAGGCTAGCACCTCAGCCACCCAGTCCACGGCCGCAGTAGTTTTACAGCTACTGCAGGTGTGAGAGGCTCCAAGGAAACACCCATCAGCACTGGCAGCGTGCCTGCACCAGCTGCCAAGGGGAAAGGCAAGGATGCACCACAAGCTAGCAAGGGGAAGGGCAAGGAGGCACCACCAGCTGGCAAGGAGGCACCACCAGCTTACAAGGGGAAGGGCAAAGGGCCTGCCCCTGCAGGCAGGAAGGACAGGAGGCCTGGTGATGGGACTGATTCTGAGCCACCAACACCAACCATGGTGTTTCAGCCGTCTGAGGCTGCAGGAGAAGGGCTGGAGCGTTCCCCTACCACTGGCAGCCCCGCCACCAGCACCGGCACCGCCACCAGCACTGCCGCCAGCACTGCCGCCAGCACTGCCGCCAGCACTGCCGCCAGCAGCTGCAGCCCCAGTGGGCATCTGTCTGAGGCTGCAGGGGAAGGGTAGAGCCTCCCCCCACCACTGGAAGCTCGACACCAGCACCGCCACCAGCACCGCTGCTAACACCACCACCAGCAGCAGCAACCCCATTGGGCATCCGTCCGAGGCTGCAGGGGAAGGGCTGGAGCCTCCCCCCACCACTGGCAGCCCGACACCAGCACCGGCACTGCCACCACTAAGCAGCCGCCGGCAGGCAATGTGTAGTCCTGCCTCCATGGACTGTGATGCATCCTGACCACTGCAAATCGTGTGGGTCTGACACCAAGGTGAGTGACTGTGAACTTGCATTCCCCAAGATCTGCATCACAGGGCACAAAGCCCCTCCAGAACCAATGGAAGAAGGCATCCACTTACCCCCTCCTTGCCGGGATGAAGCACACTGGGCACAAAGCCATCTCCAGAACCAGTGGAAGAAGGCATCCACTCACCCCCTCCTTGCCAGGATGAAGCACACTGGGCACAAAGCCTCTTCCAGAACCAGTAGAAGAGGGCATCCACTCACCCTCTTCTTGTCAGGATGAAGCACACTGGGCACAAAGCCCCCTCCAGAACCAGTGGAAGAAGGCATCCACTCACCCCCTCCTTGCCAGGATGAAGCACACTGGGCACAAAGCCCCCTCCTGAACCAGTGGAAGAAGCCACCCACTAGAGAGACTGTGGCTTTGCACTCCCCAGGACCAAGCTGTGGGCAAACCACCCACTTGAGAGACTGTGACTTTGCACTCCCCAGGACCAAGCAGTGGAGAAGCCATCCACTAGAGAGACTGCTGCTTTGCACTTCCCAGGACCAGAGCACAGAGCATGTTGCCCCTTCCAGGACAAGTGGTGTTGTACTATCTTCCGGCTGAGGTGCCCCCTGTTCCCTGTCCCCCTGAGGTGCCTGTGTATTTTTGACCTGATGCCCCTGCAGTGTTCTCTCCGTGTTGATGCTGGAGTCAAGTGGGGCCTTGGCCTATGTGATGTGGCCCTGTGGCCTACGGACAATATGGACTGGGCAGTGTCCCTCCATTTGTATCTATGTAAATACTGTTGTGGTTTTTGAGGACTATTTCTAGTATTTTATCTTATTACACTCACTTCAATCAATTCCTTTTGTCCTTGCATTACTCCTGAGGGGTACGGGGTGGATGTGTAATGTTGTTGCATCTGTTTGTGTGTATGGTGTTGGGGGTGGGGAACACCTGCAGTTCGGGCTCCATGGCGGCGTGATTCTTCCCTGAGTGTCCAGAGGTGAGTCCTTTGACTTCTCTGCCGTGCTTTTGATGTCGTTGGTTCCACCCGGAAAAGGTGGCAGATAGGCCTGTTGTAATACTGTGGGTGGTACATTGTCTTCCGCCTGGCTGTTGACGGTTACCACTGCGGTGCTTGTTGCTACCGCCGTGGCGGTTAGTGTGTTAAAGTGGCTGTCTGTGTGGGCGGTTTCCGCCGTGGTCATAATTCCATTTTTTTTACTGCCGGCTTGTTGGTGGTATTACGCCGCTTTATCACCGACCCCCAGGGTTGTAATGAGGGCCTATATTTCCATGAATAGTTTTACTAACAGTTGCCATGCTATTACTGATATGTTTTACACCATAGGCAGAGAGGTATGTAGATACATTCACTAACACAACATCTAGACCAGGTATTAATGAAGATGAGTTAAAGGCTTCTTTCGTAAACTACGTGAAGGCAGATTATTCAACAACTGTCTATTCTGGAAAAACACAAGAATATATGAGTGCTACTGATGAAAAGACTGCTATTTATGCACACACATGCCTTCTGCAGCTGATGAAGATGTAGTATATGATCATATTCCTCTTTCCAATGATATATCTTTCGGTATATTCTTTAGTTTAGTATATAAACTGCACTAAAAGTGGTGGTAAGTCCACCTCACCAGCTGCCTGACGCACTTGGCTGTGACCCGCAGGTTCCCTCTCCCAGTTTCTCTAAAACAGGTAAAAAACACTTTAGTTCAATGTTTTCAATATTTCGTTATTTAATGTTGATTGGTCAAATTTTGACAGCATACTTCATTATTTTCCATTCAATCAAGTCTCGTGAAATTCCCTCTTAGACTGTGTAGGCTGATGTTGCTTCATTGCATTAACATTCACACCCAATGCATTTCGGGTCACCTTCTTCGGGGTATGTAAAAATAAAAATATTCAGTGTCACGTAAATGATGCAACCATTAGGAATGAATGACAAACTAGAATATGCTTGTTTTCTTTGAGGGACTTCTTTTATAGGTTTTCACCAAGTAACAGACAACAGAGGACTGTTTGAGCCACACATAGCCTTTGCTCTGTGTGTGCCAGTCCAAAAAGCTTCTGACACATAGGTGGTCATTACAACCCTGGCGGTCAGTGTTAAAGCGGTGGTAAAACCGCTAACAGGCCGGCAGTAAAAAAAAAATGGAATCACGACCGTGGCGGAAACCGCTAACATAGTCAGCCACTTTAACACTCTGACCGCCAGGGCGGTACAAACAAACACCGCGGCGGTAACCGCCAACAGACAGGTGGAACACAATGTACCGCCCACAGTATTACAACAGTCCAATCTGCCACCTTTTCCGGGGTGGATTCTCTGCGAACAAAAACACGGCGGAAACAGGACTTGGAAGGGAAAACGCTCACCTCTCCACACCCCACGAGGAACCAGGACGCCATGGAACCGGAACTCCAGATTCTCCCAGCCTTTATCTTCCTGCTCCTCTACCAGGAGCACGAACGCCGGCGGCAGAGACCATGGTGAGTACTGCACCTACGACACAGGGGAGGGAAAGAGAGTGACACACACACGCAAAACCCCCACCCTCACCCTCACCCTCACCCACTACAACACACACACTAATACATCATGATACATTACAGTTACACCTCCCAACCCCCCCGGAAGAATGCAAAGACAAAAGGAAATGATTTGAACGTTTGTAATCGATTAAAATCCAGTACTCAAAAAATATATATACACTATAAACAAATATATACACCAAGAATACAAGTCCAAGGTATTGCACCATAAAAGTCCGTGTACCACTGGGGCCAAAATGCACGGCGAGGCCCCCACAAGATACCCGATCAAAACGGAGAGAACACTGCCGGGGCATCAGATAGAAATACAACTGGCACCTCAGGGGGAAAGGAAGGGGGGGGCACCTCAGCCGGATGAGTGCACAACGCCAGATACACGAGGGGGCTCCATGCCCACTGCTGTATCCTGGGGAGTGCAAAGCCACAGTCTCACAAGTCTCTCCAGTGGGTGGGTTGCCCACTGCTTTATCCTGGGGAGTGCAAAGTCACAGTCTCACAAGTCTCTCCAGTAGGTGGTTTGCCCACTGCTTTATCCTGGGGAGTGCAAAGCCACAGTCTCACAAGTCTCTCCAGTGGGTGGTTTGCCCACTGCTTTATCCTGGGGAGTGCAAAACCACAGTCTCTCTAGTGGATAACAGTTTCCACTGGTTCTGGAGGGGGCTTTGTGCCCAGACTGCTTCATCCTGCCAAGGAATCAGGTAGTGGATGCCTTTCTCCACTGGTTCTGGAGGGGGCTTTGTGCCCAGAGTGCTTCATCCTGCGAAGGACAGAGGTAGTGGGTGCCTTTCTCCACTGGTTCTGGAGGGGGCTTTGTGCCCAGCGTGCTTCATCCTGCCAAGGACAGAGGTAGTGGAAACCTTTCTCCACTGGTTCTGGAGGGGGCTTTGTGTCTGGCGTGCTTCATCCTGCCAGGGACAGAGGTAGTGGATGCCTTTCTCCACTGGTTCTGGAGGGGGCTTTGTGCCCAGAGTGCTTCATCCTGCCAAGGACAGAGGTAGTGGATGTGAATCTCCATTGGTTCTGGAGGGGGCTTTGTGCCCAGAGTGCTTCATCCTGCCAAGGACAGAGGTAGTGGATGCCTTTCTCCACTGGTTCTGGAGGGGGCTTTGTGCCCGGAGTGCTTCATCTTGCCAAGGACAGAGGTAGTGGATGCCTTTCTCCACTGGTTCTGGAGGGGGCTTTGTGCCCAGAGTGCTTCATCCTGCCAAGGACTGAGGTAGTGGATGTGAATCTCCACTGGTTCTGGAGGGGGCTTTGTGCCCTGAGTGCTTCATCCTGCCAAGGACAGAGGTAGTGGAAGCCTTTCTCCACTGGTTCTGGAGGGGGCTTTGTGCCCGGAGTGCTTCATCCTGCCAAGGACAGAGGTAGTGGATGCTTTTCTCCACTGGTTCTGGAGGGGTCTTTGTGCCCAGAGTGCTTCATCCTGCCAAGGACAGAGGTAGTGTATGCCTTTCTCCACTGGTTCTGGAGGGGGCTTTGTGCCCAGAGTGCTTTATCCTGCCAAGTACAGAGGTAGTGGATGTGAATCTCCACTGGCTCTGGAGGGGGCTTTGTGCCCAGAGTGCTTCATCCTGCTTATGGCGGCCTCAGTAGCGTCGGAGCTGTCGGCGCTCATTGGCCTGCGGTGCTGGTGGCGCGGTCTCCTTGGCAGCGGTGCTGGTGGCGGCGGTGTCCTTGGCAGCGGTGCTGGTGGCGGCGGTGTCCTGTGAAGCAGTGCTGGTGGCAGAGGTGTCCTGTGAAGTGGTGCTGGTGGCGGCGGTGTCCTGTGAAGCGGTGCTGGTGGAGGCGGTGTCCTTGGCAGCGGTGCTGGTGGCAGCGGTGTCCTTGGCAGCGGTGCTGGTGGTGGCGGTGTCCTTGATAGCGGTGCTGGTGGCGGCGGTGTCCTGTGAAGCGCTGCTGGTGGCGGTGGTGTCCTGTGAAGCGGTACTGGTGGCGGCGGTGTCCTGTGAAGCGGTGCTGGTGGCAGCAGTGTCCTTGGCAGCAGTGCTGGTGGCGGCGGCATCCTTGGCAGAGGTGCTTGTGGTGGCAGTGTACTTGGCAGCGATGCTTGTGGTGGCAGTTTACTTGGCAGCAGTGCTGGTGGCGTCGGTGTCCTGTGAAGCGGTGCTTGTGGCGGCGGTGTCCATTGCAGTGGTGCTGGTGGCGGTCTTGTCCGCCGTGCAGGTTTTCGGCGACTTGCCTGTCTTTCTGTGCCCCTTCCCCACCTTGAATGGTGGTGCAGCTGTCTTCCCACTACCAACTGTACTCCTGGGGGAGCCTTTGGTGGTAGATGTTTTGCCTTTCTGCCACCGGGCAGTGGCCAACCTTTTATGCTTCTGAGGTGGGGGACTGTCCGTGGTCTGGCTCCTTGGCACACTGGCTGCCCTGCTGCTTGGCGCACTCCAGAAGCCGGTTACTGCTGGCACCACTGTTCCCGCTGATGTTGTCGCTGAGGTGCTGGGTTGGGACCTGGAAAGGCAGGCTCTAGGGGACTGAAGTGGTGGGGGAGGTGAGGGGAAGAGGTCAAGGTTGGACAGGAAAAGTGTTTTGGACACACTGCGGATGGGTAGATGGAGGGGGTTTGGGTGTGGAGGAAGAGGTAGTGGTTGTAGGAGGTGTACGTTTGCTGACTTTGGGTGAAGGTGCATGGGCTGGAGGCTGTCGTGAGGTGGATGGCTGTTGGGTGGGTGTGTGGCTGCGTTTGTGTACCTTGGGAGGTGGGCTCACAGACACACTGGGAGAGGACACAGGGGATGTGTGAATGGTAGTGGGGGTGGTGAGTGCCAGTGAGCGGGGTGTGGTGATGGGTGTGCTGGTGATGGACGTAGTGGCTGAAGATGTAGTGCATGCAGGTGTGAGTGGAGACGAGAGAGGGAGGGAGGAGGGAGACGAGGAGGAGGGGTACACAGTGGAGGCAGTGGATGCTGGTATGTGTGCATGGGTATGATGCTTGTGTGAGTGCCTGTGGGATGTGTGGTGCTTATGTTTGCCAGAGCTTCCCTTGTGTGTTGAGGGGGGTGCATGCTGGTCTGATGGTGTGCTTGGGATAGGCTGAGGTACAGGTGTTTGGGTCTGGGTGGAGGAAGTTGGAGGGGGGAGGCTGGACACAGGGACAATGTCTGCCATCAGTGCTGAGGCCAGGGTCTGAAAAGCTCGCTGTTGGGCTGCCTGACCAGAATGAATGCCCTCCAGGTATGCATTGGTCTGTTGCAACTGCCTCTCTACACCCTGGATGGCATTCAAAATGGTAGATTGCCCAACAGTGAGGGACCTGAGGAGGTCAATGGCCTCCTCACTGAGGGCAGCAGGGCTGACAGTGGCAGGGGCTGAGGTGCATGGGGTGAAGGAGATGCCCACCGTCCTGGGTGAACAGCAACGGGGCATACGCTGAGGCGCTGCTGGGAGGGCGGTGCTGGTAGGGGGGTGGCAGCTGTACCTGTAGATGCGGTGGGCACAGAGGGGCCCGCCACCGCAAGGAAGCTCCCATCAGAGGAGGAGTCCGTGTAGCTGGTCTCAGCTCCTGTCCCCGCTGTGGAGCTCCCCTCGCCCTCCGTCCCACTGGTGGCTTCAGACTCCGTCATGTCGCCCTCCAGGGCAATGTGGGATGCAGCTCCCTCCTGCTCCGGTGCCACTGATCCCCCGCCTGATGATGCTAATGCACACAAGAAGAGGGAGACCACAAAAAGGAGGGGGAAGGCAGAAGAAAGACATGTAGAGTGCATGCAATACTGCTACCGTTGGCGGACACTACAGACACAGAAGCCCCGTGCACTACGCCGTGCACTTTGAGTTCCCTAATTAATCACAGGGACTTGGGGTACAAGGCCTATGCCCGATTGCTGCGCACATGGAAGTCACAGGAGCCTGACTAGGTGTAGTTGGCTCTGAACACAGGTGGGGTGGGGTGCCACATGGCCTGCCTTTTAAGGGACCTTGCCTACTAAACTAGCCCTGGCCTAGGGGAACCCACAGCCCACCTCCCCCACCCAGACACCTCCAATGCGTGCTGAATCAGCTGAATGAGAGTGTACTCACCCCCTTGTGGCTGCTGTGACGCCCTCAAGCACCCATCCAACTCCGGATAGGCCACCGCCAGGATCCGGAACATCAGGGGGGTCATGGTGCGACGGGCACCCCTCCCACGTTGGGAGGCCATCCCCAGCTGGGCCTCTGCCGTCTTCTTGCTCCAGCGGCGAATGTCCTCCCACCTTTTCCGGCAGTGGGTGCTCCATTTGTGGTGGACCCACAGGGTCCGGACTTCCTTGGCAATGGCACGCCAAATATCCTTCTTCTGGTGGGCACTGACCTACAGGAATAGTACAGGGGAAAAGTAGAAGATAGAACCGTCTGCACCATCACAGTCATTGGCCCGCATCCCTACCCTTGCCATGATGCACATGCACTCACCGTTGCTTCATGCACGCCTCATTATCCCCCCCTATCTTCCATCCACACCACTCCACACAGGCATTGCCCATTCGGCATGCTCACAGTGTACTTACCTGTTTGTCTGGAGGACCATAGAGTAGCGTGTACTGGGGGAGGACCCCATCCACTAGTTTCTCCAACTCCTCCGTGGTGAAGGCAGGGGCCCTTTCCCCAGACACATGAGCCATTGTCTCTTCCAGACTGAGGTCACAGCAGCACTTGCAGTGTAGGTCCTCTCCTGTCGAAGATCAGGTATCAAGTGAGTGAACAGAGAGAAAATGACAGTCACGTCCGCAGCGGTGCGTACCCTTAGGGTCCAATGTTAACCAATGCAGGATGGTGCCGCGGTCTTCGACCGCCTACCGCGACGGTGTACAACGCCAGCGCAGTTACCTCATATCCCCTTGCCCCACATTACAGGTCAGGCAGCCACCATTTCAGGGGACCACATGGCATTAATTTTAAATGCGTCACACATATCTAGGCATTGCATACACACTAATACAGGCACATAGCGGATTAAAACAATTGTGGAATAAAGTTGTGTTTTCGTACCTCAGTGTTGGCTGACTCTCTGTTCGCTGTTCTCCTCCATAGAGCACGTCCGCTGGAGCAGGTGAGGAGATGGCGGCATCCTCCGGTGTACAGACTGCTGGTGGACCTGTCGACAATGGAGGAGCAACATGTAATTGTCACCTACAGACTGGACCGTGGCACAATCCAGGAACTGTGTGCCCAGTTGGAGCCAGACCTGATGTCAGCTATCCGCCATCCCACAGGAATCGCCCCCTCTAGTGCAGGTGCTGTCAGTACTCCATTTCCTGACCAGTGGGTCTTTTCAAACAACAGTGGCCATTGCATCAGGGATGTCCCAGCCTATGTTCTCAAACGTTTTGTCCAGAGTGTTGTCTGCCCTGCTGAAACACATGCGCAGCTACATCGTTTTCCCTCAAGTGGAGGATTTGCCTACAGTGAGAGGTGACTTCTATGCCCTGGGACATATCCCCAACATCATAGGTGCCATTGATGGGACACATGTGGCCTTGGTCCCCCCCCGCAGGAGTGAACTGGTGTACAGAAACCGGAAGAGTTACCATTCTATGAATGTCCAGATGGTGTGTTTGGCCGACCAGTACATCTCCCATGTGAATGTCACGTTTCCTGGCTCAGTGCATGACGCTTACATTCTGAGGAATAGTAGCATCCCTTATGTGATGGGGCAACTCCAGAGGCACCGTGTGTGGCTATTAGGTGAGGACATGGACCCTATACAGTGTGACTAGGTGTCTGGGTCTGGGGATGTCCCTAAGAGTTAGTGTGTGTCTAACAGTTGTCCCTCGACATTTGCAGGTGACTCTGGTTACCCCAACCTGTTGTGGCTACTGACCCCAGTGAGGAATCCCAGGACAAGGGCATAGGAACGCTACAATGAGGCCCATGGGCAAACTAGGAGGGTTATAGAGAGGACCTTCGGCCTATTGAAGGCCAGGTTCTGGTGCCTCCATATGACAGGTGGTTCCCTATTCTACTCACCAAAGAAGGTGTGCCAGATCATCGTGGCCTGCTGTATGCTTCACAACTTGGCTTTGCGACAACAGGTGCCTTTTCTGCAGGAGGATGGTCCAGATGGAGGTGTTGTGGCAGCTGTGGAGCCTGTGGACAGTGAAGATGAGGAAGCAGAAGAAGAGGATATCGACAACAGAAACACGGTGATTCATCAATACTTCCAGTGAGACACAGGTAAGAAGACATCACTGCCTGCTACATCTGATACCCTTGTTCTACCTCTCATCTGTCTGTCACTTTCACCCAGTGTATGGACCCTGAATTATCACTTTCCCTTTCAATTTCACAGATGTGGGTCACACTGTGTGACATCTGCTTTGTTTCTGCATGGACTGGAGCTGTGTGGCATAGGTATGTTGACAATACAATGGATATAGCAGTTTTCCACAGTTATTGCAAATACACATTTTCAAAAGCACCGACTGACTCCAGATTGTTTTGTGCTTTAAGGGTGTTTATTTAAGTGATAAATATTGGAGTGTGTTGTAAAATGGTCAGGGGTGATGGTGGAGGAATGTCCATGGCAGAGTCCAGTCTATTAGTCTCATAGGTGCATTGTCCAAAGGGGCATAGGAAGTGGAGCTGGGGCAGTTGATGGATGGACAGGGTAACAAAGTGGGACAGAAAGATGACAATCAGGGTGGTCTCATTTTTTGGCGGGGGTCTTGGCACTGCTCTCTGTCTTTGTCCTGGATTTCAGGGACCGTTTGCGGGGTGGTTCTCCATCTGCAGGGGGTGGGGTGCTGGTGTCGTGGTCCTGTGGCGGTGCCTCCTGTCCACTAGCGCTGGCGGAGGTGGTGGGCAGTTCATCGTCCAGGCTAGTGTCAGGGGCCACTTCTTGTGCCACAGTGTCCCTCCTGCTGTTCACGAGGTCCTTCAGCACCCCTACAATGGTGACCAGGGTGGTATTGATGGATTTGAGTTCCTCCCTGAACCCAAATACTGTTCCTCCTGGAGCCGCTGGGTCTCCTGAAACATGGCCAGTACCGTTGCCATCGCCTCCTGGGAATGGTGGTAGGCTCCCATGATGTTGGAGAGGGCATCGTGGAGAGTGGGTTCTCAGGGCCTGTCCTCCCCCTGTCGCACAGCAGCCCGCCCAGTTCCCCTGTGTCCCTGGTCCTCTGTCCCCTGAACGGTGTGCCCACTGCCACTGTCCCCAGGGCCCTGGTGTTGTTGGGATGGCGGGTTAGCCTGGGTTCCCTGTAGTGGTGGACACACTGCTGCTTGACGTGTCCTGGAGACAGAGGTATAGGCTCGATGGGTGGGTGCTGTGCTGGTGTTTCCAGAGGGGGGAGGCTCTGTTGTGGCTTGTGCCAGTGTGAGGGGAACCAACTGTCCCGAGGTCCCAGATGGGCCGGGCTGGTCATCTAGATCCAGTTGGACAGAGCTGCTGTCATCACTGTGGGCCTCTTCTGTGGGGGGATTGAACATGTCTGTCACCTCCTGTCCGGTGACATTGGGTATGGGTCCTGCAGGGGTGTAAAAGCATGATTATTGCATCTGTGTGTGCCATGGTGTGCAATGGGTGGGTGACCCTGTACCATGGTGCTTGCATTCTTGGGTAGGGCCTTGTGTGCTAAATGTTTAGGGGTGTGTGTGGGTATGTGCAGTGGCCATGCATTGGTGATGGGTGTCCATGCTTTGGTGTTGCATGCAGGGCTTGGTGTTGGGATGGGTGGGTTGGGATAGAGGGACATATGTGAGGAGTGATGGGGGTGAGGGTGGGGGTATGTGATAGCATGCAGGTAGGGTGGGGGATGAAGTAGTGAAAGATTTGCCTTACCAGAGTCCATTCCTCCAGCTACTCCTGCGAGGATGCAGTATAGCCAAGACTTGCTCCTCCCATGTTGTTAGTTGTGGGGGAGGAGGTGGGGGTCAGCCGCCAGTCGTCTGAACCGCGATGTGGTTTCTTGAGACCACGGAACTCACCTTCCCCCGTAGGTCGTACCACCTCTTCCTGATGTCATCCTGTGTTCTTGGGTGCTGTTCCTCTTCGTTGACCCTGTCCACAATTCTGCGCAATAGCTCCATCTTCCTAGCTATGGTGGTGTGCTGCACCTGTGATCCGAATAGCTGTGGCTCTACCCGGATGATTTCCTCCACCATGACCCTGAGCTCCTCCTCAGAGAACCTGGGGTGTCTTTGCGGTGCCAATGGGTGATGTGGGTGATGTGTGGGGTGGTGTGTGTTGTGATGTGTGGGGTGATGTTTAGGGGTGTGTGGTGTTTTGTGCGTGGATGTTGTGTGAGTGATGGTGTTGAGTGCCTGTGGATGCTAGTTTTTAGATGGTGGTGTCTCTCTCTGGCCTTCAGTCGCAATTGTGGTTGTAAGGGTTTGTGGGTGATGTGGGTGTGTGTTTTATATTGTATTGGGTGTGCGTGGAGTGGTGTGTGAATGTGTATCAGGTGTGTGTATTTCGATTTGTCCAATGTGGATGTGTTTTGTAATTGTGTGCGTATTTTGAGCGCAGCGGTGTGTACCGCCAATGGAATACCGCGGTTGAAAGACCACCGCGTGGATTCGTGGGTCGTGATAGTGTGGGCGTATTCCTGTTGGCGTGGCGGTGGAGGTTTTGTTATCGCCAGTTTATCACTGACTTGTGGTGTGGCAGACTTGTGTGGGTGTCTAAATTTTGGCGGATTCCGAGCTGTAGGTCGTAATAGCTGTGGCGGAATTCCGCGGCCGCGGCGGTGTGTTGGCGGTCTTCTGCGTGGCGGTAAGTGGCATTTACCGCCAATGTTGTAATGACCCCCATAGTTTTGCAATTCACATTTTCTCAATTGTCAAGAATTTTTTTAGGTGTTAAAAAATACTTTGGTTTGGATTGTTTTACTGTGGCAATTTATAATGGGGCCTTAATGCTCTATCAAGCTCCGGTCAGGGTTTGTGATGATTACCACTTAGCACAGCTTATGTGGGTAAATGGACATCAACATTGGTCCATGAGACATTCTATGTCATTGATTGACTTTCAGTGTTCGGTTATTATGGGGCTGTAAAGAATCATTAAGGTTTAGCCAGAGTTTTTTCTTTTTTTTCAATTAACAGCCAGCACGGTGTTAACTGGTAATATGGGCATTTATATGGACCATTGCAACATGCATACTTTATTCTCTGTCAGCTTCCAGATACAATCATTCGGATTCACGGTTGAGGGTTTTCACAATGAGTCAACAGAGCCTTTTTTGGTGAGTCTCTCGTCCGTGTCTATTTACGCTACACTGCCAGGGTGGGGGTCGGGGGAAGGAGCCATCAGGTCTCAACATAGTTCGCGTTTTCTTCAGGCCGAGCGATGAAGATTTTCATTCACAATGCATACGCCCCACTGTGCATGACATAATCACTGGTGTCACCCACATATGTTGCTACGTATGGTTGCGCTGTGCACACAAGGGCGGTTAATTACGCTATCAGCGTTGCATGATTAAATCAGGAAAATGAAATGCGATTTACTCGGTGGGTTGATTTCACTGCAGGCGGCGTCATATATGGTGTCTGGCTGGTAAAGAATCACTAAATCACTCGCATTCTCATGGTGGAGTTCCAATACATTGGGTTGAGCAGTCGTAATTTTCTACAGCACACATTTGAGAGCATCTTGGTCACAGGTGCATTTATTGGCATCGGCTGTTAGTGTTGTACAGTCGCAAGTGTTAAGTGCAAGCGGTTTTCTTTGTTTTCTTTATTTTGCCTCTTGGTAACTAACAAAAGGTTATCTCATCATGTCAGTAATGTTTAGTTAGTTCATAGGTTTGCATATTAGCATGCACGAACACTTCCACTTGGGTTTCCGAGGGGTGCATGTCCTAATGTTGCGGTCCTAATGTTGCATTTTTCGGTTTTCCCTAAAAGAACATCTCTATCAAAGCACAGCACGTATCTCACCCGGGTGACAAGTTATGCGGGTTGTGAACATAAGTTCTTTACGTCAGTGGGTCGCAACCCTTTGACTTATGTGGACCCCCACTTTATGATTACTGGAACCCGGGGACCCCCACTGAAACATTATTGGAGTTCGGGAACCCCTCACTAAGTCATTATGGAAAGCTGGGGACCTAATCTGTTAATGTTGTTTAACTCTCTAAGCAGTAGCTGACCCCTTGAGGAGCCTTTTCAGACCCCGAGGGGTCCCCGGACAACATGTTGGGAACCACTGCTTTCTGTGAAACTGAAAAGGTTACTTTTTAGAGACCCCTAAAGAAAGATCAGGTGACCCAAAATGCATTGGGTGTTGTGAATGTTCATGCAATGAAGCAACATCAGTCTACAATGTCTATGAGGGAATTTCATGAGTCTTACAATGAATGTATGGAAAATATTGAAGTGCACTGTCAAAATGTGCGCAATCAACATTAAATAACCAAATAGTGAAAGGATTGAACTGAAGTGGTTTTCAAGATTTTTGGAAAAACTGGGAGAACAAACCTATGGGTCGAAGCAAAGTGCGTCAGGAAGCTGGTGAAGTGGGCTCACCACCAGCACTAATGTTGCTCTTCTGAACAGTCCAACACAGGACATTGCACATTTCCTGACAGCACGCAGGCAAAATATCATCTAAAACATTTTTTTTTAAAAAGGAGATTAAGCTTACAGAACAGAGTGGCCCTCATTGTGTCTATGGCGGTAATGACCGCCTATTGCAGCGGTGACGGCCGCCAAAACACCTCCACCGTGGCTACCTACTGTCCGCCATATTATGACCGCAGCCAGAATTCCGTAAGAAGGCGGGAGGAATTCCAGCTTGGGCCATGGCGGCAGATGGTGGTAAGGTGGAGCTGCTGCCAGCAGCAGCGCCACGCAAGTAGACCGCCACAGGCTGTATCATGACCCATGATACGGACTAGTGGTGTTTTGCTGGTGGACGCTGCAGCTGGCAGCAGCGCCACGTCCCGTCTCCTGCCAGAGGACCCCCTGCAAGCAGGTGGGTCGGGTGCTCCAACAGGGGAGGGGGATGGGGGAAGTTGTGTGTGTGTGGGGGGTGTGGGTGTATGTTTCTGTGTATGTGCTTTTGGGTGCGTGGCGTGTGGAATGCGTGTGTGCATGAATGGGTGTGAGTGTGTGTTGTGTTGTGTGAATGCGTGTGTGCTTGTATGTCAGTGGGTGTGGATGTGTGTGAATGGATGTATGTATGCGTGGGTGAATGTGGGTATGAGTGTGTGTATGTGTGTGTATGTTGGTGCGTGAATATGCGTGTATGTCATGGGGGGGTCTGGAGTGGGAGGGGGCGGGGGAGACGCCTATCAGTGACAGGGAAGGAATTCCCTGTCACTGATTGCGCCTACCGCCATGGTTTTCGTGGTGGTAAGGAAGCCACGAAAACCATGGTGGTAGGCGGGGTCATAATCCCGCGGGTGGGACAGTGATGGCCGCCTGGCTAGATACTGAAGTCTCCAGCCAGGCAGCTGTTACTGCCTTGGCAGACAGACTGGTACATTGGCGGTTTGGCTTTAAAAATAGCGCTGTCCGCCAGGGTCAAAATGAGGGCCAGTGTGTGTTAGTTTAGTAAATAGGCAGAGACACTTTGAATACTATGGCCCAGATTTAAAAGGTCCTAGCGCCTCCTTGCACCACATTAGCGTCATTTCTTTTTTACGCTAATGTGGCCCAGCGAGGCCAAAATCACAGCACCAGATTAACAAAGTGGTGCAATGCATGGATTGTGTCACTTTGTAATCCCTTGTGCCACATTATGCCTGTGCCAAGCACAATGTATGCAAGGGGGCTATTTCCCTTTTAAGGGGGGGGGGGGGGGCGAAAAAATGGCACAAAGAAATCTAAAAGATTTCTTTGCGCCTTTTTTTGGCATTTTTAATGCCTGCTCAGAGCAGACGTTAAAAGGGTACACACCATTATTTATAATGGGCCTCTATGTATTGTTCCTGGTTCAAGGCAAAATGTTGGTTCTAACCCTGAACAGTGCATCAATAGCGTACAACATTTTGATGCTATTGTCCCCTACCCAGTGCAATGATTCAGCATATTTTAAATATGGCGCACACATGGTGGGGGTAGGCGGGCGCTAAGGGGTGCAAGAAAAGTGGCGCTGTACTGGGTGCTGCGCCATTTTTCTTAAATCTGCCCCTATCTCTCTAACTTTTACATGGTTCTTTAAAAAATCCTACAATCCACATTTAAATCCACAAGCAAAAGAGATGGAGATGGTTTGGTATTACTTTAGACCTTTTCTTACTGTGAATACTGCTAAAGCACATGAAAATAATTTAGCCTGCTAAATGACCCAACTAGAAAAAGCTTTTATTTTAATGTTAGAGGAGAGGAATGCACACATTGCAGGAAATGCATTTAAAAAGGAAGCTGTCCTGGAGAATGTGTGGAGAAGATAAGCAGCAGAGCTTAGAAAGACAATGTCTGTTTCAAGATTAAAGTTAGATCAGAGACACAAAGGGGATTATGTGTGTTTAAAAAAATAATTTATGGGGAAAAAGACACCAGTAGGGATGAGTAATTGTGAGCTCGTTTTTGAGTTGTCATGGTAAACATGGCAAATGCTTACAGGAGGATGATCTAACTATACCTGGAGTATATTTTATTTGTCGAGAGAATGCTTATTTCAGATTGCAAGCTGATTGTGATGAGTTTCTTACTTAGGTTTGCTCTTTCCAAAGATGGTTTATATACAGATACATTATCGATGACACCTGTACATAGATACTAATGCAGTGTAAGTGAGAGATTGCAATTAGTGGGAGACATATTTGGAGCTATTATACCAGCAGTAGTAGTAGTATTAAATGATGAAGAGATTAAAAAGCTATCAACGGTAGTAGACAAATCGGCAACTAGTAGTTCTGGAGCCTTATTAGTTGAAAACACAGAAATAGTAGTGACCAGATTAATGGCACTTCAAAACCATTATGCTTTGGACATTTTACTCGCAGAAAAGGGTGGAGTCTGCAAGATGCTAAAAATTGATAATTGTTGCACATCTATATCCAATGAAAGCAAGAAGATTATAGACTATACAAACAACATTTCGGCCATAAAGCTTTATTTAGAAACTTTAGAAACTATCAGCATAGTACAAAGCTTTACTAAGGGAATTTCTTCTATAGGCAACTAGGTTAAAGCAGCAGGAGGAGGACTCCTCAAAGTTATCTTAGTTCCTGTACTAAAAGTAATTGTTTTATATTTACACTAGCAATGCACAAGACAATAAAGATGATGTTAAAGAAGTAGAGTTGACAATTGAATAAGCGAATTAAGATAGATCTAGAATTTAGTGAACATATTAACAAAGAGTATAACATATTAAAAGAAAAAGAAAATGTGAAATTTTGAAAAGAAAAAGAGAGATTCAGCGGAAGACTAGAGTGAGCTTTGAATACATCTGTGAATGTGATGTGATAGGTCCAAAAAAACTATTGGGGGAATTGAAAGAGAGTCTTTTATGAGGAAAAACTTTAAATTATTAACCTGTTTGGTAGGATTTTGTAGGCCTCAACTAAATGGCACATTTAAATGTGGGTTTTGCATTTGAAGTTTGCACAACATCATGTACTTGTCTGAGCTACTAACAAGGACAAATTCCTATTTCTTTCTTTTTTCTTGTTCTTTCCTCTTTGTTAGTTGTGACCTGTGTCATGCCCATAAAGTTTAACATTTCATGATGCAAACGTCCTATGGTAACAAACAAATGAATAGAGAGAATATTAGTGTTTTGTCTCTTCACCATTTAACCTATGAAAATAATTACTGCAATGTTAGATTAATCTTACAACTGTTTCTTTATGAATAAGCTTTGCTAGAAAGACATATGTGAGAATGCAAATTAAATAATTTAAGAAGTATGTCATACTCACTTAGCTGTCCTTTCTCTCATAGATACTAACCAGTTGGAAGAAACTCAAGTGTTTCATTACTGTTTAGTAATAGCGAAATGTATTGCATATTTAGAATGTTAAAACTTACTATCGCAACTGAAGCTGCCCTTTTCACATGAAGACTGCGAGTGCTGATTGGCTGATTGGCTAGAACCAAAGATTATTGGCTCAATTTTTTTAATTTGTTGCAGTGATTAATGTTATAGAAATGTGTTTACAAACTTAGACAGTATTCAGAGACACACTCAGACATACACACACAGAGGGGGAGACTGAGGGCCATATTTATACTTTTTGACGCAAAACTGCGCTAACGCAGTTTTGCGCCAAAAAAATTAGCGCCGGCTAACGCCATTCTGAAGCGCCATGCGGGCGCCGTATTTATTGAATGGCGTTAGCCGGCGTTAGCCGACCGGCGCTGCCAGGTGTGCGTGAAAAAAAAACGACGTACACCAGGCAGCGCCGGCGTAGGGAAAAATGGCGTTTGGGCGTCCCAAAATGGGGCAAGTCAGGCTGAGGCAAAAAAATCGTCTTAACCCGATTTGCGTCATTTTTTTTGGGCGCCCAGACGCCATTAACATGACTCCTGTCTTAGCAAAGACAGGAGTCATGCCCCCTTGCCCAATGGCCATGCCCAGGTGACTTATGTCCCCTGGGCATGGTCATTGGGCATAGTGGCATGTAGGGGGGCACAAATCAGGCCCCCCTATGCCACAAAATTTTTTAAAAAAAATACTTACCACAACTTACCTTTTCTTCTCTGGGATGGGTCCCTCCATCCTTGGGTGTCCTCCTGGGGTGGGCTAGGGTGGCAGGGGGGGTCCCTGGGGGCAGGGGAGGGCACCTCTGGGCTCATTATGAGCCCACAGGTCCCTTAACGCCTGCCCTGACCCAGGCGTTAAAAAGAGGCGCAAATGCGGGGTTTTTTGCCCCGCCCACTCCCGGGCGTCATTTTTGCCCGGGAGTATAAATACCACGCACATGCCTGGGAGTCATTTTTTAAGACGGGAACGCCTACCTTGCATCTCATTAACGCAAGGAAGGTGTTCACGCCAAAAAATGACACTAACTCCATGAACTTTGGCGCTAGACGCGTCTAACGCCAAAGTATAAATATGGAGTTAGTTTTGCGTCGAATTTGCGTCGAAAAAAACGACGCAAATTCGGCGCAAACGGAGTATAAATATGCCCCTAAGACTCTCCATGCTTGCTAGACTCTCTATTCAGAGAGCGTTCTAACTCTGACACAATTTGTTCCATTGTCCCTGCAGATGTCTTGAATGCATTCTAAGGCTGCCTTTTCTTGTGCTTGGATCTATTACTGGGAGATTCTACTGAAATTCTCAGTGAGATACTTGACTGTAAATTATGTGCTTTCACATCTGAGACAAGATCTCTTTAAGGGTTCTGCTGAACTTCATCTTCTTGAAACCAGATTAGAGTAGGCATTAGATCTTTATTGGATAAACTATATGCTTTGTTCTGTAATTTGCTTTGCTTTTAAGTGATTTGCTAATGAAGATATTGATAATTAATAATTTGATAACATTTGTAAAATAAAACCCAAAACTCTCATCATTGCCTCCTAAAAATGTCATTGATAAACTGATAATATTTAGGCCCAGATTTAAGAAGGCCTAGTGCCTCCTTGCACCAAATTAGCGTCATTTTCGATTATGCTAATGTGCCTCAACAAGGCCAAATTTGCAGTGCCAGATTTACAAAGTGGTGCAATTCATGCATTGTACTACTTTGTAACCCCTTGTGCCACATTATGCCTGAGCCAGGTATAATGTATGAAAGATGGGTGTTCCCCTGTTAGGGGGACCGCAAACATTGTACAGTGGAATCGATGAGATCCCACTGTGCCATTTTTAGTGGCTATTTATTTATGCCTGCACAGAGCAGGCGTTAGAAGGGGGCACACCATTATTCTTAATGGGCCCCTCTGTACCGTGCAGGATTAGCACCAAAATTCTGACGCTATTGTCCCTAACCTGCGCCATGGTGTGCCGTATGTTTAATATGGTGCACACATGGTGGCTTCGGGGGGGTGCTGATGGGCACAAGAAAAATGGTGCTGCATGTAATGCAGCACCACTTTTCATAAATTTGGGCCATAATGTTTTTGATTTGCAGCTCTTTCCCTTCTCCCTTGTAGTATCAAGCAACACTTGCACGTTTTTCATGAAAAATACAAATATATAAAATCAGGGATGATAGTCCTTCATACTTGAAAAATAGATAGATTACTTTTGTTTAATGATTTTGGTGGTCATTTTGACATTGGTGGTAAAAAACACCTACCACCGCAGTGACGGCCACCAAAATACCATCACCGTGGCTACCATCCATTATGGTCACTGCCAGACTTCTGCCACAAGAAGGGCGGAAATCTGGCAGTGATCATGCTGGTGGACAGTGGTAAGCTGGCACTGCTACCACCAGCACCGCCACACCAGTTGCTTTTCACCACAGCTGATCCGGGGGCCGCACAGACTCGCAACAAAGGGCAGGAGCCCTTTAAATTCGGAATAGCGCTCCAGCCGCGCTTTTCACCACAGCTGATCCGGGGGCCGCACAGACTCGCAACAAAGGGCAGGAGCCTTTTAAATTCGGAATAGCGCTCCTGCCGCGCTTTTCACCACAGCTGATCCGGGGGCCGCACAGACTCGCAACAAAGGGCAGGAGCCCTTTAAATTCGGAATAGCGCTCCTGCCGCGTGGGACGCGCGCGGGCGCGCCCGGGCGAAGACCGGGCCAAGACGTGCTCGTCTACGCCCGTCTTCGACCGAATGAGGCCGGGCCGGGCCCTGTTTCTTTACTCCTCAATTCAGATTCTGGAGCCTGATTTGGGCTAAAGCCATAGTTTGTCTGCTAGAAGGAGCATCTTCCTGTCAAGAGACCAGGCATAACCTCTGTCTCCAGGTTATATCTTCCTGTTGTTTTCTATTTCTATTTTTCGGATTATGGGGAAAAGAACGGCTGTTGACCCACCGGCTCCATTGGAAGGTATAAAAAAGCAGAAAAAGCGACCTAGGAAATCAACTATTAAGGCTGCTCAAGGGGAACCGAAATCACTTGATGAGATCGATCTACTTTTCGAGGAGGTGGAGGCTATACTTAATAGTGAATTAGGTACCCATGGCCTCTTGCCCCCAAAGAAGCCTCCACTCCAACCTAAAAAGATCCAGGAGTTTTTCACTAAGAATAGGAAAATTCGATCAGCAATTTCTGGGGGCTCAACAGATTGCGTAGGGAAGTCATCTACTGCTAACGCCACTGTTCCCCCACTACAACAGGGTATCGTGGCTCGTAGCAGTATCTCCAATCCTCCACAATCTCAGGGGTTTCTGAAAGTGGAGGAGATAGAACGTATACTCCTACCATTGAGTCCTGAGATAAGGTTGGCCCCTAATATTCCATGTAAAAATCGTTTTGAGCTTCTGTCTGAGGAAAATGATCTGATTGAGGCCCACGACCCCTATACAGCTGTTATAGCTACTGAAGCTGCTGCCACTTCCCCTCCTATTACTATTGATATGTGTTCTGAGTTGTCTGCCACCGTAGCTAAGTTGCCCTTAATTCTCCAGAGAGTAGACGAAATTAAGGAATTAGTATTGCAGATAACTAAACTGATTCAGGGGAATATGGCTCACCAATTGGGATGCAAATGTCAGAAGTCAGAGACTGAAGGGGTAGGTGGAACTTTGGTAGTAGATTCTGCTACATCTAATGCTAATACATGTGAGGGGCCAACTTATCATGCCCCGAGATCAGGAGCCAATAGGAGGGCCACAGAAGGTAACATATCTTCTCACATCAACCATCCTAAAAATAAATACACTGGGGGCAACAGTACTTCCCTCGGTGGAGATAAGATAAGGAATGGGGAAGAACATATCGGTAGCTTCTTTCCCCCTTCGAATTGTCATTCCAGTACGAGGCAAAAACCTTCTACCAATATATCAAAAAATAGGGATGGTCCTTTTCTAGCTAATAGAAAGTTACCTGCATACCCTCTAACTAAGGACCCAGCTTGCACTTTCTCTTCTCGAAGAATGAATAGTGCTCTAGATGTGTCCTCAAATAGTATTGGTCCTAGACACAGAGCCAACACTCTTTTCCTAACCAATGTCCCAAAGTTGCCACCCAGGTCTGTTGAGGGCCACGAGTCTAGACTTAATAAGGTTATTCACTGGCTGCGCAGTCGGCAGGGATGCCTTTCAGTTATACGTTCGGACATTCTAAAAACTGAAAGATGGTGCCCCTCTGGGTCAAATCTTGATGTAATTATGATTGTGTTTTTGGATAAATTCTTGGCTGACCAACTTATTGACTCTGTTGAACGCAAGGGACAGCACAAGGAGCTAAAAGGAGGAGGCATCATGGCTATTCTCTAATCTAATTGACTCTAAACAGGCTGATGTGTCTGGCCCCATAGCCAATGTTAATGAGAGAGGCTTTAGGGAGGAAGGCGTATCTTTGAATCATGGTTCTGTATGACTGTCTTCCACCCAGAAGGCCATCAATCAGGATACTTTAGTGGCATCCATAATAGACAAATCAGAGAAGACCCTTGTTAATGAGCCGAATCATAAGGATGCTCTACCCCCCAAACATGGGACTGTATCGGGAACTAATGGGTTATCCATCATGACTTGGAATCTTGCTGGCCTTGCTAGGAAACTGGATGATGTGGACTGGGTTGCCTACATCGAGTCACAAGATGTGTGTCTTTTCCAAGAAACCTGGGTTGAGGACCAATCAAGTATGGATGGGTTTCTCTCTTTTAATATCCCTGCACAGCCATCAGAGAAAGCAACTAGTCGAGCGAAAGGGGGACTTTTAATTCTTCTAAATTCAAAGCTCCAATGTGACTATAAGGTTTTAGAATTTGATTGTCTCGATTTGATGGGCTTACAAATTTCTTTTCATCAAAATTTTAACATAACTTTTATCAATGTTTATGCCCGTTCTGTTGCACGTGGTACAGAATCACATATTTTAACTATACTTTCTGATTTTTTAGACACGATACAAACTAATTCTTATTTAATTATTGCAGGGCATGTAAATTGCACCTTTGAACCCTCAGCATTTCTTAGTGACTTAACTGTGGAAGAGGACGAATTGTGGGGGATTGCACAATTGGATGGTGATAATTATCCTCCACGCTCTCGTGTCGCAGCACAGCTCGCTACATTATGCTTAAATTTGGCCTAAGGGCCTGCAATGGTCGTACTCCTTCTGATTTAAACCTTGCACTGACATTTCTACGAGGTTCTGTGGCCAGTGTAATTGATTATTTTTTGGTGGATGTGCGGCTTTGGCCACTGCTGCTTGACATGAGGGTAGATTCAAGATGCGAGAGTGATCACTCCCCATTGCTGCTTACCCTCTCTGGGAATATCTTTGGTAGAACCTCGAACACGCAACCATCAATGGTCCCTCCCCCTGTTTTAAATAATGCCAACACGAATGTAAGGTGGCCCAAAGTCATGTCAAACCCCTATCTGCTACGTAAGATTTATCAAGTGTTCTTAGATAATCTGTCAGCTTACGAAGACCTCGAGCCGGAAGCTATCCCACTTCTTGATATCCACGAAGACATGATGGTCAAACTTCAAAGTGTTTTTTACAAAAAGGCAGCCTTGGTAAGCCGGCAACACGGGGGTTCATCTAACAGTAGATGGTTTAATGATGCATGTATGAGGGCTAAGACCGAGCTAAGAAAAGCCATAAAGGCTGGCTCCACGGGGGCGATCAAACAAGCAAAATGTATGTATAAAAAGATAATTTTACAATCAAAGAAAACCTGGGAAGATGTTATTTGGCAGGATTTGTTAGATGCTACAAAAGCAAACAACAATACGCTCTTCTGGGAACTGCTGACGAAGCATGAGAGAGGGGGTAGGTCCAATTTAAGGAACCACATTCAACCCAGAACTTGGGTGGAGCACTTCTCTCTCTTGTATGAAGGAACTATCTCCACTGGGTCTGTTGACTGTGATAAAGTGGGATTAGACCCTCTAACTTTACAAAATGCTAACCTTGCCACTTCTCCACCTGATGGGAATCCATATAACCCTGAGAGTTATATTTGTTTCTCCTTTAGAAGAAACCGCAGAAGCTATCAGCTCTTTAAAGTCAGGTAAAGCCCCAGGTCCCGATAAAATTCCAGGCGACCTTTATAAATCAGAGTCATCTATATGGACCTGGTATATCAATCTACTGTCAAATAAAATCACAAAAGGAGGACTGATCCCTGAGACGTGGAAGGGCGCAGAAATTACCCCAATTTACAAAAAGGGTAATGTAAATCTTCCAATCAATTACAGACCGGTCAGTTTAATCGACAATTCACAAAAAATCTTTGCCAAACAGTTGCTAGTTAGACTGTCGAACTGGGTGTCGGAGCAGCAGATCCTTTCACCGCTCCAGGCAGGGTTCCGCTCTAGAGTTAGCACGGTTGACCAGGCTTTCAGGTTGACCGTGCTACACTGGAAATATGTAGTCTTGGCAAAGCAAACTCTATACGTCATTTTTGTTGACCTACGTTCTGCTTTTGATTTGGTCCCAAGAGATAAGCTTTGGGGAGTGTTATACAAAATAGGGGCACCACCCGATATTATCCATTTATTAATACGCATGCACGAAGGCACATACGCGCAAGTAAGATGGGGTAAACAAGGTGAATTGACTAATAAATTTCCCATTAAAAGAGGTGTCCGTCAGGGATGTGTGCTTGCACCACTTCTGTTTTCTTTATTCATCAACGAAGTGGTCCAAGAACTAATGACATGCCAGAACGATGCTCCCACACTAGTCAATCAGAAAATTCCAATTCTCCTTTTTGCGGATGACTCTCTATTGATTTCAAAAACCCCTATGGGGCTTCAAATTCTTGTGGACAGATTTAAATCATTCTGCTGGAATTTTGGTTTAGAGCTGAACTTGAAGAAAACGAAATTGATGGTGCTTCGCTCTGGCCCTCGTAAGAAATGCACTATTAGGTTAGATCGAGCTATTTTGGACCAGGTTAGCTCCATTGATTACTTGGGTGTGAGACTTACAGATACACTCCTTTGGGAGGAACAAGTTGGCAAGAGTGCTGGGTTTTTGCAACATCGGGCAGCATCCATATTGCGCCTCTATAGGAATACGATCGCTAAAGTTGTGTCTCCAGCAGTAAAGATTTATGTGGCTAAGGCACAGGGTGCTGCTGTTTACGGCGCAGAGATTTGGGGCATGGCAGATAGTAGTAGGATAACCAAAACTGAGAATAGCTTTGCACGGGCTTTATGTGCTTGCCCTACTAGTACCCCATTAACCCCTCTATTTTTAGACCTAGGGTTTAAACGAATAGCTGATTTAATTATCTTACGGCCTCTAGTATATTGGATGAGGCTTTGGGTAGTTCCCGAACTGGCCATATATAAGTTTTCTCTATTAGAATTGTTAAAAAGCACTAACTCTACGTCAATCCCATGGATCAAACACGTATCCGTCTGGTTTTGCACGCTGGGATTGAGGAACTTTTGGGAGAATCCCCAGCAACTTGTAAAGTCCCATGTTAAAGTATTGAAGGGAGCTTACTGGTCCCACATACGTAATAATTACATTTCACAAAAATCGAATGGTCATTTAACTAATTTGTTTATTGACTTTAAATGGTACCCAGAGTTCGAACTATATTTAGATATAATACCTGACTTACTAGGCAAAAGCTTGTATGCCAGATTTCGATTTGGAACATTACCTTTGAAGGCCTTGACGAGCAGTTGGGGACCTAAGTTAAGCTCTGATATTTGTCCTGCATGTGGCATTTCTTCTGAAACAATAGAACATTTTATGTTTTTCTGTCCCGCTTACTCAACCCCAAGGTTTAAATGGATTCACAAAATCTGTCGGGAATTGAACTTAAAGAAATGTTTTTTAGCTTTGAGGATTTTAAAAAGCCACAATTCAAATGTGACAATTTATGCAGTAAGTAAGTTTTTAGTAATGGCATGGCGCATACGTATTTATTATTTACAATGATTTGAAATTGTTACTAGTCGGGCAAACATGGATTTTGTTTTTTCTTTTAAATTTTCTTATGATATTATGATGTCTATTTATATTTATATCGTACTGTATTGTATGCTTTGATGGTCTGTCGGTCGAATAAAGCTTATGTGTGAAACAGGGCAGCACCACTTTTCATAAATTTGGGCCATAATGTTTTTGATTTGCAGCTCTTTCCCTTCTCCCTTGTAGTATCAAGCAACACTTGCACGTTTTTCATGAAAAATACAAATATATAAAATCAGGGATGATAGTCCTTCATACTTGAAAAATAGATAGATTACTTTTGTTTAATGATTTTGGTGGTCATTTTGACATTGGCGGTAAAAAACACCTACCACCGCAGTGACGGCCACCAAAATACCATCACCGTGGCTACCATCCATTATGGTCACTGCCAGACTTCTGCCACAAGAAGGGCGGAAATCTGGCAGTGATCATGCTGGTGGACAGTGGTAAGCTGGCACTGCTACCACCAGCACCGCCACACCAGTTGAACGCTGCCAGCCGTATCATGACCTGTGATATGGCCTGGTGGTGTTCTGCTGGCAGGCACTGCTGGTGGTAGCAACACCCTTTCCCGTTCCCTGCTGGAAGACCTCCTCGACCCAGGCAAGTTGGGCTTCCGACAGGGGAGGGGGTGTCGTATGTGCGTGTCTGAGTGTGTGCATGAATGTGTGAGTGTGTGTGAATAAGTCTGTGTGTGTTGTGTTGTTTGTGTGGTTGTATGTATGGGAGTGAGTGCATGTAAGACTGGTGAAGTGAGTGCGTGTCTGCATGTCAGTGTGATCGTTGTAACAATATGTGCGAGCATCACACATTACTCTGAAAGTATGGCGTATGAATGCGCATATGCCAGTGTGTGTATGAATGCTACTGTGAGTGATTGGGTGTATGCTGGTGCGTGTCTGTAGATGTGTGTGTGTATGGGGGGTGCGTGTGTTGATCGGAAGGGGTGGGTGTGTGTGTTGATCGGAGGGGGTGCGTGTGTGTCTGTTGATCGGAGGGGGAGTTTGGATGGAGGGTAGGTGGGGGGCATCTGGTGAGTGTTGGGGGGTGGGGGTGCCACCTACCGGTGACAGGGAAGGAATTTCCTGTCACCAGTAGGGCCTACCTCCATGGCTTTCGTGGCATTGCTAACAGCACAAAAACCATGGTGGTAAGCAGGCTCATAATGCTGCCAGCAGTACTGTGCCGGCCGCCGGGCTGGAGATGGACATCTCTAGCCAGTCGGCTGATACCGCCAAGGCGGTATGAGTGGCTGCAGCCAACCCGCCATTCTCATAAAGTGGCGGTATGTACGGCTGGCCTGTTGGCGGTACTACCACCACATTAACACTCACCGCTAGGGTCATAATGACCCCACTTTGTGTTTTGAAAATAGAGGATGAAAGAATGGGACTATGAGTTATGCACTGAGAGGTGAAGAATCTAAAAGGGAGTACGTATCTGGAAAGAAGAAAATGTATTAATCATTCACATTTTATCCTATTTCTGTGACTACTTGTGCATGCATCCTATGTTCCAGATGTCATGCAGCTGTGGACCAGACCTCCTCCCTACACTGCTGTAGCTTCATACATGAAATTGAAAAGTTGTCCTTGACTGTTGGACCTGACATCCTAGGCATGATTTTCACCCACATTTTTGCCTTTCGTCCTTCTGTCTTTGCTGAGTTGATTTTTGCTGGTCTTGAGACTGCACACTTTACCACTACTAACCAGTGATAAAGTGCTCTTGCTTCTAAACATGGTAAAATTGGCTTACTCCCAATTGGCCTAATTAATTTACTTAAAAGTTACCTAGTAACATGGTACTACATGTACCCATGGCCGGTGACTTAAATGCTCCTAGTGGACCTGCATCACATATTGTGCCACTCTTTTAGACCTTTAGGCCTTAAGGTGGCCTTCACCCAAACATTTTGCCTACTTATCTCAATGTTTTGTTGCATTCTTGTTGCCCTTAGGATTCTGTGTATTTTACAGCTGCTGACCAGTGCTAAAAGAATTGTGCACACTCCCCTAGATATGGTTAAATTGGTTTACACCTGATTGGCATATTTAATTTACTTATAAGTCACTTGTCGAATGGTATACCATATATTCAGAAGCTATACATTAAATGCTACTAGTGGGCCTACAGCCTTTATTGTGCCAGCCACTTGTGAAGCCCCTTAAATAATATCTGAGGCCTGTCTCTGCAGCCTAAAAGCAACTTAAAACTGCTAATTCGGCTTGGCAATATAACCTCCTTGCCAAGCTTTAAACTCCCCTTTGACTGCATAATTCACCCCTAAGGTAGGCCCTTTGGTAGCCCATAGGTCAGGGTGTGCTATAATAAAAAGGTTGAACATGTCTTTGTAGTAAAAAACTCTTAAATGTCTTTTTCACTACCCTGAGGCCTATCTGTCCCATAGGATAACATTGGGTTGCCTTATTACATTTAATGTTTGCTGACTTGTTTGAAGACAAATAAGTATGTTAGGTTTAATATATATGAATTGTAATGAAAAATCCTCTTTACTGCTGAAATAGTATTTTAAATTACAATTTTGAAAATGTTAATTTTGGAACGTGTGCATTTTCCTGCCCTTAGCCTTTTGGTGCCTGCAGACTTTGTGAATTCTTCCCAGACAGTCACTCAATAGAGGGATTAGGTGTGCTGGCATTTGCTATCTGCTGGCAGGCTGGGGAGGTGGTAGAGCTGGAAACAGCCCACATGCAACTGAATAGGCTGTGCTCCGCTTTCACACAAATGTCTTATGATCTTCACATTGTCACTGCGGCCAGCTTTGAGAGAGGGCAGGGGAGTCAGGAAATTCCAAGCACTTAAAAAAGGAACCTCTATAAACATCTCCCAATTTGAAAGGATCCACCAAGTATAAAATAGGGCCCAAGACTCACAGAGGAGTAACTGCTTCTGTGGCCTGCTCTGGCACACTGCAAACTGCTTTTCTCTACCTGGAAGGACTGCTTTGTTGCCTGGAGCCTACCTTGAAACCTCAGAGACCAGCCCTACTGTTGAGCCCTGCATCTTTTACGGAACCCAGGACTACCAACGTGACTACAAGGGTAGATTTACTGGTCTCCTGTTCTAAGCCACAGGGACACAAAATGCTCCCACCAGCCCAAACCCACAAAGGGACACAGCCTGAGTGAATGCTGAATCCTCCAAGTGGTGTCCCACCAATCCTGGACCCATGGTTATGGTGATTGAAGTGCCTAGATAGCCAAAATGAAAAACTGAGGACATAGAAGATGTTTGGCTAAAAACTGCTCTGAGAACTAAGAGGAGACCGGGACCAACCTGCTCGTCTATTCGCTCAAGGTCCATCCCCAGTCAGCCTGATTTTGTGGCTGCTTAAGCTGCGTTCTTCTCCGCAACAGCAAATCCTGTTCACTGGCCCTTCACCAAAGAGGAATCTAAGCCCTGGCAATTGTCTTCTACTACAGCCTCCTGCCTTGTCCTACTGTAGATTTTCAACTTCAACAAAAGTCACTAAGGCTTTCATTACAACCCTGGCGGTCGGTGTTAAAGAGGTGGTAACACCGCCAACAGGCCAACGGTAAAAAAAATGGGATTACGACCACGGCGGACAGCCACTTTAACACACTGACTGCCACGGCGGTAGCAACAAACACCACAGCAGTCACCGCCAACAGACAGGCGGAAGACAATGTACCGCCCACCCTATTATGACAGGCCAATCCGCCACCTTTTCCAGGGCGGTACCAATGCCATCAAAAGCATGGCGGAAACAGGACTTGGAAGGGGAACCACTCACCTTCCGACACTCCACCAGGACACCATGGAGCCCGAACTGCAGGTCCTACCCATGTTGGTGTATCTACTAATACACCAGGAAGTAGAAAGAAGGCGGCGATGACGACGACAGTGAGCACTGCCTCTAAAACGCAGGAGAGGGGGAAGGAAAAAGAGTGACATACACACACGCAACACGCATCACCCCCACCCCACCCTCACCCACAACACCATATACACTAACACATCCAACAACATTACAGATACACCCCGTCACCCCCTGGAAGAAAACCAAGGAACAGCCTTCCACCTCCGCCGGCGCTAGTGGACAGAAGGCCATGCCACCGGACCAACAGACCACCAGCACCCCACCCCCTGCAGAAGGAGAACCACCCCGCAAACGGTCCCTGCAATCCAGGCAGAAGACAGAGAACATTGCCAAGACTCCCGCCAGGAAATAGGACCCACCTGATTGTCACCCTGCTGTCCCACTCTGTTACCCTGTCCACCTTGAACTGCCATTGCTCCCCTTCCTATGCCCCCTTGGACAATGCACCTGTGATACCAATAGACACGACTCTACCATGGACCTTCCTCCACCATCACACCAGCCCCTTGCACATACCCCTACACTTATTAGCACCTAAATAAACACCCTTGAAACAAATACCAATCTGGAGTCAGTCTGATGATTCACAAATGTATTAGTACAACATTAGCAAAGCATTGAAAGGTATATGTTCATTAACTCATAACAATGTATGACAGTTATTGGGCAGCAGTACACATAGCAGAAGACAGAATGGGGTATACAGATCTGAAAAAAGGGAACAGTCAGTGTCCATTGACAGAGGGTAAGTGGCTGCCATGTACAATGTCCTAAAGTATACTGAAATGTGAAGAGGAGTTACAGTCTCTTACCTGTGTGTCACTGAAAGTACTGCAGGATAATGCTTGTTCTATTGTCAACATCTTCTTCCTCTGCCTCCTCTTTGTCACTGTCAACAGGCTCCTCCGCTGCCACAAGACCATCACCAGGCTCATCCTCCAGCAGAAAAGGCACCTGGTGTCTCAATGCCAGGTTGTGCAACATACAGCATGCCACAATGATCTGGCACACCTTCTTGGGTGAGTAGTACAGGGAGCCACCTGTCAGATGGAGGCACCGGAATCCGACCTTCAGGAGGCCGAATGTCCTCTCAATAATCCTCCAAGTTCACCCATGTGCCTCATTGTAACATTCCTCTGCCCTTGTCCTGGGATTCCTCACTGGGGTCAGTAGCCATGACAGGTTGGCGTAACCAGAGTCACCTGCAAATATCGAGGGACAATTGTGAGAGACACACTAACCCTTAGGGACAACCCCATACCTGGACACCTACTCATACTGTGTGGAGACCTTGGGCTCACCTATTAGCCACACCTGGTGCCTCTGGAGTTGGCCCATCACATAAGGGATGCTGCTATTTCGCAAGATATAGGCGTCATGCACAGAGCCAGGATATTTGGCATTCACATGGCAGATGTACTGGTCCGCCAAACACACCATTTGCACATTCATTGAATGATAGCTTTTTCTATTCCTTTAGACCTGTTATTTCTGCAGGGGGGGGGAAATGCCACGTGTGTAACATCAATGGCACCAATGATGTTGGGGATATGTCCCAGGGCATAGAAGTCAGCTTTCACTGTGGTCAAATCCTCCACCTGGGGGAACACGATGTAGCTGCGCATATGTTTCACCCTGCCCAACACGTTTGAGAACATTGGCTGAGACATCCCTGATGCCATGGCCACTGCAGTTTGGAAGGAGCCACTTGCCAGGAATGGAGCACTGATAGGACCTGCACTAGAGGGGGGATACTTGTGGGCTGGCGGATAGCTGACATCAGGTCTTGCTCTAATTGGGCACATAGTTCCTGGATTGTGGCACGATCAAGTCTGTGTGTGATTATAATGTGTCTGTCCTCCATTGTCGACAGGTCCACCAGGTGTCTGTACACCGGAGGATGCCGCCATCTCCTCATCTGCCTCAGTGGTTGTAGCCTATGAAGGAGAACGGTGAGCAGAAGGTCATTTACCACATAGATAGCACAACTGTGTCTGAAGTAATGTTACAGAAGCAGTGTGTGAAATCGAGAGTCAGTATATGTGCTAATATGTGCTATGACGCAATTAGGTGCCATGCCATGTGCCCCCCTGAAATGGCGGCTGCCTGACCTGACCTGTGAGGAGGGACAAGGGGAAATGAGGTAACTGGGCTGGTGTGGTGGTAGGAGGTCAAAGACTGTCTCGAAACTCCGCATTGGTTATCATTGGGCCCTATGGGTTCCAGGAGCCAATGGCGATGTACGCCAGCAGTGACGGTACACACCACCACAGACGTCACTGTAATTTTCTACCCATTCACTCACTTGATACCTGACCTTCAACAGGAGAGGACCTACACTGCAAGTGCTGCTGTGACCTGTGTCTGGAAGCGACAATGGCTCATGTGTCTGGGGAAAGGACCCCTGCCTTCACTGCAGAGGAGTTGGAGAAACTGGTGGATGGGGTCCTACCCCAGTACACGCTACTTTATGGTCCTCCAGACAAACAGGTGAGTACACTGTGAGCATGATGCGTGGGCAATGCCTGTTTGGAGTGGTGTGGATGTAAGCCGCATGTTGGGGGGTGCTGGCCTGACTGCTGCATGAGAGGTGGTCAGTAAATGTGCGTCAGGGCATGGGTGGGAACTGGTGGGCAATGAGTATGACGGTCCGGACGGGTGAGTAATTAAATTTTTCGCTGACTTTACCCTCTAGGTCAGCGCCCACCAGAAGAAGGGTATTTGGCGTGCCATTGTCAAGGAGTTGCGGACCCTGGGGGTCTATCACAGGCAGAGCACCCACTGCTGCAAGAGATGGGAGGACCTGCGCCGCTGGACCAAGAAGACGGCGGAGGCCCAGCTAGGAAAGACCTCCCAACGTGGAAGGGGTGCCCGTCGCACCATGACACCCCTGATGTTCCACATTGTCGGGGTGGCCTATCCAGAGTTGGATGGGCTCTTGAGGGCATCACAGCAGCCACAAGGGGTGAGTACAGTTTCAGAAAGCTGACTTTGCACGCTTTAGGAACTAGATGGCTGGGGTGGTGGGCTGTGGATGCCCCTAGGCCAGGGCGATCAGGCCAGGGTAGGTCCCTTGTTTGCAGGCTCTGTAGCACCCATACCCGAATGGGACAAGTGGCCAACTCCTACTGTGCAGGGTCCTGTGGGTGTCAGGTGTGCAGGTGCTGGCGTTAGGCATTGTACCCCATGGGCTGGTGACTACCTTAGTGAGTGGTTGAGCATGGCCTAGTGCATAGGGCAGCTCAGTGTGTGTTGTGCACGCCAATGGTAGTGGTGTTGCTGACATTGACCATGTTTGTCCTCTGTCTATCCCCCTCTTGTTGTTTTGTCACCCTGTTCTTGTGTGCATTAGCATCATCTGGCGGAGGAGCAGAGGGACTGACGACAGAGGGAGCTGCATCCCACATGGCCCATGAGGGTGAATCCATGGAGGGTGAAGCCATAAGTGAGACCTCCCTCCCAGTATCGTCTCCACTCACACCTGTATGCACTACTTCATCAGCCACTGCCTCCATCACCAGCACGCCCATCACAACACACCCCTCATGAGCAGTCACCACCCCCAGAACCATGCACACATCCCCTGTGTCCTCTCCCAGGTGTAGCAGATATCCATTCCTAGGAAGATGGAGCTATGGCGGGGGATTATGGACAGGGTCTATGCGGTGGGACAGCACCCCAGAACAAGGGATGACATCAGAAAGAGGTGGAATGACCTACGGGGGAAGGTGCGTTCAATTGCAGCAAGACACCAACTGGCTATACAGAGGACTGGCGGTGGACCCCCATCTCCTCCCCCACAACTAACAATATGGGAGAAGCAAGTCTTGGCAATCATTCATCCTGAGGGCCTGGCAGGAGTAGGAGGAAGACTGGACTCTGGTAAGTCAACTCCCTATTACTTTCACCCCCCTACCTGCATGCTATCACATACCCCCACCCTTATCCTCACACCCATCACTCCACCACCTCCCACACACCCACCATCACAACCCATTCATCCCAATGCCAAGCCCTTCATGCACCACCAATGCATGGAAACCTCTCTCAGCCCTGCATGGACAACTATCACCACAGCATGCACACTGGAGAGAATCACCTAGCCCACCAAATAACAACTCACACAAGGCAAAGCTGCCAGGGCAATAACAACCATAGAGGGCCACACACCCATGCACATGATGTCACATGCAGATAAAATAACACTGCACTGACATCCCCACAGGTAACCCAGCCAATGTCACCGGCGAAGAGGTGCCAGCAACACCCAGTCCCCCCCAGAAGAGGCCCACAGTGATGACAGCAGCTCTGGTCGCCTGGATCTGGATGACCAACCTGGCCCTTCAGGGACCTCCGGACAGTCGGTTACCCAGGCACACTTGCACACCACCACAGAGCCTCCCCACTCAGGAAACACCAGCACAGCAACCTCCCAGCAGGCCCATATCTCTGTTCCCAGGACACGTCAATCAGCAGTGTGTCGACCACTACAGGGACCCCAGGCCACCCCACAAACCCAAGACAATCAGAGACCTGGGGTCAGTGGGCACACGGTTCAGGGGACAGAGGCACAGAACAATAGGGAAGCTGGGAGGACTGCTGTGCGACAGGGGAGGACAGGCCCAGGAAACCGACCCTCCAGGAGGCACTCACAGCAATCCTGGGAGCATACCAACATTCCCAGGATACGCTGGGCCAGATCCTGGACAAGTTGCAGGAGAACATGCGGCTGCGGGAGGGACAGTACCTAGGGATCAGGGAGGACTTGAAGGCCATTAACACCACCCTGGTCTCCATTGCAGGGGTGCTGGCTGACATGGCAAACACTATGAGGGAAGCAGTGGCACAACAGCGGGCCCGTGACACTAGCCACACTACTGAACAGCCCTCCACCTCTGCTGCCGCTAGGGGAGAGGAAGACCCGTCACAGGACCAACAGGCCACCAGCACCCTTCCCCTGAAGAAGGAGAACCACCCTACAAATATTCCCTGCAATCCAGGCAGAAGCCAGAGGCTACTGCCAAGACCCCTGCCAGGAAATAAGACTCTCCTGATTGTTACCCTTGTGTCCCACTCTGTCTCCCTGTCCACCTTGAACTGCCATTGCTTCCCTTCCTATGCCCCATTGGACACTGCGCCTTTGTTACAAATAGACTGGACTCTAACTTGGACTTTCCTCCATCATCACCCCAGCCCAATGCTCTTGCCCCCTTACTCCTTAGCACTTAAATAAACACCCTTTGAAAAAATACAAGTATGGTGTATGTCAAATCATTAAAAAATGTATTTGATTAACAAGGTTCAAACATTGCAATTCAACTGTACAGTAAGGTTTACATAGCAAGGACCTGTAGTTGGCTGCACTGAACACACCAGGAGCTATAGTGGGGCACCAACATCTGCCGAAAGAGATGCCAAAAGGTACAATGAGTGAGCATAGAAGTGGAAATTCACAGCCTGCCAGTGACAATGTGAAACCAAAAACTGTTAATGGAAAGTGAAGTTAGACTGTCTCACCTGTGTGTCATTGGAAGTATTGACTATTTACTGCACTTCTGTTTTCCTCATCCTCATTCTCTGCCTCCTCATCTTCACTGCCCACAGGGTCCACTGCTGCCACATGGCCATCTCCATCCTTCTCCACTTGCAGAAAAGGCACGTGGCAGCGCAAGACAAGGTTCTGTAACATACAGCATGCCACAGTGATCTGGCAGACCTTCTTGGGCGAGTAGCACAGATAGATGGAGTAGCACTGTTAGATGGAGGCAACGAAACCTGGCCTTCAGGAGGCCGAAGGTCCTTTTTATAATCCGTCTTGTTCCCCCATGTGCCTCATTGTAACATTCCTCTGCCCTTGTCCTGGGATTCCTCACAGGGGTCAGTAGCCATGAGGGGTTGGGATAACAGGAGTCACCTGCAAATATCGAGGGGCAACTGTTAGCCAAACACTCACCCTTAGGGCCCACAACATACCCATACACCAACATCCACTGGGTGGGAACCAGGGCTCACCTATTAGCCACACCCGGTGCCTCTGGAGTTGTGCCATCACATTTGGGATGCTGCTATTCCTCAGGATAAAAGCATCAGGCACAGATCCAGGATATTTAGCATTGACATTGGAGATGTACTGGTCCGCCACACACACCATCTGGACATTAATGGAGTGAAAACTCTTTTGATATCTGAAGACCTGTTCATTTTGCTGGGGGGGGGGAATAAATGCAATATGTGTCCCATCTATTGCCCCAATGATGTTAGGGATATGTTCCATTGCACAGAAGTCAGCTTTCACTGTGGTCAAATCCTCCACCTGGGGGAAAATGATGCACATGTGTTTAATCAGGGCAGACAACACTCTGGTCAGCATGTTTGAGAACATTGGCTGAGACATTCCTGCTGCCAAGCCCACTGTCACTTGGAAAGAACCAGTTGCTAAGAAATAGAGCACAGATAGAACTTGTACAAGAGGGGGGATCCCAGAGGGGTGACGGATAGCAGATATTAGGTCAGGCTCCAGTTGGGCATACAGCTTTGTGATGGTGGCCTTTTCAAGTCTATAGGTGAGGATAATGTGCCTGTCCTCCATTGTTGCCAAGTCCATCAGGGGTCTGTACACAGGGGGATGTCTACATCACCTATTCATCCCCAGCGGTTGCAATCTATGGGGCAAAGGAGTGAGCAGTTGGTCATTATCTGTACATTCTAACGACTACAATGCAATGCATTTTGCGATTGTTACAATATTGTGGTGGGATATGTCAATAATGTGTATCTGTGTACTGTGATGCAGTTAGATCCATGGCCTGCCCCCACCCTGAAATGGCGTCCGCCTGTCCTGAATGGAAGGACGGGTGGAAATGAGGTAATTCCGCTGATGTTTTGCGCCATTGCAGGAGGCGGTCGAGAACCGCCGTGCAACTCCTCATTGGTTTATATTCGGCCCTATGGGGTACAGTGGCCAATGGTGATGTATGCCGGTGGTGACGGTACGCACCACCGCGGACATGACCGCCATTTTCTATCTGTTCATTCACTTGCTACCTGACCATCAACAGGAGAGGACCTACACTGCATGTGCTGATGTGACCTGTGTTTGGAAATGACCATGGCTCGTGTCAGTAGGAAAAGGGCCCCTGCCTTCACCTTGGCTGAGTTTGAGCGACTGGTGGATGGGGTCCTACCCCAGTACCGACTGCTGTGTGAGCCTCCAGACCAACAGGTGAGTACACCGTGAGTGCGACGCATGGGGCGTGAATGCATGGAGTGCTGTGTGTGAATGCCTCATGTGGGGGGGTGGTTAGATGGGCCCTGGGCAGCATGCAGCATGTATGCTGGGCCATGTCTGTGATAATGGGGATGGAATCGGCATGGTGGGCCATGAGTGTAGCAGGCAGGACGGTCGAACTAATATCTTTCCCTGTGTATATTTCCTCTGCAGGCCAACCCCCATCAAAAGAAGGGTATATGGCATGCCATCGCCAAGGACGTGCAGACCCTGGGGGTCTACAACAGGCGGAGCACCCACTTTTGGAAACAGTGGGAGGACCTGAGATACTGGGCATGGAAGACAGTGGAGGCCCAGCTGGGGATGGCCTCCTAACGAGGAAGGGGTGCCCGTCGAACCCTGACGGCCCGCATACTGGTGGTGGCCTATCCGGAGCTGGATGGGCGCTTGGGGGTATCACAGCAGCAACAAGGGGGTGAGTACAGTGCCCTTCATTACTACTTTCGCCTGGTCGGGCCGTATCTGTGTGGGAGATGTGGACCTGTGGGTGCCCCTAGGCCAGGCCTCACATTGCAGAGTAGGATCCATGTTGGGCAGGGTTCTGATTTGAAAGTCCTCCAAACAAGCTAGTAGGCATCTACTACTGGGCAGGGCTCTGTGTTGTCTCAGGTATGCTGCAATTGGCATAAGGCGTCCCTGTCCATGGGCTGGTGACTAGCATTGTGACTGGTAGTGCATTGCCTAATGCATAGGGCTGTTCTCTGTGTGTGAGTGTGTTGTGTACGCCAACGGTGATATTGGTGCCGCCATTGACCAAGTGTATCCTTTGTCTCTCCCCCCCTTTTTGTTTTGTCACCCTGTCCTTATGTGCATTAGCATCATCTGTTGGGGGAGCAGAGGTACCGGCGAAGGAGGGAGCTGCATCCCACAGGACCCAGGAGGCCGAGTCCACCAACATTGAGGGCACCAGTGGGACAGAGGGCAAGGTGGGGACTGGAGGGGACAGTTCCGACACGGATAACTCCTTTGATGAAAGCTCCCTTGTGGTGGCGGACAACTCTGGGCCCACCCCAGCTACAGGTGCAGCCGCCACCGCCGTACCAGCACCGCCCTCCCAGCAGCCCCTCAGCGAGTTTCCCGTGCACGCTCACCCAGGACCGTGGGCATCTCCTTCGCCCCAGGCACCACAGGCCCTGCCCCAGTTAGCCCTGCTGCCATGAGTGAGGAGGCTATTGATCTCCTGCAATCCATCTCTGTTGGGCAGTCAACCATTCTGAATGCCATCCAGGAGCTGGCAGCCCAAATGCAATAGACCAATGCATTTCTGGAGTGCCTTCACACTGGCTTGGCGGCCCAACAGAGATCAATCCAGGCTCTGGCCTCCTCTCTGATGACAGCCATTGTCCCTGTTTCCTCTACCCAATCCCATTCCCCTCAACCCCAATCTATCCCAAGCACACAGGCAGACGAGCATGCACACAGGACAAAACACAAGAGGGGACATGGCAAACAGAAGCACCTCACATCATCCCACAGGCACTCACACAAACACCATCCAGATGCAGACATACCAACATCCACTGCCTCCACTGTGTCCCCCTCCTCTTCGTCATCCACCTCCCTCACAGTAGCGTCTCCACTCACACCTGCATGCACTACATCCTCATCCACTACCACCATAACCAGCACACCTATCAGAGAACACCCCTCACTGGCAGTCACCACCCCCACATCCATGCACACGTCCCCTGTGTCCTCACCCACTGTGCCTGTGTCTACTCCTCCCAAAGTACACAAACGCAAACACTCAGACACCCAACAGCCATCCACCTCACAACAGCTTCCAGCCCATGCACCTGCACCCAAACACAGAAGACCGACACCTCCTACAACCACTTCCTCTTGCTCCACTCCCAAACCTTCTCCCTCTTCCCACCCCAATGTCCCTAAGAAGTTTTTCCTCTCCACCATTGACCTCTTCTCTACCCCTCCTCCTCCCCGTCCCTCACGTCAGGCCACCATTACGAAAACCCAGGTAAACACCTGAGCCACCCAGTCCACGGGAACAATAGTGTCCACAACTATTCCAGGTGGGAAAGGATCCCTGGCACCAGGCAGCCACACGGAAAGGGTGCCTGCACCAAGTGCTGCAAGGAAGGGCAAGGAGGGATCCCCAGCTGCTGCAAGGAAGGGCAAGGAGGCACCCCAGCTGCTGCAAGGAAGGGCAAGGAGCCATCCCCAGCTACTGACAAAAAGGAGCAAGGAGCCATCCCCAGCTGCTGGCAGGAAGGGCAAGGGGCCTGCACCCGCAGGCAGAAAGGACAGGAGGCCTGGTGCTGGGACTTAGTCCGAGCCCACACCACCAACCATGTTGGTCCAGCCATCCGAGGCTGCAGGTGATGGGCTGGAGCCTCCCCCCGCCACTACCACCACCAGCTCTGCAGGCAGCACCACTGCCTTCAGCACCACCACCAGCACCGCCTCCAGCAGCAGCAGCCCCAGTGGGCAGCCATCCTACGCTGCAGGGAATGGGCTGAAGCCTCCCCCCACCACAGCCAGCACCGTCACCAGCATCAGCAGACCCAGTGGGCAGCGGTCTGAGGCTGCAGGGGATGGGCTGGAGACTCCCACTACCACTGCCAGCAGCAGCAGCGCCACCACCACGGCCACCACTGAACAGCCGTCACAACCAGCGTACAGTGTGTAGTCCTGCATCCATGGGCTGTTGTGCGGCCTGGCCCCTGTGAATCATGTGGGTATGACACCCAGATGAGAGACTGTGACCTTGCAGTCCCCAAGTTCTGCATCACTGGGCACAATGCCCCCTCCAGAACCATTGGAGAAGCCATCCACTCACCCCATCCTCCCCAGGATGAAGCTCACTGGGCATGATGCCCCCTCCAGAACCAGTGGATAAGCCATCCACTTGAGAGACTGTGGCCATGCACTCCCCAGGACAGAGCACAGGGCATGTTGCCCCCTCCAGGACCAGTGGCGTTGTACCATCTTCTGGCTGAAGTGCTCCCCGTTCCCCATCCCTCTGAGGTGCTTGGCTATTTTTGACCTGATGCCCCTGCAGTGTTCTCTCCGTGTTGTTGGAGGAGTGAGGTGGGGCCTTGGACTTTGTGATGGGGCCCGTGGCCCACAACCATTGAGGACTGGGCAGTGTCCCTTGATTTGAAAATATGTATAAAGCTTTTGATTTGGATGCACGTATTTCTACTATATTTATCTTATTACACTCATTTAGCTCTATAGTAGTTGTCCTTGCATTATTCCTGTGGGGTACGGGGTGGATATGTTATGTAGCTGCTTCTGCTTGTGTGTATGGTGTTGGGGTGGGGGTGTTGCGTGTTGCGCCTGTGTCACTCTCTTTTTCCTCCCTCCCTCCTGGTGTGCTAGGTGGCAGTATTCACTGTGGTCGTCTTCGCCGTTGTTGGTGTTTGTAGTGGTCAGGATGTAAAACAACATCAGGAATATGTGCAGCTCAGGCTCTATGGCGTTGTGGTTGTACCCTGAGTCTCCAGAGGTGACTCGTTTCCCTTCTGTGCAGTGTTTCCGCCAGGATTTTGATGTTGTTGGCACTGCCCGGAAAAGGTGGCGGATTGGTGTATCATATTACAGTGGGCGTAACGTTGTCTTCCGCCTTGCTGTTGGCGGTTACCGCAGTGGTGCCTGTTGATTCCGCCCTGGCAGTGGCTGTGTTACAGTGGCTGTCTGTTTGAGCTGTTTACGCCGTGGTCATAATCCTGCATGTATTACCGCCGACCTGTTGGCAGTATTAACACCACTTTATCACCGACTGCCAGGGTTGTAATGATGGCCTTTGTGTCTCAACCAGCAAAGGCAGCCCCAACACGATCATCAAGCAGCATTACCAGATGTTACCAAGTGTCATTGTTGAAATAATAAATGTCAAAACAGCTTATTACAGTCAGGACACACAATTTGTCAAGAGTCTCTAGGAGCAAGAGGCAAAACAAGCAAATGCAAATCTTAAGGCAATTATTATTTAATTCAAGTAATGCTGCTATATGCATCCTCGGAGCCCCGGAGATTAACATGGAGGATAATATGGATAATGTGGCTGTGGTAGCTGCTGAAGCTGCTGTCTCAGAGCTCCTCATAGATGTCATAGACGTCATAGATGTTACAGAAGATTCTACAAACGAAGTAACAGAAGTAATGGAAGTAAAAGAAGCTGAGCTTATACCTTCTGTGCACGAAATATCTGAAATATCAGAACTCACAAATAAAAGATATTGAGCCAAATGTGTGTAGTGTAATGTTTGTGATTTCTTAATAGTGAACCTTAGCAATTCGCTATTAGGAAATCGCAAACTGCAATGTATGATAATGTGTTTGACACTGTTAGCGATTCACAGTGGGTCGCAAATGGACCTGCCTCATCAATATACATGAGGAAGGTCACAATTTGTGACCTATTGTGAATGGCTACAATCACAAGGATGGTGACCTTCTGGGGTCAGCAGACCATAATGTCTGTGATGGCTTTCAAATAAAGCAATCTTCCTTAAAGGAAAACAGGATGCATTACAAAAAGAAAACTGAATAGTTTTCTTTTCGTTTTTTAAGTGTGGTCCATGGGGACACCGCCTGCACTTAAAAAATGTTTGCGCCCACATTCACAAAGGAGAAGGGTTCCCTTGGGGGCCCCTTCTCATTTGCGAATAGCTTACCACCATCGTGAAGCAGGAGGTAACTGCATCCCCGATCGCAAAACATTCTTACATCCTCCTACGACTTGCTATTAGGAAGGGACACCCTTGGCACACCCCTTTCTAATAGCGAGTGGCAGACCCTATTTTGCATGTCAATAATAGGTTACAGACTCACAAGATAGGGATTGTACATGGCAAAAAGCCTTTTACCGGCTGCAGACAGCCCAATGGGCCATATGCGACAGGTAAAAGAGCTTCACATATTTGGCCCTCCTTCAGTCCCATGATTTGGAGAATGGTCTGCCCAGTTACTTACCTTTGTATTAGCATCAGCTGATTCTGACTTGCCTAGGAGCAAAACAAACTTTTTACTGAAGGCATCAGATCAGACACCAGCTTCCACTACTCTCCCACTAAACAAAATCTCTAACTACTTCACAAGGGCTTCTGAGCAGCCATTAGTGAAGGCAAATATAGAGCTGTCATCATTTGATGAAAAACCATCAAGAAAAGAGCACCAGTGCATGTGGCCAACATATCTTCCATAAGAGTTTGAAAATTGTGCAGAAAAATGCCTGCTAAAGAAGTGTTCACATAATGGTTCATAAGCTGAGGCAGGTTCTCCCTTAACTCAAAGGGATTGTTCTTTTAAGATTCTTTTTGGGTCCACAGCTCACCCCAAGGGTCCAGAAGTTCTGAGATGATCCTTGGGGGTGTGGACTACAACTCCCAGAATGCACCCGGCGCAAACTCCTTTTTGGCCACTGGCCAGTGGCCAGCTGGTTGATTTCTTCAGGAGTTGGTGCAGGGGACTCTGGTTAGCAATTGTTTACCTGTAGCAAACAGGGAGTCCCTCCTTGAACCAGTTGAAGCCAGGCAAAGTCCTTCTTGTGGTGAAGCCCAAGTGTGCAGCTGGTGCAGTCCTTCAGAGTGCAGGTTCCAGGTGCAGACCAGGGGTCCAGCAGGGCAGTCCTTCTTCTCCTTTAGTTCTTCCTTGTTGGAATCTGATGGGGATCTGAGGTGTGGGTGCAGGTCTACCAGTCTTATCCTTGCTCCTGGGTGAAAAACAGGGGGGGTCCTGATTCTCCAATCAGGTGCAGGGTCATTCCCCCTGTGATGACCAATTCCTTGGAAGTGTGGCAAAAATCAATCCCAGGAGGCAACATTCTTCAAAAATCCATCATGGCCGAATCTGATTGTTGGAGGTTACATCTGGCTGAGCCCACCCACTGGTGTGGCTAAAAATCATAAACACACCCCTCTCCTGCTTCTTCTAATCTAATCAAGGGGGCACCTAGTTGTCTGGGGTTGCAGGATGTGGGGGTGTTGCTGGGTTGCTCCAAATGTCCTTCTCTGCCTTTGAAGACCAGTTTGGCAGCCCTCCCCCTTCCTGCCTCACCATCTGCTGAGGGGAAATTCCCTCCCACAGGCACATCTCTTTCTGTGAAGCCAGGCCACTTCACACCTCATCAAGCAGCCTGGCCAGGCTGCCAGAGGCTGGCCAATCAGAGCACAGCAGCAAAAACAGTGCAGGGCTGAAATTGGCAACTTTTCAGGTAAACTCTTTACCTGAACAAGTTATATTAAATCCAACAACTGGAAGTTGTGGGATTTATTATAACAACTAATTTGATACCAAACTCTTGGTATCCATTACTCAAGGGGACTTTTAAAATTAAAATAAAGGTGGTCATTCTGACCCTGGCGGTCTTTGACCGCCAGGGCGGAGGACCGCGGGAGCACCGCCGACAGGCCGGCGGTGCTCCAATGGGGATTCCGACCGCGGCGGTAAAGGCGCGGTCGGACCGGCACCACTGGCGGGGTCCCGCCAGTGTACCGCGGCCCCATTGAATCCTCCGCGGCGGCGCAACTTGCTGCACCGCCGCGGGGATTCCGACCCCCCCTACCGCCATCCAGATCCCGGCGGTCGGACCGCCGAGATCCGGATGGCGGTAGGGGGGGTCGCGGGGCCCCTGGGGGCCCCTGCAGTGCCCATGCCACTGGCATGGGCATTGCAGGGGCCCCCGTAAGAGGGCCCCTACATGTATTTCACTGTCTGCTGCGCAGACAGTGAAATACGCGACGGGTGCAACTGCACCCGTCGCACAGCTTCCACTCCGCCGGCTCGATTCCGAGCCGGCTTCATCGTGGAAGCCTCTTTCCCGCTGGGCTGGCTGGCGGTCTGAAGGCGACCGCCCGCCAGCCCAGCGGGAAAGTCAGAATTACCGCTGCGGTCTTTCGACCGCGGAACGGTAACCTGACGGCGGGACTTTGGCGGGCGGCCTCCGCCGCCCGCCAAGGTCAGAATGAGGGCCAAAGTCTCCCCATTCTAGCCTATGGAGGCCATTTACTACAATGAGGGAAACACGAATTTGGCTGTTTTTACCTCACCGGGGCTTATAAAACTATTTGTATAAGGTCCCTGCTAATAGTTACATGGCACCCAGCCCTAGGGGCACATAGGGCACACCTTAGGGGTGACTTATATGTAAAAATAAGGTAGTTTAAGACTTTGGAACTACTTTTAATTCCAAAGTCGTATTTGCATATAACTTTAATTTAAAAGCAGCCAGCAAGGCAGGCCTGCCTTTAAAATGGCACTGGGGACCTCAGCAGTGCACCTATGGGTGCACTACCTATTCTGTGGTCCCTAAACCTACATTCCCTACCATATACTAGGGACTTATAGGTAGGTTGACTTAGCCAATTATAATTAGCCTAATTTGCATATTGATTTTACACAGAGCCCAGGCCCTGGGACTGGTTAGCAGTACCCAGGGCACCATCAGAGTCAAGAAAACACCAGCCAAAAGTGGAAAATGGGGGCAAAAAGTTAGGGGACCTCTGCAATCAGCCCTGTTTTTTCACAGCCGGAAAGTAAAGCACAACCTGAGAAGCCATTAGCTGTGCAGTTTTTCAGAACGATATTGCATAATACGCTGTTAAAGAGGAGGGTGTCTGAATAGGAATGTATTGGCAGGGATAGTTCTGAACCGAGCACTGAACATTAGGGCTCGCAAAACAAAAGAAGGCCCTGTGTCATACTTATAGAGTTTATAGAGTGAATGATGGTCTAATGAAGCCCCTCACTGTCACTCGCAATATATATATGATGCAGTGCATGCAATGCGGCAGTGTCAGGGCTCGAGATTCACACCAGTTTGTTGGAGACAAACCGGGCCAGATTGGAAATCAAATCCAAACTAAGGGCATCCTAATGAGTTTGGCGGAGGGGTATTACTACATCACAAACATGATGGATATTCCATGTGCCACATTACAAGTTCCATTATATCCTATGGAACTTATAATACAGGGGACGGAATATCCGTCACGTTTGTGATGGAGTAATCCCCTCCACCAAACTCGTAATGAGGCCCTTAGTAAAACATTTCAAATCAGCCCACCTTGCAGGAGGCCACAACTAGAATGGGGATGAAGAATTTTGATTGGTCATGGCAGCCCGTGCAGCTCTGAATGCAGCCCCCTAACCTATAGTCCACCAGTAAAACGTCATAGTGACATGATGACCAGTCCAGCACTGCAAATAAAGCAGATGCTAGCTAAGCAGCAGCAGAAAGCTGTTTTATGTAGGTAATCATACACATGCTTATAAGTGTGCTATGTGTGATTTGCCTAGTGCTCACACCTATGATAATATTGTTCCTTGCATAGTAGTAGTGATTCATGGCATATTGTGAGTCTTTATGGCATGATGGTGCCCACGCCATTTCTGGCCATGGCATAATGATGATAATTATTGGCATATTCTGTACATGGGATTGGAAGTCATATTCTATCCACATGTGGCAGTGGTTCATGTGAATAAAATCGTTTTATGCTGAATATCGAGCACAGCAATGTCAAAAATATTGACAACACTAATATCCTAATTCTGAATATCGATATGAACACAAGATTAACAGACAAACATGTGGTGAATAACGTTGCAGAGATGGGAGCGGGTCAGGTTGATATTTAGTTACATCAAGATCGCATGTAAAAACCCACAGACAATCCACAGCTTCACTGCTCGGTATTTATTTCATCACCCCCGACTGTCATTATCAGAACGCCAGGGTTGGCTCACTGAACCCTTGTCATAATGGTGACCCGATGGTCGCTCTATCCGCGAGGGATTGTTCTCCCACAATTGTCAATGTTTTCAGTGTTTTCATTCTTTTTGATAATAGGATCAATATTTCATATGCTTGTTTTTGTTACATCTAAACTTGTAGAATCGTACTTGTAAATGTTGAACACAAACAAATACAATATACACCTGACCAGAAAATTGAGCATATCCAAGACTGAATTCTTAGACATGGCACTGTATTTGGAAGATCAAGCGTTACAGACAGGAAGGCAGCTACTGGAAATTACGTGTTACATGAAAACAGTGGGCATCTGAAGTTCTTAAAAACGAGTACCCCCGTATGTGCAGGTATTATTTTTAAGGAGAGTATGCTCGTTGGAAACAGACTGACAAAGTAGCTCATCAGATGATATTTCCATCCAATAGATGCATACAACAGAACAAAGTCGGAAAACATGGAAGAACTGGTATTTAAACAAAATGAAAGAAAAAGCAACTATACCACTAAATCAACAGAAAATGTAAAAGTCTGAATTCTTTATGAAATCTAACGTGGCGCACAAAAGCACGAGAAGGATGCTATTAAATCATTGGAATGTATTGATGCATGGTGAACGTCTCAGGAAAGGTGTAGCACCCCATCCACAAATAACTATAGAAGGATAGCAAAACTGCGTGATTTACCTAACCACGAGTCACTTGGAGACAACCAAGCAGCTAACCACATGGCTTAACAAAGATGATAGGCTATTCTAGAAATGTGCAACGTGCAAAGCATGCAAGATTGAGGATCAAAGAATGCTCTACATTTGAGGGCAGAACGGTATTCATAAAAGAAAGGGTCTTCTGTAAGACAGAAGCTGTAAAAATGCTCTCATCTCTCATTAGAGCTCTTCAGAGGTGTTTAGCTTTGTCCAGACACAAGGGAGCACCCAGTATAAGTCAAAACAAGGCCCTTTCAGGGTTAGAGTGATGCATAAATTATTCAAAAAACAAAGGAGAACTCTGGGAAGTTCCCAAATTTAGGTGGAGAGCAGCTCTAGTAAGCGAAACACGTGTCAGGGGTTGCTTTACTCATTCCAGGTTGGCTTGGACTGTATTTGACCAGTCCAAAGCTGTAATACTGTGCCTGGAGTGGTAAATGGCTTTTGTAATTTTACAGCTCGGCGAGGATGACACTGTGTCAATCCTATGCTTAAAGATTTTGCTGTAAAAATGGCAAAAGACTTTGTCATTATCTAGCTCGGCGTGGATAGCACTCACTGTCACATGTACACAGATACTCTCACACCCACCCTCACATCCAGACAGACACTGTTACACTCCCTGTCACACTCAAACAGAGACTCTCATGGTCAGTCTCACTCTCTGGCACTCATTATGACCCTGGCAGTCCAATGACCTCCTGGGTCGTGGTTGGGGTCAGGCCTCTGCCAATGTGGCAGTCCAACCGCCACATTATGACTGCGGCAGTAATGCCACGGTCAGACCGCCACTTTTCGTCGGCACGATGGTGTGGCAGTGTTGGCAGTCCTAATCTGCAGACCTGCCCTGGGGATTATGGTTCCCTTCTCTGCCAGTGGTTTCATGGCGGTAGCACCGCCATGAAACGGCTGGCGGAGATGGTGTGCAGTGGGTTCCAGGGGAGTCCCTGCACTGCCCATGACAAGTGCATGGGCAGTGCATGCGCAGCGCATGGGCACCCCTGGCCAGCCCTGTCACATTATTCATTGTCTGCTTTGCAGACAGTGAACATTGTGATGGGTGGTGGTGCATCCTACACACTGCAGTTATGCCGCCAGCTCTATTATGAGCCAGAGACCATGCTGTAGGCTGTTTCCCCCTGGGCCAGTGGGTGGAAACTCTGTTTCTGCCCGCTGACCCAGTGGGAAACTCCTAATGGGGCCGGCGGGGAGACGGCCGCACTGGTGGCAACCTATCTGTCGGGACTTCTGCAGAAGGGCTTTTTCATCCGCCGGAGTCAAAATGAGGGCCTCAGTCTGCGATCCAGGCAGACACTGTTACAAGCACTCACACCAACATAGACAATTTTACACTTACTCTCACACTCAGAAGGACACTCTCACACCCACCTTTGCATGCAGGCTGACACTGTCACACTCCCTCTTACACCCAGATACAGATTTCATGCTCAGTGTCACACTAACATAAAGACTTCCATATGTAATGTCAAACCCAGAGACGCACTCTGACACACATCCTCACACACTGACAGGTACGCTCACACCCAATCTGACATCCACGCAGACTCTGTGACAGCCACTCTGACACCTACAGAGATGCTGCTACATCCACGGTCACATGTAACCAAAAGACACTCTCACACTCATTCTCACACTCAGAGAGACACTCTCACACCCACCCTCACATCGAAAACAGTTTTTTTCCCTTTTACAAGATCCACGGAGCCATTTGCGGATAAGAGCAAGATTTTTTTAAAAAGTATATAAATAGAATTATATCTGTATATGGGTTATAGATTGGCTCTGAAAAGAGCCTTTGTGTTTACGATGTGTAGGTGATTACTACACATGATAGACGATAAAGGCCCTCATTCCAACCCTGGCGGTCGGTGTTAAAGCGGCGGCCAACCCGCCAACAGGCTGGCGGTCCAAAAAATGGAATTCCGACCCTGGCGGGAACCGCCAACACAGCCCGCCACTTTAACACTCCGACCGCCACGGCGGGACAAGCAAACAGCGCGGCGGTCACCGCCAACAGACAGGCGGGAGACAATGTACCGCCCACACTATCACGACCCACCAATCCGCCACCTTTTCCGGGGCGGTTGCCCCGCCGATAAAAGCACAGCGGAAACAGACTTTTCTAACGGAAAACGCTCACCTCTACACACTCCACGAGGAATCTGGACAGCATGGAACCGGAACTACACATCCTCACAGCCATTGTCTTCCTGCTCCTCTACCAGGAGCACGAACGCCGGCGCAGACGACAACGGTGAGTACTGCACCTACGACACAGGGGAGGGGGAGGCAAAAAATTACGGGGACACACATACGCCACACACCCACCCCCACCCTCACCCACTACAACACACACATCAATGCAGTGCAACAAGTCAGAGTGACACCCCCCACACCCCCCAGAAGAATGCAAAGACAAAATAAAATGATCATTAAAAATGAAGTATATTATAGCATAATTGAAGTTAAGTGAAATATGAAATATATAAATAAAATATATTACATCATGAACAATATATACATAGGTCAAAAGTCCGGCCCATATTGGCTATCATCCATTGCTCGTGGGCCAATGGGCCTAAACACATGGGCAAAGCCCACACACGAGACCCGATTCCATTGGAGAGAACACTGCAGGGGCATCAGATAGTAAAACTACAGGCACCTCAGGGGGAAGGGAAGGGGGGGCACCTCAGCCAGTTGAGTCCACAACGCCAGATCCACGAGGGGCCTCCATGCCCACTGTACCATCCTGGGGAGTGCAAAGCCACAGTCTCACAAGTCTCTACAGTGGGTGGGTTGCCCACTGATCCATCCTGGGGAGTGCAAAGCCACAGTCCATCAAGTGGATTACAGACTCCACTGGTTCTGGAGGAGGCATGGTGCCCAGAGTGCTTCGTGAAGCCCTGGCCGACACAGATCCGGCCCTGCCAATGGGCCAGCGGTGCTTGACATGAAGGGCCCAGCGGAGCGGTGCTTGAGATGAAGGGCCCAGCGGAGCGGTGCTTGACAGGAAGGGCCCAGCGGAGCAGTTCAGAGACGGCGGTGCCCAGCGGAGCGGTGCTTGACAGGAAGGGCCCAGCGGAGCGGTGCTTGACAGGAAGGGCCGAGCGGAGCAGTTCAGAGACGGCGGTGCCCAGTGGAGCGGTGCTTGACAGGAAGGGCCCAGCGGAGCGGTGCTTGAGATGAAGGGCCCAGCGGAGCGGTGCTTGAGATGAAGGGCCCAGCGGAGCGGTGCTTGACAGGAAGGGCCCAGCGGAGCGGTGCTTGACAGGAAGGGCCGAGCGGAGCAGTTCAGAGACGACGGTGCCCAGCGGAGCGGTGCTTGACAGGAAGGGCCCAGCGGAGTGGTGCTTGACAGGAAGGGCCCAGCGGAGCCGTGCTTGACAGGAAGGGCCCAGCGGAGCGGTGCTTGACAGGAAGGGCCCTGTTCAGCGGTGCTTGTCACGGCGGGGCCCTGTTCAGCGGTGCTTGTCACGGTGGGGTCCTGTTCAGCGGTGCTTGTCTTGAAGGGCCCTGTTCAGCGGTGCTTGTGACGGCGGGGCCCTGTTCAGCGGTGCTTGTCACGGCGGGGCCCTGTTCAGCGGTGCTTGTCTTGAAGAGCCCAGTTCGGCGGTGATTGTCACGGCGGGGCCCTGTTCAGCGGTGCTTGTCACGGCGGGGCCCAGTTCGGCGGTGCTTGTCACGGCGGGGCCCTGTTCAGCGGTGCTTGTCACGGCGGGGCCCTGTTCAGCAGTGCTTGTCACGGCGGGGCCCTGTTCAGCGGTGCTTGTCTTGAAGGGCCCAGTTTGGAGGTGCTTGTCACGGTGGGGCCCTGTTCAGTGGTGCTTGTCTTGAAGGGCCCAGTTCGGCGGTGCTTGTCACGGCGGGGCCCTGTTCAGCAGTGCTTGTCACGGCGGGGCCCTGTTCAGCGGTGCTTGTCACGGCGGGGCCCTGTTCAGCGGTGCTTGTCACGGCGGGGCCCTGCTCAGCGGTGCTTGTCTTGAAGGGCCCAGTTCGGTGGTGCTTGTCACGGCGGGGCCCTGTTCAGCGGTGCTTGTCACGGCGGGGCCCAGTTCGGCGGTGCTTGTCACGGCGGGGCCCTGTTCAGCGGTGCTTGTCACGGCGGGGCCCTGTTCAGCGGTGCTTGTCACGGCAGGGCCCTGTTCAGCGGTGCTTGACATGTGTTCCCAGAGAACCAGATCGGGCCAATATTTTCCACTCAGTCGCCATCCAACCTTTCGCTTGTGGAGCCCTCCTGTGCTGGAGTCCTGGGCCCGTGGGTGTCCTCCTTCACACCCGAAATGGGGCTGGTGGGGCCCTCCTGGGCAGCTCGGCTGCTGCCGGACTTGTCCGCCCTGCTGCCCTTGCCCTCCTTCGCCGATTCTCTGGGGCCCTTGCCTCCCTTTGTGGATGTGCCAGGTGACGGTGCCAGGGTAGTGCCTTTGGGGGCTGCTGTCTCTGGCCTCTCGTGCCGGCCCTTCCCTTTTTTCGTTTTTTTCCCAGGGGGTGGGCTGGCTGTCCCCTTGCTGCTGGCCGATGTTGCTGCCCTAGAAGCTGGTGGACTCCAATAGCCCTGGACTATGGTCCTTGTAGGTGCAGGGCTTGTGGTGGCTGAGTTGCTGTTTGGACTCTTACGAGATGGAGGGGGTGGGTCAGGTGATGCAAAGACGTTAATTTTGGAGAGGAAAAACTTTTTAGGAGCAGTGGGAAGGGTAGGTGCAGTGGGAATGGGAGTGGAGGAAGAGGATGTGGTTGTAGGAGAGTTAAGTGTGGTGTCTTTGGGTGCAGGTGCTTGTGACGGAGGCTGTCGTGAGGTGGATGGCTGTTGGGTGGGTGGCTGCCTGCGTTTGTGTGGTTTGGAAGAGGGGGTGACAGACACACTGGGAGAGGACACAGGAGACGTGTAAATGGCAGTGGGGGTGGTGACTGCACGTGTGCGGAGTGTTCTGGTGGGTGTGCTGGTGATGGACGTACTGGCTGATGGTGGTGTGCATGCAGGTGTGAGTGGAGATGTCACAGGGAGGGAGGAGGGAGACGAGGAGGAGGGGGACACAGAGGAGGCAGTGGCTGTTGGCATGTCTGCATGTGGATGTTGCATGTGTGAATGCTTGTGTGATCTGTGGTGCTTATGTCTGGATGAGCTGCCCTTGGGTGTTGATGTGTGTGCAGGCTGGTCTGTAGGTGTGGCTGGGATAGGCAGAGGAAAAGGGGAGTGGGACTGGGATGAGGAAATTGGAGGGGGGAGGCAGGAGACAGGGACAATGGCTGCCGTCAGTGCTGAGGCCAGAGCGTTGAACGATCGCTGATGGGCAGCCTGACCTGAATGAATGCCCTCCAGGTATGCATTGCTCCGGTGCACCTCCCTTTATACACCCTGGATGGCATTCAAAAGGGTAGACTGCCCAACAATGAGCGTCTGGAGGAGGTCAATGATCTCCTCACTGAGGGCAGCAGGGGTAACTGGGGCAGGGCCTGAGGTGCCTGGGGCGAAGGAGATGCCCGCCTTCCTGGCCGAGCGGGCACGGGGCGAACGCTGAGGGGCTGCTTGGAGCGTGGAGCTGGTGCGCTGGGTGGCGGCTGTACCTGTTGTAGCGGTGGGCACGGATGTTGCCCCCACCACAAGGGCGCTCCCTTCCGAGGACGTGTCTGTGTCGCTGACGTCTCCACGGGTCCTTGTTGTGGAGCTCCCCTCGCCCTCCGTCTCACTGGTGAACTCTGAGTCGGTTGCATGGCCCTCCGGGGCCATGTGAGATGCAGCTCCCTCGTGCTCCGATGCCACTTCTCCTCCGCCTGATGATGCTAATGCACACATGAACAGGAAAACCAAAAAAAAGGGGGGGGGGAGAAAAAATGACATGTTGAGTGCATGCATTGGCGACACCGTTGGCGGAGAGGACAGACACAGAAGCCCCCTGCACTACGTCGCGCACTCGGTGTACACTACTCAATTATTGTGACTTGGCCTACAAGCCTATGGACGACAACTGCACACATAGGTGACCCAGGGCCATGGATAGCTGTACTTAGCACCCTACAGAGGTGGGGGGCGGGGGCACAGGGCCATGCCTTACGGAGGGGCCTAGCCCACAAAAATCGCCCTGGCCTAGAGATACCCACAGCCCTCCTCCCCCACCCAGACACCTCCACTGTGCGCTAATATAGCAGAATGTGCTGGTACTCACCCCCTTGTGTGTGCTGTGATGTCCTCACGCGCCCATCCAAATCGGGGTAGGCCACCGCCAGGATCCGGGACATCAGGGGGGTCAATTGGCGTGTGGCACCCCTCCTAGGTTGGGAGGCCATCCCCAGCAGAGCCTCCGCGGTCTTTCTGCTCCCACGGCAGATGTCCTCCCACCTCTTTCGGCAGTGGGTGCCCCGTCTGTTGTGGACCCCCAGGGTCTGGACGTCCTTGGCGATGGCACGCCAAATGTCGATCTTCTGATGGGCGCTGACCTATGTGACATGGACAGGGTGGGAAAATAAATATCATCATTTTCTGCATGGTCAATGTGAGTGGCCCCCCCTCCCAACCTTGCCATATGGCACATGCTCTCATCTGTCGTGCGATGCATGCCTCATTCGCTCCCCTCCCCACCATCTTTCATCCACCCCACTCAACACAGGCATTGCCCACAAAGCATGGTCCCAGTGTACTTACCTGTTGGTCTGGAGGACCGTAGAGTAGCGCATACTGGGGGAGGACCCCATCAACAAGTTTCTCCAATTCCTCAGATGTGAAGGCAGGGGCCCTTTCCCCAGTCGCAGCAGCCATTTTCTCTTCCAGACCGAGGTCACAGCAGCACTTGCAGTATAGGTCCTCTCCTGTGGATGATCAGGTCTCGAGTGATTAAGCAGATAGAAAATGGCGGTCACGCCCGCGGCGGTGCATGCCGCGGCGGTGCGTACCGCGACCGCCGGCGCACATCGTCATTGGCTCCTGAGACCCATAGGGTTCAATTTTAACCAATGCTGCTTTGCGCCGCGGTCTTCGACCGCCTACCGCCACGGTGTGCCACGCCAGCGCATTGACCTCACATCCCATTGTCACACTTCACAGGTCAGGCAGCCGCCATTTCAAGGGCCCACATGGCTTAATTTCTACTGCGTCACACAGGCCTAGGCGTTGCATTGCCACTCATACAAGCCATTCAATGCATAGCGAATCGTGTTCTGTGCAAGCTGTGGTTACGTACCTGTGGGTTGCTTGACTCTGTGCTCCATGTTGTCCTTCCTAGGCACCGTCTGCTGGGACTTGCGAGGAGATGGAGGAATGTTCCCGTGTACAGACCGCTGGTGGACCTGTCGACAATGGAAGAAAGACATGTCATACTGACATACAGACTTGACCGAGCCACTATACAGGAACTGTGTGCCCAGCTGGAGCCAGACCTGATGTCCCCCATTCGCCAACCCACAGCGATTCCCCCTCTGGTGCAGGTTCTGTCAGTACTCCATTTTTTGGCAAGTGGATCATTCCAAACAACAGTGGCCATATCATCAGGGATGTCTCAGCCTATGTTTTCTAAGGTTTTGTCCAGAGTGTTGTCTGCCCTGATGAAATACATGCGGAGCTACATTGTTTTCCCTGAGGTGGGCGATTTGGCTACAGTGAAGGGTGATTTCTATGCCCTTGGCCATATCCCCAACATCATTGGTGCCATTGATGGGACCTATGTGGCTTTGGTTCCCCCCAGTGAAAGTGAGCAGGTGTACAGGAACAGAAAAAGTTATCATTCGATGAATGTCCAGGTGGTCTGTTTGGCTGACCAGTACATCTCCCATGTAAATGCCAAGTTCCCTGGGTCAGTGCATGACGCGTACATCATGCAAAATAGCAGCATCCCTTATGTGATGGAACAGCTACAGAGACACCGTGTGTGACTAATTGGTGACTCTGGTTACCCCAACCTGTTGTGGCTACTGACCCCAGTGAGGAATCCCAGGACAAGGGCAGAGGAACGGTACAATGAGGCCCATGGGCGTACTAGGAGGGTGATCGAGCGGACCTTCGGCCTCCTGAAGGCCAGGTTTAGGTGCCTGCATATGACAGGTGGATCCCTAATGTACTCACCAAAGAAGGTGTGCCATATCATCGTGGCCTGCTGTATGCTTCACAACCTGGCTTTGCGACGCCAGGTGCCTTTCCTGCAGGAGGATGGTCCAGATGGTGGTGTTGTAGCAGCTGTGGAGCCTGTGGAGAGTGAAGAGGAGGAAGACGACGGGGACGACACAGACAACAGGGACACAGTGATACAACAGTATTTTCAGTAGCACACAGGTACGAATCAACCCCGCCATTTTACATTTACTTAAAGTCTCCTGCCTCTCTACTGTATGTGTTTCCCCCCAGTTCCTGTTAACTGAGTTGTGACTTTCCCTTCCGTTTTCAGAGCTGTGGGCCCCACTGCGTGACCTCTGCTTTGTTTGCCCATGGACTACAGCTGTGTGACAGTGGTATGTTGTCATCACAATGTAACTGAACATTTTGGCACCGTTATGTCTAATACATTTGTTCAAAATACAAGCAGACTCCAGATTTTTTAAGTGCAATAAGTGATTTTATTAAAGTGCTAAATTTAGGGACATGATTGTAAAACGGTGATGGGTGATGGTGGAGTAATGTCCATGGCAGAGTCCAGTTTTCAGTCTCACAGGTGCATTGTCCATATGCCTGTGGAAGGATAGAGCAGGGGCAGTTTAAGTTTGGACAGGGTGACAATGTGGGACAGTGGGATGACATCAGGGGGTATTGTTTGCTGGCGGGGGTCTTGGCATCCTACTCTGTCTTCTTCTGAGATCTCAGGTACCGCTTGCAGGGTGGTTCTTCTTCTGCAGGAGGTGGGGTTCTGGTGGCCTGTCGTTGTGTGGGGGCCTCCTGTCCACTAGCGCCGGCGGAGGTGGTAGCCTGGTCTGGGTCCATGCTAGTGACAGGGGCCCTTTGTGGTGCCACATGGTCCCGCAATGTGGTGACTATCTGGTTAAGGGCCACGACGATGGTCCCCATTGCGGAACTAATGTTTCTCAGTTCCTCTCTGAACCCCATGTACTGTTCCTCCTGCAGTACCTGGATCTCCTGGAACCTGGCCAGTACCGTAGCCATCGTCTCCTGGGAGCGGTGGTATGCTCACATGATGGAGGAGAGGGCCTCTTGGAGAGTCGTTTCCCTGGGCCTGTACCCCCCCGTCGCACAGCAGCCCTCCCAGTTCCCCTGTTTCCCTGGGCCTCTGTCCCCTGGACCGTGTGCCCACTACCACTGCCCCCAGGTCCCTGTTGTTGTTGGGGTGGTGGGTCAACCTGGGTGCCCTGTAGTGGTGGACACACCGCTGATTGACGTGTCCTGGAGACAGAGGCATGGGCCCGCTGGGTGGGAGCTGTGCTGGTGTTCCCAGAGGGGGTTAGGTCTGCTGTAGCCTGTGGCTGTCTGTGGGGAACCGACTGTCCCGAGGTCCCCGATGAGCCGGGCTGGTCATCTGGGTCCAGGGAGACAGAGCTGCTGTCATCACTGGGGGCCTCTTCTGGGGGTGGGATGGACATCTCTGGACCCTCCTGGGCGGTGTGGTGGCGTTCGGGTCCTGCAGGGGTATAAGAGTATGGTTATTGCTTCTGTGTGTGCCATTTCGTGTAATGGGTGGGTGGCCGTGTACCCCAGTGCTGGCATTCCCTTGTGGGGGCTTTTGTGACGGTGGCTTGTGGGGGAGATGGGTATGTGCAGTGGGCATGCTTTGGTGATGGGTGTCCATGCTTTGGGGACGCATGCAGGGCTAGGTTTTGGGATGGGTGGGTTGTGATGGTGAGCCATTTGCAAGGAGTTGGTGTGATGGGGGTGGGGGTGATGGTGGGGGTATGATTTGGCATGCAGGTGGGGTGGGGGGAATGAAGTAGTGAAGATTTGACTTACCAGAGTCCATTCCTCCGCCTACTCCTGCGAGGCCCTCAGGATGCAGGATGTGCAAGACTTCCTCCTCCCATGCTGTGAATTCTGGGGGAGTAGGTGGGGGTCCGCCACCAGTCTTCTGCACCGCGATGTTGTGCCTTGATACCATGGAACGCACCTTCCCCCGTACGTCGTTCCACTGGTTCCTGATGTCGTCCCGATTTCGTGGATACTGTCCCACAGCGTTGACCCTGTCCACTATTCTTTGCCATAGCTCCATCTTCCTGGCAATGGTGGTGTGCTGCACCTGTGTCCCGAAGAGCTGGGGCTCTACCCGAACTATTTCCTCCACCATGACCCTGAGTTCTGCGTCAGAGAACCTGGGGTGTCTTTGGGGTGCCATGGGGTGGTGTGGATGAGGTGAGGGGTGGTGTATGTGTTGTAGAGTGTGGTGAGTGTGGTGGTGTATGGTGTTTTGTGCGTGGATATTGTGTGGGTGATGTTGTGATTTGCCTCTGTGTGATGGTCTACTCTATTCTGTGCTGTCTCTCTCAGTCCTTCAGTCGCAATTGTGGTCGTAAGGGTTTGTGTGTGATGTGGGTGTGTGTTTTATATTTAATTGGGTGTGTGGGAGTGGTGTGTGTATGTGTCTCAGGTGTGTGTATTTTGAATTGTCCAATGTGGCTGTGTTTTGTAGAGGTGTGTGTATTTTGAGCGCGGCGGTGTGTACCGCCAATGGAATACCGCGGTTGAAAGACCGCTGCGGGGATTTGTGGGTCGGAATGGCATGGGCGTATTTCTGTTGGCGTGACGGTGGAGGTTTGGTCATCGCCAGTTTTTCGCTGGCCGTTGCTGTGGCGGAATTTTGTTGATGTTGGGTTTTTGGCGGTTTGCCAGTTGCGGGTCAGAATGACCGTGGCGGTTTACCGCGACCGCGGCGGTGTTATGGCGGTCTTCTGACCGGCAGTAAGTGCCTTTTACCGCCGAGGTCAGAATGACCCCCAAAGTCTTTCAAGTTATACAGGATAAATGTGTTGTCTTTCTCCGTTAGGTGAACACCATCATTTATGTATATTTCCTTCATTTCAAATCGGACGTTGTTGTAGTATATAGAAATCATGTTGTGGTTGCTGAGGAATGCAGAAACAGTTGTATTTAAATTTTTCCTGGATTTCTCTATTTGTGGGCAAACTGAGTTGATCAATTCCACTTCTGCCTTTGGCAAATATTTGAACAAACCAAGGCAGTGTGTGCCATTAGTTTTCCAAAGGTTTCTTTCATTAGGATTTCCAAAACAACTCCTGTGACTACACCTAGGTCATTGCCACCACAGTGTACAACCATAATGTCTGGATGTTGGCAATCCATAATATTTTCAACCAAAGGAAGTAATTGATGCCACTTTAAGTCTCTCTAGCCAATCCAAATAATATCCACATTAGACAAACCTAGGTCCCTGTCAATACTACTTCATTTTGCACTCTCTCTGGCCCAAAACACAAAGCTGTGACCACAATCCACACTCTGAGCATCTTGGAGGTAATCTGGCGAAGCACACAGTAGATGGCTGCAGCTGAATGAGACTGGTATGAAATGAAGATCAGTTGAAATGGAGAGTAGTAGGTACAGTTTGGGAGAAGTTATTCCATTGGCTGTTGTAGATATTCTTTTGAGTGAAGGTAGGTAGTGAGCTTATGTGAATTGCAAGCATATGTAGGATTGGGTTTAGGAAAATGTGAAAACACTTAAAATAGCTGTGATATGGTTACTCTGAAAGATTCAACCACACCTGCTAAATGGGGCTTGAAACTGAGCATGCTGTAGTCAGAAACTGTTATGAACCTGTGACCTGGTGCAGCAGAATGTTGCAGACTGTGCAACCATGGAAACACAGCTAGAGGAGCATGAGGGGATAGGGATTAGAAAAAAAGACTACAATGTATACATTACCATATTAATGTTATGATTCGGTATTGTGTTCCAAAAGAAGTGTTTATATTGATGTGTTTTTTCATAAGATCAAAAATTAATTTCTGAATTACCCTGTGGATTTATGGATCCACCAGTGAACATACTCAGGGGGCCACACTGAGCGCCGTGGAGGATCCGCAGAGCCGGTGAAACTCACATCGTATTGGCTACCTTTTCAGGAGCACTGAGAAAAGGATTAACTATACAAACCAGTGAGAAGTTGTAGTACATTGTATAAACATGAAAGGGAGATAGTGATTGGTTTACTGACTCAGTAACCTTGAAAGGAGAGTGGAAAATGTTGCCATTACTGGTTGGCTGCTATGAGAGTAGACTTCCATTCTTGTGGTTGGTTTAATGAGGTTTGTTCAGCAAGAAGAAATTCTAACTGATACTGAAAGAGAAACATAGAGCATAGGAAAAAGTATCCTCAGGGATGTGTAGTGAACTTTATTTTACAAAGTGTTAGTATATGAATAAATTAATATTATATTGAAGAAACCGAGCAGTGTGTTCACAACATGCTATAAAGATACAAACACAAGGTTTGTGATTTATATAAAGGAATTATACAACTAATTCATTATATAAGAAAGGTATTCAGCTGAACTTGGAAATGGATGTTTCCAGTTTATATCAGTATATTAAAGTGATTCCTCATGTATGCTGAAGCTAGTTTGGAGAATGCACTAATGAGTAATTTAATGGTTACAAATGTTACACTGAGTTCTAAAAATGTAATGTGTTTGTCTATACAGAAATTGGTATGTATAAAAGCAATGTTGAATTCATTCAGAGAGTCATTCACCTATTGAGAGATTATAGAGGTTATTTCACTATGAGTTAGACATTGGTATGAGTGACCTATATTTTTTGAAAAGGTAAGAAAAATGATTTGGTCAAAGCAGGTTGCATTGTTTTTTTGCTGTAGAAGGTGAAGGGGTCAGCTATGATGTGCAGAGGCTGAAGAGGAAATTGCTGTGTCTGTAGAAGAGAAAAAAGTGTTTTCTATTTTTATTGTCTTAAAAGTGCACTTGCTATGTTAAGCTATATGTATACTGGCTGATGTATCGTGTTAAGGAGATAGAAACTAGTACAAATATAAAGCGAGACATACTCATTTAGAGACATTAACAGCCAGTTGTATATTGATGTAGACATAGAAAATTTAAGTACATAGGCTGCAGTAAGCGATGTATTTAGGATGTAATATACTGAATGCAATATGTAGGTTTGTATATTGGTAATATAGGTTATTATTTATTTAAATTGTGGTTTCAATATGGTTTAGGGTTCTAACTGTGAGCATAGGTACATAGTTTTATTTTTAAGTACACTTAAGGCAGTAGAATGTGTGTTTAGGTAGGTTTATACGGTTGTTATGAGAAAAGTCACCCTTTAAGTGACATGCATGTAGACTATAGAAGAGAGTGTATTTTTAATAAAGGATGAATAATGTTCTCAGATTTACTGATTGAGATGAAAGGTTGTTGAGGCCCGATGTCCAGGTATATATGCACACTACTAGAAGATTTGGTACTTAAGTAGCCTATAAGGAAAAGATACAGTTAATCTCGTATCCAGTGAAATAGTCATAAAGTCACTGTGTATTCACCAATTTAGATGCTAATACCAAGCCATACAGCAGGGATCACACTGATGGATTTAATAACACAATGAGGGATGCACTTATGCATATACTGACACATCTAGGCAGACACTGATCTGCACACTGACACCCCTATGCACACTGTGATGTATGGACCAACATCCCCAAGTGCGTACTAATGAGAATATTGACACACCCCAGCATGTACTGTTGCATGCACTGACACAACCAGGCGGACACTGATTCACTGACTGAGACACCCAGATGCACTGTAATGTATACACTTTAATACTTAGATGAAAGTCATACACACTCTGACACATCCAGTGATACAGATACATATACACTGAGGCATTTAGGTATGCAGTAATGCATGTAGTGGGATGCAGAGATACACTCTTATCTATAGACTGAAAGAGCAAGGCACACACTGATGTATACAGTGATATATCCAGACGCACTCTCTTACATATACTGATACATTTAGGGATGCAATTCTACATCTATTGACAGATCCGGGCACATAATGGTGCAGTGATGCAGCCAAGTGGACACTGATGTATTCAGAGAATCATTCAGATGTACAGTGTTATTTACACTGAGACACCCAGAGAGAGAGAGATGGATAGAGTGATACTCACACACCTAGGAGTACACTGATGTATAAAATACCACACACCAGCACACACTGATGCATACACTGATTTCCTCAGGTTTATTGTCATTTGTACAATAAAATGTTCATTTATACAGTGAGGCACCCTTGTGCACACTATTGCACACACTGACAAACTGACTTGGACACTGATGTACACACTGATATATCCAGAAACATACTCATACATACACTGACACACTTAGGCACACACTTATGCATACACTGACATAGCCAGGCAGACACTCATGCATACACTAAGACAGCCAGGTACAAACTTATACAATCACTGATACAGCCATACAGACACTACTGCATTCACTGACACACCCACATGCAAAATCATGCATGCACTGACGAACCCAGGCCCAAATGATTGCAGACACTGACACACTCAAATGCACACTGATGTATAGATTAATACATGCAGAGACACATTAATACACACACTAACACACTGAGACACACACTGATGCATACACTGAGAGACCCAGGCAGCCACTAATGCAAAAACGAGTTATATAGTAATGCTTCCATTCAAACATACAGGTAGACACTATCATATACATTACCATCAGATTTACACATACACTAACGCACCCAGGGACACAATAGTGGATAGATTGAGACACCTAGACAGAAACTGATGAATAAACGTATACATGGAAATGAAAAGTTATATTTGTACTCACATAGGTATGGAAATACTGATGATTAATAAAGACTCAAACACAGCTTAAGAACCATTTTTTGTAGTTTTTGGTAGAACAAGCTTTTATTTTTTTTCTCCAGAAAATGTATTGGGAACTTGGGAACAACTTAAATGAAATACTTTTGCATTATGAAAGCACAACAGTGTGCAATAACACCTGTTGAGAATCATCTTCTTCAGGAATATCCTGAGACTGTGCAGTTGGTGGTGGAGCACTTCCTTCAGCCATTCTGGAAAGTTCTGTAACAGGGGGATCACAGCTGTGATATTTCTCCCTCAAGAGCTAGCAGTAGTAACTGGTTTGGGGGAGTGGCCCTACCCAATACTAGGTGTGGTTGAAAAGTAACCAAAGAAATGCCAGATTACTCTTATCACTTTGAGCAGCCCGAACTGGAGTTGCGGTTCTGTGAAAATTGTAATACAAGTTTTATGTTCTATTGTAAATAAATAAAATATGTTTGTGAGTTGTAAATATGTTCAGTCTTCTATTTATATGGGAAAGGAGATGCATACTGTATTTTTGGAAAAAACTAATTATTGTGAATCTATGCATCCCAACCACAGATTCATTCCAGTACGTGATCGGAACGGAAACCATAGAGCTTCGCAGCTCTGCTTCTTCGGACCTGCGAATAACGCTATGGTTCCAAAATTAGGTAAAAAAAATACTAATATTAGAATACTACTTCAGAACTGTGTAAAATACTGAATAAAGTAAAAAACAGTATCAGCAGCACTTTTATAATAAGGATCGTATCTCTTCAATTTAATTTGCAACACTGGACAGAGTTGGTGTATTTCATTGTGGCACAGAGCTTAATGAAAGAATTCCTAACACTTTTTTCCCCAGACATCTGGGTTTATATCTAAGTATTCATGAGAAAAAATTTATAATTACCAAAAAAAAAAACATTATAAACAAGTTATGGTTTTAAAATACACTTAAACAAATCATAGAAGTTCCATAAAAATAAAAACGTTAGAGACATTAAAGTTAGGAAATATAATAAAAAAGCATAGAAATCCACTGAAAAAAAACAAAGGTTACAGGGACATTATAGTTAGGAAATAGATTTTTTTTTTAAACTCAGTAATTCATTGTAAAAAACAATGGTTACCTGGACGTTATAGTTAGTCTGAGTTCACTTGTACAAAACCATAGAAATTAAGCACTGCTTATGACCTCACATATTACATCACTCATGACATGGTCAGTGACATCACTGATGACATCTCATAAGACATCAAGTGTTTGGCAAGATCAAGTGAATCAATTCAATGTATTGCCTTTTCATCAATTTTTATGCAATATACAGGAAACTCTTGTCGATATTAGCACTTTGTAGTAACACTTTCAGGTGAATTAATTGAATGTATTTCTCTTCATCAATTTTTATGAAATAGGATAGGGAATCCTGGCAAAAATTTGCAAACTGCAGTAGCATTTTAAATTATTCATTTATTATCTACATGAATGCACTCTCAATTCAGGGCTCTTCCTGTGATAGGGTAGGAAGTTTTCACTTGGAGACAGTTGCACACCTAAGCAATATCTGAAAGGTTGTCATACCTGCCTCTATTGCTCAATTTATAATTTATATAATGTTTTGTCATTCTGTTGCCCTTCTTGACCACAGATGAGAAATTTAAGGTAGGAGCTGTAAACCACAATTGCACTTCAACTGACGAGTGAAGGTCTGGCAACACTGAGGGATTTCAATGATTTTATTGCTGTTTTGTAAATTCCCATTAAAAATGGCGGGGCAACACTTGCAGCAATTTGAACATTGCAGTAAGACTTTTATTGGATCAACAAAGACTTTAATGTCTTATTTACACATGCACTGTCCCTTTAATAACTACCATTAATTATGGTAAATAATAATCTTACAGGGAGTTGTACAGTATAGTAGCAAGTTTACAAGTTGTACAATATTGCAAATATCCTTTGTATTATCACTTCAATTGCTGAAATAACAATATGGGGATGTTTAATAGAGAACTGAAGAAGTTGGAAAGCAAACATTCCAACCTTCTCAATGAAGTAAATGGGACTCCGAAATAGAACATTAATGAAGAAAAATGCATTGGTAAATATCATAATATATTATGAAAATGTCCATAGGACTTTTGGGAATTGTAGTGAACTGTGCCAATAAGATTAACTGAAAGGAAGAAATAGCAAAAGTGGCGCTTAAATATGTCCACTTACTGCTATGATAGCCAATTGTTTCGTTGTTATTTTATCGAGAGAGAGGAAGGACTACTATTACACTACAAATTGATGAATTGGTAAGTTTGGATGTGGTCCAGTAGAAGCCGCAAGTCAAAACATGTCACCAATGTTTTTGTGTTTGTTTTGCACAAAGTAATTATTAAAACTGTTATTCTCCACTCCTTGAGTGGCGCTTCTGATTCTTGCCTGGATTGTGTGTGTGTCGGTGTGTGTGTTTGTTTGGGTGCATATGTAAATATAATCCATTGACAGTCACCAATGTGCAGTCATGGTTAAGTCAGAGTTTTCATCGGAAGAATGTCTTTTGTTTTACTGATAACTTTTGTGACATTTGACAGATCTGCAGAAAACTTTCCCATAAAACAGTTTATCCAACTTATCTTCTTCATCCAAAGTTTGCCCAGACATTGATTTCCCATGTTAATTCCCATAGAATTTTGGGGAAGAGATACACAAAAAACAGATGAACAGAATTACCTTAAATTTGGAAAAAAGTTATTTATATATATATATATATATATATATATATATATATAAAAAGGAAAAATATTAAGGAAAAATAACCTTTAGAAAGTTACTGTATACCTTCCTAACTGGCAGAAGGCCAATTAGCATTAGACTCTGCCAACTCTCACTGTGTGCTTAGCCCAGGAAGAGGTGTAAAAGAAGTGTGAATCCCTTCCACGAACACACAATAAGCATGAACGGGCAGAGATGACTCCTCTAAGAACAATAGAATATGGGATGAGGGTAGGTTGTGAGCATTCTGTTGACACAACAGTGTCAAATCCTGATAGACAGGTCCATTGATCTACATGTTACACTTTGGTGCACGTGTAGGTGAGAGAAGAGAATGCCAGGACAATTCTTGTGTATTCCCTGACTCGTTGCTGAGGGACCCTTCTTTTGTCCAACCGGGCTACTGTCTCTGAATTTGTGCCTGCTAGATTTTAGTGTTAGCTGAGGGAGGGCCCTAGGATTTCCAAAGTACACTCTCTAATCACACCCCACCCTCAAAACCCACGTTTAGTGTGAGTGAAGAACCTCGGCATCTCAAACTTGCCCTGACACACTGCATTTTGAGTATGTGCAGTAAAGCAACCAGGAACTACAGCAAAAGTGGGTAGGTTAGGGGTCGGAAGCCTCTATTCCATTGGTCAGAAATGAACTGTGAGTGTCTTAGAGTGTTCCCCACCAATAGGCTAGTGAACCAGTATAAGCTAGGCACTCACCTAGCCTTTCTCAGAAACTGTTGAACTTGTGAAAGGTTACCAGGTGGACTGAACTTGCTGCACTTGACATCTTTGACCTGTGAGAAAGACCTTTGGAGGTTTGACTCCGTGAAACATCAAATTCAAGAACAGAAAGCTCTCCAGTGATCATAAGGCTGATCCCTTGAGGTTCTTTGGGCCTTGGAAAGGAAGTGTATTCCTATGGCTGTCTGGTCACCAAAATAAGTTTGGAAACATTTTCTAAACTTTTTGCTTCATTGCTGCAGAGACTCAAGATGATCGATTGTGAAAAATATGGAACTGCAATCCCAGGGCATTGGATTGAATTTCATGTTTATCCTGTGTGGAGAACAGTTTTTCTTCAGAAAAAGAACAAAATCCCTTTTCAGCATGGGATTTAGAAACATTTTTGAACTTCCCTACTTACCCATATATATCGGGACTAATCTACTTGTTGCATGCCACCAGGGCTCCATCACAGTCGACCTAAACTGCTGCCTAGGTCCCAGTCTACAGTGACCATTGACCACAATTGGCATTTTGCACTTCTTGCAGCTATTTCATCTTGAATCTTTAAAAAACGCATATCTGCAGTTCTGATTAGTGGATTCTTGTTTGTTGTCTTATTTTGCTAATTATTTTTTTTATCTATTTATGTAAATTGTAGTGGAATTTTATTATGTTGTCTTTTCTCCTTTTTAACTCTTTTAGTACCTCAAAACGATTTACACATCTTCTGTACATTAAAACTGTCTCATCTGAGCCATAGCTACAGGGGTTTGACCTCAGGTTTAACTTGCTGAAACCTTTGACAGGATCTTACATTTTAGTGACTTTATTACTTGTGGTGAACTATCATCCAACCTAATTAATATTTAACTTTCTCTCAATAATTAATGGTATTCTGAATCCTGCCAGTGAAGCCACAGTGTGGGAAAATGTGGCACAATGTACTCTTGCTGAAGAAGAAAGATTTGATTGCTTGTTTTACCTGTCCAGTTTCTACAAAAAGTATCACTTTTTAAAAAGGTAATCTTAATGTGGTTGTGTTAAATGCAGTGGTTGAATCCTAGAAAACAGGTGCTGAGTGTACAGGAATTGATGTGTGTTTTATTTCTCAGTTTCAGGATCATGTGGGTGTCATCAGAATAAGTAGCAGGTGAATTTAAAGGAGTAAATGATGTCTGGAAAAGGGCTGAGGCAGTTGTTGAACATAAGTGGTTTAGTGATGCATTGAGGGAAGCCTGCATTGGAGGAAAAAGGCCAATATGCAAAAGAAGGAAGCATTATCTATTGGTGGAATGATTAAGGTATCAATTCCAGGGCAGGACATTCTCTGTTCCAAGGTTGGGAGGTATACTGTGTTCATGTAGGAGAGACTCAGTGGTAGAAAGGTGGCACGTCTATTCTAGTCAAGGTATTGTGTAAGGTTCATTATGTGCTGTCAGATGAAATCAGGCTTGGTTATTTAAGGGAATTTATTTGTATTTATATTTATGTCCATGTTATGTCCATGTTATATTTATATAGTGTAATATTTATAAAGTGTGAGGCTCACTGCATGGATAGTGGAGCATGTTATTTAAAACTACAGATTGCACAGCCCTAGCCAACAACATCTGGAATTGCCTTATATAGGCATAATAATAACTAAATTAAATATGGGTGTAACTTGTGTACTTTGATGAAGAGTAATTGTGTGTAACTATAGCACAATTATGCTATATTACACGTAATTGCACAAGGAGCATAACCCACCATGTAGTGCTAATTTCTTATTGCAAAATGCATCCTCAAATCAAAAATAGAACCAAAGATGCATTTTGCACTAAATACAATAGAACATGAACAGCAACAGCCAGCAGCTGCTTGTCCTGGCTAGGTTTATTGATCCTATGCTCCTGTGGTAGAAGTTTTGTCCCACATTACTCCTAATTACTTCAAAAGAGTACTGTTACTCCAATTGATCCTGTGTAATGACACCAGGCCTAAACTAAATCACAGCTAGTTGACAGGCACAAGTCTTGGCAACTTCATACGCACTTCCAGACAGCCAATTATTAGTGCTCTCAAGAGTATTTTTCATAGTGGCTCTGTGCTTCTTCTGCACATGCCTGTGTATGTGTGTTTGATTTTGTGTGTATTTAGCTCACCAATGTAAAAATAGATCAAATGAAGGTTGATGAAGTACTAGTTGGCATTCTTGATCTGTGCAATATCCCATGTGCTGTCTTTGCAAAAGTGCAAGTTCCAGTAATTCAAATGCTATGGGTGATTGGCTCAGTAGAAATGGCCTGCTAAGTTTAAATGATCCGAAATGGTCTACTAAGTTTAAATGATCATTTTGAACAGGAGTGAGCGAAATGTTTCATTCCATCAGTGGAATTAGTGGAATTTGGTGACTCTGCATTACTCATGTAATGCAGAGTTCTAGCCAAATCCTGCTGATCGGCTCATGGTGGAATTTCTTTTCTGCCAGGTTGCAGAAATGCAAGTGAAATTTGGTGCCCCTTAAAGTGATTTTCTTAGACACATGGTTATGGGTGTTTTCAAGCAGTCACGGTCGGAGGCTGCTTCTTTCAAAGAGTTGCTGTTGCTCAAGTAGGTTTTCTACTAGAGCAGCAGAAAAATCACTTCAAATTGCAGCCCGCTCTTCGAATTCCCCCAGAGTCTTTGTGTAACTCCGTAGAATTCCGTGGAGTGAAACCTCACAAGTTCCACACACCTCTAGTTATGAATCAGATAAGCAAGCCTGAAGGATGTTTCAGTTGAGCCCTTATCAAGGCCCAAAAGATTATGTGGTTTTACTCTAATAAGTTTTTATTTTTTGTAATCATTTTGAAGCATTATGAAGCAAAGGATCACTGGGCACTAGAGAGGACCCTATGGTTAGAAGAAGCAACTATAGAAGGCATATAATTGTGTTTGACATGGATTTCCCAAGAAGATTAAAAACTCTTCTGGTGATTTTGCTGAGATAAGGGAATTGAAAACAAATGTGTAGGAATCTGATTAAAATTAAGAAACAGTCCTTTTCAACCACAGATGAAACAAGATGCTGTAGATGATCCATAAGGGGGACCAGAAGAAAATCTGCAGTTTGGAAAACCAGACCTGTAGCACACATGCTGGGGCTGCATCCCACATAATAAAGAAAGATGCTTAGGTCTTATATTTACAAAATCTTTATAGTGCTCCCCCAATAGGTATCCTAAACCTAATTATATAAAGAAATCTTAGCTATAAACTTTCCTTAAAAGAAATCAAAACATGATTTAATCATATTAAGAAGGTTCCCTGGACCTGATAATATGAGCATGGGTTTAAGAAAGGTAACTACTGAATGGTGGGTGGAAAGCTTTATAGTCTGATTCAACTGAATAGTAGAACAGAACGTTTTCCTGAATTCTGGAGTGGGTCAATTATTAAAGGCTTACTGAAAAAGGGGGACGCAAGTAACCCCGCCAACTATATTTTTATTAGCCTCTTGGATGTTTCTGGAAATGCTTTTTCTTAAGTACTGTTGGACAAATTGAAGGAATGGACTTTAGTAAGTAATATTCTACTGGTGGAACAAGGAGGGTTTTGGACAGATCACTCTGCAATTGATCACTGTTTTACTTTATGGGTAACTGTGAGGAAGTCCATTGAGATAAATAAGAGACTGTGTTGTTGTTTTGTGGAGTTTAGTATAGGTTTCTATACTGTTGACAGTAGTTGGTTATGGGAAACATTGTTAATCTAGAATGTATCACACAGTTTGTTGCACCTGACACAAGCTCTTCATACCACAAATTAGACCCAAGTTGAAATAGACCCCTGTAGCCACCTTAGCAAAAATATATTTATTGTTAATGGATTGCATCAGATATGTGTCCTAGCTCGGACTCATTTAGCACATATGTGGCTGATTTACCGAACTCATTTCATGTTTCCAGCTCTTTTTCTGCCAATTTGGGATCACTCCACATACCATATCTAACGTATGCAGACGATTTGGTTTTATTTGATTATACCCTAAGGGGGCCCTCAGAAAAAAAAATATTTTAGAAGATTATTATGAGGAAAATAATGTAAAAATAAATAGGGAAAAACAAATGCTTTAGCATTTGGTAAAAAGGTTACACATTTTACATGAGATGGAAAAAATAGAAAAAGTCTGTTTTATAAGTATTTATGTATGCTTTTTTCCCATGGTTTAAACTAGGACAAACGTCGGAAATATTAAAACAAGAACACTAATCTAATACAGTTGGCTCCTTTGGTAAAGTTTGTTAAGAAATATGGAGGGTTATCATATACTCTTTCAGCTACAGCATTTTAGCATAAAATCCACCACAAGCACACTATGGTTCTGAAATTACATGCATAGAAAAGGAGTCTGGACTTCTCAAATCAAAAGTGTTTTTCTGTATTGTGCATAATCTGGAACGTATGTTCTGCCAAAATTGAAAAACCCCAATAATGATTGTAGCTTTTAGATGGTGTTTGTAATTGTGTGCATTTTGGTAGAAAATGGGGCGCCACTCTCTTTCCTTCATTTGATAACTCGTATCCCAGAAATAAAACATTGAAAAAGGCCATTTTTGTTTTTTTTAATTTGCATTCGTAGCCTATTTCAGCTAAACCCACCACAATGTGGTCCAACCATCTTAGATGTGTGACCAGCTCATCATCTGTTGAGTAGATATCATCGACATAGGAAAACGCCTCGGGGTCAATGTTGTGTAATATGGATGTTACACTTGCTGAGAACAGTCCAGGACCACTCATATACCCTTGTGGGAGTCAACAAAATTTCTAATGCGAGCCTAATGCACTGAAGGCATTCAAATCCCTGCTTTAAAGCGCTATATCTTGGCAGAAAAAAAACATTGGAAATATCCATGGTTGTTTTGTATTTTTTGCACACTCAGTTGTTGATGAGTGCTGTTCTGTGTGCCTTGTGTATGAAAATGTGCATGTGCAACTGTTTAAATGTCTGTAGTCTAAGACTATTCTATATGGTTGGCCCGGCTTAGCTATGGGGAACAAAGGTTTGCTAATTGGTGAAATGCAGGGTTCTATCATACCCTAGTACTTAAGTTGTATGAGCATTTCTCTCACTGGCGCTTTAACCTCATGTACAATGGGGTATCGTAGCTGTGGAAGTAGTGTTGATCTTATAAGTATTTTGTGGTAGAGCGATTCTTTGTCCCATCCTGCATGGTTGTGATACAGCACTGAGGCTTGTGCCAATGCCCAAACTACTGCATAAGTCTGTCTTAATTCTTCAGGAACAAAGCTGGAGAAAGAGGGCATAATGACATCTTCCCCTAGTGGGAGTTTACAGACAAATTCTGGTGACCACTTTATTTCTGTTAAAAGGATGTCATAACATAACGTTATTTTTTAACCAGAAAATAACTAACTCTGCGCTCTACGTCTCCCTCACTTTGTCTTTTGATTTTGTAAACCCTATCTAGGGGGGCTCGTATGTCGGCGGGTTGGAATGCTAAGACTTTGCTAGCTGCTGTCACCTCCAGAAGCTCTTGAAGATTCTGACAAACTATTGTGACCTCTGCCACTCAGTAAAATTCTCAAAATGTGTGGCATTTCTAGCTGCAATTGCTGCCACTTTTTTCTGTTTAAATTGTGCTTTTTGTTGTGAAGGTGTCTCTTCCTTTTTTATGGAAGGTGCAGATGAGCGTTGTCAATCTTTTTTTGGTTTCACATACTCGTTCTGTTGTTTAGAACGACCACCTCTCTCACTGTGTTTATCCGGTGAGTCCTGAAAGGAACAAGATTGTCATGTGTCAATGTATTGGTATCTATCAGGAGTTTTTAAGCTATCTCTGTTTTACTGTAGTGTTTCTTAGAGGTCTGAGAGCACAGATATTCTCCTCTTCATTTTGTGTTATCTTTATTTTGCTTTTGTCTATCCAACCATTTTTAGAACCCTTTGCTGCTTACTGTAGAGGATCCTTTTTGGGTTAACTCGTAGCTGTGGTTTACTTGGTCTGCTTCCCTACCTATCCCAACCTATACTAGAGTAGGTTTCAGCTATAATCTTTGGCAGCTTGAGCACCTGATCCTGTACAGGAACATCCCAGATCCTCTGGAGTACTGCCAATGCTACTGCTTCCCCTTTAAGGTTGCTTAAAATGACTGAGGATACTGTGGCAAAATTGCGCATTAATGGCATCCCCAGATCTAGTACCAGTGCTGCCCCACATTCATCCTGGATTTGTTTTAGTACTTCAGAAAGATTCACAAGTGTCAGTGTGCTGTGTGCGGTAGTTTAGAGTGCAGCAAACACTGTACCCCAAGTGGCACAGTTGTCCACTGATTAAACCATCAGAATTGGTAAGCATATTGTGAGAATTCTATGTTTATTGTGGTGTTCCGTGTGGGGAAATACTGCTTCCAAGGCACTAATTTTTTGTGCACAGCAAAACAGAATCTCATCACTTTTGGTGGGTACTTTACCCATAATTGAATGCACAGTAGCAGGATTAATGCCCACTGTGGCCACATGTGGTTGCGCTGGAGCAGCCCTTGCTGGGGCGGTATTCGAAATCTGTATTACAAACTGTATTAATCATCTATATATCACTACTGAATTAGTGTATAGGTGGTGTACATCTGCTACCGTCATTGCACCTATGGTAGGATGTGGTGTTTAGATAGCCAACTCTGGCCATGTAGGTCTGTCATTACTTAAAGGATTTAGGCCCTGATTTATATTTTTGACGCAAAACTGCGCTAACGCACTTTTGCGTCAAACATTTTACCACTATATAATGCCATTTCTTAATGGCACCTATGCATCAAATTTATACTTTGACGCCCGGTGGCGATAAGAAGAGGTTACAGTCATTTTTCCTGACGCTAACCATTGCACCTTGTCATAAGGCAAAATTACGTTAACGAAGGAAAAATTACTCTAATCCGGTTTACGACATGGAAAAACGTTGCGAAATTGATATGCAACATTTTTCACCGCATTAGCATCAAAAAGCAATGCAAAAGCAACAAACAGTGCTAAGGAGCCCCAAAATGGATCGCAGAAGCCAGGAAAGACCCCAGGGAGACCTCAATCAACCAGGAACCACCCAGGAGGACACAGACAAGACCCAGGGGAGAGACAAGAAGAAGATGAAGTATTGCTTCAGCGCAGAGGAGCATGAAATCCTGGTCCGAGACGTGACGGAGCAACATCATCAATTATTCATCGCCTCTAAATTGCCAATTGGAAGGAGAGAGGCAATTTGGCAACAGATTGTGGACAAGATTAACAGAGTGGCAGAGGTCAGGAGAACTGTCACCGAGTGTAAGAAATGCTGGCATGACTGCAAGTGCAGGGCAAAGGAGAAAATAGCAAGGAACAGGAAGGCAGCACTGCAGGCCGGAGGTAGGAGTCCAGCACTGCAAGAGGATGGAGGAGATAGTTGCAGCCATCATCCCAGAGTAAATAGTCACAGGAATCACAGGACAGCTCAGACTACCAGGAAACAACATATATGCAGGGTAAGGTGCATGGGGACAGAAATGCCTAAATATCAGGTGCAAGAAGGGGGAGGTACATACCTACTACACAATGCATGTTTAATCTGGAAATCAGGCAGTGGAAAGGGCAAAGGGGCATGGCACGGGTCCATGGGCTGTGCAGGGTCATCCAGGGGCACAGCACATCACAACACCAACAACCTTTGCATGGGGGTACACTCCATGCCAAGGCTCCTGGAAATGCTGAAGCAGACCAGGACGGTAGGGTAGAATGTAAATCTAGGCTGCTGTCACAGGACAGCTGGGATCGTCAGAATGTAAGCTAGAGGACAATGTACAGTCTCAGGCCAGTGGCTCAAGCCGCATTTACCATTGACAACATTTGCCACTACTATCTGTGCTGTGTGTGCTGGTCAATTAGGAAATGGCAGTTAGGTACCCATGGCACAAACACACTCAAAATGAGGGATCAGTATGGCTACGTGATCAATCCCCATCAATCCCTATCCAAGTGCAACTCCTGTCAACTGCTCATGTCCATAGACACAATAAACATCAGGCACTGTCACATACATTATGAAGTACACAGCAGTAATCTCATACCCATGCTGCCCATTCCAGGGTCAACCGCTGTGCCTGAGTCACAATAGCTGCAATGCCACCATGCAACATCTCAGGTGTAATAGTGCCAAGACAACAGCATTGAGGGGGAGGACATATGTGTGTAGCTAGGCAAACACACCTGCACAGTCATAAGAGGAAATGGAACTCTGCCAGGCCCATCAGTGCAATGCAATGTAGCACACACACGCAAATATCAACATGGGAAACTACCAATGGTGACACATGTATCGTTTCATGGAAATGCAATAGATGGTATGGTGCTAGGTCTGAGCACCGTATAGGTGTATGTGAAAAATGATAGACTGGGACAGGGCCATATTGTCATGTGTGGTGCATGTGGCATCAGCACACCAACAAGCAATGCAAGGCCTCACATGCTAATGGAAGCAGAGGGAGGGTTGATGAGGACAAGAAGGTGGCAAGCCACAATTTGGACAGAACCCACACCTAGAAGATGTGTTGCAGACAATTCCCCCAACTGCCCACACTACATGTGACATGCAGGTGGGGCATAGCCCTGAGAGACTTTAAACATTAATGACAGGAACAATGCACGGCAACCAAGATCACAACGTAACACCAATAGGAAGTCAGTGATGTCACATTACAACTGCCACATCACAGACACACTAATTGTACAATATCTCATTGCAGAGAACGATGGCTCTCCTGTTGATCTGTCAGTCCTGGACTACCCTGATGGTGTGGATGACCAGCTGACAACCATCAGGAGTGGTCAATCACATCTACATTCATGTTTCCATTTGTGGACAACCATCAACACCTGATCTGCCAAAACATTTCCAAAATAACCCACATTGGTGCCAGCACACGTCTCGCCTTGACCTGCGTTCATGCCTATTACATACCACATAAGTGTCACGTAAACGGAGTTCAACATATGGGGCTAGATGCTGGGGGACAGTTACCCATACAGTCCTACATGTACATTACAAAATAGGATGCACAATTTTATGTGGAAAACCGATGCATCACTGTGTTGTGAAAATGAGGGTATGACTTGCTGACAATGTTCTGACACGTGAGCACTTCCAAATCAATTGTGGGCCTACATGTTCCTACTAATCACCTTGTTCACATGCTGCTGCCCATTGTGCAGCGCAAGACTCCCAAGATACGTCTCTCTGTGAATGTCTAACCCTTGCATGGAACACTATGTCAACCTCCGGTCAAGTAATATATCAGATCACATGCCAGCTCAACATATCTTGCAATGAGTGCAACACGCAGGAGTCACTCACTCAACAGCTCCAATCACTACACAGGATAGACATTTTCACACTTACTGGATACGTCTGGGTCCTCAAATCAAGCTACTTCCCCAATGGTATAGGGGGCAGGTCCACCTATAAGACATGGAAAGGAAATATATGCTCAATGTCTGATCACTGTACAAACATGTGGACAACATATCACAGTGTGTGACATTTTATATGAGTGAGCTGCTGATCCTGCATGTAGACACTCCTACAGAGATACTACTGCAAACTCGCATTGACACTGACACTCCAGTGAGTGATAGACACACATATGCACACATGCAGTGGGCCAAACGATCATGTGGTGCTATACCTGACTGCAAAGATTTGTGGCTAATCCACTTCAGATGGTACTCCATGTCAAGATTTGTAATTGGGTGACAATTACAATGGCACTGCCCTGGTGCACTGCAATACAATTGACTCAGGTATTGTAGCTTGCGCATCAAGGGACAATGATTAACTGTGTGATGGACATGTGGGTCAATTTTCAGTCAGCAATTATCGTGCATTCAGTGGTCGATAACAGATGTGGCACAGTTGTATGTAGGCAACAAATGCCCCATTGGCAGTGTCCTCTAAGCCGTATATGCCCCCTATGCCACCATGATGGCAGGGATCATGTGTGTGTAATGATGACAATGTAGCGCCAAACATGGATAGCCCACTTTGCTATCCAAAAACAGTGAAATATGGTATTCTGACAGTGTCTTAACTGATCATCACTGACAGAATGGATGGGCACATGTGTTGTCATTTCCCCTGAAATGTGTTACTCCTGGCCATATATACCAAGGTCAGGTTTTGTGAGTCCCACATTGCGAGACTTAGCAATAAGCAATTAGCAAGTTGGACGATATGAGGTAGAACACTCTCAATTACACTGTTTGCAATTCAAAAATGGGGTAGCAAATGACCTACCTCATGAATAATGATGAGGTAGGTCTCATTTTGCAAACCCATTGGGAATGGCGGCACTCACAGGCCACCATGTCTGATTGCTTTCAAATAGGGATATAAATATTAATTTAATAGCAGCCTTATTTCAGCAGGGGTAAACAGATAGTATTTCAAAAACCTATATTGTGTCTGAAATGTTTGTTTTTGGAAGCAGTCAGTGGTCCGTGGCACAACTTCCTGCTCAGAATAAATTTTTGGACATGCATTCATGAAGGTGAAGAGATCCCATGGGGATCCCTCCTTTTTTGCAAATGGGTTAGCACCATCTTGAAACGGATGGTAACTGCAATTGTTTAGTGCCAGCATTTGTGCCCAAGAAAAAAACAATCAGCAGCATGTGACTTGATAATAGGATAGGAACGCCCATTCCTAAACGCCACTAGCAAACCCTGATTTGTGATTGTGCAGTGTGATAGCAGAATGGCAAAATTGGGGTTGTGCATTTGAATGAATATTTTGAATGACGTAAACACAAAAATTCTGAAAACTAGGCCGTTTGTGAAAATTATAAATAGCTTTGTACATATGGCCCTAAGTAACAGTTGGACATGGCTCAACGAAGCTCTGGATTGCATTGTTAACATGTATGAACATGATTTTGGGTGTTAACCGCACTTCTGATGGAGACCCTTGCAATATAGTGCAAACAAAATGGAGTTTGACGATAATCATGAAGCGTGATTGGGTGATCTTTTTACAAAGATCACAACTAGATCTAAAACACAGTCTGCAAAGTGGTGGGATGGAGCCACCTTAAAGAAATATATGGAGAACAAACGTATACCAAGAGGATTGAGAATTTTGATTTTCCCAAACTTTGAGGATTTGGGGGCAGATTTGTTGCAGGAATGGGAAGAAGGTTTACATGAGGCATCTTATAAAATGATGAAGATTTTGGTAATGAATGCAGAAAGAAAGGTGAAAAAAATGAGAGAAGAGATTAATCGTCTAGAGAAGGAAATCAAAGAACTGAATTTGATAGATACTTCACAAAAAAACAATGAGATTTTGAAGAAAGAATTATCATGTTATCAGCTATACTTAAAGGACAAAAAACTGTAGAAAATCAATTGGGATGACAATGATTATGCGAGGGGACGGATTTTCATATTTGCAAGATGCTATGATGATGTATTCGTCAATAAGGATTCTGTACAAAATGATCGCACTAGGAACATAAGTACTTCCTCAAGTAGTATATCCCTCTCTTCATGCGATAGTGACCCAGGAGAAGGCACAAGTAACATCTGCAACACAAAATCAAGTTTTTATGCGAGGTACAAAGATTCAGACTGGGCAACAAAAAGAGAGTGATCAGGACATCGGACCAGAAGAGGAGGAAAGAAACACAAAAACAGGAGTACAGACCAGACAACAGGCCAAAAGTTCAAAAAGGGTGAAAATGTGAAAACGCGGAAGTTACAAATAGTGACGAAAAAAATGTGGTTACATGTTTTGGTGAAAATTCAAATGATCTAAACATCATCAATTTATCCTTAAGGGTATTGAATCAGGAAGAAATACAGGTGTTAAATAAAGGATTACGTTTCTGTCCAAGTGCTAAATGTGATTTTGTGGGTTTGCATGTTGATTTATTTAAATTTGTGAGAAATCTCAAATTGACAAAGTTATTTGCGGAACATCCTAAGAGAACTGAATGTACAGCAGATGTATCTAGTACATCCAATTTGAGTATTGCAGATTTGAGAGATATACATACGATTGTGACCATTGATAATACGGAGGAGGTAGGAGATTTAATTCATATGGCAAGTGACTTAGACATTCAAGAGCATTTAAGAACACACAGTCACTTAAAGTTACCATTGAAATTCATGCCATCCAGCACACAAGATAGCTTGATAGACGAATTTCATCGTAAGATGACTATAGACCTATACAAAATGGAGGATTTACACTATACGAATAGGAAGTGTTCACATAGGTTCAATTTAACTATTAAGGAAAAGGGTATGTTAACAAATTTAAAAAATGACCATCATTTGGTCATACATGAAGCAGATAAAGGTGGTAATATCATACTGATGAATAAAGTGGATTATTTGAAAGAAATTGAGAGACAATTGTCAGATAAGAATTGTTCTGAAAGATTAGACAATAATCCAACTGTAGAGCTACAAGGGCAGGTTAATGCTCAACTTATGGATTGGCATAAATCATGTTTACTCATGGATGATGAGTTTAAATATCTAAAGGTATGCTATCCAAAATATCCATGTATATACATCCTACCTAAAATACATAAACAAGGTAATTTTCCACCTGGAAGACCGATTATTTCTCGCATAGGATCCCCCACTGAACATATGTCAGAATATGTAGATAGTTTTCTGCAGTCTTTTGTAACCATGGATGTGGAGAGCTTATACACTTGTATACAAACTGATTGTGGTTTGGAAACATTAAAGTTTTTTTTGTTTAAACGAAATGCCAATTTTTTAGAACACACACTTATGTTATTAGACATGGCTAAGATAATTTTAACTAAGAACCCGTTTCTTCATAATGGAACATGGTTTTTACAGAAACAGGGGACGGCAATGTGCTCCAGATTTGCTACATCCTATGCAAACCTATTTATGGGTTTGTTTGAGGTGGAGCATGCCTGGGGCTGACAAGCACATCAAAAGATCAATAACATCATTTTTTATGGACGTTATATGGATGACATCTTTATTATATGGAATGGGAACTTGACTGATCTTGTGGATTATCAAGCATTTCTAAATAGAAATAGATTCAACGTGAAATTGACTATTAAATATGATAAAAAATTTTTAGATCTGCAATTGTATGTACATAATAATGCCATACACAGTGACATTTTCAAAAAAACTACTTCTTGCAATAGTGTACTTCATGCCACCAGTGCTCACTGAAGAAGAACTATAGAATCAATACCATATGGTGAAATGGTGAGAGTTAGACGCAATTGCAGCCAACAAAAAGATTTTGAGAGAAGGTTGTTGGCAAGAGAGTGTGATTTTCAAAAGATAGGATATAAAGAAGATGTTCTGAGAAAGGCAAAAATGAAAATTGAAAAAGTGGACAGAAAAGACACATTGAAAGAAAATCATGGGGAAAAAGAAGTGAATATGAATGAGGTGAAAAATAAAAAATGAGAGATTAGTTTTGTTACCAAATATGATTTATATTGTAGTCATGTTTATTATGCATTAGGGGGGCGGAGCCAAGATGGCGGCCGGAGCGGACAAGTAGCTCAGAGCTCCGCACCGGCCCCGGAACATTTCTCCTGACACAACGGTTTCGCAGCCCTGGGGCCCGAGGGAACGCTGTCTGGAGGTGGCCTGGAGGCTCCGGGGACAGCTGGCTGGTGTTTTTGGGGTGGCGAGGTGCCCCGCCGTCCCACACGCACCGCCGCGTCCGGGACCTGGACGGCGCGGCCTGACACTGCGCTGGGGCAGCACCGGTGGAGGAGGGACCCATTAGCGTACCAGCGCTGGCCAGGTGAGCGCTGAGTGGGGCGACACGAGGGACCCCTAACTTGTTGCCCCAACCGGACCCGATACTGCCTGGGTGGACCAGGGCGAGCACCCGGCCTTCATTGTGGGCGTGCCCCACCTCCAGATCCGCGGAACCTCCTGACCTGTTGGAGGGCCACGGTCACTGGACATCTCCCCATCGTTCTTGCGGGTGCTCATGCCGTACCCCCACCGATTGGGAGGCCTCCCCCGCGGGTGACGGCGGCCCGCATGATCTACCCGGCTGGGCCTACTGTGGCCCCACATACTCACGCTGTACGCCGGAGCTGCTGGCTGGCCCCTGGCCGGGGGTCCTGGGGCGTTTGGGACACATGTCTGGAGACTCTGAGACACTGGTGACCGCTGACTACCCGCAACGAGCTGCTCCAATACAGCAGCCGACCCTTCCTCTTACCAGGGTCCCTACATATAGTACTTACAGCACACGCTCTGCAGACACCGAGAGGGACTCCCATCAGCGGGTGCATCCAGCAAGGCGACGAACTACTATGCAGAGGTGAGCAGAGTTGTTAAAGGCACCCTAAAACTGGCGATTACAGGACCATCTGATATTGGTAGGGAGTGCTCCACCTCGAGCTGGTTACGCCATAGTTGCGTGAAAATACTGCCTCAACTATTACCTGTCTAGAAACGTTTTGCGACTCTTCTGGGCCTTGGGGGTACCTGTTGCATATTGATTTCATGGAACTCCACATCGCTGCCTCTGCTCATTGCTTTGCTTCCTCCGGTGCTCCTCTTCATTGCTCCGTTATATCCCTCCCCGGGTGGCAATGATGGGCAAACCTAAGGCGCCCACGGCTCTGGGACCTGAGCTGGATCTCGCCTCAAAGGAGGGGGAAGTCTTGGAGACCCTGGCACAACTAGACACTACACTCAAATCCCACTCTGCCCAATTCGATAAGGTTCTTCAGGCTATTCTCGACACCAAAACGTCCTTGGAAAACAGAAGCGACACAATCACCACAGATGTTACCCTACTTCGGACCGACCATCGTAAATTGGTGTGGAAGAAACGGAATCCTCATTGGCAGCTCTCTGTCCCACGGTGCAAGACCTGCATTCTCAACTGAATCAAATGCAATTGGATCTAACCACCCTACATAATCGCGCAGAGGACACCGAGGGCAGGTCTCGTCGGAACAACATTAGACTTGTGGGGTTTCCTGAACAGGTTGAAGCACCCAGTACTGAACTCTTTGTGGAACAATGGCTGATTGACCGCGTGCTAGACGGCAAGCCTCCAAAATGTTTCTCCGTAGAGAGAGCACACAGAATCCCCGGCAGGGCCCCCCGCCCAGGGGCGCCGCCACGACCCATTATCGCCCGATTATTGAATTTCTGCGATAGAGACTTAATTTTACAGCGCTCTCGCTCCCACGGCCCATGGCAGTATGACAATGCCACGATATCAGCATATCCTGACTTTACAGCCGAAGTACAGGCGAAGCGTAACTCCTTCACCAAAGTAAAACAACGACTCCAGGAACTAAATTATAAATATGCGCTCTTATTCCCAGCTAAATTACGGGTGATTGACGGTGAGGCCACTAGACTTTTTCAATCCCCGGAGGATGCGTGGACCTGGTGGCATGCGAAGGGATTGGTGCACTCAGCTTCAGACACTCTGGAGGACGCCACTTGGTTGACCCCACACTCCAAACGACGCAAGCCGAAATAAAGTAAAGCTGGCCCCTCTTGCGCTCAAGCGGTCACTGAACAAGAGAAAGCGATACAAGAAGCAGCGCACTTCTCTCACAACTCCTTTTTGGCCTTATCCGACAAGTTCCAGTTCCCTTCCGATTCAGATACTGGGGCCACGTTGCCTTCCAGGACTTCTGGCGATGAACGTGCCCCCCTGATAACTCCAAGGCTGGCTGATGATCTTTGACACACCACAATCTATGGCTCCTAAATATTGGTGATGTTTATCCTGTGTCTCCATATTAGTAGCGCTTCCTATCTCTCTCGTGGCCCCAGGGTGCAATTGTATGAAGCTATTCCGGGGTTCCTGGGATGCTCTCTATTGTATTTCATGATACATACAACCCCCCCCCCGACCACAGGGGATACTGTGGGTATACTATCTCTTAGTCAGAGCTGTTTCATATAAAGTGTTATGTGCTTTTGTTCCTTTTTTATGGGGTTATGGCATGCTATCTGTCACGATACAGGCCTGGGATCCGGGAGTTGTTCCAATGTTTTTTGTGGTTAGAGCCTGCTTGGTGTTAGACATGAGGGGGATCGCTTCCTTTTGGGGATTCCGGGAGGGGGGGAGGGAGTATTGTTATGCTTTTACACTCCTACTGCCTATGACTACGGACTAAAATATATTAACCTGGAATATCCGTGGATTAGGCAATCCCATAAAAAAGATATAGAATATACACTTACCTCCGACTGCGCCATATCCATATCGCCTGCCTACAAGAAACACACCTGACTCATGGTGAATTACTTAAATTGCAGCGGCGCTGGAAGGGTCAAGTTTTTGGCACTAGCTGTTCCGCGTATGCCAGAGGCGCCCTGATATGGCTCGCGCCGGAAGTACCATTCACTAAAACTAGATCTCATGTGGATCGGGAGGGCCGGTATGTCATATTGCCTCCTAAATGGGCGCCCTATTCTCTTGACCTCTATATATGGCCCTAACAGCCTGCAAGGCACATTTTTTGATGATTTAACTCCTACCCTATTGTTGGACCCCAATACTCCTAGTCTATGGGGTGGCGATTTTAACTGTATTCAGCATACTGCAATGGATCGCTCGACTCCTCCCATGCCAAACACCCCTGGTCTCCTAGCCACTAAACATTTTCAACGCTGGTCACACACTATGCACTTACCTGACATATGGCGTTTACACCACCCAGACGATAGGGAATACTCGTATTATGCCCCTAGCTACCATATACACACTAGACTAGATTATATTTTTTGTAATTCCCTATTGTGGCCACACATCCGTAGCTCTGAATATCTGGGTAGAACTTGGTCGGACCATAATCCCCTTAGAGTGTCGTTCCAATGGGGGCCAACCAGACCGTGAATCCCATTGTGGAAGCTGCAAGTGGCAGCTCTCCAAGACATGCCGTTTAAAACTCAACTTGGTACCGCCGTTACGGAGTATTTTAAACATAATGAAGGATCTGTTGGGGACCCTAGAACAGAATGGGATGCTATGAAGGTTGTGATTCGAGGCCATTGCATGGCCTCCTCCTGGGGAGCAAGATCGGCCCTTACCCACAGTATAGGGAAGCTTGAACACGAAATACGGCAATTGGAAGTTGCAATTGTTACTAACCCTTCCGTCCATCAATGTCTGTCCACGCAGCGCCGCCAACACCGGGAGGACTCCCACAGACTCGGCAAATTAGATTATAAGACATACTCTCTGCAGCAACACAGAGAGGGTGACAAACCAGGACGTATATTAGCATGGTTACTGCGTTCTGAGGTTCCACGAACAGTACTAGGTGCAATCCGTAACGAACATGGTACAGTGGTCAATACACAGGAAGCAATTAATGCAACCTCCGCTCACTATTATAAAAATCTATATACAGCACGGCCGACCCCTCCCACGTTTGATCTTCACCCGTTATTAAAAGGTCTTCGGGTGCCCTCCCTTACACAACAACAGAGACAGGACCTAGACCTCCCACTGCACATAGATGAGGTGAACCTCGCAATACAACAGATGGCTAGGGGGAAGACTCCAGGCCCAGACGGTCTCCCCATAGAGTTCTATGCTTTTTATGGGACCACTCTCGCACCCAAATTATTGACTCCATACGAGACATCGTACCAGCGGGGCGCACTCCCCCCTACATTGAACGAAGCACTCATTGTGGTCCTTTCAAAGCCTGTAAGGATCCCCTCGAAGTGGGCTCCTATCGTCCCCTCTCCATGCTCAATATTGATTATAAGATCCTTAGTAAATTATTGGTCAACAGGTTCCCCCCCCTCTACTTCCTTCCTTGATTCATCCCGACCAAAATGTTTTTGTCCCTCACAGAACTACTTATGGTAACGTTAGACGTCTCTGCCACCTCATTGATACACTGTCTGGGGGAGACGGCTGCCCAGTGGCGGTATCTTTAGATTTTGAGAAGGCGTTTGATACTTTGGGATGGCCATACTTATTGTGGGCACTGGGGTGCTTTGGTGTTGGTCCCCAAATGTTGCGATGGATAAAACTTCTCTACACAGCTCCTTGCGCTAGGGTTCGTACTGGTCACTGCATATCTGATTCTTTCCCCATTCAAAGGGGGACCCGTCAGGGATGCTCCCTATCACCAATACTCTTTGCCCTGGCGATGGAACCTCTTGCTATACGATTACAGCAAGAGGAAACCGCGTGGGGCTTGCGGGCCGATGGTAACTGGCACATTACTTCTTTATATGCTGATGACGTACTAATTTATCTACGCGATAGGACTGCTGCCCTAGCCGATTTATTTCTCCTATTAGACCAATTCAGCGAGTTGTCTGGCCTCCGAGTGAACTGGAGTAAGTCCTGTATGTTCCCCCTCTGCAAAGAAAGCAACGCTGCATCCTATATATCTCCTCAGGACAGACTTCCGTGGGTGGCAAAACTTCCGCTATCTCGGTGTAGATATATATCACACTACTACAGATTTTGTGGAAGGCAATTATAATAGAGTGCTCTCTTCCATTCGTGGGTCCATGCCCTTCTGGCTGAGCCTGCCTCTTTCCCCAATGGGTAGAGCGGCTATTGCCAAAATTCTAATACTTCCCCGGTTCTTATATCTCTTCATGGCCCTTCCATTCTTCCCGGGGTGACCTTTTTTCACAGTGGCACGCAGTTTATTAATCTCTCTCATCTGGGGCTCGGGCCGCAAACGGGTCTCCCTCGATATATTACACCACCCAACTCAGGATGGGGGTATGTCAATTCCGGACTTGTGCTGTTATTACGCTGCGGCTCAACTCCACTGGCTTATGACGTGGCTATCAGAGACCCCTTCCATAGAGGGGACCATGATTCGCCAGATGACAGGTGGCGCGGGGGTACTGCATTGGCTCTTTGACCGTCCTCAGCATACGCGTGGGCCTGCTCCTTCGCACGGCGAAAGCCACCTGGGTTAAGGTTATTCACAGACGTCGACAGCGATTTCCCTACTCCCCGGAGCTCCCAATCTGGGAACTGCCCCAGATTCATGACCTCCAGCGGCGATATGATTTTCACGTGTGGCGCGAGGGAGGGTTGTCCCGCGTCGGTGAGTTGTTTCAAGAAGGGAAACTACATACTTTCCAGACACTCAGTACCCTCTACCATCTAGATCCCGGACAATTCATAGCCCATGCAGCTCTACAAGCTGTAGTTCGACAAATGTGGTCCCTTGGTTCCTTGGGACCTCCAACACACGCCATACTCCACCATTTATTGACTAGGACGGGGGAAAGGAAAGCAATTACTAATTTATATGCCCTACTGAGAGACACTACTGTAGTTCCCCACTCTCATAGTAGATCTAGATGGGACCAGAGCCTGGGAGTGACCCTCACAGACCCCCAATGGAAGATGGCCTTACAACAAGTCAAATACGTATCGCGGAATGCCAGACTGAAATTTACACACTTCAATTACATCCATCAAACTTACCTGTCCCCCCACAGACTGCATCGAATATTTCCGGGAGCTCTCTCGGTATGCCCACGATGCGTCCAAAACAATGCCACCTTCCTACAGTATATATGACATGGGAATGCACAGATATATCCCTTACCTGGGCACACGTTGTGCAGCATATTTCCGATATTGTAGACGTCCCCTTCCCATTAGACCCACTGCTATGCCTCTTAGGGATAACTCGCAGATCCAAATTGTCCAAGTATTATTTGAAGTTTGTGGATCTCGCCCTTATCCTCTTTAAACGCTTGATTGCTATGAACTGGAAGGCCCCGAAACCTCCTGACACATCGAAATGGCTTCGAAGGGTGCTACACTGGGCTACAATTGAAGCACAAGCACTTGAATATGACAACCGCAAACGTGGGGGCAAAGGTGGGATTACACTATGGGACACGTACCTAGTGAAAGTAGAGTATAAATTGGCCGCTACTTCCCCCATCGCCTCACCTTGTGCGGACACCTCATCCAACCCTAGCTAAATTAATCATATGTGTCAGCTCCATGGTCCCGACCCAACAGCAGCTCTCGCGCT